>NW_020290278.1:0-600000 GCF_003184535.1 Aspergillus eucalypticola CBS 122712
CTAACAGTATATGCACTACTAGTACCCAGCATGCATCATTCCCTACGGCCAGGCTTCAAAGGACCTCGATCCTGAGCCCATGCCTATCAACGATGGCATGCAGCCTAGTTGTAAGCTTGCCTACCCATTCAAACATAGCACCACTATGAGAATGATAATACTGATGAAACACAAATAATTAGACAATCCCGACGAAGTCGACGGCGCTCCCTGCGCACTACAAATCATTACGTCCCGATTCCAAGATGAGAAATGTCTCGCTGCTGCGAGGATCATTGATCGGGATATTCGCCAGTAGGGATATACAGAACTATTTTAGTGGGAGTAACATACTGGACTGGGTAGTGTGGTATTGTTTGGTACTTGATTACTTGGTTGTAGTGGTTATTTAGGCTAGGGTTGGTCAACATCGTAGTAGTCTGATGTGTGATGATGAATAGATATATATCGGGGACTTCACTGCAATATGATACTACTTCTATTACTGACTAGTAGTCTTCTGGGCATTGGTAATAGCACTAGAACCACAGGGATATTATAGCTGAATATATATTAGAAGTGTTCTACTACACCCTACTAGTAGAATGCAGTACAACACGCATTCGATCAAAAGCGCAGTGCGTAAGAGTACTATACGGTACTAAGTTAAGTATGGAGGTATAAATGGCAAGGATCTTAATTTGATTTGATACTGGTATGGAAGGTAGTCAAAACGGACATCATTCATATATTTAAATATGAAAATGACATGGCTGAATGCCAACATCTACTGTCTATCCTGCTGTGTTGTCTCGACGGATAAATTACGATGATACCCGTGGCATGCGGGTAAGATCGTACTCAAAGATCGTCGAAGGCTTACGCCTTATTCTTGTCTCGTACAGGCTGTATCTAGTACAGGCTGCATCCAGCTCAAGATCAACCGAGGGAAGCGAGAGATCGAGCGAGGCAAGAGACGTGCAATCGCTAAGTGCACTACTGTATACGAGGGAGCTCGACGTACTTATGCGTCACTCACCACCAACGGATACCGGATTTAGGATAATCTGGTATTTGATGTAAATGTACATGTCTTCATGTGCAAAAGGAGAATCAACTATGGGGTATCCGAAACCCTCATATATTAGCCCTGGTAGACGCCGAAACCATTCAAATTAATACGCCACCCTGGTCCGCATGTCCTATACAATTATTAGTCATCTTATATGTTAATTGTAGGAAAGGCAGTCTTACCGAAATCTTGCGCTCGATTTCCCGGACAGAACGGTCCAGTTCCGCTGCGATCATCATCTTCGTATCATTAGGCAATAAAAAGTACATCTCGCACAGGTCTCCGTCAATGACACCCTTGACCGGCGCATAGTAACTGCGGTAGATCAGGTGGTCCCGTCCAGCGAGAGGAGGGTGCTGTGCAGCTAACTGCATCTCCAGGTTTTGGAAGAAGTCCACATCCTCTCGGCCGATGAATGGCACCAACATGCCAATCGTGCCCTGGAAACCAGTCCAGACGAGGATGTCCCGACCACCTGCTACAAGTTGAGTCTTGTGCAAGCTCGTTGGGATGTCCTGAGTATACACATGGATCATCAGCTCCAAGCGATTGGGGGTGCCCTGGAGATAGCCGCGTTCGTGAATCAAATGCGCGCCCGATCCATCCTCATCAGCCTCTTCAGACGTCTTCTTCGGGCAACGGAGGAGCCAAAGGTTGCCAAACTTGTCACCACCAGCAGTGGTTTCATAGTCAACCATAGTGGTCGCAGTGGTCCAACGAGACACGGAGTCATCCACAAACGGAATCAAGACGTTCTCTTGATACTTGTACACGACATATGTGACACTTTCGCGAACGTCGCTAACGACAATTCGAGATCCTTGGGTCTGCAGACCAACGATGGTCTTTGGAACCACCGGCGCCTGGCACTTACGAAGGAGCTGTTTCATACCAAGATCATAAATGCGAAGCAACGACCCGAT
Source organism: Aspergillus eucalypticola CBS 122712 (assembly GCF_003184535.1). Lineage (NCBI taxonomy): Eukaryota > Fungi > Ascomycota > Eurotiomycetes > Eurotiales > Aspergillaceae > Aspergillus > Aspergillus eucalypticola. The sequence continues at coordinate 1,975 of NW_020290278.1, forward strand.
ACCAGCAACCAGGCGGCCCTGGAATCCCAGCAAGGCAAGAGGTGGTTCCTCGACCTTGGTCTTGTGAATGAACTCCAGCTCTCTTCCATCCTCCTGGAAGCGGTAAATGTGGATATAGCCACCGGCGGATTTGGGCGGGTTGACAGTCATGTCTTTGGCTGTTCCTACCACAAGGAACGTCTCATCATCCTGGCTGGTGAAAGGGACTGCAGCAATGCTAATCGCCGCCTCATTCTCTTCCAGCTCAATGGTATGAACGACTGCCTTAGCATCCAAGGGATCAACCACTTGAATACAAGAAGCCCAATGCCCTGTGGCCCGGGGATATCCGAAGTCTTCGGGTGGAAGAATAGTTTCGTCACCGCCACGGGACTTCGAATCCTCCAGCAGCTTGGCTCTGGTAGAGGGCGACAGAACGTTGTTGTCAGATTCAATAACGTAGAACAACGGCTGCTCAGGATGCTTGAGGAAGCGGCGCGGAGTATACGACAGGGGAATCGACTGTTGCAACATATTGTTGTCCAGCTTCTCGATAGAGAAGATCCTAGCCACGCATATTAGCTGATGTCCAATAGATACCTCAAGGACAAAATGATAATGTAAATGAATGATCTCAGTAGGAACAATTGGAAATAGTACAAGTATAAAAGGTTCTTCCACATAGGCTTTCGGATCCCAGTTCTCATCATACGATCGATTGCAAGTGCAAAGTGGGGGATAAAGACAATGAACGTACCGTAGATTTTGTCCCTGGATACCAACCATGCCCTCAACACACTGTTCACTTGAGAAGTTCCAGCCCCATTCGAGCCCAACGTAATCAAGCGGAGTAAGCATGAAGCCCTTCGTTTGAACATCAGAATACCCAAGCCAGGGACGCGAGCTCAGGCCCAGCACTGCCGTTTGTCCCTTGACAGACACCTGGAAAAGCTTCACAGCTTTAGATCCCAGAAAACGCGTGCGAGTATCTGAGAGCTCACCGGTGACCTCGTCCAGAACTGTCCGCAGGTAGACACCGGAATACAGACCAATGTGCAAATACAAGGTAGTTCCTCCGGAACTGGAATCAGCCATTGACATGATGTTCAGGGCCGAAGGAGCAGCGGTCAGGGCCTGAACCGACTTGTTCTCCAGAGTAGAGTCAGGGTCCAAGCTGAGAATACGGACAGTCGAGTCGTCGCAGCCGACAGCCAAAAACGAGCTCCGAACGCGACCTTCAGGAACTTCACCCAAGCTGAGACAGGTAACCGTGCCGGACATTTGACGGCGCTCGTCATACTCTGCCAATGACCCGTCAGAGTCCATCTCAAAGTAGACAATCTCGCCGGAACTGAGAGCAACGGCGACTTGACGCTCGTTGGTTGCGGCTGCGACAATCGACCGATGCTGAGGGGCAGGCCACTCATTCACCCGACGATCTGCGAGAATGTGACGGATACCCCTTGGGTGGATTTGAATCAAAGAGTCCTCGCCGAGCTGCTGAACAGCCAACGTTGGTGCGGTGGATAGGAATCCAGTGTCGGTAACTTCCTCGACGGTCTCGCCAATGCTGAGCACAAGAGTTCCGTTGGCGAAAGAAAGAATGATGTAAGCATCAAACTCATCAGATCTGGTGAGCTTGGTCGTCCAGACCGCAGAAGGCACACTGGGCAACTCTGATTCGACAATCTCGGATACTTCCAAGCCATGCTTGAGCGTCCTGAAACTGCTCCGAGCGCCAGCGCCAGATATAGTGTAGATTTGAGGCGCATCGTCCTCGGTGATGTTGACCACCTTGCTGTCAATCAATGGGTTGAGGGAGTTGATGGTTTCGACAAGGTTGAGGTTCTCTGCACCTCTTGGCCGGAAATATATAGGGTCACAAGGGACTGATGGATCAGCGGAGAAAGCCTCGCTCGTGAACTCAATCTCCTCATCATCGTCACCCAGCTTCTCGAACTGGTAGAAATGATGGTTACCGGCCTCACTGGCAACATAGAGGAAACCACTCTTCAGGATCAACAAGCTGGAGGCCAGCGGAACAGTATCAAAGTACTTGATCTTCAGTCGCTTGACTTCACCCGTGAGCTGACCGTTGTCATCTTCAACCATGTCGATGGTGAGCTTGAAGAGATCACCGTCTTCAGTCTGAATGAGAAAGAAGAAAGCACCCCTCATCTTGTGCATCACACCGGCCGTGATGGAACGCTTACGCTCCGGGTTCTCAGTGGCACCGCTGCGCCGAGGAATTGGCACTCGGAACGCATCTTGGTTGGAGTGACGGTAGGTAACACTGTCCTCCGCACACACCAACACACCACTGGGACCGTCTGCGCCTCCAGGGACCTGGAAGAGAAGAGAAGCCGTGCGATCGACGGGATCGGACCACTTGCGGACTACATGATTGAGTCCAAGATCCAGCTCATAGTAGACCAGATGCTTCTCCAGCTCCTCGAAAGCCTGGCCAGTGGGGTCCTGATCAGACTCTGAGTAGTCGACCTCAAGCGCTGCGAAGACCGGGTTTTCATACCCGACATCCAACGCCGTCATGGCAAATACCAGTGTCTGCGGTTTGTGGGCTTCAAGCGGGGACGAGATCGTCAGCTCGGCCTGCGAGTTCCGATTCAAGACGTATACAAGCTTGTTCTTCTCGACAGAAGCGATAATACACGCGCGGCCCTTGGGATCCACAGCCAAATACTGGCCTGGGATGACACGGCGGACACCCGACTTGCCAAATGTCTCGAGATGAATCCGGTTGAACCGGTTCTGAGACGGCACATACTCAATGATAGTGATGCGTCCCGAATCCGAGCCAATGATGATGTAATCTACAGGCATCTTTCAGCACAGTTCTCAATCACCAAGACCCAGTGTCAACGTTGCCGACCGGGAGCACGTCCCAGCACCAAGCGGGGACGATTCGGCAAGGGATCGTGCTGCCCGGGAAGCTTGAAGAATCACTATGATGATCTTGAAAGTCCAGCAGGGAAAGCATAACATACCTTTGCTACTACCGGCCAGTCTGAAGGCTGCCAGCGAGCGGATGATGCCAAAGACATCTTGGGAAAAGAGCGGCGTGACCTTGCCCTGGGTGGGATCGGGACGATGGATCGTGAGCTTCGATCCGGACGCGGTGACAATCTGCTGCTCCTTGGTCCCAGCAAATTGACCAAGAATGGCCTGGGTGATCGCAGTTGGAGGCTGGATCGTCAAGGAGTACATGAACATGTGCGAAGTAGTCGCCATGGTGAACAGACGCGACTCTCACCGAGCCTGGACAGGTGGAAGAGGGGTGTGGTTGGGGGTTGTTTACGACGCGATTGTAGCCAGGATGACACTACAATGCAAGCAGTCCCATTGCTGCCAGTGGAGCAGATGGGGAGAGAGGACTCTCGAAACCGAGTGTCCTCACACAGAGGGAAGGTTGGTGGAGAGGAAGGAGAGAGAAGCAAGCCAGACAGCGTGTTTCTGCAAGAAAGGAAAGGAAAGGTGAAAATTCCGGTTAGCGAAGAAGGAAATGAGCTTGTGGTTCCGTTTGCCTGGTTTGGCTGCTATCACGTGATAGCTCTACCTTGACTTACACGGTACATACGGCACCTTACACAGCAGCCCGCCGATGTGGGCGGACCGGCGGGCGAAATACCGTTTGGGCGGTACAAGCGTGCTTGGAAGGCGGACGATGCGATTCTGCCCGCTTCCACCTCGCCGGTTACGCTATCATCCGCTAACTCAGGACTGAGGCAACCCCATACCTAGTCAACCTAGTAAGTTAACTAGTTAACTGGCCGACGCTGCCTTACTCTCCCTGCAAGAGGACAACTTCCCCAGTCCATTGTGCATATCTACCCGTCTACCTACTTCCCTTCCTTTACACCACTTTCTCCTCTCCCCATCCTTTTTTCCCACGACGTTCTTACTTTGATCGACTCTCTTCCGACACCTTGATTGTGTGACGTGATCTGTCTCTTTAGGCTGACTGTCTCCGGACGCCCCTCGATCCCCTCCAACCCGTCGCAACCCCAATACAAACCATGGCTGATGATACCGCCGCCGCCGAGGATGCGCAAATCACTTTCAACGTGAAGTCGTCCAACGATGCCAAATACACCCTTACTTTGCCATCATCAACCTCCGTCTCTGATCTGAAGGAGAAGTTATCGTCATCGGAATATGCTGATACCCCTGCTGAGCGCCAGCGTCTGATCTACTCGGGCAGAGTCCTCAAAGATAATGAGACCCTGGCAACGTACAAAATCAAGGACGGACACACTATTCACCTCGTGAAGAGTGCGCCCAGCAATGTGCGCCCTGGCGGTGCTGCGTCGACGACATCAACATCCGCACCAGCTGGCGCTGCTCCCACTCCTGCGGCTGCTGGCGTTCCTACTAACCTCGCTGCCGGTACGGGCAATAACCCGCTCGCGGGGTTGACGGGGGCCAGGTATGCCGGGTTTGCGCAACTGCCAGGTGCGGGAATGTTTGGACCTGATGGCGGGGTAAGTCGTTTGCCTGATCTTGTCCTGACAGACTTCTTGTGCCATCAACAGACCACTAATACACTGTGTTCTAGATGGGCCCTCCTCCTGACACGGAATCCATGCTTAACATGCTCGAAAACCCCCAATTTCAGTCTACGATCAACGAAGCTCTGCAAAACCCCGCCATGATTGACATGATGATCCAGCAAAACCCCATGCTGCGCGAAATGGGTCCCGGCGTGCGGCAGATGATGCAGAGCCCGGAGTTTCGCCGCATGCTCACCGACCCCAACTCGATACGTCAGATGGTACAGATGCAGAGAGCTATGGGTGGCGGGGGCCTTGGTGGAGGAAGCGCATTTCCCGCTCCCGGGGTTACCAACACAACACCCGAGGAAAACAGAGACGCTCAGAACAACACCGGTACTACGCCCACTCCTGGAGCCGCGTTCAACCCTTTTATGCCTGCCGGACTTGGTGCTGGAAATCCTTTTGCGGCGCTTTTTGGAGGCAATCCCCTGATGGGTAACCCTGCTGCAGGAGCGACGCCGTCGGGCGCCTCCCCTACCGCTGGCGGAACTCAACAGGAAGGTACCGAGAGAGCCGCTGGGGGTGACAACGCTACGGGACAAGGACAGAATCAGCAGGGCTTCCAGAATCCGTTCAACATGTTCATGAACCCAGCGCTCTTCGGTGGCCAGGGTGGTCAGGCGGGTGCGAACCCTTTCAACCCGCAACAGAATCCTTTCCTCCGGGACCCAGCCTTGCTACAACAATGGATGCAGAACCTGGGTGCTGCGCCGGGAGAAGGCGGCGCGGCTGGCACCAATCCTCTGGCGGCACTCTTTGGTGGTGGATTTGGCAGCCCCCCTCCGCAGGATAACCGCCCCCCTGAGGAACGGTATGCGGAGCAGCTTCGTCAACTGAATGATATGGGATTCTTTGAGTTTGAGAGAAATATCGAGGCTCTCCGTCGAGCAGGAGGCAGCGTGCAAGGGGCAGTGGAGTATCTCCTGAGCCACCCTTCTTAATCACGTCTTCGTCCCGACCGCGATGACTTGCATTATTGTTTTTCATTTTTCATTCTTCGAGTTTCCCCAGTTGATTTATAAATCCCTTATTGACGATGCATTTCTGCGTACGTGTCAATGCGGGATGACCCTTTTTATGTAGCAAATATCCTCACAGCCTAGTTGCACGGCGTTACATTAGCAGGAATTATGACAGTATACAATCGCAAGCGGAAAGGTAAAATGTTGGCTAAGACTGAGTGTAGTAGTAATAACATCCAAGCATATTAACCTCTCCAGAGGCCCAGAATCTTTTCCTTTTCCAATAGATATGGCCATTCCTCTTATTTTATCTGTTCTCTGTATTGTCTATCATGTTCTTTATAGGTCCCCTTTGCCTACTATTACAGTTGATTATTCCTACTCAAATCCAACATCGATATGGCTACCTTCCTGAAATATCTTCCTTTCATTTGAATTAGGTATAGTGACCGATAGGAAATCAGTTTCTGTTAACCCGACACCCTAACTGGCTCTGCGGAGCTGGGTGGTCATACTGCCGGACAGTACCACCTAGTATTCTCTTCTACATGGAGAAGTCCTCTCTGATATAATTTTTTGTTCAACTACATGTACTACAAGCTTAATACTAGCATAACTCCGTTGAGTTTACAAGACGTTGATCGTACTACCTCTCAGTGGTTGTCCTCAATTCGATGCCAACAGTGAAGACCGACCGTATGTGACGTGGGTGGTGCAACTCCGGCAGAATCGCGCAACCTTATATTAGATTAAAGCCATGGGTAAAGAATAGCTTGCAGATAAATAGATGCCTAAATCATGAGCATCTACCATAAAGTGTCCTGACCATGGGAATAGAAAAAGGAGGCCGGCCTGGAACTGGTTGCGGAATGGCGCTAAACCCCTTGAGGAGGGCAAGGCTTCCGTGCTCTTCTTCACTTCCGAAACAAAGCATCGAGAAACGAGCCCCGTCTTCTTCTCCTTCTTCCCCTCTCTTCCCTGTTTCATCTCCTCCCTATCCTCCTCTCTCAGTACTCGCGGGTCTAGTTCACTTCATCTGGCATTCAATGCCGTTTCCACTCGTTCGCTCGGCCTGAGTTGTCCTTTTGCTGTCTTCCTCCACCCACCCGCATCTTGAACCGCTGGATCTCCGTTCAATACCTGCTCGTCGGGCTGCATCACCCATCCCCGTTTGCCAACTAGCCTGTCCCTTTCCTTCAGTCTTTCGGATATGTTCGTCTTTTGAGCTCTGGCCCGCAATTACCTTTCGTACATACTGCTTTTAATATATCCAAATTATACGAGTTGAGCTCTGAGAGGGAAGATCGGGGCGGTCAGTTGAAAGTCATTGATCTGCATCTGGGATTGTCGGATCCGCCACGTACGAATCAGCTGCCCGCGATCGTGGGTGCATTGCGCAACAGCATCACCGCTTCGGATACCGTGGGCTGAATCCTTCTTCCGCCATCCGATCATGGCGTTGTCTCAATTTTGGCGTCCCCGTCAGTGGACACTATGGCTTCTCTTTGTGTCTTATGCCTATGCGTTCTACGTTCCTGGTAGGTGGTTTACGCCGCGACGATGCCCGTAGGACTCTTGATGCTTACGCATGAATGCTACTACCAGGCTACTCCGTCAAGCGCTACAATGACGATGAGCATATTCCCCTCCTTGTGAATAAGATCTTCTCCGACAACACACAACTCCAGTATGCCTACTTTGACCTGCCTTTCGTCTGTCCCCCTAGCGGAAGATCGCATGGTGGCTCCCCCTTCGGTTCCGGACAAAGCGTGTCTCTGAATCTGGGAGAGATCCTTCGCGGCGATCGCATCATGACCTCGGATTTCGAACTTCAGATGGGTAAAAACGTCGAATGCCAAGCGCTCTGCACACAGGAGGTCGGGCGCAAGGACGTCAAATGGGGTCGTCAACTCATCCACGAAGGTTATGTAGCGGAATGGATTGCCGACAATCTGCCTGGAGCGACAAGCTTTGTGACCGTTGACCGTAGTCGCAAATATTATGCTACTGGCTTTAAGCTGGGTTTCCAGGAGTTTTCGCCCATCGACGGCAAGCCGCGTTACTACATCAACAACCACTTTACCATTGTCATCCGCTGGCGGTCGGCACCTGAGGGCGGAAAGGTGATTGTTGGATTCGAGATCTACCCGAAGAGCATTCGCGCCGCCGATCATCTGGAGGGCGGCTGCCCCCAACATGTCCACGAGACCCATGAGGGATTGGAGCTGTACATCCCCCCGGATACCTCCAAGCTGCGCGAAATGTACCCTGGATCGTCGTACATTCCGGAAGATGATGGCGACATTGACGACGGTGCCACCTTGAAGATCCCCTACACCTACTCTGTCTACTTCAAGGAAGAAAATGGAGTCGATTGGTGGAACCGGTGGGACCTGTACTTCAGCAACCAGGATGAGGGCTCTACGACGCATTGGCTTGCCATTCTCAACTCGTTGACCATCGCTGGTGTTCTTGGGGTTGCCGTGTACGTTATTTGGAGTCGCACGGTTCAAGGAGACATCAAGGGCCGTGGAGATGGGGCCATGGAGGATGGAAAACTCAAGGTCCGGAAAGCCAAGCCCGAGAGAAAGGGCGATGGACTCTTGGAGCAAGGAGGTGATGTCGAACGGGATGCGGATGTCTCGTCCGATGATGAGGGTCTCGAAGATGTGAGCGGATGGAAACTCCTTCATGGTGATGTTTTCCGTGTGCCCCAGTACAGTGGACTGCTTGCACCCCTTGTCGGCTCCGGTATGCAGCTGCTCTTCATGGTGTCGGGACTTTTGCTACTCAGCTGCCTGGGTGTTTTGAACCCGAGTTTCCGTGGCGGTTTCGTCAGTGTTGGTATGGGCCTGTTCGTCTTCGCTGGTCTCTTCTCGGGGTACTTTTCGGGAAGGCTTTACAAGACCTTTGGTGGTACATATTGGCGCAAAAACACTCTCATAGTAAGTCGTGCATATGTTGTATTAGGACTCTGGCTGACCAATTCAGACTGCGTTGTTCTTCCCTGGACTCGCTTTCTGCCTCATCTTCATTCTCAACCTCTTCGTGTGGGCGCAGGCCTCTAGCACTGCCATTCCTTTCGGCACGCTGGTGAGTCTTCTGGCTCTCTGGCTGCTCATCCAAGTGCCGTTGGTGTATGCGGGCAGCTGGTACGGATACGTGCGCACCGCGCCCTGGGAACACCCGACCAAGACGACCTCCATTGCGCGTCAAATCCCGCCACAGCCATGGTATTTGCACAGCATCAGCGGGACTCTCTTGACCGGCCTGGGTCCATTCGCGGTGCTGTTCATTGAGCTTCTGTTTGTCTTCAAGAACCTGTGGCAGGACAAGAGCGGATACTATTACGTGTTTGGCTTTTTGAGCGCCGTGTCATCGATCCTGATGGTAACGGTCAGTGAAGTGACGGTCATCGCAACCTACAGCCAACTCTGCGCGGAGAACTACCACTGGTGGTGGCAGAGCTTCCTCACGGGTAGCAGCAGCGCATTCTGGGTGTTTGGCTACTGCGTGTGGTACTTTATCTTCCACCTGCACATCACTGGCTTCGTGTCAAGTCTGCTGTTCTTCAGCTACAGCTTCCTGGCGTGCGCCGTGTATGGTCTCCTGACGGGTACGGTTGGATTCTTGACGGCGTACATGTTCATCCGGCGGATCTACAGGTGAGTCAATGCTTTGTTGCATGTTGCATGTAGGCCGATGCTAACCGAAGCAGTTCCGTCAAAGTTGATTGATCGACTCAAATCAATGGCCGCAGCAGACAAATCCATGGCGCCTCGACCGGATTCTAGTCACGTGGTGTCATCTACCAGCACTGTCCTACATGAGATTGGTCCGCCATATCCAACCGCCGGCAATCCAATCCTTTCTTTGACAGGAAAAAATATGTGAATGTCGCGGGCCCTTGACAGTTGTGGCCTGTGGCCCTGCTGTGTTGGTATATATAAGAAGAGTACATCTATCATTAGCGAAATCATAGCCGTTGACTTGTTTCCATTGAAACTCAAGTGGCGAATCCAGCCAGCCTCAAAATGTAGTCCGTCCAAGTCTCTCCGACCATTAGATAAGTAAAACCGAACCCCAAGATTAACCCGCCAAGCCCATTTCCGCAAGGGACACTGGGCACATGACTGCGCGCATCCAGAGAATAATCGCCAAGCGGTCCCCGACTAGTCCCATCTTTGGGAAGCTACTGCCACACCAGTCTTTGCTCATGCCACACCCTACCTCAGTAGACATACCATGTTCCTAAAGAATAAGGCTTACTTTCAGTACAGCCAGAACCATGACTACTTTCTTGACATAGAGATATTAACCTACTGCCTCAGGCGCAAACAACCTAAAGCGATAGGCAGTAAAGATTCTACCTGCACTAGAATACGGCTTTACCTTGTATTGTGAGCATGCTTTACCTTCCAGGATAAACAGCAGGGTATAGCATAACCGGAAACTGGCTGATGTGGAGGAAAGCCTAGCAGATTGTGGCAGTAAGACTCCTCCCCATCTTTGAGACCAACCTACATGCATGGGCGGATGTGCACGCCAAGCCAAGCAGGTGGAATTCTGTTTCCAACTTATGTGCAACAAGCACAGCAAGTGTGGAAAACTGTACCAGCAGTGGATTGAGACCGGTTCGATACATGCAACATACTCTTCTACAACCCTCCTCAATGGAAAATTTAATACTTGCCTGATTGGCCTCACTGCGTGGGATGTTGTGATACAAAGATGCATACATCATCCATCATCCAGCAAGATTCAAATTTTAGGCAGAAGTCACTACACTACTATGCTAATGATCATCTCGAACTAAGATTATACATGATATCTTGGTACGTACGTAGTTATTTAGTTAGTTTAGAACCGATCATTCGACCCACGGACCCCCCGAAATGCGGGGAAGCTTAGTACGTACCATTAGTTAGTACAATTAGTAGATGGTGGGTTGATAATAGTAGTCCATACTATGATTCTTAACTACTAGTTAAGTTAATATTTATGCCTGAAATGGAATAACTATCCCTTAGCGGCAGTTTCTGATCACGCAGCTAATATTTTAGTCTACGTAAGTGAATTGCTTAAAAATAGATAGTTCATTTACTAATCTACAAAGTATTTAGATTGATGGGTTCTAGAATTGTGACCGGTGGGATGATCTTCTAGATGTATACGTAACTTTGTTAGGTTTTCCACGCCGGAATGGATGGGGGGCGGGAGGGAGGGCGATGATGCCATCGCCCCGGAATATTGGTGATGTGACGGATAGATAGTACATGGACACTACTAGGTATGCTCGTTCCGACGGCATGTCCGAGTTTAATTTATCTATCTATCTATTCCATGTATCTTACTTGTTTGTTATTGTTATTGTGTGTATGTTGGTTGTATGTGGGATGTAAATAATGGTGTGATGTGGGTAGGACACGGGGGTTGGCGTTGTGTAAGGGCTGGATTGCTAGCAGGTAGGGTGTCTGTGTGACTGATTGATTTAATTTACTTTCCACTGTTGTGGGATATAGTAAGTACTTAGTAGTCATGGGACATTGAATTAGAAATTCTAGCTCTATTCACAAAGTCTACTAGTTAGTATGTGTCCTTGTACATTTGTTGGTTCTTTCAAGCCTTGGTAAAGGTGGGAAAGTAGTGAGGATCCGTGGATCGGGGGAATTTTGGGCAGGTGATTTCTTTTTTTTGTTTTCTTCTCCTTCCCTTCTTCTTCTTCTTTCTTCTTTCTACTATTGTAGGTAACTTTTCCCATCCTGGTTCTTTCCCGTCGTTGTCCAACTCATCTGGGAATAATGAATGGTTCCGGCGAAGGATTCTGGAATTAGGTTGGGTAAGTGGCAAGGGGAAGGATTGAATTGTGGTTGGTGGTTGGATTGTTGGAGAAAGACTCCGTGGAAGTTCCTTGTCTTAGTAATGAGGTCTACTTATTAGGAAATAGTCTATCACTGCCTGCCAGGTGCCAGTGGACTTGCACAGGAAACTACTGTACTAATCAGTGGACGTGGTGGTATAATCTGGGGGTAAGATCAGATTACCTGCTGTATGCATGTACTGTACTGGGGATGTTTGTATCTGGTACCAATCAGTAAAACAGTTTACATTAGTATGAGGACAGATCGTATGTCGGGCTGGCTGGCTGGCTGTAGTGAAACCCGCCTGTTCTTTGGATATATCGCGTGCTCAATCCCACACCCAATCAAACATTGTGGCGACGCTGCTGACGCATGTCCCCGTTAGTCAGCAGCCTCAGAACCCCTGTCGGATGCGGCCGGGGGTGGAAACAGCGCGACCAATCAGCAATAAACCTATTGCCAAGGGGCCAAGAGTGGGTGATTGAAAAAGGACTAGTGGGCAGCGGGATGCTCGGCTAGCAGACCGGGGAAGGGAAGATGGTTCATTTCGAAAAATGAAGCGAAGCAGCGGTGTCAGCGGATTGTCTATCTCAGACAAAACAGGCAGGAGGGAGATTCAAGGAATGTGGAGAGGGTGTAGATGAATAGTAACAGGTACAAACTCGGCTAAGATAAAAGTCCATAGATTAGACTAAAGTACCAGTTTTACTAGTGTCGCCATCGAAAGAACCGCGCCACCGCGATTGGCTCGCGTGGCAACGCCTCGAGGAATCCTTTGCCTATCAGAGGGATTGGCGGTGGCCCCTTTTCTGGCCTGTGATTGGGGAGCCCCGGGCGGTTATCAGGCGGTTCTGCCGATCTCCACTTCTGGCTCTTTGAAATATGCCGGGGGCAGCAGCAGAAAGCAGCAGAAAAGATAATGCTAACGGAACTACCATAGTAGACTAGTCTAGTCGCAGAAAAAAAAGATACCATGCAGCAAACTTTTCGGGACTTTGTATTTGTTTCTGTTCCAGGAGATAGATAGATAGATACATACACAACAACCAACACCCCCAGATACAATTAATCATTCTTCTATTCGGCTCTCCTGAAGATCCTCCTCCCGTGGCTGTGAGATCACCCTCCCTGCGTCACCAACCATGGAACCTTCCGCAATCACACCATCGTCCCCGCTGATGGTTCCATTGTTGCGGTGACATGGAGATCTGGTGCGACACGCCCCGGTAGCGCGGCTGTCGCCCTTTTCCCTCCCGGTTTTCATTGCCCACCCATGGATGCTTTGGTTGGTTGGTCAATTTTTTGCTCGTCTACTGTCTTCCGTCTCCACCAGTCCTTCGCTCCGCCTGACTTACTTATATCCTTCTCTGGCCCGGTTGTCTCTCTTTGTCGTCCGCTCCATTTTCCTATTGACACTCCTCTCTCTCTCACATACTCCTTCGTCATTTCCTTCCTTTTTAAACCTTCCCCGTCACACCTTCCGACATCATTGTCTCTTTTGGTGTCGACGTTACGCGTCTCCCCTTTTGACTTCACTTCTATCCTGATCCAGTGCATCCATCCCCGGACAGAGAGTGTCCTCCATCATCATCATGGCTGAGAAGAAGCCTAACATCCTCTACATCATGGCCGACCAGATGGCGGCCCCCTTGTTGGCCTTCCACGACAAGGATTCCCCCATCAAGACCCCCAACTTGAACAAGTTGGCGCAGGAAGGTGTCGTTTTTGACTCCGCCTACTGCAACTCGCCGCTCTGCGCGCCCTCGCGCTTCGTCATGGTGACTGGTCAATTGCCCTCCAAGATCGGCGCCTACGACAACGCTTCCGATCTGCCCGCAGACACCCCCACCTACGCTCACTATTTGCGCCGTGAAGGCTATCATACCGCTTTGGCCGGTAAAATGCACTTTTGCGGTCCGGATCAGCTGCACGGATACGAGCAGCGCCTGACCAGCGACATCTATCCTGGCGATTACGGCTGGTCAGTGAATTGGGATGAGCCGGTAAGTTTATTCACCCCGCCATCCGGCCTGGGGAATGGCGGAATGCTGACCGAAATAGGAAATCCGTCCCGACTGGTACCACAACATGTCTTCCGTCATGGAGGCAGGTCCCGTGGTGCGCACTAACCAGCTTGACTTTGATGAGGAGGTCATCTACAAGTCGACCCAGTACCTCTATGATCATGTGCGTCAGCGCAACGACCAGCCGTTCTGTCTGACGGTGTCCATGACTCATCCCCACGACCCTTATGCCATGACTAAGGAGTTCTGGGATCTGTATGAGGATGTCGAGATCCCGCTGCCTAAGCAGGCGGCTATCCCGCAGGACCAGCAGGATCCGCACTCGCAGCGTGTGCTCAAGTGCATTGACCTCTGGGGCAAGGAGATGCCCGAGGAGCGTATCAAGGCGGCCCGCCGCGCGTACTACGCTGCCTGCACGTACGTCGACACCAACGTGGGCAAGCTGCTCAAGGTGCTTGATGACTGCGGAGTCCGCGACGACACCATCATCGTCTTCACTGGCGACCACGGTGACATGCTGGGTGAGCGCGGTCTCTGGTACAAGATGGTCTGGTACGAGAACTCGTCGCGTGTGCCGTTCATTGTGAACGCGCCCAAGCGATTCGCACCCAAGCGGGTGAAGGAGAACGTCTCGACCATGGACCTGCTGCCGACATTCGCAGAGATGGTGGGGGCACCGCTGGTGCGCGAGCTGCCGCTGGACGGCGTGTCGCTGATGCCCTACCTGACCGGCGAGGACGGCGTCAAGACCAACACAGTGCTGGGTGAGTACATGGCGGAAGGTACGCAGTCGCCAACGGTCATGATTCGGCGCGGGCGCTACAAGTTTGTGTACTCGTTGATTGACCCACCCATGTTGTTCGACTTGGAGGCCGACCCACAAGAGCGGGTCAACCTGGTGGCGGGGCTGACGGAGAAGCCGTCGTTTGAGGCTCCCAAGCCCGTGCCTGTCACACAATTGAACCCTGCGCCGCTGCCCACGCCAGGCGATTCGCCTCGGGGTTCACCGATGCAGCGTGCGTCGTTCCCATTCCCCACACCCCCGCGCACCCCTAGCCCGGGCAAGTCGGCGTATGCCCTCCCGGAGAGCCGTGAGCCGGCCAAGCTGCTGGCGTACTTTACCGAGGAGGTGCACGCGCGGTGGGATCTGGAGAAGATCCGCGAGGACGTATTGCGGTCGCAGCGCCGCCGACGCCTCGTGTACTCTGCCCTGATCCAGGGCACTCCATCGATCTGGGACTACGAGCCGCGAGTGGACCCTAGTGCGCAATACGTGCGCAACCAGGGCAAGGGCGCGCTGGACGATGTGGAAATGATCTCTCGCTGGCCGCGGGTGTTGCAGCAAGCTGCGACCGCAAAGGGGATGAACGTTTAACTGATCTTTTCCTGTTTATACAATTTGCTTAAGTTGTGATGAACGGGTTGTTTGGGTATTAAAATTGGAGTCATAGCGAGGCGCATGGGCTTGCATTGCAGCTATTTCTTGCGTCTAGCGTTGAGCTTATGTATTATAAGACATTGAATCAATGTATGTACGCAATACCGGAAGATTGATTTATTCCTACACCTTTACACCTTTGTCATCAGTAACGGCCGAGTAGTTAATTAGTAGATGGTATCAATTCAACAGTCACTGAAAAAGCTTTATAATCTAATGACGTGTTGTCAGGGGCCGTTTGATGCCAAAACAAAGAGTGCACTACGTCACATGTAACCATGGGTCTAACTTTGTAACTTCTCCGCACTCCAACCTCGTCATCTCACCACCACCACTCAAACAACATCATCATGATCATCCTGATCCTTCTCATAATAGTCATAATCATAATCTAGTATAACCTCAATAGTTACTATGTCTCCCAGAAAACTCACCCTCGCCATCGCCCACCCAACCATAACATCCACCTCCCCATCCCAAATCACCCAGCTCGCGCACTCCGCAGCGTCCAAGGGCGCTCATCTTCTTGTCATCCCGTCTTACGCGACACCAGCTGCAGCGACAGCAAGAAATAAGAGTCCAAGGGATCAATATTTGAAGCTATTCAATTGCGCTCACGACCTATCCGACCCGGGAAGTAATCCCGAATGCCACGCCGAGAAGAAATCCAAAGCTAGAGAGATCCTGGAGCATCTCGCTCAGGAAACGAAACTTTTCTTGATTGTGGGGTTATTGGAGCGCGCGTGTGGGAATCTGTATCATACTGTGGTGTATATCCATCCTGCGGATGGGTTGGTGGAGAAGAGGAGGTGTTTTGCGTTGGTTTGTACCCCTTGTCTTTCTGTATGGGGATGGATGGGTATGCTAATGACATGATGGCGAGCGTATAGACCGGCGCAGCAAAGACATATCTCTCTCCCGGACAACCGCACACATCTCCGATCACTGTCAATTGCAAAAGTGGGCTCGAGGTGAAGATAGGGGTCGGCTTATGCGAGGAGAATTACCGTCCGCTTATTCGGCAGGAACTCTATACAGCTGGTATCCAAGTCTACATCTCCCTCGGCGGTGTCTCCTATCTCGATGGCGGTGACAGCGATGGTGGCGATGAAACTGGCTTATGGGAGAGTTTACTGCGCACGGTAGCTGTCGAAGGAAGAGTATTCGTTCTAGGAAGTTACACCACTTCTCAACCTGCGCATCAACACCAATTCGGCTCTCCTACCCGTATTCCCAGCTGGCAATCCTCCCCAGGCGCGAAGAAACGGTCCCTGTCTATTACAGCTGAAGGGCCACATGAGATTGTCTGGCCGGAGGTTCGGCATGCCGATGGTGGTGGTGCAGCTGCTACTGTGGGACCACGGAAGTCTGTGATGGCGGAGGGACCGCATGAGATTGTGTGGCCAGGACAGTCAAATGCCGATATGAGTGTGAATGTGGATGGGGAAATGAGTCCGGGGAGAGTGGAGCAGAGACAGGTTCATGTTGGTGGTAGTGGTAGTGGTAGTGGAAGGGAAGGGCCGTCGGGAGAGAGTGGGTGTGGAGGGGCAGCGTGGATAGTGGGTCCGTTTGGAGAGATTCTGGCGGGTTCGAGGGGAGGAGTATCGTTGGATGATGATGGGTTGTTGGTCAGGGAGGTGGATTTGGAGGATTGTATCCGAGGGAGATGGGATCGGGATTTGGCGGGTTATACCTATTGAGTTGCCATTCGATATGCAAAATATTCTGAATATCTGGAGAGCTAAAGATCATATTTGAAGTAGTTGAGATCTACCTACCCGATGAGGAACCAACCATATATACACTGTACTGACCATTTAAGCTTCCGTCAAGCAGAGACTAATCATCTGATGATGATCCCTGTCGCTGAGCTGGCAGGAGGGGTAACCCCACCATTATTCTATTAGTATCATCCCAGACTACATCCCAACATCATCTACTCCTAACCATCCACTCTATACTAATCATAACAAACAATCACTCTGTATACAAACCATCCCATCCACACCACAATGTCCACAATCACCACCACCACTACATCCACGACAACAACCCTAACAGGAACAACCACCCTCCCCCGCGTTCTCTCCGTCTCCAAATCCCCCACCCACACCACCTCCAAAACCCCAGTACCATCAATAACTCTCCTCCCCAACCACGGCGTCAGCGGCGACTGCCACGCAGGCAAAACCACCCAGCACACCACCTCTTCCACCCCCAGCAGTACTACAGCCAGCAACCTCCGCCAAATCCACCTCCTCCCCATCGAATCCCTCCGTCACATCTCCTCCACCTCCTTCAAGGGCACCAAGCCCCTCACCCCGGGTGGAATCGGCGAAAACGTGACGACGGAGGGCATCGAGTTGGGGAATCTACCTCCTGGTACGGAGATACACTTTGGGAATCAGGATGATGGGGCAGTGGTGGTAATTACGAGTGTGAGAGAGCCTGGACCGGGATTGGATCGAGTGAGACCTGGATTGAGGGAGGCGTTTCGGGGGGTCAGGAAGGGCTGGTGGGGGGTTTTGGGGGTGGTTGTGAAAGGTGGGGAGGTTAAGGGGGGGATGGGGGTTAGGGTTGTGGTAAAGTAGTTTGCTACGGTTTAACGTTGTAATTTATTTGGATGAGTAAAGAGTGTCTCTTATTTGATGATGGTGGTGGTAAGGTTTGATAAGCATTGGGTGGTGTGTTGTGATGTAATTGACTTTGGGGGGGGCAGGGTATAAGTATAAACATGATTTCTTGGAGGAAAGTTAGTGTATTGCAGTGGGCAGATTGCAACTTGTCGATTTTGTCATCAATTGCTTTACTAGGAATAATGGATCAACGCTACTATACCCTCGCCGAAGGTATGTCCTTATAAATTTACATATAGTAAAAGTATACTAATGTTCCAGGCTGCCCCTACGCCAGCAATGCCAGTTCGGTGCAGTTGCGCAGCGGCAATGGCGGCCTGCTTCTAATGCAGGATACCCAGCTCATTGAAACTCTCTCTCACTTTGCTCGTGAGCGGATCCCAGAGCGGTATAAGTCCACTAACCTCCATCACCATCATTACATGTACTAATAGCTTGTTCAACAGCGTAGTCCACGCCAAAGCAGCCGGGTACATTTCCTCCCCCTCTACCTCCCCAACAACAACAACAGCCCTACTAACAGCACAGCGCATACGGCGAATTTACCTGCACCCACGACTGCTCCGACATCACCTCCGCCAGCTTCCTCAGCGAAATAGGCAAAACCACCCAGTTACTCCTGCGCGTCTCGACCGTTGGTCCGGAAGCTGGATCAGCCGATACCTTGCGTGATGTGCATGGCTGGGCGATGAAGCTTTATACGGATGAGGGTAATCTGGATTGGGTGTTCAATAATACGGTAATACCTCTCGTTGATGAGATGTGAAGTGAAAGTATATTGAAGTTAATGTATTGGTGATAGCCCGTCTTTTTCATTCGAGATCCGCTCAAGTTCCCGTCGCTGAATCGGTCTCATAAACGGAATCCGCAGTCGCATTTGCCGGATCCAAATATGGTATTCTTTCTTCATCTATGAGTTGTCGTGATTGGGTCAGGTGCTAACTTGTCATTGATAGTTTTGGGAGTACGTTTACTGCTACATAGGAGTGAATATCCTACTGACTGGCTAGCTTCCACGCCGGAAACCCAGAAGGCTTCCACCAGCTCCTCCATCTCTTCAGTGATCGAGGCACCCCTGCGTCTTTGCGACACATAAATGCCTACAGTGGACATACCTACAAATTCACCCTCAAGGTATTACCCCTATTTAACAGTTTTAAGATTACCCAATAACTCTGCATCAGGATGGCTCCTTCAAATACGTCAAAATCCACATCAAAACCACCCAGGGCATAAAGAACCTCACTAAGGAAGAGTCCGTCCGCATGGCCGGAGAGAATCCCGACTTTCTCATCCAGGATCTCTTCGAAGCCATCGAGCGGAAAGACTATCCGACCTGGAATGTTTACGTGCAGGTCATGTCTCCTGAGCAGGCTGAAAATTACCGATGGAATATCTTCGATATGACCAAGGTGTGGCCGCATAGTGATTTTCCGCTGCGTCAGATTGGGACGATGAAGTTGAATCGGAATGTATGCTCCCTACTTGAATCCGAATGGTTGACAACGTTGTGCTAATTGACTAGCCCCGAAACTACTTCACCGATATCGAACAAGCCGCTTTCTCCCCATCGAATCTGGTTCCTGGTATTGCTCCATCCGCCGATCCTAGTAAGCCTACACTATCTGCTCCTCAGTCCAATCCAAAACTAATATATATGGTATAGTGCTCCAAGCGCGCATGTTCTCCTACCCCGACGCAGCGCGCTACCGCGTCGGCACCAACTACCAACAACTCCCGACCAACGCGGCCAAAACCCAAGTGTACTGTCCCTACCAGCGCGACGGGCAAATGAATTTCTCCGACAACTACGGTGCTGATCCTAACTACGTCGGGTCATCTCTGAAGCCGATCAAATTCTACCAAGATGTCAAAGGACAGGCACCACAGGCTGTCAGCACTCTCACAGAGCATGAGAAGTGGGTGGGCCAGGTGAGTAACTTTCAGTATGGACTGTATGAAGATGATTTCGTGCAGGCGAGGGGGTTGTGGAAGGTAATTGGGAAGGAGGAGGGACATCAGGAACGGTTCTTTGGGAATGTGGCGGTGCATTTAGGGCAGGTATGGAGTGATAAGTTGAGGGCGAGGGTTTATGGTGAGTTTATCCCTTGATTTCTTTGGTTTGTTTTAGGTGATGGTGCTGATGAATGTAGAGCTGTTTTCAAAGGTGGATCCGGGGTTAGGGGAGGGGGTGAAAAAGGCTACGGAGGAAGTGGTGAGGAAGGGGGAGAGTAGAAAATAGACAGGTAGATGTGCTGTACTTTGTAGCTAGGGGTATAAAAGTGTTGATTGATCATGGTGTTGTTTTAGGATGGTCAAGAATGCACGCCAGCTGTCATTGCTTAGTGCTTTCGGAGAAAAAACGTCAAGGCGCATTCTTGTGCATGGCAGTGGCCAATCCAACCATCCGGAGGAATCTGCTGCATATGGGCTGTGACGGGGCGGTTTCAATACGCTTTCTCAGATTGTAAGTTTTATCACACACCATTTACAGTGAAACAATTATACACAATACAGCAACCCTTATCTGCTCCCCCCCCCCCCCTTTTTTCATAACATCCACACTGCTCTGATCAACAAGATATCCGGATGCATCGGAACAACAACCCCCTCCCCCCAAACCCAATTCCGGATCTAGACCGCACATTCACCAATCACGTCCATTCCAATGCCACTTACCAACCTCATTTAACCAGTGCACCATTACTAACTGCGAAGCACGGCTACGTCCCAGATCCACCCTAATGATAACGTTACCCACTCCAGAGTCCACACCAGCTAGCTACCCCAGCCCTACAACCTCCCTCCCTACATCCATCCACCATGAAACAAGTATACCACAAGTCCCTACACCATCCACCGCAAAACAAGAAATATCCTAATCTGACTCAACCCAGTCAGAAATCCCACCTTATCCCTTCCCTCCCCGCTCTACCCGACAGGTCCGGCGATTCCTCGGGTGTAAACACACAGCAGGGATCTACACTAATCTATAGTTAGTAGTGATTGTGGTAGTGGTAGTCATGAAGTCACCCGTTCCAACATTCCACCACTCACTAAATCAACCATGTAATTAATATACATGCATTCCCCCCCTCCTTCCCCTCTTTTTTGAATCTGCTGCTTCCGGCGCATTTCTCCCATACACTACTACTGCAACTACAACTACAACTACTATTTTTCTGTTCTTATTATACCTCAACAAGCATATATAACACCCACCATCTACCCACTATCCCCCATCTATTCACACATCACAAACATCTCACTTCAATATAAATAATAAAGTGCTGCTAATCCCGGGGGGGAAAAAAGAATGGCCACCCAAACCAGCACCATGACGACCCTAACCGCCCAAATGGACACGACCAACCGGCCCGACGAATGGAAGATCGAGCAAGGCATGGCAGGTCACAAACTGCCCATCCTCGATCAATCCGGTCTGGACACCGTGCACATCTACCCGCCGAAGCCGACACAGCGGTATAAAGATGAGGAGGCGATTGAGGCAGTTGGGGATCGGAATGAGTTGTTTAAGAGGGAGAAGGAGGGGTGGAAGGGGTATTTCTCCCTCATTCCATATCCCTTTATATCATAATGTTTTATGCTAACGATACATGATTGGTATAGATACGTGGAATGGGAAAACTACCCCGACAAAAAAGCGAAAGCGCACCGCATCCTCACCTCTCAAACCTTTACCCCCTGTCCAGACTACATGTTCGGTCCTATCCCCGACACCAACCCCGTCCTGACCGGCGAGGATTTCAAGCAATGGCACGCCGCGCTAGGCGGGGAACTTGCCTCCGTGGCGGATGATAGCTGGCGCACTGTGCTCCGGGAAAAACATCCGGATATGCTGCATCTGCTCCAGTTCCCGTATAACGGGGAGCCGCCGAAGCGGCTGGTTACGTCGAAAGTTGTCACGCCGAATCCGCTGCATTTTGTGCGCAATCACGGAGGCATTCCCCTGATTGAGAAAGATAAGTGGAATCTCCAGCTGGATGGACTGGTCAAGCATCCGAAGAACTATACATTGGAGGATCTGCAGGATGAGACGCGGTTCCCGCGGATGGAGAAACTCGTGACGATGCAGTGTTCGGGGACGCGGCGGATCGAGCAGATCGCGTTGTATGGGGGCCAGGGCGATGAAGTGCCGCAAGCCCCGTGGGCGGAAGGGGCGATTGGGACGGCGCGGTACGTGGGCATCAGTCTGAAGAAGGTGATTAAGGATTGTGGGGGGTTGATTGCGCCCGCGAAGCATCTGGAGTTGTATGGCGCGGAGACATACATCAAGGATCTGGAGGCGATGAATTACGTGGTGAGTGTGCCGTGGTCGAAGGTCAAGGCGAACGAGGTGATTCTTGCGTGGGAGATGAACGGGGAGCCATTGCCCAAGATCCATGGGTATCCGTTACGGGTTGTGGTGCTGGGGTATATCGGGGCGCGCAGCGTCAAGTGGCTGTATCGGATCAAGGCGATTGAGAACCCATCCCGAGCACCTGTGCAGAGCAGGGAGTATCTCTACTTCAACCAGCAGGTCGGGAAATATAACCAGCTTCCCACGGATGGGATCCAGATCCAGGAAATGCCGGTCAGTTCGGCGATCATGTCACCCTGGACGAAGCAGGTGATTATCCATGAAGGGAAGATCCGGTGCAAGGGGTGGGCGTATTCCGGGGGTGGACGGTGGCCGGAACGGGTGGAGTTATCGGCGGATGGAGGGTTCAGTTGGTATGCGGTGCCGCAGGAGAAGTTGTCGAAGAAGGGGAGGTGGACGTGGCGGACGTGGGAGATGGAGTTGCCGTGTGATGTTGAGGGTTGGATTGAGATTGTCTGTCGGTGTTGGGATAATTCGTTGAATACCCAGCCGTTGAATGTGCGGGCTGCGTGGAATTGGGGTCTGCATGTGACGTCCTCGGCGCATCGCATTAGTGTGTATAGTGTCAACAAGAGGCATGAGGCCACGAGGAGGAAGATTGAGAAGATGGAGCATTTGGGCATTCCTCTTGCCCCGTTGACGTTTTATCAGCCCGTGCCGGGGCAGACGGGCGAGGAGTATGAGGAGTTTTGGAGGACGCATGATCCGAGAGATGTGGATGAGTAGATGTGAATAATGTGGATTGGAGGGTGGGGGCAAATCAAATTGTTTAGTTAGGAGCGAGTAATAATGCTATTCATTGTCTGCAACCTCGTGGAGTATCATCAATAGTAAACTACCCGACTACCATCAGCAAGCTTTTGACTTCACTCCTACTTCCTTGGTGGTACCGTTCACAGTCAGTGCTTGGCAGGTGAAAGAGTGTCCCAACTATCACCGTAGTGAATACTCAGAGGAGTCTTTGAAGATCAGTCCCGGGAATTCTTTCTTTCTTTTTTCCTCTCTCGTCCACCAACTCCGGAAGACCCACAGCAGGGCCGTCATCATTGTATCCTCATCAAGGTAGAAGTCATAATAATTATTAGGACCATAGCAGGAGTGTCTCCACACAAGGCTCCTCGAAAGAGTCAATATGCCTAACCTTAAAGCCATTTTCGTCGGATCAAGCTCCTGTAACTAAAGTCTGTGATGAGACACATAATAATATTCCTCATTAAGTATTCAGCGCTTGGTCTTTTGGAGTCAGCAGATCTACTATATTGTAAGAGGGCATAGCAGTATTAGCTCCTATATCAGTATTACTGCATGATATAGTAGTACTTCATTCCTTATCAAGAATCAGCAACAGTTCCACCCCAAGCTCAGAGCTCTCCACATCTAGTAATGAGGGCAAGTCCGAAGCTCAGAATGTTACAGCGCTCAAGCTATTCGCGAGAATAACGATTTCGAATATGAAAGCCGATAAATACTTGCTTTACTCCGGGACCTCGCAAGGGACCCAACCTAGCATGGTTAGTAAACGCGCACTGCCCTGGTGGTACGAGATTGTACGATGACTGGAAGGTTAAAGAATTGTATAGCCTAACCGGTCCGGCCAGATTCAAATGGAAGGTGGCAAGAAGCATGGCACGTGGCTATCAACGATGGATCGGTGGGAGTTAATTTTCCAGGAATCCATTCGGGATCGAATCGAACTTCTGAGCTGCCGGTAATCCATTTGGAGGTAGGCCAGCTAGCCTAAAGACTCCTTTTTTTTTCTCTTTCCTCTGCTCGCCTGATAATATCGTTGCGAACTTACTCTTCATCTGCTTACGAGAAAGTAGTAACCACCGTGATAACTCCACTATTCCTTAAGAATCCAAGCAAAGCATTGAATGATCAAATGGGTATTCACAGCCCATGATAGGTTGCAACGTGCATCATGAATCCTCCGCCATTGAGGTAGATTTTGACAAGAAACATTGCATGGCGCTAACCTTTAAGTTCCACTCAGGAGGTATAGAAACAGCCTTGTCAGCGCCCGCATAGCCTCTTGCCAATCATCCTTCTGGCAAGGATTATACCCTCTCGTGAATTCCAGTTCGAAGGATTCGTTGCCCGATAATCCTTTCGAATGCACCCTGCTGATTTCATCAGTAGGAAAATGCCCACGGGCGATGTAAATATGAGGGCCATAAAAGCCAATCACGAAGATCTCCTGATCCTGCAGCCCCTGATCATGCTTGTGAATGGTAAAAGTTTTTGCCAGCTGGCCAAGCATGACACTGAGAACTTCCCCAACGAACTCCTCCCAGGTCTGTCCCTCGAACCACTGTAGCTTGTTAGCCAAGAGACACCGGAGGAAAAGAAAAAAGAAAAACGGTAGAGGGAATATGTGACATGAAGAAATATACGCACCCCGGTATAAGAGATAATCGGCAGTGAATCGTCACCGGGACCAACTGTCACCTGACCCACCGGCCTGCTGACATACATTTGACGCCCTATTACATACTTGGATGATGATATCAAATTAGGAGACCTGTTACTAGATGTCAGTAATTTTTCGATATTTGCTCATTGATTATCTGACACGGAAGGAGCAAACACTCACCGAATCTCCAGACCCTGCGTCTGTTCGGGTTTCATGACTCTTTTGAGCTTCCTATGGACCATCTGCATCAAAATCCGTAGTATGAAGCCCTGTGAGGAAACGAAATAGCGATGGGACTCTCGCCCCGCCACCTTCCAGTTCATCCGGGGCAGCGTAATCTCCCCTTTGGATGTTATAGGGCCAATGGAACAAGATGATTTGGGGGTAAGAGCAGTCTGGTAAGCGAAAAACTGCTCGAACAGGAAGCGAAATTCATGATCCTCGTCGGGCCAGTCGAACAAGTGAGTCCCCCGGGCAATGTTGGCTTGGTCATAGACCCATGGAAGAAGAATTTCTACGTCCTTCTCTATATTAGAATAAATTAGGAGCTCGTCGCCAGCATCATGTCTGCCACTGTCCAGACCCGGGTTGTTGATCTAGATCGGCTGATTTCCCGCGTGGTCAGTAAGGATCGGGAAGGTATTTGCAGCATACACCCCCGCTCAGGACAAAAGATGGAAGTAGATGATCAGACCAGTACAGGGTACGAAATCCACGTCATGACCTGAAGCTGTCATGAACTGAGTGTAATATAGAATCCAGCTACATAGAAAGATGAACACAGAAGTGGCTGGCAAGGCGGTCTGAGAACAGGATGTGCACGTGTATACACGTGACTCCATCATGGTGAATCGTTTAACTATCATCATGCCTTCGAATTCTTGTTCTGGGATATCTTGTGCCCAAGTATACTCTGAGAGGTCAGGAATAAGCTTGTTGCTTCAGTGTTTAGGTTGAGTTGGGACCTATTCGCAGTGATTGGCTAAACAGCGATCATCACGGTAAAGAGTTAACGAGATGGTTCAAGGATGGGCTTTTCGCAAAGATCAGCCTTCATGATATAGTCCCACAATGTAGTATGGTTCCTCTATTGAACGAGAGGACTGATATGACCTACTGCTTAGTACGGCGCTTGTATGAATGTCATTGGGCATCAAATTCATGGGACATGATTTCATATCCGTATTTGCCACCATAGGGTTCAAGTTAGGGTCAGTGAGCAGCAGGCCCGAAGCACTATATCGAGATCTAACTAGGAACATTGTCACGTACAAGCCAAATTGCTGTCCTCCGAACAGAACAATGGTTGTGGTCTAAAACAAATGCATTGCTCTGCTGCATGATAATTCTTATTCTTCAGAGCGTAGGCACTGCCCCACAGATCATGGCATCGAGTCGAGGGAGAATAGGCAGCAAAGGAACATTTTCATCCAGTTGTCAAACTGGGCGACTGACGATGACATGGGTATGGCGTAAGCCTCATGATGAGAGAATGGCACACGGCCTTGCATTACTTAGCTCAAATAGCACCTTGCTAAGCTTGAACATGACACAGAAGAACACACACGTAAGACACGTCGAAGGCTTGTTTGCCTCATGAGTAGCGAGTAGCTCAGAATAACAGAAGAAGGCTATGTTTCTCTATCACGCAGCTCTTGAGTTAGTGATACTAGGGTATTTTGGGCTAAGCCCCAGACACGCTGGGACGTTATACTTCTGTGAAAAGAACTTTCAGGGATGATGACAATCCTCATTTATACCAACTCTACTCTCTTCGAATTTCACATGTAGCCAAGGTTGTTGCGGGGCCATGCTTCCCCAACGTGATGGTAGAGGCCGCTTTTCTTACTCAACTAATTACATCTCCGTTCACGATGCACCTTTTCAGCCTCGCAGAAGCAGAGCAAAATTCAGACGGAAATGGCGTGTTTAGCTAGAGCGTTAGATCTGATCAACACACAGCATGTTAGACCCAATATCTTATATGCGTGCTTCCCAGATGTATAGTATACAGTGTGCATGTAAATCACAACGCAGTCCTCGTACCGAACCCATGAGCAATCTAGTATATACACCAGTATGGTCCTACGGAGAATAACCTTCAGCAGTCTGCATTTCCAGCAACTCCCATTCAGCCACGTCTGGTCTGCATGTGCATGTTTTCGTATTGCTTTCAAGTACTTACCCGGATCTAGGTTTGAATATCCCACATTAAGTAGTAAGTAGCAGGGCGTCTAGTAGTGATGCTTCACACTTGTGACCAAAAGACAAATTTTATGCTCAATTGAACTCATATGCAACTGAAATACTATGCAAGCCCCCATATACCAGACCATATCATACACGCATCCAAATATACACCAAAGAAAAAAAAATTACCCTAAAACATACCTACTCACACCCTCTTTTCCCCTTTTAGTGAAACTTCCTACCCCCAAACCACCCTCCTAATCCTCACATTCGCAACATGCGTCACCGCCACGACCCCCAGTCCACCCCCGGCCCCCGTCAACACCAAAAACAACTTCTCCTCCAACCCCTCCTCCGTCCTCCACTTATCATAATACGCTTTCTTCCCCTGGATCGACGGCAACCGCTTAAACGCAAACCGATATGCCCCTCTCGCCAAATGCTCTAACGGGCCCCTCAGCCCCTTGACCTCGCCCAACTCCTCTAATGGCTCAAAGCCCACACTCAAATACCCCACCCCGGCATGCCGACACAGCGCCATCGCAGCGAACATCAACAGGTCTGTCAGTCCCTTGGGAGCCGTCGGTAGCGCCACGCACGGATCGATATGGTATCCGTTGTTAGCGCCGCAGAAGCGCAGGGCTGCGAAAGCTAGCGGCACGCCGTTCTTATCCTTGGCGTAGATGTAGGTCATGAGGGAGGGGAGGAGAGTCGATGAGAAGGGGGAGGTGTATTCTGTTATAAAGGCTTGGGGGGTAGATGAGGTGTTGCGGGTAGTGCGCCATGTTGTGTATATTTCCTGGAGGTCTTTTTCTAATGTGGGATTGCTGCCGGGAATGTATATGTCCAGGGTTATACCGCCTTTATTCGGGTTGAGGAGTTGTTTGTTTTGTAAAATGAGACGCTTTCCGGTTGATTCGTTGAGGAGGGCGTTGGTGGTGGGGTTGAGGACGCGTGAGGTCCCGAAGTGGAGCATTGTCCAGTTGTTTTTCGTAGTGGTCTGGGTTTGGCTTTGGGTTTGAGCGTAGTGTGTGAGACGTGGGCTGGCGCCGAGGAAGGCCATGCCGAGGAGGTGTGATTTGCGATAGGTTTTGAATTCGGAGAGGAGAGATGGGATGTTTTCTTCCGAGCTGATGGGGTCGCCGGCGACTATGGCTGTTTGGTGTACGACTTTGAAGCAGAGCGCGGCGGTGTGTGTGGTGTTGAGGAAGACGGTGTAGCTGGGGTCGAGCAGGGACATGTGCGAGACCTGGCTGTATTTGGCGGCTAAGTGGGCGATGGTGGTGAGGGTGTTGAGGTTGGTGCAGGGTCCGCCGAGAGTGATGATGCGGTTGGAAGGGAGGGGTGGGAGTGATGAGGATGATGATGAGGGTTTGTGGAGCGAGTCATGGCTGGTGCGGCTGGAGGGGATGCTTTTGATGTCGGAGGTAGAGGCTGATGGGGAGGTGGTGAGGGTGCTGGTGCTGGTGCTGTTGATGCTGAGGTTGCAGTTGATGGTGGATGAGGGCTGAGGAGCCAGAGGATGGTGCACAGGCGCCCAGTGGGCGATGGGACAGTCGAGTCGGGCTTGTAGGAGACGCTCGTACAGCGTCTGTCCGACGGTGTCGGCCAGCAGCACCTTGCGGTTGGACTGCTGGGGCTTCTTCTGCTTGCGGGTGGTAGAAGAGGTCATGTTGGAGTGTTCATGGGAAGTATGTATAATTGATATGGTAGAGGAGAGGTTTTCAGATACACATACAAATAGGAAAAAGTAGAAACAGAAGAGAGCAAGCAGAAGATGTGCAATTATACTCAGGACATATAGGAGAATTGGACAAAGAGGAGAACCCTCTAGGCTGCCGTCAGCATGGCCATTGGCCGCAGCGTGTGAGTGAGACGCTGCACTGCCCGAAGCTGTTGATCGGCGCGAACCCTGCCTGTGGGGACCAGGGAGAGTAATTACACGGGAATCCCCGTTTATGAGGAAGCCTAATGGCTCGTACTTAAGAAAATTGATTTCATCGTGTGGGATTCGCCGTTGACGACAATGAACTCAAATATTTGCTACCAACCTTCCGTCTGCCATTACTGACTTCCCTTCATATCCCGTCTCGATTAATTGCAACATCGTGAAGAATTGTCGACCCCTAGAATATGGCTGCCTGGTGTGCTGCATGTTTGTTTCGTCTGGACCCTATTTGTGCCATCCAGGGTACAGCCATTGTGGGGCGACAGGTGTATTTGGGGGCCGTGATTGGCCTGGCGGGCGGTTTCCAAAGCTTAGGGGTTTCGCCTTGCGGACCAGAGGCTTGTTGGTCAGCCCTATATGCAGCTCGGAATCCGCGGGTTGCCAGGCATCTGTAAATCGTTGTGGTGGCTGAGTGTCACAGATTGTGAGTAAGAATGGGCATTACTACATAATTATGAGTAAAAGATAGTGAATTACTTTATAGTCAGTAGCTAAATATTACTGCCTGTGCACAGTAAGCTCGTCCTACACCTATCCCATTATCCTACTAGTCTTACGACTATTGCCTAGTAGCTCGGCTTAGCACAGCTAATACCTATTTAGCTACCTAACATAATATTCACTGTCACTCTGAATCTTCACCCGTTTCTCGCCAGTTTCATCCTTCATAATATGATGTCCTGAAAATGGCCCGATCAATCGCATCTCCACACACTCATCTCGGAACGATCTCGGAATCATTCCATCGGAACCACGTGATAGCAGCAAAAAGTGGCAATATTTTCACAGGAATCAAATGAGTCAAAAAAGCAATTCTCAATTATTTGTTTCAAGCTTTTCGAAGTCAGCTAGTCGGCCATTAGTGTACCCGGTCAGAACCGATATCATCCCATTATCTCCATCATGCATCGACTGCGTCTCCCCACCATGCCCAAAACATGCATCCGTCCACAGCTGCAAACCCGCCTAAT
Source organism: Aspergillus eucalypticola CBS 122712 (assembly GCF_003184535.1). NCBI lineage: Eukaryota > Fungi > Ascomycota > Eurotiomycetes > Eurotiales > Aspergillaceae > Aspergillus > Aspergillus eucalypticola. The sequence continues at coordinate 31,349 of NW_020290278.1, forward strand.
CAGCACCCCCTCACAACCCAAGCCAACCCCCGCACGCTCCCACCAGAAATCCCAGAAAGATGACTTGCGCATTCTCCCCGCGACGCCTATTGATAGCCTCGCTATCGCAGATGTCTTCCTGCATGCTTTTTCCGACCCGTTCAGTCGACGCATGTTTCCCGTTACCGAGGATGTGCGTAGTTTCTGGGTAGACCAGTTCAAACGCGAGATTGAACAGTCGCGGGCTGCTGCGACTCCCAGCACTGCATTCTTGAAAGTTACTGCGGGTGAAGAGGGGACGGTAGCTGCGTTTGCCAAATGGTGGTATCCTGTCCCAAAGGGGATGACCTCAGATGGTGAGAAAAATAAAACCAAGACTGTTTGGCCCCCAAGCTCGGATGCCGATCTCTGTGAGCGATTCTTTGGTTTGATGAATAGTGAGAAGAAGAGGGTCATGGGAGGGAGAAAGGAGGGGTATTTCTGTGAGTTGTTCTTTTTCTTACTGTAGTATGACCTGCATCATGCTAATCGCTCAGACCTCGACATGCTGGGCACTCTCCCCCAGTTCAACGGCCGGGGCATCGGATCGAGGTTACTGCGTTGGGGACTGGACCGGGCAGACGAGAAAGGCGTGCCGACTTTCTTGGCTTCCACGCCTGCGGGACGGCCCCTGTATGAGAAGTATGGGTTCGAGGCGGTGGAAGAATACGAAGTGATTCCGGGATATTTCCAGGCGTCGATGGTGCGGGAAGCAAAGTTTTTATAATTATGATGTGTATAAACACCTGTGTATAATAGAATAGAATTGACCCACTGAATATACGTATCCTATCTCAGCGGTGAACCATTTATCCCAGGACGCAATCTGCAGCTGCTAACTAGCAGGCCACGTAACCCCAAAAATAGGGCCAACCACGGATGATCGGCTCAGCCCTACAGGGCGGGCCCCACCCCATGTCCCAGGCCCAATCCGGCCAAATAGCCCATCTCCCATCCCCCCCAACCCCTTCCCCCTTCTTCTCTCTCTCTTCTCATCTCCTCTCTTATTCCCTCCTCACCCCATGTCCCTCCCCCATGGTGGTCCAATTCCCACCTCACCACCACCATGTCATTTCCTCCCATCCCCAAGCTCCTCCGCGAGTCGAGCGACCTCACCATCACCTCCGCCTCAACCCCCAGCACAACCACGTCTACCACCAGCATCATTCCGACAAATAATGTAACCTACACCCGCGCCCACCGAAAACCATCCACCAAACTCACCACCACCCTCAATCCATTCCGCAAATGCACCTCACGACAGAAACAAAAATCAAGGCGAAAACATAACTACAACTTCCAATTATCTCACCAACCTCTCTTCCGCAATTCCCTCCTCGCCGGCGTCGGCTTCCTCGAACTCGCCAACGCAGCAGACTTCGCCGCCAACGTGTGGAACCAGATCCCCGTCCCGAAATACGCGATGGTATTCATGGCCATTGGTGGACCAATCGCCCTGCTTATCACCCTAGTGGCAGCGAGGGACTTTTACCTCAGTTACACAAACGTGCAGCTCCTCCTGAAAGAGCGGCGGTATCTGCGCGAGTTACTCGATTCCATCACCACAACAAACACAACAACACAAAATACAACCCCAAATTCAACCACAGCCACTCGTACACAAGCAGAGCTATTACTAAGAAGCAGACTCAGCGTCAACTTCCGCGAACTCGGCACCGAAATCGTCGACCGGATCCTGATGGACGCGCTAATGGGGTTCGGCGCGCTTCTCGTCGGCACAGGAACCATCATGGCGATTTTCGGCGCGAATCATCGCGTCTACGTCGCCAGCAACCTGCTCAGTGGATACATAGGCAATGGATTAGCCGCGGTATTTGGACTCGTTAATGCAATATGGTCGGGGTATTTGGTGGGCAGGTTTCAGGTGTGTTGGAGAAGTTGCCAGAACATTACCAACACATCCACATCCACAACGACAACAAGGGACGGTAATGGTAATAATAACAATAATCCTAATCCGGGAGACGAAGAAGACACTGGTATCGAAGAAGTGAGAATGTACCACCACCCATTGAAACTCCGCTTCCGCAGTCTGCAATTCCATGCTCTCGTGAATGGGATCAATGGCCTTGTGGCTGGCGCGGCGAGCATGGTTACCGCCACTATGTGGTATGGGTATGTCGTGCTCGTGCCGTGTATCGTGAGTCTCATCGCGTGTAATTGGTTTTGGAGGGTTAGGGTGGGGTATGATCGCCCTTTGTTGTCTTCGAGTACTACGTCTGCTTCGTTGTTATCTACTGCGGAGAGACGCGGTGGTGGTGGTGGTGGTGGTGGTACAGCTACCCCTACCACAGGAAATGGAATTGGAAATGGAGTTGGAAACGGAGGAATTGGAAATGAAAAAACCGACCTCCTCCTGGACCTCAGCAGCGCAACACATCTCCACCGCATGCTTGCATCATCCACCAAAGACAGAAGTGGGATACAACTCCCCCGCCACATCCTCAACCGCCAGAATCCCTCATCCGTCATGTCCTTCCTCACCCGCAATGGCATGTTCGAGGGCTTCTGTGTCTGGATCGATCATGATAAATCCCTAGATAGGGGCGTGGAGGATTTACTTGATCTTGACTCTATTATAACATCCACATCCACTACTTCCCCGGGAGGGAAGACTAACGACGCCAACACCAATAACGAAAAACCAAACGAGGAAAATAATACTCTTGAAGCAGAAGAAAGAAAAAAAGAAGAATCAGTGGAGGAAGTCTCCCTCACAGCTGACGACTTCCTCACCCTAGCCCGGCACAACGACAGCGACATCCTCCTCCGGAAAATGAACGAGTATTTGGATGGGAATGTAGTCCGGGCTGTGGCGTATCGGGAGAGGTTTCTGTTGGAGGTGTTGGGGGTGGTTGTTTATTTGGACTCGATTCCGAAGGATGCGGATGAGGTGGAGAGGAAGAGGAGATGGTGGTTTGGGTGTTTATAGTACATGATTCCTTTGGGATTGGGGTTGGGGTTGGGATTTATTATGAGTAGTAAGATAGATTTACCACTGTAGTACCTGGTGTATTATGTGAGATCATGGATGTGCTGGACACAGATGGTGGTGTGGTGTGGTGTGGTGTGTTGCATGCTTGCGTGCATTGACTTGTTTGATTGTTCTTCCGCTATGGGTATGTATGCTGTATATGCTGGCATAGAATAGACTAATATTGTGAATGGTGGTGGGATTGGATGGATGGGTTGGTTAATGTACTACCTACTAATAATGCATCATGTCATCACATCATATCATTCTTTGATATTTTCTATCGTAACTTGTGTGTATGTAGCAGGAACATCACTCTACATATACAGGCGCCTTCACCAATACATTCATCGGTCCTTTTCCTCTCACTTCCGCCGTCACAAATGACGCAAATCGGATACGTCCCGGTCCGCGCTCGCGCTCCTCTCGAGTCTCCCCGGCTGGTGCGGACGGTCCTGGACGCCGTCCCATCAACGAGCTGAACACCGACCGCATGCGCTGCTCCCGCTGCGGCGGTCCAGGGTCGCCTCCCTCTGTCTCGTCTGGGCCCTCTGCCCGCTCCTGCTCAGCGGAGCCACCCGACTCGGTCCGCACATGGGTCAGTGGTGGCAGCCCCGTCTCGACCTTCATGGTACCCTCCTGGACGACTGTGCCTGGGAGGATGTACTCGACGCAAATGTCGCGCGACTCCAGCGGGATCTTCTCGGCAATGCCCACGGCGTTCTCCACGATCATGCGCGCCCCGTTGTCCAGCCCCGGTGGCGGCGGGTCGTGCAAGTGTGCTACCAGCGTCGCTACCAGGCTGGTGATCAGTCGGTCGATGAGCTGGGCCCGGTACTCGTCCGCCTGCGGACCCTGCAGGTTTGTGAGCCCGTCCAGTGTGGTGCGCCGCCAGTTGGAGATGCGCGCGATCGCGTTCTCCTTGTCTTCTTCTGTAGACGGCTGCGCTTGCTGTCGTCGCAGGTTCATCTCGATGCTTTTCAGCTGTCGGCTGAAGGTGGGCTCCAAGGCTGGGTGGAAGTAGCGCTCGAACAGTTCCTCGACTAACCACCGGCTCACCACCGCCCGGCCGATCGCGGTCATTTCTTTGGTGCCCGTGGTGTGTGCGTCGTCATTAACAAACCCGTTCAGCCAGGAGGGCAGCGTCGCCCAGTCCTTGCGGATGGAAAAGGCTAGATCTTTGATCGCACCGTCCAGTCGACCGAACCGATTGGCATACTCGTTGTCATCCAACACAGTGCGGGACACGGCCATACGTTGGTGTGCTACGGTATTCTGAAGGTGCTGTACCTGCGCTTCCTTTTCGAAGTAGTAACGCTTAACCTTGGAGTATTTGGCCTCTGCATTTGATTAGCGATGGTACCTCCAGAGCGCTGGCAACAGCTACTTACGAAGTTCATCATGCTTCTGGACTAAAGCCCGCACATCTATCTCGGCATCCTCGCGATCACGTCGGCTATCACGCGAAGTGGGCGTGTTCCGGCCCTGCTCTGGCGTCGACGCGGTATTGTTCCGGAAGCCAGCTTCCGGATAAGGGGAATGCCCAGGGACAGGAGACTGTCCTGGGGGCGCGGATGGACGGTCGGGCATGCCACTGGCAACCGTGTCTGGATGAACGGGGAGTGGGCGTAATGGTGAAGGGGGCCCAAGGGATTGGCGGGAAGAAGGTCGAGGGCCGACCGTGGGGTCCAGTTGGGGCGGTGTTGGGGCCAAGTCAGCGGGCTGTCGGGACGGCTCCACCGGTGACGGGCGAGTCAGATGTTCCAGCAGGCCGCTGTCGGTATTGGAGCGTTGGACGGAAGGATGCGGTGAACGAGGAGGTCGGGTGTCGAGCGTCGGCGTCGGACCTGTGTTCTGCGGCATGGGTGATCGACTCGCTGGCTGCTGTTGTGCTTGAGGGTGGTGGTTCCGCGGAGGCTGAACCGGAGATTCTGCAGGAGTATGGGACGGCGTCGAAGTTTGTGATTGGGGCGGAGGCTGAGGTGCCTGACCCTGAATTGACGCCGGCGGTTGCTGCTGCTGCTGCGGTTGTTGTTGCGGCGGTTGTTGGGGTCGACGGGCTTGAGGAACCTTGGGCCACGGGGCGTCTAATTCATGCTCTCTCGACCAAGAGGTTCCCGGGCGGCGTTCGGACGTAGTGTCTATGGACAACGGTCGCTGTTGTTTGGAGGATCGACCCGTGGAGATTTTTTTGACCGACCGGCTGCGCTGCAGAATTCCGGACTGGTCGCGCGCGGCTGCAGACGAGTGAAGCGAGAAGAGACTGCGTCGGGATTTGCGAGGTTCTGGCTCGACGGGTTGTAGTGGCTCGGGTGGCAGCGGCCACGACTGATTGAGAGGGTCAGCATCGAGGATAGGTGCAGGGGACGCTGGCCGTACCGGAGTGTTGTCGTTACTATTGTTGCCTCGCGGGCTGGTATGACGCTGGCTTTTGGAACGACGCAGGGGATGGGTGGAGAATTCCTGGGTATTATTATCGTGTTGATAGAGTTGCGGAGAGGCACCGGGCGTGGTGGAGATGGAAGTAGAAGCGATGGTGTTGGTGGTGTTGACAGCAGTGGAAGAAGGCGGGGAGGTGGTGTTGGTGGTGGTGTTGGTGGAGGATGAAGTGACAGGCAATGGAGGGAGTCGCTCGCGGGAGGTGGAGACGGAGAAACGACGGTCGAGATCGTCGTCGGGGTAGACGCCAGGGGCAGCGGGCAGATGCTCGACAGATCGGAATGCAGACGCGGCAGCAGACGGCTTGTGCTTACGGCGAAAGAGGGGCATGGAGAAGGGTGAGGGAGAGAGGAGTGATGGGAGAGGAGGGAAGGGGGAAGAGAGGAAGGGGATAAAAAAAATAAGTAAGACGGAGAGAAAAGAAGGAAGAAAAGGAAGAGGAAGAGGGGAGAGAGATAGTCCAATGCAGGATGAGATGGGATTCAATAAAGAAAAGTGAGCCATTGGGTCCGGGCGGCCCCAAGGCGGGCTAAATTGCACAGCCATTGGACTCGAGGCCAAACAACTACTTGATAGTACAAGGCTGGTGCTGACGGTCGCCTATTAGCTGCAGTCCAAAGCCTCGCCTCCACGTTTCACCTTTACTAGTAAGTACTAAGTAGCATGGGAGATCCACCGTCAACACTGTGAACGTCTTATTTCATTCGCATTCATGTATCGGAGATGTCTAGCATCATTGTATCCGTGTTATGTCCAATGCCTCATATACAGTCCATGTCCACCATCTTCCAACTGTCATCTAACAAACTCTACTCTAACACACACCGTGGGTCTTTCCATGCTTGCCCTGCAAGGAATGGGTCTCGTTCTTGTAGTGAGGGTGCACATGCTTAGACTTGTGCGAGTTGGTCGAGTGCACCCGGACATGACTACTTTCGTTAGCAAATACTCTCGTTTTCACTCATCCAGGAAACTTACTGAGTGTACCGCTCCAACATCGCCTTGTCCATGTCGCTGAGCGTCTTCAAGGCCAGCTTAATGTCCGCCAGCAGCGCATCACACCGGTTCTTGCTAAAGTCCTCGCGCACCACCACCCGCATCAGCTTCAGCGAGTTACTGTTGGGCGCCATCGTGTACGCCGGCACGATCCACCCGCGCTCACGCAGCTGGTGCGCCAGCGCAAATTCGTCAAACTGCTCCGAGTCGCGGTCCGCCGGCAGCCGGAACGCCACCAGCGGCAGGCCCTTGCCGCCACGCTCGCTCATGATCACAAAGCCCAGCTGCTCCAGCTGCTCGGCTAAGTAGTCGGCAGTGCGTGTGATGTTCGTCATGATCGACCGGTAGCCCCGCTTGCCCAGTCGGATCATCTGGTAGTACTGTCCAATGACCTGCGACGCGCCCTTGGAGAAGTTCAGCGTGAAGCTGGCCTGCTCGGCTCCCAGGTAGTTGATGTTGAAGATCAGCTCCTTGGGCAGGTACTCGGGCGAGCGCCAGACGACCCAACCAACACCGGGGTACACCAGTCCGTACTTGTGACCAGACACGTTGATGGACACCACCTTGGACAGACGGAAGTCCCACTCCAGGTTGGGGGCAACGAAGGGAGCGACGAAACCACCACTGGCGGCATCAACGTGGATGGGGCAGTCAATGCCCCGCTCGACGAGGAGGTCGTTGATGGCCTTGACGTCCTCGTACTCACCGGTGTAGGTGGTGCCCAGGATGGCGCAGATACCAATGGTGTTCTCGTCCACCAGATCCACGGCCTGCTTGGGGTCAATCACGTAGCGATCCTCCGTGCAGTAGACGTAGCGCTCCTCAACATCGAAGTAGCGGGCGGCCTTCTCCCAGCACACCTGGACGGCACTGTTCATGACAATGTTGGGCCTGGAGGCATCCTTGCCCTCCGCCTTGCGCTTGTTCTGCCACCGTCTCTTCATGGCCAAGGTGCCCAGCATGATGGCCTCAGAGGAACCGATGGTAGAGGTACCCATGGGGTGTTCATCATCACTGTCGGTGGGAGCGTTGAACAGACGGGCAATCATGTTCACACAGCGGTTCTGGATCTCGGCGGACTGGGGGTATTCCTCGTAATCGATGAAGTTCTTGCTGAAGGACTCGGTCATGAGCTTCTCAACTTCCTCCTCCTACTCGAATTAGCATTGTCTTGGGCATTTACAAGCAGAACACATACCATGTAGGTCGTCACGAAACTCGCAAGGCTGTAATGATATTAGCCTTGTGCCATGTCCTGCTATCGACCGAACCTACTTGAGCATGGGGTTTCCATCCAGACTGAGCTCATCCTTGATCATACGGTAGGCCACCTCGCGAGGCATCTCCCTCTCCGGCATCTCCGTCGAGGGCAGCTGCTCCGTAGCGAAACGAGTGCCGTAGACACTGGAGTAGAAGGCATCGTCCTCAAGCTGGATGGAGTCGACCCCTTCAGCGGTCTTCTCGACATCACGGTCGCGCTTAACCTGAGCAAGATGGACCATTGTGCCGGATCAGATGTGTAAATGTGGATAAATAGGAAGAAGAGAGAAGAAAGCGATGCTAGACAACAGCGACAGGAAAAGGGGGAGCGCAGTGATGTAAATAAGAGAAAAGAGGGGCGCAACAGCAGGCTTCCACGATCAGCCAACGGCCGTCAATCCAGTTAGCTCATTGAAACTGTCCCCCCTGCTCCCTGTTCTGGCCTGCCGCAACATCCGTCAGCTCACACAACACGGGAGGAGGGAACAGCCACTCGTTGGCTGTTGTCCTCAGCCCCGAGAGGTGGCAGCCACTCATGGAGCCCCTTTCCTGTAGCTCAGACACAGTCCTAAATCCCAGACTAGTGCTGGAGACGCCCATCGCCAGTGACGGAGGGACGAAGGAGTGGGGATCGAGGTTTGGGACCCCTCCCTCGTGTGATCGGATGGGCGAATCATCAGACAGTGACCAGGGACACGGCGCTAAAGCTTAAGGAAAGCTTGGCCTGGATCGGTCGGCAACCGGTGGGAATTGTCTCAGCCACGATGAGAATGGAGTCAGGATGGAGACTGATTCACCCAAAAGTCCCGAAAGAGGGGAGGACGAGGACGAAAGGGAGGCGCGAATTCCCTCATCGTGGGGCGGCAAGTGGAGGGGCTGACGGAGGGATCGGCCAAGGTAAGTGATATCATCGCTGACTAGCCGATCGAAGTATCCCCTTTCTTGGAAGGCCTTGGAAAGGATCATCAGAACATCATCAGAATAGAAAAGAAAAGAGATAGCGGCTGTGGTGGAGAGAAGACAAACTCGCCCAGAAAATAGTGGCGAATTTGAAAGGAAGCTATTGAGGGAGTCGGTTAAAAGAGGTGGAAGCAGTGGAAGAAGAGGAAGAGATGTGATGGGGGAATTCTTTTCCTGGTGGTCCCAACTAAACCCAAAGAGATTCGGGTTTGTCCCTCGTAATAATTAATTAAAATCCGATAACCACTGCCGACATCCTCGTCGCTGCAAATGGCGGTGAATTGCCGTGATGTGTTGTCCTTTTTGGCAACTATCCACTCTTTGGAATAGCTTCGCCAAGTGCCCAGGTTGGCAGCTCCCAGCCATCACCCAGCACTTACTAGACGTCTACATCGCTCACTAATAAAAAGATGAAGAAGTATCCCGGTCTCCTCCGGAATCACCACATCAAAAACAATAATCAAAATCATCATATTTCCCCTCCATTACCATTAAGCCAATTACATACACTTCGTCCCAGTCTCGGCCCATGCAGCCAGCCCAGATGAACATGAACATTAACATGAACGTGAACGTGAACATGAACCATACGTCCGTCCGAAATACAAAATAGCGCTTTGCAGCATCCCAGTCAGAAAGCCCAGCCCAGCCCAATCAAGCAATCAATCAAGCAATCCTATCCCTGGTGGTATCCTGTCCTGGCCATTCATATCGTACACCCGCCATCCATCATCATCCTAAGGCGTTATGTTATCTCTGGTATCTTTCTGCCTAGCCTGGATTTTTTTTTTTTTTTTTAGATTCTTCTTTTTCTTTTCCATTTCCAAATTTTTATTGGGTTTTTTGTTTCGCTTTTTTAATATCCATCACTCCATGCAATCATCCATGTTGGGGTATCAGCAATATGGGCTCCTGGGCCGGCAACCACTCGCCAAAGGAGCCAAAAGTTCATTCCGGAAAACACCTCCGGCAGGAAAAGCACAGAGAAACAAGGCAGAGCTCTAGTTCTTCTCGCCCTTGATCTTGCGCTTGAGCCAGGCGAAAAGTCCGCTCTTGCGCTTCTCGGCCTTGCTGCTTTCCGACTTGGCAGTCTCCTGGGGCTTGACGGCCTCGCCCTTGGCCGTATCCTTGGCCTGCTCAACGCTCGTCTTGCCTTCCTCAGCCTTCGGGGCAGCGGCGCCCGCTTGCTGGGTCTCTTGTCCGGCTTGAGCGGCTTCGGGCTTAGCAGCAGAGGTGCCTTCCGCCTGAGGCTCCGACTTGACCTCCTCGGCCTTCTGGGCAGCAGCGCCTTCCTCTTTCTGAACAGCCGAAACTCCCTGGGTGGCCGAGGTCTCGGTGTTCTGGGCCTCCTGGGGCTTCGTGTCCTTGATCGTAGAGGGGACAGCGCTGAGGCGCTTGGAAGTCTCTGGTGCCTTGGTCGCCTGCTCCTTGTCTTCCGCAACCTTCAGGGGCTGTTCAGCCTCAGTGGCCGTGGGTGCAGCAGTGGTGTCCTCCACAGTCTTATCCGCTGCTTTGCTGTCACGTCCAGAGGGTCTGATGATGGTGCTGGGAACAACCGCAATAGGCTCGCTGTTTGCGGCTGCGGTCGGGGCCTTGGTGGCCGTCGCTGGCTCCGGCTGTGTCACCTCGGTCGTCTGCTTGGCGCTGCCAGTACTCTCAGGCACTTCAGAGGGAGCGATGGCTGCAGCAGTCTCAGGCTTGGTAGAAGCTTCCACTGGGGCGACAGCGGTCGTGTCAGCGGCCGCGCTGGACGGAGCTTCGGTAACCTTGGCCGGGACGGCCTCGGTAGTCTGAGGTACCGTCGTGCTGGACGCAGCTCCAGCATCCTTGTCCGTCGCGGCAAGTCCGGCAACTTCCAAGTCCTTCGACGCCTTATCAGCGGAGCCAGCACCAAGCCCCGGGACAACCTGTGGCTGCACGATGGTGCCAGTAGGAGCCGGAACAGTATCTGCGGCTGCTGCCTTCTCGGTGGCAATGACGGGTTCATCTTCCACCTTGGGCATCTTGTGGGGCTTGTGGTCATCCTCCTTGGTAGTGATGCTGCTCTCGTAGGGGCGCTTCACGTGGGCATCGGCGGTCTCGGGCTCGAGGGTGCTGGTTCTCACAGGCAGGGTTGTGGTATCCGCATTGGAAGCTTCAAGGGTGGAGGTGGAAGGTAGTACAGCTGGTGATGAACGTTGTCAGCAAACTACCAGCCCTGCGCAAATGCGCACCCATTGGGTTACTTACTCGTGCCCTCCTCCACTGTCTCCGCCTGAGCAGTCTTCGTCTGCTGCGCAGCGTCCTCTACGATGCCATCGTTTATCTTGGGAAACGCGGTATTGACTGCGTTTGAGGCCTCCTCCGTGAATTTGACCGGAGGGGCAGGCGCGGGGACCGGGGCGGCGGTGTCAGTAACTGTGGCCACGGGTGCCGCAGTCACTGCAGGAGCTGTCTCGGCAGCGACGGCTTCAACTTCGCTTTCGTCCTTGGTAACTGTTTCGGGGACGACAGCCTCAGGCGCAGTGGTGTCAGTGACGCCTGCCTCGGTAGCGACAGCTTCGAGCTCACTGTCGCTCTTGGGGACTGTTTCCTCGACCTCGTTGGCTGGTACACTGTTCCGGAGAGAAAAATGTCAGTGTCATTGTGCGAAACAAGCCTGCGATGACGAAACAACAGCACAATGCGGGTGCGATTGAGTCCTACTCACACATTGTTGGGGGCATCGACTGCTTTCTTCGCGGCAGCGGCAGCACCGCCGCTCTTCTTGCCCTTGTTCTTCTTTCCTCCTTTCTTAGGCATTGTGATGGATTATCCTGTGCAGTAACAATTATGTTAGTGCACTGGCGATGACGACAACGATTCAATGCAGCAGTGGGTGGACAAAACCTACAGTCTGTGCGAACGGAATGGACACGAATCGTGGATGCGAAACGTCGAGGTCGTGCGATTCCGAGAATGGGGATTAAGAACCAACGGCAGATGAAGTGGGAAGTTAGGGGCGGGCTGGTCTGGTATGTTGCCCTGTGGCCCTTTCCGATTGCCTAAATCGATTCGGGGAACGTTAATCCGTGGAGGGCCCGGGTCAAGGTGCAATTAATTTGCGGGTAACACTGAACCACCGGCGCTTGGATTGGTTTCAAGCTGCACGCGACCAGTGCAATTCAAAGGTAAACCCGTAGCGCGTGGTGTAGTTGAGCTGGTGCCAGTCACACAGGAACAATCTGTGAATGAATGCTTGTGGGAGCGGGTGAATCCAAACGAGGGCGAAAGTCACGCCGCGGTCACATGGGGTCGTGTCGAAGGGGACAGCAGGGTAAGATTGGAAGGGGCACAGTGCACGCGGATCCAAATATGGGTTGAATTGCGCGTGGATGAGGGTTGCAGATGTTTAATGGGCTCGGCTTGACTCCCTACAAATCTCCTTCTTCTTCATCTCCTTTCAACAACATACCCTGCTCTCAGTCATGACTACAAATGAGACAACAATCACGTTGGCCAGCCATGATGGCAGTTGCTATTCTGCACCAGACCGAACCCAGCTCATGCGCTGCTTGCGGCTTCTACAGGAATGGCAGGAATGGCAATTACGAAGCGATTGAGTGTCAAGCAAGCAGTATGGCAGCTGGAGCTGGCGCACATCCCCCCTGATTCCGGCGAGTCGGAACTGTACCTGCAGCTTGGGGCTTAACAAGCCATGTTAAGCGGACTAATTCTCAAGCTTGCAGACGATCCCATCCCGCTTAGACGGGACCTGAGTTTATCCGAGAGGCGAGCCGTCCGCACAAGGCAAGGTCTCACTTGACCGGAGTTACTACATACGTATGGAGGAACAATGCCTTTATGCATTGCATTGGCTTATTATATAGCCAATTAATGAGAGGTCGAACTTGCAGGATATCTATTGACCACTAACCAAACTATCAGGATACTAATCAAACCACAAAGTTGAGTCTGCTGCTACACTATACAGTTCTACAATCAATCACTCCTATTATATTACTGTAGGTACTTTGTAGAAGCACAAGGTACGGTGACACCCGCGCCCGTGTTCGATCGGTCGATTGCATCATGAGGCATGCCGTCGGGTCCAGGATCGGCCAAACCCGGACAGGGAATGAAAGGTTTAGGAACCGTTTCCGGTCGACATGCCAGCCGTCGTCGTGTCCTTAACCAATTCAGTAGTAAAAGCCAAGACCTAGTTAGCCATCTGCTTGAAATAGACACTGTACACTTGTATAGCGTTAGCTTTCTACACAGTCCAACACAAGTAACTATCACGTGCCTCAATATGACACAACTTATCACAGAAACGTCTAGTATATATTAAGTCGCTCGAGCTGAGACGGCCGCCCAAACCGGCAGCGCAAGGTGGCCACTACTTTAGTTAGTATCCCTTACCGATGACAAGTGGCCAAATCGTCAACTTCTTTCCTCTACGCCCCAACTATCGGGGACGACGTATGTAACATGTATACATGCCCGAAGAAATTTACGGGCGACTTGACGGAAGAATCATGACTGGGGCAGGGAGGCAAAACCCGGGGTGAGTGCGCTGCCATGATGACATCATGGAAGGGAGGGCGTAAGTTAGTTACTTCATGGTGGTGGTTGCAATGCCACGCCGAGCGTCTGGTTGACGGCCCAACAACGTGCCAGGTTTGGGGGTGAACCCCTTGCGTCTCACACAATTTTTTAAGTTTCAGTTCGTTGTTGGGTTATGCTGTACAATTTCATATACTGCGTGCCTGACGATGGCAGAAGAAAGAAAAAGATATATCAAGTGGGTAGGCATTTGGGCATACCCTGGATGGTATAGTAATGAAGGGGGAAAAAAGAATGACCTACGCAGGACTCGAACCTGCAATCTCTTGATCCGTAGTCAAGCGCCTTACCATTGGGCCAGCAGGCCTATTTGATGAAAGATGGCTGTGATAATTTGCTATATGACCCAGAGATCACCGTTTTGGTCACCGGAAGTACCGTGCCGAGTGGGGGCGACTCCGAACCACCTCCAGCGGGGCAGTCGGAATCTACGATTATGCCAGCGATATCATTCGTGCAATTACTTATCGTCCATGGGTGGTTCTTTATCTCATTAGTCAAACCGTTTGCTACTGTGTTCGTCCTAGTTACTTGTCTGAGAATGGGAAACTTCGGTCCCAGTGGCACCGCACCGTTCTCGGTTCCGGCGACTGACGTGGGATAGTTACTACCAAGTCATCTGGCGCCGCCCCCCCAGCCTATCTACATCCAACAGCAAACAGAAAGAAGCATCCAGATTCCAGCCTCCATGAGGGAACGAATGATGAATGATGCCGGGGAAGTCGCAGGGTTACATTCCGATCGCTACGATGGGAAGAACAAGATGCAGCTTGACTCGAGTCGGTCGGTGGTGGCACGTAGATCGGACCGTCTTGGCTGTGTTTCTGGAATCGTTCGGTGCAGCACGACCACGACAGCAAGAGACAGACGACAGATACCTTGCTTGATCTTTTTGCCATTGCCACACACGCACTTACTCACACACCATCATGCAAGTCCTGCCGGCTGGGCGATAGTACACCGTGATATACACCTGTCTTCTGCAGCAATCTTACACGAAGCCCAGCCCAGTCCGTCGGCTGGCCGGCCAGCCCTGCAACATGTTGGGGGAAAGTGTAAGTTAACCTGAGAGTGGTGGGAAAAGAGAACCCAGAGTTTTACTACTACCTACCACCCTCTGACTTCTTTTCGGCCGGGTTGGCGTAACTTCCCGACCACTCGTAATGCGGAAATTGGTCTGGAGATTAACGCATCCAAAACCATGGTTTAGATAGGACTGATTTGGGCTTAAGGTAGTACCTTGTTCTGGCGATGCAACCCGACGGTGAACCTCCTCCGATGGACGTTTGATTGGAAGGTAAGTAAGAAGAGGGCCACACCGAAGGAGGGGGGCAAGTTTACAGTACGGTTCAGAATCAAGGGGTTAGTCAGCTCTGGGCTAACTGGGAAAGGCAGAATCGGGACTCGGCACTCCATGACCGGGTTTGCAGAAGCGCCGCGGAAAAGAATGAGAATGAGGGAAATATTTCGTTATGGAAAATGCTTAACGAAAAATGTCATGTTTGGGTTGTGTCCCGCTTAAGGAGGGGAGGGGGGAACAAATTGACTGGTGATGATGACGATGAAGACTTTCTTTGCCATCCTGTCAGTCATTTTCTTTGTCTTTCCACTCTTATAAGTTATTTTACTATTATCCCTCAAAGCATGGAATTTTATGATCTAGCATATCTTCCTTCGTCGAGTGACATAAAACCCCAAGACTTATAATAATTAACTCAACTACTGCACAAACTGCTACACTCCGAGTCTCATTCCCCCATTCTGTCTTCCGGCTAAGAACAATCAGGCTAAGCTTGGGAAATTCACGCACAACCCTTCCTCCTTCCTGGCTCAAACCCCCCCGGTGGATCCTCCACGTTCGGCGTTTGTTTCTCGTTCACGCCTCGGATTTGGCCGCAGGTAATCGCGGCTTACCCAGTTACCGGCTCTCTTCCTCTTACCCTCCCAGAGCCGTGGGGTCAGGTTAGGTTACCTTGGCCTGTGCAGAGCAAAAAGTAAGGTCAAGCGAGCCATGATAAGTCACCAGCCGGTAAGTCAATGGCTGCCCCAGTGCATTCTGGGAATGGTTTACTCCGTTTACTCCGTTGGATGGAGCCCCGTCGTGGTGGTATGGAACTAACGGCATGGTGCCTCGCACCGCTCGTTCCAATCAGATCCCGTCCACTGCGAACTACGAGTAATTAATTCCCCATCGCATTGTATCATAGGTATGGACGCTGATTCCGATTACTCCTCCCAGTTAGTCGTGCTGTCTCTCTAACTATCTGGGACTGCTGCTCCATTAGTCCCTTGACATAATCCCCATCATATCTCTTTCTTCCCTTAGTTACCCTTTAGTCTAGCCCTTCCTTCCTCTCTCTCGTCTCTCTCTCTTACTTACTTCACTATCTACTCTCCCCTCTTCTTTCTTTCTTCCTTCCTTCGTTCTTCCTTTCTTCTACTCTCCCCTCTTCTCCCCTCCACCCCCTCTCCTCTCCACCCCACACTTGGTCTAGGCAAACGATGATACGAGGGTTTCTGGACCTACTCGATTGTCGTCTGTGCTTGCACACCCTCCCTCGCGTCCATTCCCTCCCCGGGAAAGGTATGCAACATTGAGGAACTTGAGTCGACGGTTGAACGCATAACCCCTCCTATCACAACGATCTTCCACACACACATCGACACCATACACCATCATATCGCCTGGCTTTTCCACCCCGGTCAACATGAGTTTCCGAGAAAAGGTGCGGAGGGTGTTCCGCCGGTCCAGCAGTGGGTCCTCGTCCAAGGGCAAGGGCAATGGAATCAAGATCGAATACTACAAACGCGGCGAAATCCCTCGGTCGAAATTCAAGGGCCCTTTCGACAAGGAACATCAACGGAAACTTGCAGCATGGTCGTTTGGGGACGCCCAAGCGGAACGTCCGCGTACACCCGATCTCAGCCTCTCCCCCTGTGCGTCCATACCGGATTTCATGAGAGCGCGGTACGAAGAAGACGCCGCCGACGACCTCGCCCCCGATCAGATTCGAACAGTACGACCCGAAGTAGATGTGACAGTTGGTATGTGGGATACTTCCTTTCGTCAGCCCTTTTGGTTGTTGTCCAGCCCTGGACCTATCATAAAATATGCCATGTGTAACGATTAGCCATCTGACCAATCACCAGATTCCCCTTCGGTTCACCATGACGAATACGCCTGCGGCCGACAAGGAGAGAGTGGCTCGTCGTCATCCACAGCCGTGGAGCCTGAAAGCTACAGCGAGTCCCTGATGACTCTGTTTGCCGACTTCGACCAGGTTGACCCGATCGCCCAGCTGAAAGAAACGATCCGCTACACTTCCCCGGCTGTACGAGCGATTTCGCCGCCCCCCTTGTCGCCCAAGGGGTGTTACATGCCATTCTCACCGGAGGAGCTGACACGGGCGTTGAACGCCGTGCAGATCTGCTCATAGTACCTTTTTTTAAATTCGCTCCGACTTCCGGCAAGATCTTCGCTTCCTCCCACATCACGTGATGCCAACTCAATAGGGATACCGACCCTATCGACAATGGTCCCTTTCCTTTCTATTTCCGACTCCGCCATCCATTTCCACCTTTCTCCTTTTAACATCTACTATGCGACACAGGTGTGAGCATCTTACCTTCTTCGAACCCCCCAGCCGCGATCCGCAGAAGGCGGCACTGAATACCCGGTCGTGTTCAAGGCTGCCATTTTCCGACGGCTGACGCAGTCTACATATGCAATTCCGGCGTGAGGGGCGTCTGGGATTTATTGCATCTGCCCTGGACGGAGTCGGTCCCTTCCACGCATGAAACGAGCAACGTTCGAAAAGCGTCTGTTTTGTGCTTGAGTGCTTCGTGCATTGCGTTTAAGCGTATACCCATCCAACTGAGTTGCTTGGTTTTCCCAACCCGTAATGTGTGCTGGTGCCTTAGTGGGTGCCTACTACTAGCACCGAGGATTCACCCACCGGCCACTGACCCAACTTGTACTTAATGTACCTAACTGTAAGGTAACACAATGAAGAAATAATAATAAAGACCCATGAAATAGCGTAGTGTTCGGAAGAAGTAGATTACAGTAGCGAGTAGTGAGCCACCTCGCCTCACTCCCAGAAAAGCAATAAAGTAATAAGCAATAGTAATCAGAAAAGTACCCCCATAAATCAAGCCACTATTGACAATAAGCCTCGTCAATCATCCCTCCTAGTCCGCGCCACACGCGCATCTGTGTCAGTCAATCAGAGTTCACTCAATCAGGGTTCAAAAGCAACAGCAGGGGAAATGATTTATTTTACCTCCGCCAAGACATTCCAGACTGCGATCATCGGTCGGATACTTCAGCCAACTTTGAATTTTGACTTTTGACTTTCCTTCTTCTTTTTTATTTTTTTTAAGAGTAAGGTTTACTTTTCTTTTCTTACTACGGAGTAAATTGACCGGTTTGATCGACGGTGCCGCAAAGCACTAGTTTGATTTGATCTGTTAATAGTGTGTTTGGACTTGGGACTTGGAGGGGGCTGTTTGTACTCTGCCCGTAGTTGTCCGTCCGGGTGTTGTGTTCGGGTCCGATCGGGATGGTCGGATCGGGGGGCTTTTGCTGTTGCTTGCTTTGCTTCTTGTTGTGCTTCTTCTTTTTCTTCTTCTACTAAGCTGTAGATGTAACTTTTACTTTGCTTGGTTGTTATTATTATTTTTTTTTTTTTTTTTTACTTTCTCACTTGTATAGTTTGTATTGGTTTTGATGCATATGAGGGTGAGGGTGAGGAGGCTGGCAGGATGAGGGAGGAGGGGTGAGGGATGGTAATCTGTGCAGTGGGTGGGTGAGTGGATGGTGATCGTGCATTAGTATCGCTGCTCAGATCGCTGGACTAGACTAGATTATGAATGTTAGTTGCCTCTGGGGTGCAGAGGCTTTGTTTTACTTCTTTGGATATTACTACTATTGTCGAGTACTACTAGTTGGTCGTATGATGGTAAGTACTAGTGCAGTTCTGATGGTAGTATATATCTCTACGGCTACTTACTACTATACCTAACTAGGTAGACATCACACTACTAGTATAAAAAGTTAATGTTACTAGTATTACTTCAATAAAGCTCGAAAACTAATCATACAACTCAATCTCAAGATAAGTCTATCGAAATGTGATAGAAATATATATGCATGTACCTAAGATTGCTTATCTCTCTTCCAACTCAGTTACCTGCTGGTCCTTGCTTCTGCGCTGACGAAGTCAATCTGTACCCATAATGTAGCTAGTTGGGTAACTATTGATGGTATGGCCCAGCTGATGGATACTTACAAGTAGTCTACACTCTTGCTCAGCATACTTGTAGTTTGCATATATGCGGTCGGAAAATGGTACTTACCCTTCCGGTACATTAGGCCGATGGCTACATGTTTCCTTCTGTTCTGTCTCTTGCTCTAATCTACTTAACCCTAATTTCACACGATGACTCTGGTTTCCCGGCATTTGAGTAGATATCTCCGTCCCCTGTACTCCAAATCCAGCATGTCATCATCCTCTCCAGCCATACTCCCGACTTCGCCTATAGAAGAGGAGCGAAGTCCGGGCTACGACCCTAGGAAGTATTATCCAGCCCGGATTGGAGAGACCGTTGGGAAATATCGCATTATTTCTAAACTGGGATGGGGTGCTAATTCTACTACTTGGTTGGCAAAAGATATATCCCGGTCAGTGAGACATGCCGATTCGTGTTACAAACCCCCCTAATACCGTAAAGCTGGGCCTGGCAATCGACGAGATACGTAACGTTAAAGATCACGAACTCTGGTGCTGAGGAGAGGAAGGCCGCGGAAGATGAACTACAAATATCGCATCGTATCTCCGGACTGCGGTCTGAGCACGAAGGCCGTGGGTATGTCAGACTGGTTCAAGATTCGTTTCAAATACAAGGCATCCTTGGAGACCATCTCTGCTTGGTATTTGAGCCATTAAGGGAGCCGCTCTGGCTTCTAGGACGACATCTTGGAAGCCATGGAGTTCCTCCGCAAGTTCTCAAAGCCTTCTTGAGGGTTTTGCTGTGTGGCCTGGATTTCCTACATTCTGAATGTCATGTCATACATACAGGTAAATGATCGCCCCTGTCCTTTGGCTAACAAGCGCCTTGCCTACTGACTGAACTGCAGATCTGAAGGCCGACAACTTTCTTGTTGGGTTTGAGGATGCTACAGTCCTCAAAGATTATGTCCGCCAGCAGGAAGTTCATCCCGCTCCGCATGTGCTTCGGAATGGGCGCCCTATATTCGAATCTAGGAGCGACTTCGGGCCACTCCAGAAAGGAGTAGGCATGCTGAAGATTTCCGACTTCAGTGCTGCTGTTTTCGGGGATGTATCGACTCCGCATAAACATGATATTCAACCCCAACCATTCTGCGCCCCTGAGGTTCTGTTGAAGGCTGGTTGGTCGTACAGTGCTGATATTTGGAATCTAGGGACGGTGGTAAGTCAGAAGATAATGCTTCGTCGTGATGTATACTCATAGCTATCTCCATGCAGCTTTGGGAACTTTTTGCCGATCAGACGCTATTTGATGGAATATGCCATAATAGCGACAGCGACCAACGAAGGGGATATTCACGGGAGGCGCACATCGCCCAGATGATTAGGCTGTTGGGGCCTCCTCCTTCACAATTTTTGAACAAGTGTGATCCGCATATACGCAGCGATTTGTTCTCGCCTCAAGGTACGTCATACTTGATTGCGATGGGCCGCAAACACTAATTGTTGGACATCTATAGGGGCATTCAAATTCCCTGAGTTGGTTCCCTCGGAGGAATTCAATTTCTCCAGTATGATTCCATTTCTATGTGGAGAGGATAAGCGCTTGTTTATTGAATTCGTTCGTAGAATGCTCCAGTGGGAACC
Source organism: Aspergillus eucalypticola CBS 122712 (assembly GCF_003184535.1). NCBI lineage: Eukaryota > Fungi > Ascomycota > Eurotiomycetes > Eurotiales > Aspergillaceae > Aspergillus > Aspergillus eucalypticola. The sequence goes on from NW_020290278.1 coordinate 51,479, forward strand.
GGAGCGTCGATCAAGTGCGAAGGACCTTTATAATGACCCTTGGCTTTACTATAACCCTTGAAGATATAATATCTTTAACATGAAATATTTGGATCTAGTCTTGTAGTATGGTCATATTTATGGCATGATTTTGGTATCCTTCCTAGTCATCAATCATAGCAGGCTGTACATGGTTGCGCCAGATGCATTCCCGGCCGAGCTTACTCTTCATGGGTCACCGTCATATCCAGCACCTCCACGCGTCCTCTGCCCCGGGTCTCGTTACCCACGAACTCATTCAGTCCCTTGAAAGCTCCCGGCTCCGCAAAGCCAATGACTTCCCACTCGTCTCCGCCGACGACCTCCTGAGCCTCGATAGATTCGATGTAGCTCAGGATCTTATCCTTGACATTGCTCGGGCCCTTGGCAGGTGCAGACTCTGCGTCAGAACCGCCCGCCTCATCCTCGGATTCCTGCTGACGGGCCTTCTTGGACCCCTTTCCACCCTTCTTGTTGGACTTGGAGCCGCCCTTGGATGGCGCCTCCTTCTCCTTACCACCCGCGCCAGCACCGCCGGCCGCACCACCCTTGACACTTTGCTTCAACAATGACACAGGACAGGTAACGCGGAGACGCATCCGCGCCCGCATCACAGGAATAGGCTGCCATGCAATAAGCGCCTTCATGGCCTCAAGCGCTTGACTCTTCGCGGACTTGTTGGCAGTCACACCCGTCCAGAGCGGTTTCCGCGGGCGGCTCTCCTCGCTGTTGTCCCCATCCGTCTCACCATTGCCGGGTGTTTGCGATTGTTGACCACTAGCCGAGCTCAGCTGGTCTAAGGCTTTTGAGATCATTCCGGGGGTATAGACTCGTTTCGTCGTAGGATCAACCAGCCGTCCTGATACAATATCCAACACTTCCTTCTCCACTCGTTCGATGATTTCCTTCCGCTCGCGCTCGCCAACCTGCACTTCACCCTTTCGTAGGATTTCTTGTCGGATCTCATCTGCAGGTGTGTCGGCGCCGAAGGCCTTTGTTAACTCGGCGGATGGGGCTGTTTGCGCTTTAGAAACGGACAGGAAGATCGTGGGAACTTGGAGAACATTGTCGAGATCCTTCTCTGCACCGGAGCGATATTCGAGGAGTTTGTTCTTGTAGCAGGCGAGCTCGAAGCGCTTTTTACCTGTTTGTTGAACGGTTAGCGGGGTTGCGGGGCCGATTGGAAGTTTCGCAGGAAGTTTTCCTTTTCTACGCCTGAATTTGCGCATCATCTCCCCACATAACTGATAGACATGCCACGCAAGACGATCGCAAATGAAGGGTCACACATGTATAACAGTACGTACCCTTTTTTAGCCTGACGACTGATACATTGGTAAATTTGATCTGATTTGATGGTTGGTTGATGGGCATGTTGCTGGATGCCTCTGCGACAAAGCAAGAGGCTCTTGTGTATAGACGGACTCAACCAAGGTGTATTTTGGAGTTGATCGATCTTCAGTTGCGTCAGTGAGGAGATTATGTTTTGAATGCGCTGAAAAAAATGCTGTTGATAGCCCAAGGCAGTCACCCGACGGGCCTGTGATTGGAGGAAACCGCAATGACGCTGGTCCCGTGCCATGCGCTGACTCAGCTTCATGACTCAGCGCGTGACTTTCTGCAAAGGGAAGGCACCGGCCTGTAATTGGCTGCCTTCCGGCCCTGCTATCGAGGCGTCATCGCCTGCCTGCAGCCCATCCAGTACACCTCCTCTTCTCTCCTCTCTCCTTCCTTCCTCTCCATCCTCTTCTGGGTTTCCATTGTTCACCCAGTAGCTGGTATTTGCTGAGCTACTTGCTTTTTCTAACTTGATACTTTTGTGTCCGTAAGTGCACTCCTATGCCCTCTGACCACCTCCCTTGATAACCCGTGCTGATAAGCTCCCTGCCCAGGTACCGTACCTTCCAGACCGCAAGGTACCCATCCTCTACCTACTCATCCCATTGTCATCTCGTTTTCATACCGACCCCATTTGGGTTTCAGCACAATGAGAGTTCTTCCAGCTGCTATGCTGGTTGGAGCGGCCACTGCGGCCGTCCCTCCCTTCCAGCAGGTCCTTGGAGGTAACGGTGCCAAGCACGGTGCCGACCATGCGGCCGAGGTCCCTGCGGATCACAGTGCCGATGGGTTCTCCAAGCCGCTGCACGCATTCCAGGAGGAGCTGAAGTCTCTCTCTGATGAGGCTCGTAAGCTCTGGGATGAGGTTGCTAGTTTCTTCCCGGAGAGCATGGATCAGAACCCTCTCTTCTCCCTCCCCAAGAAGCACAACCGCCGCCCCGACCACCACTGGGACCACATCGTCCGCGGCTCCGACGTCCAGAGCGTCTGGGTCACTGGTGAGAACGGTGAGAAGGAGCGTGAGGTCGATGGCAAGCTGGAAGCCTATGATCTCAGGGTCAAGAAGACCGATCCTAGCTCTCTTGGCATCGACCCCGGTGTAAAGCAGTACACCGGTTATCTCGATGACAACGAGAACGACAAGCACCTGTTCTACTGTAAGTCCACCTCGGTTCAAGACTACGCCTTTTATATGCTCTTCATATCTAACGCACTGTAGGGTTCTTTGAGTCTCGCAATGACCCCGAGAACGACCCTGTTGTTCTGTGGCTGAATGGTGGCCCTGGATGCTCTTCCCTCACCGGTCTTTTCATGGAGCTCGGCCCTAGCAGCATCAACAAGAAGATCCAGCCGGTCTACAATGACTACGCTTGGAACTCCAACGCGTCTGTGATCTTCCTTGACCAGCCTGTCAATGTCGGTTACTCCTACAGCAACTCTGCTGTCAGTGACACGGTTGCTGCTGGCAAGGATGTCTATGCCTTGCTTACCCTCTTCTTCAAACAATTCCCCGAGTATGCCAAGCAGGACTTCCACATTGCCGGTGAATCCTATGCTGGTCACTATATCCCCGTCTTCGCTTCGGAGATTCTGTCTCACAAGAAGCGCAACATCAACCTGCAGTCCGTTCTCATTGGCAACGGTCTCACCGACGGACTCACCCAGTACGAGTACTACCGTCCCATGGCTTGTGGTGACGGCGGCTACCCAGCTGTCTTGGACGAGGGCTCCTGCCAAGCCATGGACAACGCCCTTCCTCGCTGCCAGTCTATGATTGAGTCTTGCTACAGTTCCGAGAGCGCTTGGGTTTGTGTCCCGGCCTCCATCTACTGTAACAACGCCCTCCTTGCCCCTTACCAGCGCACCGGACAGAACGTCTACGATGTTCGTGGTAAGTGCGAGGATAGCTCCAACCTTTGCTACTCGGCCATGGGCTATGTCAGCGACTACCTGAACAAGCCCGAGGTCATTGAGGCTGTTGGCGCTGAGGTCAACGGCTACGACTCGTGCAACTTTGACATCAACCGCAACTTCCTCTTCCACGGTGACTGGATGAAGCCCTACCACCGTCTCGTTCCGGGACTCCTGGAGCAGATCCCTGTCCTGATCTACGCTGGTGACGCCGATTTCATCTGCAACTGGCTGGGCAACAAGGCCTGGACTGAAGCCCTTGAGTGGCCCGGACAGGCTGAATATGCCTCCGCTGAGCTGGAGGACTTGGTCGTGGTTGAGAATGAGCACAAGGGCAAGAAGATCGGCCAGGTCAAGTCCCATGGCAACTTCACCTTCATGCGTCTCTATGGTGGTGGCCACATGGTCCCGATGGACCAACCCGAGTCGAGTCTCGAGTTCTTCAACCGCTGGTTGGGAGGTGAATGGTTCTAAAGACGTGCTATCACCGCATATAGACTTTCTGGTCATTTCGGTGACACTGCAGATATGTTTCTTAATGATAGTTTGAGGTTGCTTGTCAATGCCCACTAATCCCGAGCCTTATGTTGCATGGTATCTATGAGTTTGTCACTATAGTGCATTATGCATTTGTACTTCGTACGAGATTGAATCGATCGCATTTACACGCATTTGATTAGTACCATACCGTCTGTACGTAGTGTAGAACACGAAATTGATTTAGAGTCGACAGCTAGGCGTATGGACGTCTCAGTCGATAGTAAGAAGGTAGACCACTCCCATAGAAACCGAGCCATAAGAGCCTACTCATAATTCGCCACCGAATGACCCGTACATTCGTAAATCGTAAAACAGCAGACAAAGGAAATGTGAGGAAAGGATGATTTGGTATTCATTCATATTGGTATGATTCTTTTCATTTCGGACACGGCATTTTCTAATATTGTTCCCGGTCCCAGGGAAGATTTCGTTAAAAAAAATCCACACCAACATACACAAAAGGAATCCATCCTTCCCACGATCCACTCCAGCAAGTACGAAGAAACAAACGCAGATGATATGACCCCGATGATTGTTTTTTTAGTTCTTCTTCTTGCTGACACCGACGGTGCGTCCACGACGACCGGTGGTCTTGGTGTGCTGACCGCGGACACGGAGACCCCAGTAGTGACGGAGACCACGGTGGGAGCGGATCTTCTTCAGGCGCTCGAGATCCTCACGGAGCTTGCTGTCGAGGGAGTTGGAGACGACCTGGGAGTCCTTGCCATCGGTGATGTCGCGCTGTCTGTTGAGGAACCAGGTGGGGATCTTGTACTGGGTGGGGGCCTGGAGGATGGTGACGATACGCTCGAGCTCTTCGGTGGTGAGTTCACCAGCGCTGTAAAGAATATCAAAGTCAACTTGGCTGTTCTGTATCCCCTGGTCTTTCACCACTTCTCCTCTTGTGCTTGTTATTTCCGCCTCTTGTTGCATCCATGCGACCAACTCCTCTCCTTCCTATTTCGAATCCATCGAGATATGTAGTGTGGTAATAGTGTAAACGTACCGCTTGCTGAGGTCAACGTCGGCCTTCTTGCAGACCAAGTTGGAGTAACGGCGACCAACACCCTTGATCTGGGTCAAGGCGTACATGATCTTCTGCTTGCCGTCAACATTGGTGTTGAGCAGACGCAGAATGTACTGGAAGTTCGTCTTCTCGCCGGACACGAGCGCTAAAAAATTCCCGAAGAAACCGCAGTCAGCCTTTCTGTCTTGCAAAATCGGTTGTTGCCATGATGATGATGATGGAGCAAGTAAAAAATTCAATGATTCCGTCGCCGCTGTTTCCTGCCCGTCTGTATCCGCGATGATAATTTCCTCCAAAAACCCCCAGCGATTTATGAATATTTCCTCCCAAAATGACCGGCAAAAAAACGAACAGCGACGGAAATCAAAGATGCAGGGTTGAATATTCGATTTCAGGGTCTTTCACGTACACATGATGGGCGATGGCGCGAAGGACCGCGATTGATTGTCGACAGGCGAGAGGGATGAGAAGGAGGTGAAATCGAGGCGGGCTTGCGAGTGCTTCTTCCAACTTTGCTCTCGCCCGTTGTGGGATCGGGTAAGCTGGGCTCTAGCCTATTCGGGTATGGTGGGATTCAGGGCTCGCTTGTGCTTCGGGCTATACCGGAATAGGGTATATTATCACTTGACTGTCTTATGCACGTGATCTGGTTGTTTTGGTACGGTATTCCGTGTATGCCAGCCGTGTAGTATTTGATTTATGCCTGAGGCCATGTATGATATAGAACATCGCGGTACGACGGGATTCACCTCATCTTCAGCTTTTTAAGTGCCTCGTTAGCAAATATTTCCGTGATATGATCACCAGTGTGTTTGGAATATGCCTCACAGACCATATCTTTATACTGAAACACCTATTGAGAATGATTTCTCCTACATTCTCGTCGGCTGGTTGCAAGGAATATACCAGCCAAATCCGTCAAATTGCACTCTGTACCTGACAATTTGCCTAACTAAAGTGTTCTCTCCTTGCAAATACACCCCAATAAACGGATATTGCAGTGAATCTCAGTATATCTGAGCCTTCATCACTGTGTAACATGAGATCTCCCTGGGGTATAAGTATGAAGCAGATTGATCGCTCTCTTCACATTTTCTAGCACCTCGAAAGCAGCTGATCTGCCTTGTGTTCCTTCCAAAGCCAAGTAACCGGTCTTCATTCACATTAAAAAAAATTCTCTCTGCAAAAGAACTTACGGTCCTCGCAGCAATAAGCAAAATGGAGTCAGCCTCGCAGCCTATTGAATATGTCGAGTGTAGACATCCGCTCTTCGATGTTGACCAACTCGAAGAGCCTGCCGAGACAGACCAACTATGCGGGAAACGCATCAAGACGTTGACCGATATTCTGCTCAACGGGGGCAGGGGCGTATACGACAAGCTGCTGGATTTTCATGGCTGGGGTTATAAGTATAACACTGATTCTCATTCTTCCCTTCAGCCAAGGCGGGCAAAAGTGGCTATCCTGGTGAAAATCATCTGGAATCAAGCTGAATATCACCAGCCCAAGTCAGTAGAAGAACTCTTCAACTGGGAAAGGGACGCCGGCCCTCGATTGCTGAGACAGGGGTGTGTTCAGGGGTTGAACAATTACCTACCCATAAGTAGGCGTTCTCCTGATCCCCCAAGGGTTTTGCAAGCATCAAACTCACGGACCCGTGGATCTGTTAGGACTTCAGGTGATCTACCGGAGGAGTATGTGAAGGTTATGGAGAAACAACTATTTGGTATTGGTAGGCTCGACGAAGAGCTTCTGGAACTTGCGACACCAGAAGGGGACCAAACTGAAGAAGAACAAAGCGAACACATTGAAAGTAGTACTGACAGCTCGGAAGATTCCGAACATACAGAGTGGGTCCCTTCAACCAGTCCTGAGGACCAGGAAGTCGAGGATGAAATGACCGAACTCGAAGAGGAGGAAACCTCTGACCGTGATGACGGGGATCCTATGGAAGAATGTTCCTCGGGTGGCAGAACACCAACTCATACTACAAAAGTGGAAAGCCCTGCTACGCAGCATAGAGAAAGCTTCTCAGAGAGCCGGAGACCAAGTGGACAGAACACCGAAGGTGTCAGTGACCCTAACACCACAACTTCTACATCCCAGCAGTTCCGGAGAGCAGAACCACTACCTACCCAGCATGCTCAGTTAGTTACTGAGGCAGTGCAACGTGCTGTCATGAAATTCGCTTATCACGAGCTTGAACGCCATCAGACTGCTGCCCCGTTGGACATGCCACGACAATGGCTGACCGCCACCTTAAATACCATGAACAATGTCCAGTACAGCTTACACCCAGTAACAGCTGAGGTAGAGCTGCACTTCTCAGACAACCCGCAACGCCCCCGGTATACCAGGTCTTATAGAGGCCGAGGCCCTGTTAGCACGAACTGCAGCGAAAGTGCGATTGGCTGTGCTATCATCGCAGGCCGACTGCTAGATGCCGGGTCCACCAACATCGACCGCAAGCAGCCGGGCTGGCAGAATCGCTTCACAGCTACTGAGCGAGCCTTCATTGAAGCGACCGATGCTCAATGGGATTTTCTCGATAGAGAAGTGAGTCTTGGGCTAGTCGAATGCTATGCTAAGTTGCTCCCAGAAAATGCTCAACTGGGCACGGGGCCTACTCAGGATATGCGAACCGTCTGGCGCACTTTTACGCGTAGTTTTGACCAGTTCGCGTACTCATACAATGAAGAGACTACTGCGCACTGTGAGTGTGGGTCATCCAGGGATAGCAAAACCACTGTGGATGGCACCCGCTTGACCACTCTGGCACCGCCTGTGCTCGAGACTGATCGGAACGGCGTAAGTATGGAGGAAGTGCTATCTCGGGTATTTGACCCTCAGCGCCAGAGAACCTGCATCGAATGTAACCACTCGGTTAACTATGAGAGACGATTCAATAACGTCCCCATGCGCCCGGTAGTGGAACTCGGTCCTAATGTGTCTATACGGTCGCATACAAAGGACATTACCCTATCATATCATGATGATGCTGGTGAGGGGCAGAGAGTCACATACCGCTGGATAGGAGGGATATACTCACCAGCACCAGGTTTATTGTGCCTCTTGTGGACTGGTGCCGAACGTGGGGTGCGCTGCACGAACCTGTGTTCGTATGAAAGCCATTTGCACGACGGAGCCATACTTGGACTTCCCATGGCAGAAACCCGCCCGGACCAAGTGCCTGAGCATTTTTGGAGGAATCAGCAGATCCCCTTGCTCTTCTACGAGCGGGTTATGAACCCGAGTATTGGCGAGCTCCAAGTAGCTGTGAGTGCAGTTAGCGGCATGCTAGAGTCTGCCTCCCAGGGTGAGCTTTTCCTCCAGCAAAGTCCTGGTTGGGCCCCGCCCGAACTACCACCTCGGCAGCAGAACCAATATCCTTGGATACCTTTACTGCCTGAAAGTATGAGACGCTTTAAATGTGCCAATTCAGATCTTCGAGACATGCTAGTCCGAGGTACGCAACCCCAGGCGCAACCCCAGGTACAACCCCAGAGACAACCCCAGGTACAACCCCAGGTGCAACGCCAAGAGCAGGCTGCACCTAGCAGGCCTAGAAGAGCGCGAGCACAGCCTTACGTTCCAGCTCATCCATACGCGATTATGTCCATGTCCCCCACACCGATCATGTCAGCAGATACGCCATCCCCTGCGATCATGATGTCAGCTTCACCGTATGTAGGTGGTGCAATGCCACCGCCTCCTAGGGCCAGGCCGATGTATATAACTAGGCCAGAATATTATGTGCCTCCTGCCAGTCCTGTTCGGCAACACCCCCCTCTCCATAATGCAGCTCTCCATGGGTCTTTGGCTCCCTCTCCTGTAGCCTTGCCTCAACAGAGAGTCGCTTACAGTCCGGGGATTCCGACCACCAATCCACCCTCTTATGAAGTCGTACAGGCGATGACCAACCAAATGCAGCTGACACACCCGGGTCAATCCTCCTCGCCGCGACAACAACCACAGCTACCACCAACCCATCCGGAGTATTGGGTGAATAGACCCGGCCACCATGGGCCTCGCCACTGAGGTCTTCACCTGCAGCCCCGCCAGACGCAAGACGACCATGAAGACATGCTAGCCAACCAAAAATGAAGAGCGATGGATTGAGACTCTCCCCCCTACAGCTTGGGTTCGGGTTTCAGATATGATAGATAGAATACAACATAGACAAGACAACTATTTTCTAAATTCAAAAAGCACTTACTACTGCATCAGATTCAATAACGAAGACATACTGTCCGATATACTTTCATGGGTAGAATGCCGTCTTCAGCGGTGGTAAGTTCATTTATTTACTCAGAGAACGGATCCCGGTCCAGAAATCCGGGGAACAATAAAAAGGGGAAAGGAACTAGGTCATACCAGCACAATAACCCTTTCTCTCAATAACCGAGCAGCTTTAGTACCTCTAGCCTCCCGACTAGCAAGGATGGAATGGAGTAACCTAGCACGGCCACTGGGCTGGTTTCAAAGGTGAACGCGTTGCCAGCTATGCCGGTGGGGGCCAATGACGGCCGGGCCAAAGTCAGCGCATGGACCTTTCCCCGCATTCATTGAATCCCCCGGCCTTTTTCCCTTTCTCTCTTTTATGTCTCTCCCTCGCTTCTTTCTCTCTCCTTGCTTTCTTCTTTCTCTCAACTACTCGAAATGACGGGCCTCTTCGTTTCTTCATTATGAATGAACTTGAGATTTATTACTCTAGTCAATGTACACACGCTTCGGTCTCTATCCCATTCTCTAAATCCTTCTATGGTATATCAAATCATGATCCTCCCAAACATCCATTGCGTATTTACAGCCTAGCCCGCACAGGTTCGGCCTTCGGCTTCTTCGGTGGTCCTGTCGGCGTGTTGCTCTTCTTAGGAGCAGAGATATAACCTCCCTTGACATTGTCGGTGTTGAGGACAACACCCTTCTCGTCTCGCCGAATACCCAGCTCGACCAACTTCGCGAATACCTTCGCAAAGTGGTCAAAGAACAAGTCCTTGTCCTCTGCATACTTCTCCACCCACTGTCGGAAGGATGGGTCCGTCTTGAGTGCAATATCGGTGGGCAGCATCATCAACAACTCGTCTCCCTCCTCCGCATCCGGGTCCTCATATACGAACTGGCTCATGCCGTTCGCCAACTTCCGAGGAGTCCACTCCAACTTTAATAGAAGCTTAAAGAACTGATTGGAGAATCGTGTTGGGTTGTTCACCCAGGGTCCTTCGAACCCACTGCGATCGGTATGGCACCGACCCAGATTGTGTCCTCCCGCCAACGCCACAATCTCCTGGTCGTTGAAGCCCATCCGGTTGAAGATGAAGCGGAGATGGTCTGCACCCTGAGCACCGTCAGGTAGCCGGCCACGAGGCGGTACCTTGGAGTCGTCGACGAGGTCCGTCCGACCTGGCTTCCACTCGACTTCCGGCCCGCCCATCTCCTTGATCGCCACCACGCCTGCTAACGTCCACAAATCGGAGTATGTAATCCAAGGATGCTTCTCCTTTACAGGTTCTAAGAATGCCCGACCGTATTGAAGGCCTGCGTTTGACGGATCACCCCCCTCTGCTTCATATCGCATGCCCGCACCGTTGCTGCCGCCCGTGTCGGTTTCGGCGTCGTAGGTACCCGCGGAGTGCCTGCTCAGGGGTTAGTGGCGACTGACATGTGAAACATTCAGCCTAGAGGCGACTCACCATGCCAACCGGACAAATACTGGGCCCGCGCTTCCATCATCATAGTCTGGCTTCTTCAGTTGTGCGACAATGTCCTTGCGGACGGCGTTGTAATCGCCCGGGCTGCTCATCTCGGCCGATAGATCGGTCGTCCGGGGTAGTGCGGTGGGTCGGAGATAGGGGATGTGAAAATTGTTCACGCGATGCTGGAAATTTCGTGAAGGTTGCAGCACAGGAACACGGTAACTAGGGATTAGGAAAGAAAAGAATGATCACCAGAGATAGGGAAAGAGAACGAAATAAGGAGCGTTCCTTTTGTTGGCAAGACACATGAAGGGATGGCGACCAGTGGATCCGCGGCCCGAATTCATGGAGGGCCAGTGCCTGTGCCGAGGTTCATCGCCAGGGCGGCGAACTGGACCCGTCTTTGGGAACTCGCTGAAACTATCGCTCCCAGTCCGATTATTGCTTATCGGATTTGCTGATTGGACGTTCACTACGGTGCAGCGATTAATCGACCCATCTTCATATGAAGGGAAGCATTTTACTGGTATTCTCATTGCTATCTAGAGGAGATTGCGACCATGTGGTTTCTCCAGCACTTGGATGAAGGAAATGAGGTCACCGATGTGTGTTCTTTGCCATCCTGGCTCCTTCAGTTGAATCAATTGCCGTTACCCTCGGAATTTGGATTCCCGGTTTTTGCTCCCGCCTAGACGGGCGTCCGGAATTCTAGGCTTGTCGAGCAATCACGAGCAATGCAGAGCAGCACACTTTGATTGGTTCTGCAGCTGCAGACTTATTTGAATTGTCCAATGCCAGTAAGGAGAGGGCGCGTTTCTGATTTAGCGTGATGCGAATAGCAGCGCACTGAAAATCAACGATAGAAAGGTTTGCACTCGCGATTATGGGCACGCAATAATAAGGGCCGAGGGCCATAAGATCACCCGGAATGACTGCTATCCCCTTCGCATATCCCGTTGCAATATGGTGGCTCATCTGTCATACGCTGGGTGTCAAGTTAATCTATTAACTGAATAGTATTTTGGATTTGCCACTATGCAGGCGGGCTCTGTGGCTATGTCTATAATGAGCACGCCGGATTATATATGCTGTATCTCCATTCCTTATCGAAATGATGAAAAACGATCATTCAGCTGCTTTTTCCAGCCGATTCTCCTCCTGGCCCGGTTTCGGTCTGCTCTTGATGAGATAGAGCACACTGATGGCAACTCCAAGCCCACCCAGTCCGATACCCATGTACAAGGCTCCGCGATACCCTTTAAGCGTATCATGGAAGGTTTGGCCACCGTTATTCACATGCACCTCGACAGTGCCCGCAAAGCCCAGCCCCAGCGAGATGCTATAATTAACGACCGTCGTGACCAACGACGCTGCAACACCCTGATGGCGACGCCCGACCGCATTCGACAAGACAACTGTGGCCGCAGGGAACGACATGTCCATTCCCCACGGAGTGACCAACAGCGTTACAAAGGTCAACGCCCAATACGTCTGATGAACCGGAGCGATAGCCGAAAATATATTACCCAGGGTGAAAGCCACCATGGCCATCAGCATGATCCAGCCGGGCCGCATTTTCGCCATGAGGAGTCCCGTCGTGAATGAGGCCGTCAGTCCGGACAAGGCCGGCGGTATGAACTGCGCCGATGCCAGCAACGGCGATATGCCTCGGATATTCTCCAGGAACCGCCAGAAGTAGTAGACCCAGATGCCGAAACTGGCCCAGCCACATGCAATGCAGCCCAGGATAAAGCAGACGTCGAGATCCAGTGCGTGGAAAGGGATGAGTGGCTTGGCTGCGTACTTGATCTCCCAGACGAAGAACATGGCTAGAATCAGGGCTCCGATGATTAGCAGGACGTATACATATGCCTCCTGCCATCCTACCACGGGTGCCTGATTCCACGCGATGTTGATCAGAACCAAGCCTGCAACTCCGAAGAATGCCCCGGCCACGTCTAGTTCAGACATCAGCTGCGCAAGCGACATACCCTGCGCAACTGACGGGGAAGGAGGAATCGCAAGGAGGGACATGATCGCCAACACAAAGCAATAGATCGCCATGGCCCAGAAAGTCCACGGCCACCAAGCGAGCTGGGAAAACAGCGACGCAAAGATGGCTCCCAAAACGGCGCCGTTTGGCGCGGTAGCCCCGAAGAGCGAGAAGACCATATACTTCTTCTTTCCCGGTCGATATGTCGCACCCAGCAGCGCCAGGCCATTAGGAAGGAGCATCGCAGGCCCGATGCCTTGTAAGGTACGCGCAAAAATGAACAGGATGTAGTTCGAATACACACTCACCCCCGCCACCAGGGACCAGATCGCGAACCAGATCCACCCGGTGATATACAAGATACGGTATCCGAAAATATCGCCACAGCGGCCGAAGAATAGAATGAAAGTGCCGACAGTTAGGGAGTACCCAGCGATCAACCAACTGGAAATACCAGGGTTGGTGATGCCGAAGCTGTCGCTGATGATCTCAAGTGGGGCGAGGGTGTTTCCGAGCGCGGCCTGCGTCATGAACTGCGACATGCAGACCACAAAGACGAAGACGAGCTCATGAAGAGGCGAGAAGGTCTGAACGGCCGAGCGGATGGATTCTGATCGCGAAAGTGTGGCTTCGAGTGTACTGTCTGAGGAGGCCATCTCGGCGGTTGTATCGGTCATGATGATGATCGTCGTCGGGAAGCTTATTAGCAGCTGTTTAGGACGGGCCGTTGAAGTGTATGCCGTCAGCCACTATGCATTGAAGAATCGGTAAAATTCACCCCAGAGGCTTCCCTTTCCTCTCTCCCTTTTTGTTCCCCTGTTGAAAGGGCTCCCCAGAGTGATCTGGGAAGGTTTTCATGAACAAGAATCAGGAGTAAGGTTGACCGTTGAGCTGATGTCACCTCGGGTGGGAAAAAAAAGTTTACAACGTGGGAAAGAGGAAAAAAAAAGTGGGAATGGGTGGGGACGGCAACGGTCTTCGAAGAAGTTTCTACGGAGTACCAACACCGGTTATCGGACTTTGCCCCTGGCGCTTACACAGTAGGGAGGTGGGTATCTGACCCTTTATCTCTTTGCTGGTCGTCTTTAGTCTCGGATTTCGGTGGTTGTGTTATCTCGGTGTGTTGATTTAATTGCTTTTGATTACGGCTGAGATGGCTGGTGACCTTTGTGGGGGGTTACACTACAGCTATTACTAGTTTAGTTTGTATGCGTACTACGTAGATGTAGATTGCATAGTTAGCTTAGGATTCAGTAATTGAGCAGTGAGTTGTCCTGTTAAATTCGCCGCGGCACTACCTCTTCTTCGTTGATGAAAGTACTTCCGAGCTTGTCGTCTTCGTCATTCTTAATCAATCTAATCTAGATCGATAGACGAGAGTATATAGGTCCAATCATACCCAACATAAATACACTCTTCTAACCATAAATCAATTAATCTGGCAATTTCTTCCCAACCTCACAACTCAACTCCCCCCTCAGCATCACAATCACCATCAACATCAACCTCACTCTCATCAATCAACCGATCCATCCTCCTCACAACCTCCCTCGTAACCCTCACCGTCCTCTGCAACGTATCCATCGCATTCCTCCTAACCCCATCCCCATCCCCAATACCCCCATCCATCTCCCCTTCTACCCCCTCCCACACCTCCCTCCCCTTCTCCCTCCATACCTCCCACCACCCCGCAGCCACCATCTCCCGCCGACTCACCATCTCCTCCCTCTTACTCACGCGGTCCTCCCGCTCCGCGACCCTCCTCTCCCGCTTCACCAGATTCCCCTTCTGCCGCTCATACCGCTCCTGGTACCGCATCTTCAACTCCCCTTCGCGCACGATCCGCATTACCCGGTCTACGGGTGCCGCGTCCTCCGCGCTGAAGTCACCGGAGATTGTCCGGCTGTTGACGAAGTACATCGTGTTGGAGATTTCGTTGGCTAGGTTGCGGAGATGTGTGGCGCGGTGGTTTGGGGCGCTGCTGAGGTGGGTGTGCAGGTCGGCGAGGAGGGTGAAGGGCGTGGTTGATGGGGGGTGAACGGGTTGTGATGATGGCGGCGGGGATGACTCTGTGGGGGTGCTGGTGCTGGTGCTGGCGCTGGCGCTGCTAGTGGTAGTGGTAGTGGTAGTGCTGAGGTTAGACGGTGAAGTGGGCCAAGGGAGGGCGTATGCTTGGGGGGCTTCTGAGTTTGGTGATGAAGAGGAAGAGATGGATGAGGAAGGTGGGTCTGACATGGTTTCTTCGACATCATTGTCGGAAGAGGGATCTGACATGGTCTCTTCGGCATCACTTTCGGATGAGGAAAGCTCGATGATAAGCCCCGATCGAGCGTCGTAGAAGCAAGGAAAGGGGGAGGGACGAGGTTGTCCGTCTCCACCCCATCTTTCTTCGTTCTGTTGCTTTTCTTCTTCTTCTTCTTCAGCCTCAAAGTCACATCCAAAGCTTGCTGTATCGTACTCAGCAACAGCCCCTGTCTGGGAACTGATAAGAACCTGTCTCGAAGGGCCTTCGACCACGTTGACAACCTCCTCTTCCTCCTCATACTCCGTCTCTTCTCCCATTTCCATCATGTCATCGTCGGATCCATAAGATGTGGTATCATCTTCGTCATAGTCATCTTCCTCTTCATGTTGGAAGACCCCATGGTCCTCCTCACGGTTCATATCCAACCAAGCAGCAACGCCTGCTTGATCCATCTTCTCCCTCGAGGACATGAAACCCTCGTTTGTCTTGCTCTCCTCACAGCCCATATCCATCCAAGCAGCAACACCTGCTCGGTCCATCCTCTCTTCCGGTGGTAATCTAACTCCCCCATTCGCGTCCGTCTCATTCCACTTCTTCCACTCCTTCCACTCGGGATCATCGTCAACCGTAACTGACGACGAAGTTTTGGCGTCATCATCCACTGCATGAGATCCTCCCTCATCAAGGTGAGTCATGCCCAGCGCGGCAAGCATGGAAGCTTGGTTGGCATTGTACATGTCATTCTCGTCCTCTCCTTTCATGCCAGTCATTCTCATTCCCATGTCCATTCCTGTCCCGGCCGTCTGGAAGTGGTCGCACGGACAGTATGGCACGGATGTCTCGTGCATGTTTTGATCACCATAGCCATGATCATAATTACCCATCATGTATGTGGCTGGGTATTCTGCAGCTGATGGACTTGCCTCAATGTTGGGGATGGTCGTTGAGCGATTGCCCCAGAAGCGGTTTGCCTCAGTGACAAGCTGTGAGACCTCAATGTTGGAGCAGTTGTCCACGAGGGTTTGATCGCTGCTGTTGAAGCTGGTATTAGTAGACACGCCTGGGGGGAAGAGGTAGGGTTGGATGATGGGTTTATAGTTGCTGTTGTCTTCAACTGGAGGATCAATGTCGCGGTCTGAGGTGAGAGTAGTGATGGAGGGCGAGTTGGCGTTGACGGGGTGGAAGTTGCGAGACATGAGTGAATGCCACAGTTGTGTATGTGGCTGTGCACTTACAGAACTGGGACGGATGATGTGAATGAGGTACTGGATAGCCTAATATAACACAAGATATACTAGGATATACTAGGTATCGCAGCAGAAACAAGGGAAACAAAGAGATGTGCTATTAGGGTTTTGAGTGGTGATAATGTGCTCACTACTAAGGAGTAGCGGTACTTGAGGGTGACACGGAGGTACCTTTTATAATTATTGCTATACACTATATACGGTGAACTTCGACTTATATCCCATCAGAGTAATGGTAGAGATCAAATGACATGGTTAAAGTTACACATGTGAAAGACAAATGAGACTTCATTGGAGCTGTTAGTGAATGGGAATGGCTGTGTCGGTGGCTTCCGTAAGTAATGTATTGTGAAGTGAATAAAATTGTGAATTTAAATGAGTTGAAAGAGAATTAGATGGAGGACTCGTCTATTGTTTCATTGCTTTCGTTCACTTGTCCCTCTCTGCTTCCCGTTATATAACCCGTCCCAAGTCGCAAGTCTCCCTCCAAGCAAGGTGTTCTCCCCAAGGATACTTGATTTAAAAGGGAGAGTTTCGCAACCAGCTATTAACAAACTGCACCTGACCATTCTTGGTCTACTGTGTTTGGTCTAGTAGTCACTCTTCATCCATTGTGCAGGTTCTTGTCTGGATGAACGATCCTCTTTGTAAAGTCGTGTGCGGATGATCTAGGATTGACGGCATCTGCCGTACACTGCAATTCCCTTCGCTAACCTCCGACCTACCGGCATGAACCATCCTACAAGCAAAAAAGAGAAGAATACACATTATTGCTACCTGACAACTACAATCCCACCCATCGGGAACAACCACATCCATCAACCATACCTGATCCATCAACAGATAAGATAAGGGCTAACCCCTCCCCACCAGTTTGCATGATTTGCATCTCCGATAACAGCAAATTCCTCTTTCCCATGACGATCATCTCCATTCCCCCTCACCCCAAAACAGATCACATCTCCTTCTCAGATTCATAACCTCACATTGAACCAAAATGGGCCAAATAGAAGAACTCCCCGACGACTACGACGAGTCGCTCGAAGTCAACAAGCAGCCCCAACAACCCCCCGCGACCGAATCCAAAGATGAATTCACCCCACCTCCCCCGGAGGAGCTCCCCATCCCTATCAAGGAAGAGCGCCTCAAAGACCTGAATGCCGGCGCGGACCCCATGGCACCTCAAATGCCGCCTGCCATGGAGGCCGTGAGCACGCACACGACAGACGAGCTGGCGGATATCCTGAACCGCACGCCGCTGTTCATGACGGATATCAACAAGGCGTATGATGAGAGTTAGTTTTCCTCCCTAATTTCATCTTTGGAGATATCTTGGTTGGATGATAGGCTGACGGGGTATGCATGTGGGTAGACGGCGAAAACCCTTTCCTTGATGCGATCCGCGCGCTCCAGAACGAGGGTACCCGCGGCGATGTCGCGCAGAACTTCCGTGAACAAGGAAACGAAGCTGCTCGCGAGAAGCGCTGGGCTGATGCGAAGGAGCATTACTCCAAGGGTATTGCGGTCTTGCTGGCCAAGGAGGATAAGTGGGATAAGCCTGAGGATGAGAAGGAGGAGGCCCGGTTGCGGAGGGAGGTCGAGGAGGCGTGCTATATTAATCGCGCGCTGTGCCATTTGGAATTGAGTAGGTGTTTCCTTGTGTCCTGAAGTAGGGGGGGGGGGGAGGAAGTTGCTAACGTGGATAGAAAACTACCGATCCACGACCCTCGACTGCGCAGCTGTGCTGAAGCTGAACCCAAAGAACGTGAAAGCATACTATCGGTCCGCCATGGCGCTGTTTTCGCTGGATAAGATTATCGAGGCGGAGGATGTGGCGTCCCGGGGATTGAAGCTGGATCCGAACAACAAGGCTCTTCAATTGGTTGCTGGGAAGATCGGCGAGCGCAAGGCTGTGCTTGAGCGCATCGCGGCGAGGAAGAAGGCCGAGGATGAGCGTACGCGTAAGGAGAAGACGCTGCTTAGTGTTGCGCTGAAGGCGCGCCAGATCCGTACTCGTAAGACGGATCAGCCGCCTGAGATGGAGGACGTGGGCATCAGACTTTCGCCCGATCCGTTGTCGCCGGAAAGTACGCTTGAGTTCCCGGCTGTGTTCCTGTATCACATGGATGCGCAGACGGATTTCATCAAGGCGTTCTCCGAAATGCATTCGATCGAGGATCATCTTGACTACATCTTCCCGTTGCCGTGGGATCAGAAGGGAGAGTACAGCATCAATACGGTGGAATGCTTTATGGAGACGGTTACCGGTGGTTTGATCCGCGCTGGCAAGAAGGTGCCATTGGTACAGATCCTTGGTGGTGGTAAGGTTGAGGTTGTGGATGAGTTGGTGAAGATCTACATTGTGCCGACCAGCAAGAGCGCTAAGTTCATTGCTGAGATGAAGGCGCGCAAGGAGGCTTGAAAGCAATCAGTTGTTTGAGTCTATTGCAGATGTTGGAAGCCGCTGGGTTATGCCAGGGCCATTTGAACGGACGGCTGTCCATTCGCCTATGTTGCGATCAGTCCCGCGACATTCTCGAGTCGAGTCCAAAGTTGAGCATGTATACATGCTGCCTGGACCGGCTCTTCTATTATATACCCACTGAGGTTTTGCGGCTGATAGCCGTTGTATATAACATCCTATGATGACGCCTAGACTATGAACGCACTTCCTACAACGGACGCATTATATCCAACTGTCACATTCGCAGCTACACTGGCCTTTCTTTGTTTAATGTCCTGCTTTATGGTACTAACACGAACTCTTCCATTTACTCCACTTAAGATACCGTTCCAGCAGCAAAGTTTGTTTGAAACTTACCTGATATACTCTATTGAACTGAACCACATGTTCTTATCAATTATTTTTTGAGCGGTTGCTCGAAACAAGTCTTTCTGAGTCACATACTGCGTTCAGCTGTTGACTTCTTTCTGGATACCCCACAGACCACCCTCTGAGAATTCAACACCTGCTTATTTCCTTCTCAGTCATGTTACTACTTCAGTGGTTATTGCTTTGGAGTCAATATGGACTGTTCTTTCACCAGACATCACACTATACCGGCGCGCTAACCAGTAGACCAAACACCATCTATCACGTCCTGGGGGGACAGAAACAGAGACATGTCCCAACCTATCATATACTATAGACAATATATGGTTTTGAAACATACCTTTACAGATTCAATCATAGTTCTCTGCTATGCACAGCATGTCTCAAAATCCAATATCGCCGCCAGCATAACCCCGATATCAATGCAATTACTGCCAGTCACTATGAGGTACAAACGGCACGCAGTGCGGTTCGGCATCATCATCATCTCGTCAACGAAACAGAAAAACATTCAGTGAGTGAGTCAGACATCGCATCGTTATGTTCCAGGACGTAACCCCTAGATGATCCATGTCACTGCCTCACCATGATACGCATACTCCTGGGGGGCTATATATCAGCGCCCGCTTTCTCCTAATCTGGGATTTCCATCTTAATTCCCTTGACTCTGCGAATCCCCGTCCCAGAGACCTATCATCAGTATATTATTATATCAACTCCCTGCCGTATCTTTCTAGAATATGTCTGCCCACACGCCACAGACATCCATCCAGCTCCCCCTGGAGATCCAAGAGAGGGTAAGGTCCAGTACAGCAGCTTCTTGCCACTCAGATCGTAACCTTTAGCTTCAGATTGTTGATTACGCCACAGCCAACTCAAAACACCATGGCAAGGGGCACCTCAGGACCCTTCGCCAGGTGAGCCGATCATTCTGTGCTGCTGCCTCTCGAGCCCTCTTCACTACCTGTACTGTCTACATCAAAGACAGCACAAATGACAGCCCCTTTTCCGACCTGAACGTCCTCCACCAAAGCAACATCGGTCAATATATACGCACCCTAATCATCGAATGCCGTCCTCCCTGGGACCACATTCTGACCAATCCCGACATCATCCGACAATGGATCAATGTTCTCTCCACCTCCCTCCCCCGTCTCGTCCGCCTTCGCCGCCTGGAATACCAAACCATACCGAACGGCACTCCGGACCAAGAGAACCTCTCCCGCCACTTCGCCAACCTCCTCATCCACTGTCTAGAAGCCTACCCCCCTCCCTCCCTCCAAGAGATCGACTTCCAACTTAACTCACCCCAATTCTACGACTGTGACGACGATCCCCTTCATCCAGCCACCGCACAGCAAATCCCTCACCCCGTGATAGCCCGCCTCCGCCACATCCAACTCTCTTACACCTCCTCAACATCATCTCTCTTCGAGCGCGAGCCAACCGCGATCTTCAGCCTTCTCAGACACGCCCGACGTCTCGTCTCAGTCGAGCTAATTGGCCAAATAGACGGCAGAAACATGACTGCCAAATCGTGTCCATCTCTCGTCCATCCAGATGCGCCGTTGCGGTCTTTCACGCTCGAGAATGTCTCAGTTAGTGCGAAGAGGCTGCGCGGGCTAAGACACTTCCATAAGACGCTACGGCATGTAGCGTTCCGTGGAGTATCGTTAACTGCTGGGACGTGGGAGGATGTGCTGTCTGAGCTGGGGCAGTTGGAGGGGCTAGTTCTTCTAGAGGTGGAAATGTGCGGGTACGACATAACGGCTAAGACGGAGACGGGAACAGTTGGGGGTTTGGTGCTTAGTCCCAAGATCGCGACATCACGGTGCGTGGATCTTACGGCGTTGGAGTTGTGCGTTGCTGCAGTTAAGCGGCATAGGAATATGATCGGGTATGAAGCGATTCCACAGGTTGTGGATCCCTTTTGAAGAAGTATTATTGTCTGTTAGATCTTGACACTTCTTATCTCATTTGGATACTGTGTTTTCGTATCTGTGAGAGTGCATTATTGAGTCTTTTGGTTCAAATGGTTGTTCGTCTCGTTATCTTCCTATCCCCAAAGGCCTGTCTGCCTCTTGTGACAGTTCATTTTTTCATCTTCGTCATCGTCAACACAGTGAAAACCGTCCCGGATAAATGATAACGCCTTTGACTGAATCGCACGGGCACGGACATAGCAAGCTCAGGTTCATAAGTATGTACTCGAACACATTCGTGTGATCAGATGCTTTCAAAGAAAGGGGAAAAGGCAATCAGCGATCTGGGTTTACTATATACTATTTTCTCGGATATGAGCTTGAGTACCTTTAGCGCTTATTGATAGAAGGGATATGGATTTCCCGTCCAATCAATCTAATCCAACTAAATCAAACCTTTCCAGGATGGAAGTTTTTCTTCTTCTTCACAAAGATCTGTTGTATTTTCGTAGTGTCATCTGTTTATCAATTCTCTGAGCTTAGGTTGTCAAGTAATACACTTAATGTGGCATACATGATACTAGATGCATGTCATTTGGACACAAGACGAATCCATACCATCAAGTAACCACCCCAAAACAATACATCATCTACACATCTGCACAAGCAACACTAATAATGTCTATCATTTTCCTATTTTTCACATTCTTTTTACGTTTTCTAAAAGCCATGTCTGGTATACACATCTAACACGGCCATGCTCATCACAGAATACTATACAGTCCGCCCTGCACTCACTCCAGATCCGGCTCGATATCACTGACTCCATCAAACCCTTCGTCCATAGCATCCGGGTTCAAGTTCGCAGCATCCGGCGCAATGCCATCTTTATATTTATCCTTGTCGTGAGACACGGTCCGCCAGCCGGAAGGCTGGGACTGGTCTTTGATGTACTCGGACATGGGGAACTGGTGATAGATGTGTTAGTTTACCACGCTTTTCGGGATTTGGTAGAGAAAAAGATAGGGGGGTTTGTGACATACGTAATGATCGTTCTTCTTCATGGTCACTACCCACGGCACATTGTCAAATGTCACCGCGCGAAGGCGGAAATATGTATTATCGGGGATTTTGCTCACTTCTTCGGAGAAGCGGTCCAGGTTCGGGGTGGGGACACCGTTCACGGCGGTGATGAAGTTGGTTGGGGCTAGGCCGTATTGGTAGGAGGGGGATCCGCGACTCTGTACAATGGATGGTTAGTTACCTAGGTGGCAGTGGCAAAAGCCAGAGGGAGGGGAGCATACTCTTGCGCTGACGTAGACTTCGCTGTGCAGCTTGGAAATCTGCTGACGGACCGCATGGTGTGGTTTCTGCAACACAGCACCACAGAACACGACGGCACGGTCAGTCTCTAGGTCCTCCGTTGGGACAGTCGGCACCTGGATCCGCATTTCTTGTCCGTTTCGGACAATCAGTGCTTCCAGCGTATCCTTTTCGTACATGATATCCAACTCGGAGACGCGGGTGATCAGCTGTCCGTCCAAGGTCAGGATGATATCACCCTCCTCGAACGTGTCGGCTGCCGAGTTGAATCCAGGCGGTGGGCAATCGACCTTGCGCACCATAAAGAGCTGATGCCGCGATGGGTTAGCTTGCGTCACCTTCTCGATCCATTCCTCCGACACGCCCATGATGCGAGCTTGACTCATCTGGACCACGTAGCTTTCCATGTTCAGAATCCGCAATTTAGGCATCTCTCCCTGCTGCACCTTTGACAGGACAGGGAGAAGAGATGGGGTCGCAAATCCTAGATGGTATTCCACATCTTTATGCGAATTGGACGTGCGTTCTCCCAGGTAGTTCAACCACAATGCCTGCACCACTCCGTCCTCGCCAATCAGGACACCGTTGGAACACTGCCCGCTGAGCCCGGTGTCCACAGTGATGGCGTCCAAATTGATCGCACGGTAGCGCGGTGCGGAGGCATTGGCTGGAATAGAAACAGTGGTGATATCGGTTACGGCGGTCTTGGCCACAACAATCCGGAAGTTCTGATTAAATCCGACGAAGATCGTGTCCTGTCCCTGCTTGATGTAGTCGGTGCTGAGTTTGGCACTCTGAACAGGTGCCTGCACCAGGCTTGGGTCGTACTGGATGATGCTGTAGTTCTGGAGCGGGTGCAGGAAAACTACTTTAGCGTTCACGATGATGGAGTCGGCCACCGTGATGTTGATGTCGCAGAGGTCATACGGCACGATCGCTCGCGACACAACCACCAAACCCTTGTCTGCATCGACGACCAATCCGAACCCAGTCTTCTTGGCCTGGGGGTAGCCGTCCAGCTTCAGGGGCATCGTACAGGATACCCGTACGAAGCTGCGCACAATGTCAGCCGCAGCAGGCTGGCTTACACCATCGAGTTGGATAAAATCGGCTTTCCTCGGAACCGGAGGAAGAGCTGGGATAGGGTCCGCGAGGTCCGAAAAGTCCCACAGACCGGAGTTGTCGTTGCGCACAGCCAATCGCATCTTCGGGTGCCAGTGTCGATCGATATAGACGATGCTGGTGCCGCGGGTGTGGAGATCGCGAATATGCCGATACGAGATCACCACGCGCGAACGATCGGGGATTGTTCGCATCACTTCCACGAACTCATCGAGATTGCGAGTGGGTCGCTTGTCCACCGAGTCGATGATCCATCCTGAGAGGGTGTTTTCCAGCTTGAAGGAGCCTGCAGCCTCGCAGACGTAAACACCGCGAGTAGCGATAGCATACAGCCGCGACTGCTGGTAAGACAGGTTATGGAACGTGCCTCCAGCCACCGTCACAAACCGGTCGGGCGTGATGGCATGCAGGTCGCCAACCTGGCACTCAATCTCCACATTCTGACCGCCTCTTTGAACGAGCAGATGCACTGTCTGCCCAACACTCGAGTCCAGGATGTCATCCAACCGGATGAATTGGGTGAGAAGCTCCCCGTTGACCTGCAGAAGCACGTCTCCTTCTTCGAGCTTTCCGTCCGCCGGGCCTTCAGGCAGAATGATCTCGGCCACCAGCATGCTGGTTTCCGTGGGCGCTGCTTTACGCACGGTCGCCTCCCACTCGGGCGTCAAGCCCAGCCGACGACACTCATCGAATGGCTTCAGGATCCACTGCGTCTGAATCGTTCCACGCGTGACAGGCTCTCCGCGACGGATGCATTCCAGTGCGCGTAGAGGTCGGTCCAGAGGGAGGAAATAATCCGTCGCTGCACCGTCTGCACGACCACCGGCCTGCAGAGCAATCGCATGACCATCAATGTTGACTACAGGACTGCCGGAACTTCCACCGCTAGCTGCTGCTGCGGCCTGGATATAATTCGTATTAAAGTCACTGTAGCCATCGCCGTATTCGGGCGCATTTCTATCCAGTCGACTAATGACACCAGACAGAATACTCAATTTTTCTCCTGCGTCATTACCAACGACGCGAATTTCAGATCCCACTTTAGCTGCATCCGGCTGCAGTTTCAGCTCCCTCAATTTCATATATCGAATAGCCTTCGGATCGAATTTTAGAATTCCAAAGTCGTGTACTGGGTCCCGATACACGGGACGGACGTCGCACTAACGTAACCAATACGGATCAGCATTCCTGTCCCAAGAAAGATCCACATGCGGAGAGAGCACAACTTACTTCCTCATGGTTATCAAAGATGCAGTATCCCCAGAAAGGTCCCGGGCAAACCACGTGTCGATTTGTCAATATGTATCCATTCTCTGCATCCACCACAAACCCAGTAGCCTGACTACTCATAGACAGCTCCGTGTCAAAGGAACAGGTCTGACAGAAGTGGATAGATACAACGCTCTTCACAACCTCCTCTATGGTAGCTTGCCATTCCGGCGAATCAGCCTGAGCAGGCCCTACAGGCAGCAGACGACCCGCATCTTCATCATCCTCCACATCATATACCGTCCCATTGGCGGGCGTCGAATCCCCAGGTGTCAATGCGCTCGATTCGGGGCGAAGGTGCTTTACGGGCCGTTCGGCGGGTGCGGTGATAGAGCTGCGCTTGCGCTTGGCGCCTGCATCTCCGTTCAAATCCATCGGGTCTGCACAATAACGTATACCACTGGGTCTCGTAGAGTGTATAATGAGCGAGCTGAGAGAGCGGATGGGCGCCTGACCAGGGCAGATGCTCGTGGTGACACCGGGCGCTGCAGCGGCCGGGCACAAAGAAAAGTGTCGACTAGAGCGCCAATAGGCAGAAAATCTGAGATTGCGAGTAACTAGTGACCTCGCAGGCGACAAGGTGAATCCGATGGGATTGGCGATAGAGCGATGAAGAGGCGAATAAGTATTAGAACGAGACGGCGGCGATGACGGCGGCGGCGGCGCGGCGGAGGTAGAGGCAGCGGCCCTCGCAACAGAATTGTTCGTAGCGACAGACAGTAGGCTCCTTCTGTGGATGTGGAGCCAGACGCAAGACATTCACGAGACCCCCTAACAAGAGAGACTGCAACAGAGAGGGGCGGATGACGAGGACCGTGAGGAAGGAGGAGAAAAGGAACTGAAGTCAGGCGAGCTGCAGTGGCAGACAGAACTGAAAAGGGAACCGGGCGGACACCTCGATTGACGCCCTCTGATTGGCTCTGGCCCGGCGGAGCTGCGGCGTCTTCTGACCTGATCATTCAGGCCAGCAATTCATCCATGATGCGATCCTACTCAATAAACAAGTTTTCTACAATAGCAATGCAGTACCGTGCAGTAACTATATATATCTCTATTATATACGATTCTATATCCCCAGACTCTATCGTACACTCGGACCTCCGCCTCCCATCGTTCGTAGCTACCATCCACTTCTGGTGCTAATATTCACATGTTCGTCCCATTTGGTCGCCAACACTGTTTGTGTATCTTGCAACGCTTCACGACCCTAACTTAGAAGTACCCAGTATATCAAGTACCTCTTTCTTCAAATAGAGAGCTGCCTTGAGTTGGACTGTGGGCTTTCATCTGATGGCTCATCATTGAGAGAAGAGTTTGTGGCGCAATATAGACGTGCGCGATGCCCATTTGAAGGCTCGTCGGATCGTAACTCGAGGCTTGACTTAAGTGAAAAGCCGGTCAGGGCAGGGGCCTCACGCAACCATGGGCGTATAGGCGGGATGCAGGAGCGACGGTCGATTGCTCTCTACCTTGAGCCAGTACGCTCAGCTCCCCGTAGAGCTCGCACTACGCGCAACACATCATGTTTTGTTGTCGATATGACCTCTTCAAACAACGTGTTCAACGGCTGGAGAAGGACTGGGCCGGCCATTGCCATGCAATGATTGTGGACTCTGCTGGGGTGTCCCTATACCACCTTGCGCGGCCCGAGGGAAGAGCTCGTTGAGTTTGTTGTAGATCTCATTCATTGAAGGCATGTTGGGAGGCGGTGACATGATCGCCGGTGCGGCAGGAGGAACTCCCCCTGATTTCTTAGCCCGGTCGGCAATGGTTGCAAGGTACCCTAAGTTGGCTTGTAACCGACGCATACATTCGAGATATTCTGCGCTTGGCCGCTGGGTGGGCTTATCCGAGGTCTGATCTGAACCAGGCGACGGGTTCGACTCTGACGCTCCTTGTGAAGGCGCACCAGCCTTGCCAGCCGCCTGAAGATTCATGACTTCCTGCAGCAACATCGAGTTTATGTCCAACAGCGTAGACACACGAGCCTTCTCGCGCGCGGTCGTTGCAGGTGACTGAGGAGCAGGTTGGGCGGAGCTCGACAATGGGTTCTGCTGGGGCGCTGCCCGTTGCTGTTGCTGTTGCGCAGGCATCATGTTAGTCGCCGGTACCGAAGCCATGTTGGGCGGAAACGATTGCGCCGTAGTTGCGGGATGAGTCGATGTCGCAGTCGCCTGGGGAGGGAGATACTGGCTCATAGACGTTGCTGGCACAGGAGGCTGGGCAAATGGTGCAGAGAAGTTGGCGTGGGGTCCTACTAGTCCATTCGGATGGTTAGCGGCTAGTCCTTGCGGCCAACGTCGCCTGCGCACTTTGGCCAGGAGGGAAAAGGAAACAACGAACAACAACACATTAAGGAAGCGGATGACGGGCAATCGTAGCGCAATAGTGGATACGCGTCAGGCCATTAGCACACACACGTACTTGAACTACTAGACCAGGCAAGGTCCAGTAGATTCAGTATGGGGGAAAAAAACCCGGCGCCATGGAGCAGCCGTGTGTAGATCAAAGGGGCAAAAGGTGGGGAAGCGATGACGGGCCTCAAGAAGATCAAAGAATTACATGGAGTAGCGAAACAGTAGTGACAGAGAAAATGAGCTTGGAGATAACAGGCCAGGGGGGAGTTAAAGGAAAGATCCCGACGTACCGGATGACTGCTGGGGGAACCCGGACGGCATCATTGCTCCACTAGGACCGGCTTGCATGGGCACGGCACCGAAAGGAGTATGCTGGTGTTGCTGCTGTGGAGGATGAGAGACAGCTTTGGATTGGGGAAACGGGGGAATGGCATTCGGATAGTAGGGGAACTGCTGTGGATTTTGGGGAGTGACAGGAAAACCCGCGGTCTGCTGCATCGCAGAAGGGAAACCGGGAACGTTGGGGTCCATGTCGGTCGATAAGAGCAAAGAGAAAGGTCAATCAATGGTTGGGCCAGGCCACAAGCTTTCTTCGCTTTTTTTTCGTTATTTTTTTAATTCTTTTTGTCCTTTCTCTTCCTGCTCTAAATTTTTTTCCTTTTTTTTCTTTTGGTATTAATGTTTCTGGTTAAATTAAAAAACTTCCACGGATCAGGTCCGCAGCAGCGACAGTCAATGTCGGTCGCACACTCTGACTCGCCGGAATCCAGGGATGGGCGGGATGAGACACTAAGCCAATTCCTCTAACGACTTAGTGTCCTGGCGATTGCGCTGCTTAATTCCGTAGAATATGCTTTTCTGGAACGATCCACGACGAGATAGAAAAGGGTAATAGGAAAGGGCCAAAATAATAAAATTAAACTGGAAACAGAGGGGCGATGATTGGCCGATGGGGACACGACAGCCAGAAGAGTCTCAAGAAGGGGGGTGTGGGATAATAGAAGGGCCGGCAGATGGGAAGGACAGACCCTGAAAGCGACAACTTAGTCAGGGTGGGTTAGTGTAACCTCTGGCAAAAGTAAATCCGTTAGTCACAAGTCAGAATCCTCAGTTGTGACCGCAGTTGTCGAGTCAAGTCATGTCAAGTGAGCGGACGGAAAGGAAGGAAAGAGATTTGCTGGCCCGTCGAGTTGCGATCAGCCTTGGGGCGGACGGACTAATGCACTGGATGGGATTCGTCCGGGCGGTGGAGTGGAGGAGAGAGAGTGTGTGAGAGAGAACACAGGGGACGGATGGGGGGAGAATGTACTCCGGTAGTACTTACTTAGTAGACTACCGTAGTAGAAAGTCAATGAAAGGCACCCAGTGCGGTCAGAGATTGACAATGGAAAGGTGGATCGCGATGCAGGCCAAGCTGAACCAGAGAGATTTTGATGAAAAGAATCACACGCAATTTTTCCCCCGAGTATGAAGTGACTCGAGAGGAGAAAGAAGAGAGGAAAGGGGAAAAGGAAGAGGTGGCCGCAAGTCCAAATATCGTGGTTGTCGTTTAATACGTGTATTTAACATGTAACGTATTGTTTAACTTCTTGATTTATAGTATACTTTGTGCATATGATCATATTCTCAGCAGAAAATTACGTACTGTTACATATTCAATATCAAGGTAACATACCACAACACCCCAGTATACGCCAGGTACCTGAGGCATCCTCCATCTATAGCAGGTAGAACTTCCCGCTTTCAACTTGACTGAGCTTACTTCCATCACCCACTCACTCTTCTCTCCGAACAATATAAAGGACCTCTCTTCAGTTGACTGGCTTGTTTCGATAGCACGACGAAGATGTGAATATGTTTGAATTACATTAATACTCTCACTTTCCCCAACATGGATCGGCCATTGGCCTCGATCGAGATTTCCTAAGCTCTTCATGCATGAACCGTCCTAAGTTGGTAGATCCAGCTACTCAAGAGACAGTCTCAGCTTATAGCCTATCAAAGCACTCAATACGCGGCATCCATACCGCTACATTTTCTCTGGGATGACCTCTCAAAGCGACACCTTCCCGGCAGCAACCCGAACTCAACAAACGTACGACGAACCCAGGACGAACTATGGGACACCCGACAGGCACCCCCGAGTGGATCTCCTTCACAGAACTGGCAACTTTCTAGAAACGCGGGCGTCGCCATGACTGGGCAACCTCCAGCTATCTACTAAACATGGAAAATCCACTTCCTATCGTCTGCGAGGCCTTGTCCTGCCACATCGGGGAATTCTTCCCTATCATGTCCAGTTCAACTTGACCCATCACTTGAATTACAAATTAGAAGCTCGTTCTCTCCATACCTACTCATCAACACCACAATTCAGTAAGTAGTAGTCCTCATATACGAAAAACAATCCGCGGGTACTTCTTCCGCTTCGTGCCATTCATGTCGGCAAGTACATATGGCAGCATCCATGCCGTGGCGTGGCGTGGCGTGGCGTATTACCTCAATGCAATTAAGATGAGCTGCAAACATTATTGACCAGGGTAAGTAAGCTTATTGACTTTCGGCTTCCTCTCTATTCTGATAGTGATGCACGGAATTGATATACCTCCAGGACTCGGAAGGTTCGATAGCCAAGCTGTCATAGATTATAGCACCAACCTAGCAGAAGCACAGACTTGACCGACATGGCCCGAACCTTCAGCATCTTTGGAGATGGAGCGCACACTATGAATCATGTGAGTAATCAGGCAGCCTGCCTGTCAGTTGACTGGCAGCTTACTATCTGTCGATGATCTACCCTCTGGCGCAGCCATCGCCAACAATAGTCTTGGATAAAGGCTCCGTCCCACCTGCAGCAAAGTTTTCCTCGTCGAACCGATGTTATTTATTTATAAACCATGACAAAAGGGATCCTCGGCCGTACTCAGTAGGTTAATAAATTGCTCGTTACTTCCGGAAGCTCTCCGGTATGCATGTCGGGCGTTCAGCCACCGTGACAGGTCACCGTATCATATGCAATATGCACTCCTCTGCAGTCTCGCCGGCCGACACATCATACATCGAACAGATGTACGTCCCCCTCCCAACGACACCTGGAACAGGCGGATAGGGCCGTACTACTTCATCAACGGGTTTGGGATTTTCTAAACAGGTGCTTATCTTGAATGGCCCTCTGTGGCATTCGGTTGCAGGCCAGGCATGCTGCGGTGGTTTCCTCGGTTCTGGCGGGATTATCGCGAATTAGGTGCTCCCAGTACGCTCAGGCATCCTCCTGTTCGCCGATGGTTGCTTCTGACCACACACTTGTGGGTTCTTTGGCCGCGATCTGTCACAACCTTGTCTCGGCAGAGGCGGGGCTCCCATCCGTCGCGTCAGGATCGGTTCAGCCATTCGTTCGATCAGACATGATCCGAAGGCAAAAGGGCCAATGACCTTGGTGGGCCTGCGGCAACCGCCTCCGTCACGTCCCCATAAGGGTCCAGCTAGGAGTACTGGGTAAGTGTTAAATTCTATTTTGTTGATGATTTATTTCCCTTTTCCTCTTTCATTAATTTTTTTTTGTTGTCCTCTTTTTTCTGCTGAAAATCATTCGATCTTTTCTAGATTCTTTCCATCTGCACTCTTTTCCAAGAAATCCAGGGTAATGCTGTAATTTTACCCTCCAGGTTTTCGGGACACTGGCTTGGGCATCCCAACAGCAAGCTCATTATAGCCACGAAGTACCGCAATGTGGCAAGGCTGCCTTTGATCTACACTCGACCAAGTCACTACCTGACATCTGCCATGTGGGTAGCAGGAACGATGGCCAGCAATGGCGTTGTGTTGTCCGGATATCCAAATGGAGAAAAAAACAAACATCGAATATGATGCGGTACAACAGTAATAGTCGCCGCTATGGGTCACGGCAGCCTCGCAACTGTTTTCCGACCCCAGTATGTAATAGGTATCGCATAATTCCCTGTCTGGACTGGCACCTCCGTCAATGCTAGGTCAACTCATGATCCTCGACTCCATCCGTATACACATCGGGAAACCCGCATTGGGAATCTTTTGACAAATGGGTGAACACCGGAAGTGGGAGGTGCCGTCGCATGTCCGGTGCATCGCTTTGAGATATTCGGTGGTCCACGTAGAACGAACCGCCCTCCAGCCCCTCCGGGCCTACGGTACTCGACCATCCGCTATTGACTTTTGCTAGTACCATGACAAATGTCCTCCTCGGGATGATCCGATATGGTGCCTGGCGTGTTGGCTACTATCTGGTGACAGCGTCTGCCCCGCCGGCCAGCCAGGTCGGATGTCGGAGTGAACCATGGATGGACAAACTGCACCTTTCTCTGTCTGACACCCGACGCATCAGGCAAGGGGAGGGTGTTCGGTAGAATAAAGCAATATCTGGAAGAGGCAATCGCGTAGATAGGAGAAAATAAGACACGAAGTCTTCCATAACGGGAAAAGGTAGGCAGACGAAATGGCACATCCGCATGCTATCGAACGAGATAGAGTATGTATTGCAGCCTCCATTAATGCGCCAGCGGCCCTATTGGACCCTCGGCTCGAGGCGATCTTGCTAACCTTGCTAGCAGGTGGCATAACCTGCTACGGCACGACTGTCTAAAATGGTAGTGTCCATGCTACCCCGTACACAACACAGATTCATCCACAAGGCGTATTCCATAGCAATCAAACAAACCCCAGCTTGGGGAAATGGGACTATGATCTCGAGATATGACCAACCGGGGGTGGCGAAACAATCTCTTGAAAGATCCACTCTGATAGCTAGCCACTTTCTCTATTCCAAGACTGCCAGCAGGACCGGATTTCAACATGACCCTCTCTCTCGAGCTCGGTGATTGGAAGCAACGACGCAGCATAGCATTAGTTCCTACGCCCAAATGCATGCGAGCGGATAAGGACCCGTCGGCTGCTGTGCCACATAGGGCCACGCACATTAGTGACACAGCTTGGGCCGATCCACTGATCTGGTTGCGACGGTCCATCATTACGGTGTACTGGAAGTACTATAGCCTAGTCAGAACTTGAGTTGCTTTTTCCTTCCTTTTCGGACGCGGTCCTGGAGGCGAGCCAACGGTTTAATAATTTCTAATAGAGACAGGAAATATATTCGCGCACGCATATAAGATTGCATGAGGGGCGTCGCGGATCCGGAAACGAAACGAAGCTGAAGCCCAGGTTGAGGACGATCCGGTAAGCTTAACACGGCGAGTGGATCTATTGGCCACTCCCCCCATTCTCTTTGCAATATTGCTGGCCTTTGCCTCTTGCCTCAGTCCTGTTCTTTTAAAAATGCTCCTTCTCGTGCCTTGCTTCTGAGTCTCACTTCTTTCAACTGTACACGCTTCTTCTCTGTCTCCTGCGCGACTGCGACCAGAAGCCTGATCGAACTCTTACAGGTCATCCCACTGAAAAGTATACCTTGATCCCTTGAGAGTCATCACATTCACATCTCTTGCTTTCTGCTTCCATGGTATGATTGATGGCTGTGGCGATTGTTATGGCAACGCAAGCTGACTGTGCCAGTCTCACACTCCCGTGTCCATGGATGCGCCATTAGACGGGCTGGCTTGTATGCACTTCGCCCTCATCTACATAGACGACAATGGCAAATTACGTTTCGAGGCCTCGCAATCCATCGCGAATAACTGCCAGACGATCCTCTCCCCCAGCGTGACGGAAAACTTTCTGCGTGCGGTGGCACTGTCGGGCAAAGGTGATCCATCCAAAATGCTCGGTAGGGTTCCTTGTTGACGTCTCGCACGGATACTTTGTTGACACCAACACAACAACAGAAGACATCAGAGGCAGAAGCCCACTCTCCCCAGAATCTCCCAGCGCCAGCGATCTATCAGCTAAACAAATGTACTTGCGCCCTTTCTCAATCGCAATGCGACCCAACCACTGATCATCTTCAGGTTCCACTCCACCACAGAACCTCCTCAGTCCAAAAGGAAGCGGGTATCCCATGAATGCCTCGTTCCCATGAGCATCACCTGTCACCAGAAGTCCATGCTGCCCGTGCGCAACACCGGCCTTCTGCGCAGATACTACGAGAAGGCTTTTGACAGCCTGCAGCAGATCAACTGTCGCATTCTGGCCAAAGCATACATCAAGCTCGTGGAGCCCCGGAAACAAGTCAACTATCCATACAATGGACGCAAGATCATATCCGGATCATCGCAGCAATTTGACCCTGAGCTGACCAAGCCAGCCTGGTGGCCGGCGGGTGTTACTCACCGTGAACCAGATCATCTTCTGAAGGCGGGTGTGTATTTCATCACTCTGCTTCGTCCATCAGTCGCGCTAATGTTGGATGTAGAGCGTATCCGCCTGCTTGTCCATATTCTCTGCGAGCTGCGTGAAAGTCACGCTATCTGCGTGGAGAAATTGAAGGAAGCCGACCAGTCTGTACGGCGCCAAATCGCTCCCGTCGAACGTATCCCCGTGCTCGATGAGATCTACCACGTACGAGAGGAGGAAGAACGATACCTAGACGGTCGAACAGGTAAGCGCTTTCCATCCACTATTGGGTTATTGGGTCTTTTGGACATGTCTCATACTTAGCAACTGCAGATGGCTCCGCCGTGATTTGCGTTTCCCGCGTCCACCTCCCCGAGCTCACCGACTCCCAAACTCTGGGCTCACCCACCCAGACCCTCAAGGAAAGCAATCCCGTCTATAGGAAGGAAATTCCTGATCTCGAATCACACACATCCGTCTTTCCGTCCACCGCCACCACATCCCCGCTCACGTCAAAGCCACCCACATCGAAGGCGTCAGACCCCTGCAAGCCTCCTATCCCTACAGCATGGGATACCGACGCATCGGCCTCGTTCGCGCCGTTAAAGCGTCACCGCGAGGGCGACTATTCTCTCGACCTCACCGGAGGGGCCATGTTCCACCAGGAGCCGGCAGCGGCAGCGGCAGCAGCCGCGACAACAACCTTGGACGCCAATCCTTATTCAATGAAGTATTACCCACACAGCCAAGCACAGCAGTCCTTACCTGTTATGGGGCTTTCCGGAGATCTTGGGAGCTGCACACATCCCTACTACTTTAATTATTAGACTTCTTTTCCCTTTGTTATGGGTTTTCTTTGTTTCCTTTGTTTCTCGGGTCCGGTTGGGGTTTTAGCAGGGCGTGATAACGGTCGTGTCTTCCTCTTTCTTTCTTTCCTTGTTTCTTTTGTCCTCGTCATTCATGTAATGCGGTTATTGGGAGGAACGGCCTAAAAGAAGGGACATACTCATATACCATAATACTTACTTAATATTTTCACCAGTGCGGCGAGAGCACCATCAACCCCAGGATACATGCTTTGTCTTCCCTTCTTCATCTTTTTTCGGTTGCGATTTTTTCAGGTACATATAATGAGGGGAACGGGGGAGGGGGAGGATGTTAAAGACTTGAAACGAAAAGTTGGTGTACATAACGATATACAGAAGACTAATCGAACCAGCCCGCAGAAGGGAGAATCCTGAATCTGAAGACAGCTCAGTAGTATAGACAATGACCATTAACATGATCCCAGGATGTGAAAAGAAGAGGAAACATACCCACCTCTTATACCAACTCGACCTCCTCCAGAGACAGAAAAAAAAGGCACCGAGTTACCCAGCCTGCCAACTCTCTTTAAACTTCAGATCTTGTTTCGAAAAGCAAGGGATGCCTTGCAGTGTTTTCCGTGTGCTTTGGCCTCGTTCAGATCTTGGTAGATCTTACCTGCCTTACTCCAGAATCTGTTTCAACTGACACTTGCAAGGCACAAACAACCCCTCCAGTTCCCAGTTTCATGGGAGTGGAAACAAGTTTGGTTTGGTTTGGTTTGTTGTCGCGGGGTAAGAAGCTGCTCTTACTCCGTGGTACTCTTCTCTACTGTGACTATAATATACACACATTACACACGATGGTGATAAAACAGATAGATACATAGATACATAGATATCGTGCATTGGCCTCTTCTCCTTCCAATCTCAGGAAATGCTAACTGCCTGATTGCGTGTACATCCATCCACTCATCCATCCATCCATCCATCCATCCCTAGATATGCTTTCAGTTGAACGCCGTTCAATTATTTATTTATCGGGTATATTGTTTACTTGGCTGTCATGTTCGGTTTTTTCTTGGCTAGTGCAGAGGCAGAAGCTTGTTCAGCTAAGCCATGTTGCTTCTTTTTCTGGGGTTCAGATTATTGATTTTGCGGGGTTTGAATCGATATTTGATTTAAGTATATCCGGTTTTACTGCATTGCTCTAGAGTACTAAAACTACTATGTATTGTGGATTGTCGTTCCCTACTTACTTGCCTTTTTGAGGTCAGTCAACCCTTCTTTTCTTTCTTTCCCTTTTCATCTTAGTACCTTTTGTCTCTACTTTGAGCGACATGACTAGGTAATTTGAAGCAGTGATGAGTAGTGGCGTAACCGTGTATGCATGATCATATTATATTGGCGGTTGAAATTTGATTGAAGTTTGCTGATCCATGTCCTGCATGCAATCTATGCCTGTATAGTTGCCTTGTGACAAATAGTATAAATATATGTCAGGGTGCGGGGAGCATAACCTAGACTGCTTGGCTTTTTGCCTAACTGCTGCTTTTAGTAGGGGTTGACTAAGAGTATTTTAAATATACTTGGCATGTATAGACACAGAATTATATCATTGAAGATGGGTGAAAGATCGAATAGAAGGTTTCAGGGGTACTAGGTAGGAATTTCTATCGTTCAGAAATCTACGGGGACACTTTTCTTTCCTCTTTTGGCCATTGCCGCTTTAAGAGGGTGAGCCGGGTGAGTCAGGTGATTTGCTCACCCATCCGTGGTGATTCGCTCACCTCTTCAACACCCCAACACTCACCCTTGACCCTTATCCTCCCTTCGTGTCCACGCCGGTTTGCTAGCTGATTTACTGACGCATTAATATTGGGTCGGCTAGGAGACAGGGAAGATGGCGCTGAGGAGAATAGGCCCTCACGGGCCCACCACTCTTCCAGATTAACTTAGAACGCGGACCTTTCTGACGTCGAAATGGGAAACCTGCGAAAGATCGAGCTACTTCAAGCCGAAGTTGACGAGGATGACCAAAGCTTTTTCCGCCTTCTGGTCGACAATCAGTCCATAAAATACATTACCATCGACCCTGGCGTCTACAGCGCCGAAGATATGTACTTTGGCCCTTCTTTAGCCTCGATCCTGCCAGAACTCCCACCCGGCGATTGGAACGATGGACTAGTCACCAAAGACGCAAAGAACGGCAGAGCATATTTTGCTTCCGTCAAGTCCACTCAAATTCCTGGGGTGCGAAATCACTGGCATGGGACATATGTGGACTACTTGGGGCTTTCGGTCGGACGAAAGTTACGAACGGGTCTCTACGAGGTCAAGAGCCCCTCCCTTGATTGTACTGCTGTCGCCAAATTCGCCCGCTTCCCTTGGGAGATTCAATACATCGAGAACGAAACCTCCGCATATCAATGGATATCGGGACATGACATCGGGCCCCGATTTCTAGGTCACTTGACTGAAGACGGCCGGGTGATTGGATTCTTGATGGAACACATAAGCAACGCGAGGCACGCGGGCGCTCAGGATGTTGAAACCTGCAGGGAGGTCTTGTCTCGGCTACATGGCTTAGGGATCCTCCATGGGGATACAAATCGATTCAATTTTCTTATCCACGACTCTAAAGCTACGTTGATCGATTTCGACACGGCTCGGAAATGTGATGACCCAGACGTACTGAAACAGGAGCTGGAAAACTTACCAGCATGCCTGAAAGACCTCTCGTCAAGAGGAGGAGGAGGTCTTCCCTAAAGGATCATTCTGTCTTCACAGAAATGGGTGTTGGTGGAGGTTTCCTACTTCCTCTGATAATATACGCTGATGCCCTTGGGACTGCCTCCTGTATTTCCGCGGCTAGTTCATGCAATTTGAATTTGTGACCTATTATTGGCGGCCCGAGTCCACGAAAGAGAACTGCAGATACGGAAGATGACTGCCATGCGATTTCGGACTGGCAATAGGACAATAAAGTGTAAACACACGACGCCAATCCTATGCACATCTCCGTGTACTGTGTGGCCACACACAGACTATGTGTGCATGGAACAAGACAAAGACATGGAAGAAGCGTGCGGTATGTAACATCGTGATGGATCTGACTCAACACACCACACGCATGCCTCAGTGACTAGTTCTCATGGACCAAGTTTGCTCTTTCCCCATTCATGGAGCCAGGAGTCTCAATGAAACGCGCAAAGCGCTTCATGGAGGCCAAGAATCAGTTCCTTTCTAGAACACATGACCTTGTGTGCCGAACGGTCTCTCCTAATTTCTCTCCATGTACAATGGAAATAATCAACTTGTCCTATGACTGCGAGAAGAGTCTATATCGGGGATTAGACATGCGCAAGATATTGGTGATTCAGGAAAATTTAGCGTAAATAGAATCGTTATAAACAGCTTAAAAGAGAGTTTAGCGTAACCCCGATGAGGCTCAAAACTATCTATCGATCTATTCAGCTTTCACACCAAGCAATGTTTCTGCATTGCGGAAGGCAAATTTCTTGAAGTCATCTTCCGAAAGCAGGCCGCTTCTCTGCACCTCCTCAACAAAAGCGAGCCCTTTTTCATTTGACGAAAACGGATAGTCGACGCTATAGAGGACGTGGCTGATATCGGTCGTCTGTAACAAGCATTGCAGAGGAGGAAGGGCGAACATGCCGCTCGTCGTAACCCATATGTTCTCCTTCCAGACCTGCCTGAACCCTCGTTTCAGGCCCCAGGTATCTGCCACCGTGATGATTCTCTCTAATTGAAATGGGATCATCTCTCCCATATGTCCTATTATTATCTTAGCCTCAGGGAAGCAGTCGAAGAACCCACTGGCAAACAACTTCAAAAGGCATAGGGCAGTATCCGAGTGCCACCCCCAACCAAAAGCACTAAGTGCAGTGGCAATCCTATCACTGTAGTTACCCTCGTATTGCTCTCTGTCTGCTGGGAAGGAAGGATGAATGTATATCGGCACATTGAGTTCCACTGCCTTTTGAAAGACCGGCCAAAAGCGTCGATTGTCATAAAACTCTCCGTTGACATGGTTATCCACCAAGGCACCGACAAAGTGTAACTCCCTGATGCACCGCTCAAGCTCGGTTACAGCGTCGGCTGGATCGTCCATAGGAAGCATAGCAAGGCCAGCCAGTCGGGTCGGGTGCTTAGATATCTTCGACGCAAGCTCATCGTTGGCTGCGGTACATAGAGGTGGAGACCTAATGCCAGGAGCATGCGAAAGGATCTGAAGCTTGATATTCCCGTTATCCAGGTCTCGTATCCTATCGTCACCGACTGCCCTCAATTTGACCGGGATATGAGGGGGGAAACTAGCGTAACGATCGACTTTCTGATCTTGAGTGACCGCAGATGAGAAATAATGCTCTTCGAGCGCAATCAATGGCACCACCATGATTGAGACAATTTTGTATCTTATGTTCTGGCTATGAAAGGAAAGAAGCTCAGTAGATTATACTCAAATTGAATGGTGAGGGAATAAACCAGATCGTCTGCCGTTAGATTGCGACTACCCCGCACCTACCTCTCTCGTTGCGTAGACTGTTATGGACTTGATCCACAATCGGCGTCACCAAGGGCCGACAGGCCGATATGCCAACACCCAAAGTCTAGAGAACGACCACAAAGAGTTCGGAGCATGCAAACAAAACCTCCGAACCCCGTAAAACCGGTAAGTCCGGGTCTAGAGCCTGCGTTCCTGGGGGGATCAATAAGAGAAAGCTGGCCGATCCGCAAGGTGGGTCAGACCCACGTGAGACGCAAAAGAGTTTATGTTTATCGAGCACCGGAAAACCCGAGCCTATGTAAATCTGACATTGACAGCAAGGGCGACGAGGGTTGTCCAAGTGTGGGCTTCATTGGAGCCTAACGCCGAAGAGAGCTCCTTTTTGAATGTTTCCGAGTTGGATTCCGCTGCTAGGGCTACATATGTGTAGTGGAAACTCGAAGACCTTGACTCTGATCTTCTTTTGTACAACACCTCACCCGCTTGATATTCATATTCTATTTCAATTCTTTGGAATACAGACAAGTACACCTCAACTTTACTACATTGTATACAAGTTATAAGTTCCTGGTATGATCTGAGGATTTAGGGGTAGCACTAGCAGATTCACATTATCAGCAACCGATCCGCAGGGTGGTGTGAAGGGCAGCAGTTGGGGGAGACCGAACGCAATCTGGGGCATACAGGAGTTTCTACAAGACAGGAGTATCACTTGGCATGGGTGATATTCAGGGAAGCACTTGCATGGTAGTTTCATCGGATAATGTGCGTTTGGTATCTTTCAGCTATATCAACTTCTTAGCGGCCACAGTCCGGTGGACTGGACGTAAGAGTATATGAAGGTGAAAGGAGGTACAGATTGCTACCGCACCGAAGGCTAGGTAGGCTCGGCAGAATCCATTAACATTGTTATTCCAATTAAATCGGAGGAGAAGTTATGATCAATTCTCAGTCACATCCTTATATCTCGTCGTCCTCCTAATTGTGTATATGTAGATCCTGCAACCAGTTCGCGCAATCAGTCTCTAGTCACCTCTCCTATTGACAAGCTCCCTTCCTTAGCTATACAGCGAAGAGATTATTCGTTATTACTGTATATAGCATTGTATGCCACCAAACTCGAGGACAGCTAGCCTTCGCGGTGACGCAATGAGAGAAAAAGTCCGAGAGCTAGACTCCTTACAGGCTTCGCACCCGCAAATTTTCGCTTTTTCATAATATCTGGTAGCGTCTGGCACTTGTCTTGGACTTGGCTGTCGTATAGAGAGATAGTATGTATCTCATTACTATTGTGAATAAAGTAGAATACATGTTTTGACTGTTAGTGGATATTACCTGCTTATCCTGACCTGATAACACAACAATCCCACTCTGCTACTCGCCTCCAAAATACCTTACACACCTTACCAATCTTACCGCAGGGTGTGAATAATATCCCGGGAGATTGTATCATCCGACTGCGTGAAGCGAACGCACGTGACCGCCGTACTCATTGACCGCGAACGCGTCTAATCCAAGCAGCCATTCCTCCGCGTTCCATCTCAGCCGGATGGAAGGGATATGGCGAGTTGTCATCCGCGAGCCAACCAAAGGTAGACTTGATAAGCATCAAATACCAAAATGCAGCGGCATAGGCCAGACCAAGCGCCCACTGACGCCCTGTCAACTGACCACTCTGTGTCATGTAACGAATGTAGTAGTAACCGAGAATGTACATGGGGACCACAGATGCTAATCCTGGGTTATAGAATGAACCCAGCTTCATATTCATGTTGATACCATGAATGAAGAACTGTCCAAATCCGAAGAGAAACGGTGCCAGTCCAAGCCAAACTTGGTCAGGGAAGAACACAGGAGGAAGATAGAATGCGTAAGTGGCGACCACATTGGTGAAAGTCGCAGATTGAGAACTCAAAGGGAACCGGTCAGGTCGATCGCTAGAGTGTACACCCAGGTTCATTGCGACAGGAAAACCCCCCGGGAAGCGATATTCTTCAAACTGATGGACCAAAACTGTCATGAAATTGGCAAGGAGGAATTTCTGCGAAGTCGATAATTTAGATCGATTCAGATGGAGGTATCGAAGGGAGAGAAAGAATGGTATGACGCCCAGGTCATACCAATGATGGCGAATGAAATCGATCATTATGATGGATGATGTCGAATGCGATTCGTATTTAATTTCCAGAATAATCAAGGGAAGAGGGAAGTCGAGTACTTCAAAGCATCGGTACGAGTGAGGGAGTTAAGATGGGCAGGATTGGAAGACAATCCGAGGCTAATGTCCATTTTTTAAGTTCCAGGTACGACTGTAGTGCCTTGAAGAATTAGAGGGTCAGTTAGCTAATTTACTCGTCACTCTTGATTCGGCTGGCCGATCGCCGTACGGGGATTCGGCCCCCCGACTTCTTAAATCCGGCTCCTATGATGTCACATGACCGGAATACATCCCGATCTCCACTGGAAGTCATTGTTAGGCTGAAAGTCTTAGCAATATGTGTACGAAGGTGGCAGGATATTCATCACTGTATTGTTCAAACCAAGTTTGGTTCCTACTGCTCATTATGGCTCGTTTTGAGTTGAGAGCTGTAGTTGGTTCTATAATACAGGGAAAGGGTTGATCCTCACTCCTCACATCCGAAAACTGAGGTTTGTTATGCATAAATTAAGACCGACATTGTTTCCCTTGATTGCGTGAGGTCACTAGTTCGGGCTGAATGTGAAATATTTGTGATGGAGAACGTCCACCACACAAATATAATTACGATTATCAACATCAAAGAGGGTATAATATGACAACAGACCCTAAAATATAATCCTCTAAGGACCCTTACACTCGAGCACCTTCTGGTGAAGAAATTCTTGGACAGTTGTCGGCTTCCGCCCCAGTAACCACTCAAGCACATTTGTGTTCCCTTTAATCCCGTAGAAATTGTAGTAGAGCATTAACCGTTGAATGGTGTCGCGGGTAGTCCGTGGTATAGCTCCATTCCCGGCGATAGCTTTTTCGAAGATTTCCGCAGACTTGGAATATTCCAGTAGCTCGATCTGGATTGGTTTGCCAATTTCTTTGCCCAGGACAGATATGACATCTGTGTATGAGGTAGGACCAGTAGAACAGGCGGTGTATTCGGCCAGATAGTGTTTCTCTCGCTCGTTCAGAATCTTCGCGAATGCTTCCGCCAGATCTTTGAGAACGGTAAACGAAAATGTGATGTCAGGGTCAAACTTTGCCGAGAAGATAGGTGTCTCTTGCTGTAGCAATTGTGACACCGGAAGCGGATCAAGGAAATGGCTTGGTTGGACGATTGTATAGTTAAGCCCGGATTCGATAAGATATTCTTCCACATATCGCTTGCTATCATGATTCATGAGCTTTCGGATCCGTGGATGCAACACAGAGGAGTAGACAAAGTGTTTCAAGCCACCATGCTGCGCCTCGTGTAATGCCGCGTCGATCATTGTGAACCCAACTTGAGATTCATTGCTATGAACGGACGGGCCGATATAGAGAACACTTGAGACTCCAGACAAGATACGTCGGGCGTCTTCAGCACATGCCATATCTCCGCGGATAACATGGGCGTTGGGATACTGCTCTTGGAGGACTTTCTCAGAGGATGAGCTGTGTACAGCAAGGCGTAGGCGTTTCCATTTGCCGTAGAGTAGAGGAATCAGCTGTGAACATTGCTTGCCGCTGGCACATGTGAGAAGGATAACATCGTTTTCAAAATCGGGTGACATCTTGACTAACTTGTCCGAGATCAATGTGGTCAAAGGAAGGATAGGGTACTGGCAAGGGTTTTTACATATAAGCTTGCCGGAGCCAGGTGAAACCCAGGATGGTGACGACTTACTCTCCCGGAACTCACAGGTCTGATCTTATCTCCGAGGTATGGGGAAAAGAACCTCCGATATACCGTCACTGCGTGAGAGCACGAAAAAAAGTGGGGTATCCACCTCACGGTGTCGGCCGTCGGGGCTCGCAAAGACCGATCGCCGATCGCGAAGCTTATTTGTTGTGAATTGCCAAACATACTCTGCTAGGAACTCTCGTTGCGACGTAAAGGCATACTTCTGTGCTCAACTTTCTATATTTCTAACTTATAGCATAGAATGCTCACACTCTATATCTTATATCATAATGGTGAGCCTTGTTCGTTACCAGCGGCATTCGGCATGGTACCAGACATCACGAAGATCCGTAGCGTTACTAATATAACTTATAATAAGTGCTAACGTTAAATCTCGAATTCGGAGGCCAATGTCCAAGAGGGACTTAGTCGGCGTTTCGCACTTCGTCCGATCAGCAGTGAACAAGATCTTGAGAGTTACGAGCGATTTGCCTTAGAAGATCATGTGCGCGATATAATCTCGGAGCTCTGCAAGATACCCGCAGCCCGCGAAGAATTTGGGCTTGGTGATGGTGTATGATTCGACAACCATGCTAATGCGCTGGATGAGGTTGAACGGTCGGGATCGGATACCAAAATGTCTAGGCCCGATCAATTCTGCATCCACCGCGTTGATGGTCA
The DNA here is from genome assembly GCF_003184535.1 of Aspergillus eucalypticola CBS 122712. Taxonomy (NCBI): domain Eukaryota; kingdom Fungi; phylum Ascomycota; class Eurotiomycetes; order Eurotiales; family Aspergillaceae; genus Aspergillus; species Aspergillus eucalypticola. The sequence goes on from NW_020290278.1 coordinate 94,447, forward strand.
TATAAATACCTTACTAATTACTATTGAATACAAAGTATCTCATAAACTTCCGGTATAAATCATACGCGAAGGATTTCGACCGATGAAATTTTGGCAGGAGATCGTTGAACCAGACATTGTACCAACAGATGGGCCGGAGAAGCAGAGATACAATGCTGCGCGGTTGGCTGGGTCAGTGGCCGTTCAACAATTCCATGGGATGATAGAATATGGAGTCGGATGCTCGTCCATTACGAACGGCCTTATAGATGTGCAACTATGGGTGCCTTTCGACGATCCAGCTACATTACACTACGATGTAGGCGGGCCAGATACCAATGCTCAGGGGCCGCACACCAGAGTCGAGAGAGCTTTATGCGCTTGTTTGATGAGCTTTCGCACTCCTTTTCGTGATCAAGCCTGGCGCAATGCTGCTGCAAACAAGCTGCCGAAATGGCACACGAGTTTCGATAGCGAGCGCTCCCAGATCCCAGCGACGGAATTACCACAGAATCCAAAGCTGGACTATGCCTGCTCCGAATACACTAGTCCTGAGCAGAGTACCTCTGAGTATATACCTTCATCGTCTCCTGCGGGATCTTCCGCTGTCGAGGGTCGTCGAGTGCCCACGCGAGCAGTGTCTGGGGCGCGCCATCATCTGACCAGCATATCCAAGGGGACTCTTCTGATTCTGAGGTAGATCCTGTTGCATCTGCTGGACGCAAGCGGGGGTTCAGCCAGGTCACATCATCCCCTCCAGCCCAGCGCTCTGCACCTCAGGCAGGTCCTCGAGCGAATCAAAGCGGGCAATCTCGCCCACACGCTGCTCAGTATTGTACACAAAAGTGCCTTCTTGGGCTACAGCAAGGGAGCACATTCGACCCGGACTGACCAAGCACCGAGCTGCATAGGCTCGGCGGAAGGGAGGGTCGCCACCTTATCAGCACAGCTGACTTAGTGAAGGAGCTCAAGGCGCAGCTTGATCAAGATTTAGATCAGAACTGCACTCCTATAGGCACTCGGGGGGACTACGGCGTACTGTTCAAAATTACTTGTACCACCTTCGGATATACTGTTCTCGGGAAAGGGACTACACATGGCGCGGGAAGAATTCGCCATATGCTACTAATGGGCTGGGGTGGCGAGAGTTTAAATAACATAATTCTGGACAAAACTATCCCGGCGGGGATTTCTCAGTCGGTAAAGGAAATCCGTTCCTTGGGTATTTGCCACCAGGATCTACGTTTGGAAAACGTATTATGGAATGCTGAGCTCCAGCGAGCCCTGATCATCAACTTCCATCGGTGCACTTTAGCCCATTGGCCCGTGTACAACCGGCAAGGTGATTTTAAACGACTGGGGTGTGGCCCTGAAGGACGTAAATCGAAAAGTCTGCGTGTGGTGTGAGTTGAGCTCATTGGAAGACGTGGCTGCGTTATTGGAGCAACGCAAGAAATCAACAGGCACCACGGATATTCATACGCCTTAATGAACGAACAATTGATGTGCGATGATATTCTTAATAGACTGGTGGTAGCGACCACCTACTCCCGTGTATACATGTCTATATAAGCAGAATTCTAGGGGTCCGCAGGTAGCTGCGGGTAATGATGGTCTTTTTAGGCCTTGTGTGTACAACTTCCCTAAGTTGTTCTATGACAGTACCCCAGTATCTTTTCTGTATATATTAAAAGTTATTTTCTGCTTTCTGTAAGTTATATATACTTTATTTATTTATACTGAGTATATATTTAGTATATCTATTTATAATTCAACCTTATACTATAATTGCATACACTATATATATATATAAGATAAATATGCATGATTTGGGAAAAGAAAGACTGATAGTATTGTACGACAGTAGGATGTAAATCTTTTATAGTTTAGATATATTCTTAATATATCTTATCATGATCTGAAATTATTCTTGGTATAGCTCAATATAGTCAAAACAGAAAAGTATTATTCTGTGTTTAGTGCTAGACCACGCGGAGTTTATTTCCAGACCACGCCGGACCATTGGATGACCCTCACCCCCCATCACCCGCCCCATTTACCTCGTTGCGCGACCTACAGGCGGCACTGATCACCTACTAGAACTAGAAGGGCAGGTGTCGAGGTGACTTGTAGATTTTTGCTCGGTAGGTAATTGTTGACATTCGGGATTTGAACCAAGTGCACGGATACTGGATGCGTGTTTCACTGTACGTGTTGCTGGGCTATAAAGTATTATAAAAACAACTCTTCCATCAACAAGCATCATTGGTCTAGTGGTAGAATTCATCGTTGCCATCGATGAGGCCCGTGTTCGATTCACGGATGATGCACAGCAATTTCCTTTTTATGTTTCCGGGTATAGCTGCTATGCTACTAGTCTTTTTGGTTCCCGTTGCCGCTCCCGCTCAGGCTAATTTAGGTAGGCCCCATAGGTCTATAGGTCTGGCCCCGCGGATATAGGTATCATAGGGCTGCACGTAAGTACTATTCAAACATTGAGTGTTGTCGTATGGACTTGAACTACTTTATGATGGCATGCGTTGGGATTTATACCATGTATCCACCGCGTGATATCCATCGTGACATGAAACGCTGTATCAACATACTCCCGACTGGCTTGCCTACGTCACTCCTCCGTAGTACTGGCACTAAATCCGAGGCAAAGTTTAATCCGACAGAAAATCAAGTCATACGGTGATTACATTCGACAAGTTGCAGCATAAGTCGCAGCCAGCATCGAAACATACAATTATAATCCGCAAACCCTCGAAACGCATCATTCCGGTTACTCATCATGCACCCAACCAATTCATCCTACCTGGATGTCACTGCTACCAATTCTGATCACCCCTGCACCTACCCCGCAATTCCCACAAGTCCATCACCCGAGTAATCCCGACCAATAGCCGATCAAGTATGAAAGGCCTCGGTTCCCTAAGCTGCCAGAAGAGGCTCCGACTTCACCTGCTCAGCAGGCTGTTCGATCGTCTCCACAACGGGCTCCTGGGTGGCCACGGGCTCCTCCTTGGGTGCCTCCGGGAAATCAGTCGTCTTGATCTCGGGCTCGGCTTCAGGCTCCTTCTTGATAACGGGGGCGGGTGCCCGAGCCATCTCGGGGGTGGCAGAGCGACGCATGTATCCCTGGGCCTTGGCACTGTAGTCACCAACATACTGCCTCACAACACCCGTGGCATGGGCAGTGCGCTCTTCAGCAAGATCCTTCAGCTGGTGGGCCTGGCTGTTGACAACTTCCTGCGCGTGCTCAATGTGGGCATCGATGACTTCACGGTTGTTGATGTAGACCAAGGGTCCCATGTAGGCGATGGTGACCGCAATCAATGACAGTCCCCAGAAAGGAAGGAACTTGATCAACCAGTAGGCGGTGAAAGCGGCAAAGAAAGACTGCACATTGTTTTAGTATTGGCCCGAGTCGCCAGTAACTGGTGTTTCTTGGACGTACTGCAATGGTGTGGACAATGTTCTCGGCGAACAGAACACGCTGGAACTCAATGAGGACAAAGTCGATGAGCTGCTCAAGGTCCTCCAACACAGCCTCGATTGTCTCCTTGGGCACGGTGTAGTACTTGCGAGGCCGGAATGAGCTCACGACACTCTGTGACAGAGCAAGTCTGCCGCCGACCTCGACAATAGCGGTGACTAGTACAATCGGCGATCAGCACATGTTGTTGTTCCTGGGTGGGACCCGCGATTAAACCTACATCCCAGAACCACATAGATGAATTTGAAGAACCAACGGAGGAGGGGAAGGTAACGGGCGGCAAAGATGAATGTGACGACACTCGCGAAAGAGATGGCGGTAGCTCGGGGTTGCTCCCACTACAACAATCAATTAGACGGTGACGCGCCTGGCGGCATCCAAGATCACATACGCTCAAAAGGCTGTACAGCAGCGAGTGGTAGTCTGGACCGGGTCAGCAGAGAGCGCCTGCAAGCTGATTTGTGTCAAAACGTACAAGTCAAGGGTTGACCGGTCGCAGTGGTAGATGAAGGGCTAGTGTTCCTCAAGTCGCGGAATTCTTGACCAGTGCGGGACGCCTCGGACTTGATGTTCTCGGCAATGGGGCCTAAATCGAGTGTATGTCAGATCAATTGGTCATGAAGTCACCAATTTCGAGCGGTAAACACGAAGCAGGTGTGCCTGGAGCCAGCTATTTACCCTTTGCGAGTGCGCCTAAGCGAGGGAGTAACGGTCAGTTCGTGTAACAAACACTGGGAGCATGTGCGTGGGAGATTCGGAACTGCGATCAGAGACTAAATCAGCTTCAATGCGTCCTCACAAAACAGCAGAACACGAAAACCGGCGACACCCCGTACCTTACTGTGGCCATTTGTGTCGGGGTAGCTCACGTCAGCCATGGTGGAAAGTCGTGTGTGCGTTTCGGAAGGTCTGGAGGATTTTCGGGAGGAAAAGATAAGGAGGAAAGTGCCGGGGACTAGAAAGCGGGTTCAGGGGAAGTTTCAAGGCGGGTTGAAATTAAATAATACAAGGGAAGACGAAGAGAACGACCGAGGCAAGAAGGAAAGAAAAGGGAAGACGAAGAGAGTTGGCGATGGAGGGGTGAGAATGGGCGAGAGGATAAGGAGAGAAAGAGAAGGGAGAAAGAGGAGAGGAGAGTGAGCGGGTGATGCAATGATCGTGTGCTGAGTTGCTTGCTTGCTTGCTTTGCTTTGCTTTTGCTTTGCTTGGTTTTTGGCCTTTTTCTCGCGCCTTCCAAGCGGAAAGGGCCCGCATGTGACGATGGACCCGGTGTTTCGGACTATCTTTTAGTTAGTCTGGCCAGCCGTTAACTAACTACAAGGTATTGTCTTGTCTACAGATTGGTTATCTCTCTAGCTAATGAGCTACTGGATATTTATGATCGGTTTCTCATCCCTCTTTCAAGACGGTGTGGGCGTAATGCAAGGGGTTCCGATACACGAGTCTACCTGAAGTAAGTAGGTGTTGGCTCCATGGTTGACTATTCAACTTACGATCTACTCGAACCATTCCATCACCCATCCCAGCTATGGCCCTTTGCTTCTCCTCCCTCATCCGGGATCCTCTGCCTTTCCCATGCAGAAAATCTGCAAAGTTCCCAACCCACTCGATGCTTGAGTAACGCCCCGGACTTTTCCCATCGGATCTTTCGAGCGAGCTTCTGGCTATTTGCTGCTCTGTTACCGAGTTCAAGAATGGATTTACGAACCCTCTGTACGGCTACCCTTTGCACTCTTGAGATGATGTCATGACCGGGTCATAAAGTGGTCAACGTTGGATAATGGTTCCAAAGACTGATGGAGAAGAACGCCATCTCTCCTCTTTATCGCGGCACATTGACTGGTTCCTCCGTCACCTCTCAATTGTGAAACTGCCCGGTCCGGTTATACTACATATTGGAGGCTGGTTGATAGTCTAGATCGGTGCACTGTGCACAGGGACAGCTGGCGGTGCAGTGATCCTCATGTGAGCCCCATGAGCACAGCAAGGGACCATCAATGTTACATGAAGAAACACTCCGCCCACGTCAGTTCCTGGTCTAAGGACAGCTCTCGAATGAGCGGTACCAACATGGTTCAATAGGGCGGGACTAGTAGCGATGCTTATCGAAAGGGGAGTGGAAAATAGATAGATACACCGTAGAATCAAGCCAGAAAAGTCAAAATGGCCAGAAAAACGCCTCAGGGGTTATTTGCAGCTACTCCGCATTGCAACTACCATGAGTGATGATTGTGTCTGGTGTATGATTGAACTCCTCTCCTGCGTAAAACCGACGTTGATGCCTTATATATCAGGCACCAAGTATGATGCACCGTCACGTGCCATGGCGGGACTCACGCGTTTGCCGATGTTTTGATGCTCGACTCCCGACGACAGGCCATTTCAGCTCACCAGTCGACCGTCAACTCTTATCGCCTTTTCCACCACTATTCGATGTTCCCATCGTTGTCTCTCGCTAGATTTTAGACCGGGCTCCCGTGCCCTTCGATCATTTACGCCCCTTTCATAGTACTCAGTCAACCCGCTGTGCGATCGCTTTGTTTACGTCGCCATGGCCGCGGCAGGCGCGAGGGCGCAGAAGCCTGTAGGCTCTGCAGCGTGGATCTCAACCGAAAAGGAAAATTTTATGCAGCTGGTGGACCAGGAAATGGAGGAGATTGAATACCCAGTGCGCCATGAGATGGATTGGCTGAATGAACATATGGCCGAGGTTTTCTCCAACAACCAATCGTGGGTCGCCCCAGTCTAGAGGCTTGACGCATAGTTGTTGACGCTTACTGTTGTATAGCAATTTCGCAGATGTCTTCAAAACCCCGGGAAAGCTGCGAGGTAAAACGCCTCGTACAGTGCGGAAGCGGGATGCGAACGAATCTCGAGTGGTGCGTTATACCAGCTACGTTCTGCGCACCTGATATCTGCTAACGTACTGCCCCCCCAGCCCTTGAGCGAGATATTTTCATCCGCAAACAACAACAGCAAGACGGAGAATAAATTCAGTGCTAGCCCGGCTGTTCAGCGCTCACCAACCAAGACCGTCACTGCGGCTGCAGGCCCAGCTACTGCGACGGAAGCCAAGAAGACCACGGAGAACACATCACAACCTGAGTACCCAGATCTGACCCAGAACCTCAACTCCTTCCCGCATTATAACACGGATTCGGGCTATCACGGCATGCCGGAAGATGAGAGGGACGAAGAAGAGGAAGAAGATGATGTGGTCCTTACACAAGTGCAGCCCGAGTCGCAGTCCTCTACTCAGCCCATGGATCAAGAGTCTGGTGCTGCCGAAGAGCAACTCCACCAACCGCATGAAGAACGCCGTACTACAGGGGCGTCTTTCCACTCCGCTCGCGAGGATGTGCACCAACGCGAAGAAACAGTTGAGCCTGAGGTAACTGCATCATCGCCTAAGCGAAATATTAGCACAAGTCCTCAGAAGCAAAAGTCACCGACGAAGGATACAGAGGATGTTGATGACGCACCACCGCAACCTGAGGAGGAACCTGAAGATGAAATCATGTCAGACGTGGACTCAGAACAAGAGCCGGCGCGTAAGGGCATCGTTGAGCTGGAACCTGAACATGCGCCAGAACCAGAGGCAAAACCAAATGCTCAGGCCCATCAAGAACCCGAACCTGAAGAAGAGCCCGAAGCCACGCCCAGACGCGAATCCCCGCCCACGGAGAAAGCCGCACCAAAGCCAGTATCTAGTCCGCTTAAGGATACGGAATCGAGCCCGCCAACAAATGCAACTTCGCAACCTCGAGAACATCATCAGGACGACCAAGATGACGCAAATGACGACATGGCCCTCGATAGTCTCGATGAAATCGGCTCACCTTCGGAAGGATCTCCAGTACGCCCGCCGATTCGCAAGAGCAGTCTCACTTTTGCATCTCTCCCAGCTCGCGAACCGCTGACGAAGAAGAGCCTGGGAGGCTCGAGAATTTCCCGCACGAGCCATCTCGACCTTAACAAGCTTAGTAGCGCCGGGGGTTATCTGGGCAGACACACCGGTGGGCATAGGACGACCCAGCATGTTGCGGAGGACAGCAATATCGATGGCGACAAGATGGATATCGATGACAAGAAAGATGCCACAGAAGAAGATAGAGATGCCGAGACTAGGGCCAGCAAGCTTCACAACAAGTCATCGACTCAACTCCTGCACGAGAAAATCAGCATGCTCGGCAAACTTCAGCCTTCTCGACCTACCAAGTCCATTCCTTCCGTCCCTGGCTTGTCGATTGCGCAGGTGACATACCCTGAACTTCCCACTGCCAAATCCGAAGCCAAGCAGGAGCCATCCGGCTCGAAGTCTCGCGAGACCCCGGCCCCTGACTCTGCTGCTGATGACGACTGGATCAAGCCACTGAATTCGCCCTACCGACCAGATGTACGTCCCAGCCAGAAAGCTGATAGCTTGGGCAAACATTTCAGCGCTCGGATAGCCCGGGCTGCTGAGGAAGACCGTCCTTCCGTTGATAGGGAACGAGATGTCCATCCCCCGGAGGAGCCGAGAAGTAGCTCTAAGCACACCTCAGATGCAACTCGCGGAAAGTCGTCAACACCGTCCTACTCATCACCACAGCGACCTGGCCATCAGAAGAGTGCGTCTGCAAATCTTGATAGCCAGATGTCCACAACCCCGGTTGGCTCACCGGCCGAGCGCTACGATGGTCCGATAAGTGCATCCAAATCGCGGCTTCAGTCTATCGTGCAATCCGCTAAGGGCCTTTTCATGAATACAGGGGGAGTTACAGCTGCCGCCAGAGTCGAATCTGCTTCCCCGGACCAACCGAGATTGAGGCATACAGGACGATTGGACACAGATCGTAATAGGGAAAGCCAGCGGCCGCAGTCGACACAGCCTCAGAGCCCTCCACGCCAAGAAGGCCGCCGGACGCGCAGCTCCACCGAAAGAGAAGAGAAGCGCAAACAGAAGGAGCTTGAAGACCGTCAAAGGGAAGAGGAGCAGGCGGAGAGAACCCGGCAACTGGAGAAACAGAGAGCCATGAAACTCAAGGCGCCACAGGAGAAGCCGATGGCTGACCCTGAAGCTCGGGCGCCAACCACCGAGTCAGCTACCGCGTTGCCGACGCAAAAGACATCGCACCTACAGAAACCATCCAAGGAACCAGAGCCTAGCATCGAAGCCGGTCCCAAACTTGCCGCACCAAGTTCCGTCTCACAACACCAATCATCAAAGCAAAATGAACGTCGCCCTCTCAAGCCGGCTCGCGAGGTCCAGAAACCGAAGCCTCAGCCCGTGTCAATTCGCGTCGGCAGCGCACTCTCCCGGCAAATGCCGCTAGCGTCGCAAGTGTCCTCCAACACTCGAGAGTCTAGCGTCCCTGCACCAACTCCAGCCTCGGCTTCCAAACCGTCGACTCTGAAGAAGAAGGCTAGCAATACCTCATTACACACTGCCTCTTCTAACAGCAGTTTCAAGAGCTCTATATCCAGTCAGTCGCAGAGAAAAGCCCAGCTTGCAAGTGAGAGGAAGAGAGAGCAAGAGGAGCGCGAAGCAAGACGCCGAGAGGAGCAGAGACGCGAATTGGAACGGAAGCGTGCAGCTCAGCAGCAAGAAGAAGCTCGTCGTCAGGAGATGCGCAGTCGGGCGGAGGCTGAGCGCCGGGAGCGACTTGCTGCCGAGGATCCAAAGAAGGCCGCCCACATGCAAGCCATTGAAAAGCGCCGCTTGGAGAATCAGCGCAGACTAGAGCGACAGGGAAGCCAGCAGCCCGAGGCAAGTCAACGCAGCGAGCTTGGTGCAGCTAGACCAGCCTCACGACTGGGCTCGATTCAGCCGTTTAATCGGTCAATTAACCAGCCCCAACCCAACCCCGCTAAACCGCCCAAGAGAGGGCTTGATGACGAGGCCAACCACCGACCGACAGCACCGAAGTCTGCTACCATGCAGCCGTCGGGCGAGACCAAACGTAGGAGGACAGAGGATGAGCAAAGCCGCATGTCCTCTATGCGTCCGGCGATGGCCCCGCCGATCCGTCAATCCAACATTCGTAAGGTGAGTACTACGCGAGTTTTTTGAAATGTCTTTGAGCAGCGCTGACCGTGTAACGAGGAACCGACACAGCCGTCCATTTTTGGTCATACACAGCCTTCTGTTGCACATCAATCCGGCTCCTCAATCTTCAAGACGGGTCAGGCCCAGCGACCCGGGCATCCACTGGATATGGCCAAATACGCCAGTGGCAAGATCCCCTTTGCGGAACCCCCCAGCGTGCAGCCGGCTGCACACCGAACTCCTGCCGCCGCTAGTGCGTCTCAAAAGGCACCGGTCAAGGAGTCACCGAAGTATCCGAATGGTGAGAACATCAACCTTCCCGAGATTGCGACCGACAGTGAGGACGAAGACTCGGATGCGGAGATGCTTCCCGTGCCCAAGTGGGCCCAGCCCAAGGAACTGGAATCACTCCTGCGCCAGCAGGAAGGCATGGAGGTGGATTCTATTTTCGGCCCTATTGCTCCCTTCTCCCTGGAGGAGACATTCAAGTCGGACAAGAAGATCAAGAAGTTCCGTGAGCGTACGAGTAGCGCGAACTGGTCTGGCGCCGATGGGCTGACACAGGACGAGATCCGACGTGACCTTGCTGAGCGGCAGCGTCTGCGCCTCAACGGTGGTTGGTCCTTTAATGGATAAAGGGTGTTTTCATAATGTTTTCGAGTTAGGTGTTTGTTTATACTTTCATTGGGGGTTGGCCTACATGACTTATTTGGGATGCTTTTATGTTATTGAAGACGTTTCTTGCAGGACAAACTTCTGGGTGGGTGGGCATAACAGGACCGGCGTTGAGCAGATTGCGTGTTTGATTACCTTCTAGCTATACTGCCAGACACTACTTAATGCATGTATGCATTCCTTATTTTTTTATATTTCACTTTCATGTTTATTCTTCCTCTCTTTTCCAAAGTACGTTCTTTTACGTCTGCGACCGGAAGATGCGGACGATGGTTCAGGAACCGCAGTGGTTAAAAGGCCCGACAAGCGTCTTGTCTGTCCTCCCCAGACTTCGAAAAAAGGCTCGAGTTCCAAGGAAGGTCGTATCACCCGGTGACGACACGACCATCGCCTTCCAGTTTCAGGGAGGGATCACCATCCCAGCGGCGAATCCTCGTCCACGACCGCTGCAGGTCAGATAAGCTCCTGTTCCTCGATACTCGCCGGCCGCTCAGAAGGCCACGGCATCCTCGGATGCAACCCGATGACGGGTTTGCGGTTCTAGATCCAGGAATGTGGTACATAAGAAAACGAGGTAGATGTGGGAAGGAAGAACTGGGATGTAGCAGCTTCTCAATGCTGCATGAGCTGATTCAATGGTCACCAAATGGGTAGCTGAGAGGCTACTGGGATACACCGATGACTGACTCTTACTCATTGCTAATAGCCGTATGTATGTCTCAGGCCTTGAGAAAGAGGGGTAGCTGCAGGTCCAGAATCTTGTTTCCTCTGTACTCGCTTACTGTGCAGTTGTATGCATTTGTTTCTGCTTGTAAGTTAATAGCCTTGTCGGAGGGATTTGTATGGCCCCTGCGTCCAATGACAAATAGGGGAAATACTGTTCATCGTGCGTTTGGTGGCATGCAGTTATTGCTTTTTCGTCCTTTGGGGGCGGTGGGCAAAAGGAGGGGTTTCTGACTGGGACATTACTTCTAAGTACAAATTATAGCATGTCATGCGATTTACGATCCCTGTTCGTCCTGTGTTGAGAAGATCAGAGCCCAGTTGGAAGTACGAGTACAAAGTAGGCACATTGATAAATTAGCAGTGACGATGGATTGGGAAGGCACCACGGGACCCGCCCGGAAGTACTGCAGTCAGTCCCGCTCGGGGAAGGAGCGATAGACTCATGGACTACGGAGTACTACTGCATGCTCTAGTATACCTTCTTAGTTTCTATCTACTGTCTCTTTCATCTTCATCCATCCAACTCCTTCCCTCTGTGCTCCCAGCCTGAGCCTGAGCCTAGTTCTTTTTGTCTTCTGGATGACTACCCATCTCAAAGGATCCGCTACGTTCTCACAGCCTAAACATACCCTCGCAGCCAATCACTGTCCTTCATGGTCACCCAAAGGCTAAACATCACGTTTCACAAACACATGCGATGACTCCCCTCCTTGCCCCCCAAACAAGCCTAGAACATACCCTGTTCCTCCAATTTCTAATTCTGGGGAGGCCAGAAAGGCTAATTTGGCACGTGTGGCAGCCTGAGTAATTTCCCATTGTCTTGAATTGAGTTTTTCCTCTGCCATTCTCAGACCAGCCCCCCTGTCGCGGTTTACCCATCCACTAACCACCAGAGAACCTGTCGTACTTCTTGAGTCGTCAAATCTGGTTACCACTTAGTACCGCTCGGCCGGAATCCTTCTCCATTGTCTGCAAATGCCGATTCCAAGCCGCTGCGCTTCTCCCCGCTGGGGCTCGGCTGCGCCTCTGAGGGACTGATTGGACACGTTGGACACAACAGGGTTATTCGGAAGCACAGATGAGTAGAAGGAACCAGAGAGCTGGCACGCCACAGAATCGTGGGGCCCCGACACAGAATCCCGCGTGGAAGCTCAGCATTACTGGCGCCAGCGGGATGGTCTGCTTTATCGGGGCTGACATCTCTCTCTACCTTTTCTAATGGTCGTAAAAGCCAGATCTGGCCCGGGGAGTGATCTACAGACTGAGCTTGGGTGACTCTGCTGTCATTGAGTACTGCTTCCATGCAGTAAGGCCTGAGTTGAAGCTGTGCTAATGAGGTTCCCTATACCAGAGGTGTCGTCTGATTAAATGATGCAGAGTAGTGTGACCATGGTTTTTCATCCTTCGGCTTGGCTGAGCTCGTGAAAAGAACGGGGCCATACTGTCGACAGTAGTACCTAGTACATGCCCGTCGGCATTCATCGGCTGGAGCGGATGTGAGACAATCGAGGCCAGTTCCTTTTACTTTCCCATTCCAAAACTGTGATTCCTAGCTTGGCCTCAGCCCGTCAGCCACAAAGTCACCACAATACAAACCATCGTCTTGCAAAGGCTTTCAACACCCCTGAGATCCGATGGAAATTATTAGCTGGCGGAAACGCAGCTTCTGGTGATACAAGAGCGAGCTGCGGCTTCCCGTTGGTCTGAGACCTCTCAAATATCCGCCTCGCCGAGCCAGTCTCATCTAGCCCTGCTCGTTCGTTATTGGTCATACGAGTAAAATGCCTAGTCTCCCGGTTGCTCGAGCAGCTCATCATATGTACTTCAGATCGGTTGCTAAATGCTCATGGACGGCATGAGTTCGCCGTCTGGCGACCGGCCTGCAGAGCCAAGATGTCATCATCAGCAGGCTCCAGACGATACAGTACGGAAACGTCATGTAGATCCCCTTTTTAAGGTTTGTGGATCTTGGCCCCCCTTTTAGCCTTGTTACTGGGGTTATCGTGCCATCTGTCTGCAAATAAGGGCTATCAAGGCCTAAAAGGTTTACGACATTGTCACCAATACCGGTCAATTGCACAGGACATCCACATGGCCGTATGAGTCCCTAAAACCTAATTCACCGTCTGATCTGGTGGTATTGCATCGCGACCCTGGTCGTGGGTAACTCCAGATGGGCGGTGGAACGAAGGTGGCCTCGATGAGCTACAGACCTACGTGAGCTCCTGTCATACCAGGATAATCAATGTCAATGATGACAATGAGACCCCGGAGCCTGCAATCCCCCAGAGGGGTGCAAGTAATCTATAGGGACAGTTGGAGCATTGATTCTCTCAGCGGATATCATAAAGCCTAGGTTTGGGCTCAGAACAGTGGCTGATGCCGTCTCATGATGCTTTGTCAACTATCGGTGAGGTTGTCTCATGAGGGAAACCTCCATCCAAGACACTCCCTCAAGCCAACCGTCCATTCGAGAATCTATTTGGGGACTTGGTTCACCGCTGGCCTGAAGCCTCGAGGGCCGGCCAATGGTTTGTTCCATGCAAACAGAACAAGTCTATTTCCCACAGATTCAGCCATTGAGCTCATTCTCCGAAAACCATCAGGGGATGCATGTATTGGCGCTGGTGTAAAAGGAAGACCCTGTAATTTTTCCCGCTCTTCCTTTCTTTTCTTTTTCTATTCCCTTGTGTGTTGTTTTTCCTGGCATGCCATTTCTCTTAGGTAGCCTTATGATGGGCGCAGAAAGATCTCCCGACCTTCGGGCTTGAACATCTACTGTGCTCTGAGTCGCCCCGTTACGGTTTGGTAACCTTCATTGAAACTTTCGCAGACCTTCTAGAACTTTGCTAAATGAGCATAGCTGATGGTAAGTCTCAGCCCAAGAGAAGCAGAGAGATCGGTGAAGATGTGCAGTTGCATATCTGAGTTTTCTCATCGTTATTTAAGATTTCGGTGCCCACCCCTCTCACTTCTACCGAGCCACACATTCTGTCTGTCTAATCGTTTGCCTAACTCGGCTCATCGCACTCATGACCTCTATAAATTCTCTTCTGAACCCCGATACCTCGTGCCCCAGTCTTAACTGGGGGAGCCTACAGCGTGGATTGTCTTTACAGACACCCCACTCAGAAAGGACGAAGGTCCCCAAAGATCAGCCTTCATTTAGGAGGGGCAAGATCCAGGGCGAAGTTCGCTATCGCGTTCACGATGAGCGCGATGAAGAGCTCAAGAAGATCCACTTGAAGCACAAGCTATACCCCATGGGCAACATAGCAGACTTTCCGGACCGCATTCCCTACACTAGCACAAAAAGGTCATTCAGGGAGCGGACAGGGCGAGAACGATTTGAAGGTGATTGCTCGTTATCCTACTTCAAGCCATACGTTGACCGGAAGAGTTTCCCATAGTTTTCCACTACACGTTCGAACTGCCCAACAGCCCCAAAAAGTGGGTGATAACGTGGGATTATAATGTCGGGCTTGTTCTCACAACAGCTCTTTTCAAGTGCAATGGCCATCCAAAGGTGTGTCGTCCTACTCTGTGCGTAATAAAGCACATCTGATGGTTCCAGACCGCTCCCGCAAAGGTGTTGAAAATGAACCCGGGTCTCAGCGAGATCACTTACAGCATCACGGGTGGCGCACTCGTCGGACAAGGTAAGCTTGAGACTCCATTCAGACACCTCCGCTAACTAAAAGCAAGGATACTGGATGCCATTTAGGGCTGCCAAAGCGCTAGCAACCACATTTTGCTGGAATATTCGTTTCCTCCTAACGCCCATGTTCGGCCTCGACTTTCCCGCGCAGTGTATACCCCCAAATGACGCCCGCTTTAACAATATGATCATCGATCCGGAGATAGTTCGTCAAGCCACGGAGGATGTGGCGTACTATCGCAGCCTGGAGCCGCAGGTCCCCAGACATGGAGGTCATCGAAACTCCGAAGAACTCGACCGAGACCCAGAGTACAAGACCCGAAAACCGTCGCCTTGCCAGCAGAAATGTCAGAGCGTCTCTCCGCAAGATACCTATTGCGTTTCGCCAACCAGCAGCTCCCAGAATACATATATGCTGGCCAATACCCCCTACATTTCCGAGGAAAGTATCTCACCACACGCGGTTTTCGAACGTGGGATGCGAGAGGAATTCCGGTCAGAGACAAGCTCGCAGCTTACCTTCTATGGTTCCAGCTTATCGAGCATCCACCTCTCCGATGACGAGCACAAGAGGGACAGTCAAGTGGAACCGCAAGAGAGTTACTATAGCAGCAACTTATCCTCGGCTGATGTCATCTTGGCTAATGGAATGGTTGATGCCTGCTTCTGGCAGCCAATGGATACTTGTGAGCCTGAGGCTCCCTTGGAAGGTTCCAGGGCAGCCATTGCCGCACATGCACTAATGGATTTGCGCAATAGCGGGTTCAGATCTGAAATGTTGTAAGTTGACAACACGGTTCCATGCATTCGCTCAGTACCGCTTCCTATGAGGGTGTGATCTGTGGTCTTATTTGAAAATTTGCGCATGTGCTGTTGATTGGATGGATGGATGGCGTTGTGGTTTCTTTGGACATGTAATGGCGGTTATTATGTATTGCAAATTTGGTTAGAATAGACTCGATATGACTGTTTATAGATTGATTGATCTTTATATATTAAGGTAGGTGCAAATAGACCAGAGGTATGATCGTGGTTGTTGGAACTATGCCAAAGTGTATCGATATTCAAAGCCAGTCACTAAATTGAACACTCTACTTCCCCATCTTCACGTCGAGCAAAAGCAGAAGACGTTGCAGAATGTTGTGTGACCGAAGACAGTTAGGCCTTGTGCAGTATTTTCAAAATCAATCCTAAGTATGCTATTGAGCCAACCTGCAAGAACCTTCAGCTTCAGAGTCTTTGGCTGTTTATCATCAGGCATAGGGTGCAAACAAAGACTCCTCAGCTTACCGCCCCATGGAAAAAAATTGTCTTTGCATTCATCTAGCATTCATCTTACAGTTTGGGAAAATTCAAACATAGTATATTTCAAGGGAAAACCCCCAGCCAGGACAAGACCAAGGCATTTCCTCAAAAAACCCCGAGTACCTCACTTGGTATAGCAATCTAGTCAGTCCTGTATTCAACTAGCCATCTATGTAGCTGATATAAGGTCATTCACTTGCTTCCTAGACCACAGACAATCTAGTTAGTTCTGTATCTGGCTGGATTGTAGAAGCACCAACCGTATGGGGCACGCCCGTTCAGCAAAGAAATAACAACACAAGTATCCCCCACACTCCCGTCGGCACCGCCAGTGCCCACGACATGGTCCCCCAACCAGCATGATCCCGAATGAACCCTCCCAAGAAGGGGCCCGCCATTGAACCCGCAGCAAAGGCACAGTTACAGAGCCCACAGGCCAATGCAATCGAGGTATTCCTACCTAACGCCCCAGGCCATGCTGTCGATGCCTCAAGTGCAAGATTAGTCACTTCAACGATAGTTGGTGTCTCAATAAGTTCAACACAACCGCCGATAAGTGCTAATAATGTACAGAGAAGAACCTTATGGCCAATACTATTCTCGGTAATAAATCGCAGGCTTACCATTAACGGTACCATCGCCAATAGACCCGTCGTAATCAAATAGCAGCGGGTCTTAGGCCAGCGGTCCACTATATACCCAATGACGGGATCAAGAACGTGTGGCACCATCAGGGGAATAAATATAAGGCCTTGAGCAGATTGCTTCCAACCAAAGGTATCACGGACAAAGAGTGGTAATGCACTATCGAATGCCGTTAGGGTCGTAGAAAGAAGGAAATAGACCGTTAACGCGAGAGCCATCCGTGGAGACCGGAGTAGAGCGAAGACTGCCTTATTAATGGTTGTTTGACGCGAGCTTCGTGAAGAAGGGTCCATGAATTCGAGATCGCTTGTTGTGTGGTCTTCTCGACCGGAAGCTCTGGCTCCTTTTCTTCCTCCCGAAGCGGCCGTAGCAGCGGGAGGACTGTCTTGATGGTTTGATTGTCGTTCATCGGCAGATATTTGTGAGAGCTCCATGTCCGTATGTTCGAATGTTACCTGATCTTTCTCCGTTTCAATGATCATCATCCGGAGGGCTAGGTCCAAAGCTATCAGCGCAAATGCTAGTCCGAATGGGGCGTAATAGCCCGCATGTTCATAAAGGACTCCACCCAAGAGCGGCCCAGCAGTGGCTCCTACTACTGTGGACATGGCGAAATAACCCAGCGCATTGCCCAGTGCATCTCCTTGATATCGATCCACTAGTAGTGTCATCCCAACTGTCCAGACCGCCGCAGCAGCTCCGCCCTGCAGTAAACGCCCCAGAATCCATAGAGATAGGTGTGATCCAATGCAGAGGAGCGCCGTGGCAACCGCTAATCCCGCGAGTCCTGCTATGAGAAGCCACCGGCGTGATGCAGTGCGATCCACAAGATATCCGCAAAGAACTGGGTTTTGTTCGTGTCACACATAGTGTCCGCTGCTCAAGAAGGGAATCGAAACTTACGAGAGGCCATGGTCATCGCTGCACCATATAACGCAGGAAGAATTGAAGTCCAACGTTGTTCTGCGAATAGATTTTAGTCAGTGACATGAGAACCAGCCATAAAGAACTATTTGATTCCACCGAAGCACAGAATGAAGCTAACGGACCCAGACACGAGGCCATGTCGTCTTCTTTTAGAGTGTTGTTCTTGTATCCTGCTCGAAGATGGCGGGATTATTGGGACTCCAAATGCTGATTTCCAGGTAGTCTAAGTCACTCCCTCCCACGCAGACTAGAGAAGTTGTGGGAGTGAAACAAGATGACTCGCCTATGACAACGGTTGCAGCAGCAGGATACGGGGGCGGGCGGGCGGTTTGAGATGGTAGGGACTACTAAGCCAACTGTCAGAAAATACACCACGAGAGCAAAGATTGTCTTGAATTTAGGCCCCGAGATCGAGCAAATGGATTCTATAACCACATTTCTCCAAAAACGTAAGAGGCAAGGTCCCAGCCATCTAAAGTTATAAAAATAGCTCATTTAGTACGTAAACTTTCAGTTATAAGAAGGTATGAATTTGTAGATTTTATATAGTCTATTACTAGAGAAGAAAACCTACCAGAGTATTCATAATACTGGTATAGAGTAGTATCTATGGATTTTTTTTCTATTAGAAAAAATAGATAGAGAACTCCGAACCAACAGTAATGTAGAGTATTGTAGGTATAAGTAGATTATAAATGGAAAAGTAGGTAAAGGAGTAATTATTAGTTAGACTATTATTTCTAATATTATTGGTTTAGAGTATCTGATCTCCTGCTTAATCTATGCTCAGTTATTACTTCAGATCGTCTACACCGTAGTAAAGTGTGCTCATGGCATGCTCAGATCTATTGAGTGAGCACTAAAATGGGAAGAGTAGGCCATCGACTCCCATACCAAATGAAGTAGATATCTTCAGCCAGATCCAGGCGTCTCGTCACTCAATTCTGGTCTGGTACTAGTCATAGTGCATGATTGAATAGTCCTCTGTCTAGCACTTTACTAGGGGAGTATAGATGGTGACACTGTATTCTGCCCTTTTCGCTGCGTTTGACTATGGTATAAGGGTTGCTCGCACTACGAACAGGTACACGTGCCTAAGCAGAATGTCGCCATCGGTGGCACTGTATCTGTCCCACTGGCTGTTCATCAACCTCTCCCTCTCTCATTGAAGCTTATAACCTTGTCTTGACATGTCCCAAGGTTGAAGTGATTGGAATGCCAGACTGACTGCCGGATTGTCGGGTCATTCGGGTTTCTTCCTGACTCCCAGGCACTGAAGGCACACTTAGTCCACCATAGGTTCACCATCAGGACCAGCCATGGCGTGCTGCTTCACTTCAATAAGCTTAACTCTGGTTTCTCTACCATATTATTTTATATTTCTAGTATCTCTTCCCTTATAATAGCTCCAGCTAGTTATACTATCCGTATATTTATTTCACTTTATAGGATTCAACAGCTTTTAACTATATATCTGCCCCTGACAATATTAGTAATTATTCTTTAAATAACATATATACATCTATATCTATACCCCATCTATTCTATTTAATTCTCCCCAATTATTTTCATCTCCATCCCCATCCCCACCCCCTTTCTTACCCTGTACCTCATAAAACTAAACAGCATACCGACTCCATCCCCGAATGACCACACCATACCGATAAAACACATACGGGACGGGCGTCATCAAGGCACTAATCGCCCCCAGGATCGTCAACGTCCAATGCACGCCCATATTACTATAAAACGGGATGCCCACAACCGTCATCCCGCCTGCCGCGCAGTAGCGGGACACTGTCATGAAGCCCAGAGCAGAGGCGGCGTAGATGTCGTATGCGTCGATGACGTACATGTATGAGGAGATGAAGACGCAGATGGTGCCGAAGCCGAAGACGGTGGAGGCGATGATGGGGGACCAGATGGAGATAGTGCTCTATTTTCATTACGTTAGTAGGGAAGGTGGAGGGGTATAGATATAGGGAGAAGAGGGGATAGGGGACGTACGTAGTCAGTCCATCCCATCCAGAATAAGCCGATGGGAATGGCGGGGGCGCCGAGCATGGCGAACCAGAGACGGTTCTCGGGACGAGCGACGTGTTTGTGCTGTTGTTGGGTGGGCTTTTGAGTGTCATCGTCGTCGGTGGTAGTAGGGTCGTCGAGGTTGGGTTTCTCATTGGTATCGGCGTTGGCGTTGGGATCGGCAGCGACTATTTCCGAACTGGCCGATCGGGGGGAAGCCGCTGCAGATGCAGCAGCGGATGCAGCCGCGTCGGAGAATTCGCGCTTTGTCCAGACGTACACGACGGGAACGAAAAGGCCGGCCATCGAGATGCCGATGTACATGGCGACCCAGACGATGTTGGTTAGGCCCTGGGAGAGGCCGTGCACGTCGGAGAAGATGTACGTGTATCCGTCGAAGAAGGTGAAGAGCACGATGTAGATGACGGTCATGTAGAGCGAGATCAGCAGGATGATGGGTTCGTGGATGGTCAGGGCAAATTGTCGCATGCAGGCGGTTCCGATGCGCGAGAACAGAGCTGTCTCCTGAAGATCCATCGATGAGCGGTAGCGGTTGTCGCCCGTTTGGTGGCGGAGGTGGTGTGCCTTCCATTTCAGGAGTAGGGGGCCGTAGGTCTCGGGCTGCACCAGGAGGATCAGGGCCAGGATGAAACCTGCCAGGATGAGGATGATCCAGTTGGTCCAGCGCCAGGAGAGCGTGCCCTCGCCCATGTAGGAAGCGATGACGGGGCCGAGGACGGGCCCGCCGAAGGAGAGGATAGCGTAGAGAGGGAAGAAGAGCGTTTTCTCCAGGGGGTTCCACAGGTCGGCGATGGTACCGCCGGCGCAAGTCAGCGGCGGGCAGCCGAAGATGCCAGCCAGGAAGCGAAAAGCGAGCTGTGCGCCGATATTGGGGGCTATTCCTGAGGCCATGACGAAGATCATGAAGAGCGTGAGGGAGCCGGTATAGACGGCGTTGCGGCCTAGGATTTCGGACAGGGGCCCGGAGACGAGCGAGCCTGCTGCGAAGCCGAGCAGATACATACCCGTTGCGAGCGATGCGACGACGTCGCTGACGTGAAAGGCTGCTGCGTTCTGGGGAAGCACGCCGGATTCGATAGATGAGGCCGCACCGACGGCGAAACCCAGGGCAGACACCATCAGGGTTGCGCCGATGCGGGTGGCGCGGCTGTAGTTGCGCGGATTGATGGGATCATGGTCACCGTCCCAGTCGACGAGAAAGACGGATGAGGAGGTGCCATCGTTCTCAACTACGTCCTTCAGCTGCACACCTGGCAGCAACGGACTAGAACGGCGGCGTGAACCTGTGTTAGGAGCGTCTCCGGGGATCCCCTCCGGCAGGTCATCTTTGGCGACACCTGGTCGGGCAAACTCCGGGAAATCTTCGAGTTGTTTGCGCACGGCATGGCCAATGCGGCGGTACTGAAGATAGGCCTGCATGGAGGGGAGATGTCTGTCAGTGGGAGATGCACAGGAAGAGAAGAAGGAAAGAAAAAGAAACAGACGAGAGAACCACCTTGGAGACGAAGAGAACTAAGTTACGCAAATCCTGGAACTAAAGCATTGCTGAATAATGGCCAGGCCAGTCTCGGTCGAAACTTAAGGTCCGGAAAGACGCAATCTCCTTCAACGGCGGGTCTTTCTTTCTCGAAAGGCAAAGAAAAAAGAGACTTCAAAGTCAAGCCTTGGATTTGGTGGATCCCCAAAGTGGAGCCTGAGTGGAGCTTGGGGCCACACTTTCCTCGGACTTCTCGCCGACTTCTCTTTTTTTTGGTTCTACGGAGTACAAACAACCCATCCGAGATAAGACTTCGGAGTTAACAAATGGAAATTCGACTGCATTATCATACCTGGTGAAACAGTAGCAAACGAATAGTAGTAGTAGTAGTAGGTACAAAACGACTCAATAGAAATTAGTTACGTCCAAGTGTATGTACTCTTCTCGCCACATCTTTTTGCTTCTACTCGCTGTCCTCTGCGAAATCATCCCCCGAATCTCCTCCGGCTCCAAAGTCATCACTGTCATCATCAATCACGTACGTCTTCTTCTTGGCCGTTGCCGTGCGCCGCGATGGCCGGGTAGTAGGCGCCGCGGGCGAATCCAAGATATCATTAGCCATTGCATCAATGTCGTCGTCCGACAAGTCATCCGCCAGCTGCTTCTTCTTGGTGGTCGTCTTGGCTTGCTTGGAAGCGTAAGCCTTGGCTGCTGGCGACAGCGCCGTCTGCTTAGCAGATGCGGCTGTAGTGGTGGTGGCATCCTTCTTGGGTCGGCCTCGTGGCTTCGCGGCCGGTTTGGCTACTGCCGCTGCCTTGCCTCGGGCCGCCGGCTTGGCCTTAGTAGCGGCCGGCTTCACTGGCTCCTCCTCCTCGTCGCTGTCAACTAATGTCTTGGTCTCCTTGGACTTGACCTGCAGCGACCGGCGCGGAGAGCTCTGTGGCACTAGCTTGCTGTAGTCAGTCTCATCGGCGTCAAAATCGGGAGACTGCTTCGAGGCCTTGGAGCTGCTGGCCAAACCCGAGGTGCTGCCGGCCCCAGAGCGCTCCGAGAACAGCTGACGGGAATCCGATGTCGATCCGCCGGTAGTACCGCCGATCCCCTTGACCATCTTGCTCACATCGCCCAGGAGGTCGTCCCCGTTGTCGCTGTCCGAGTCATCCAAGGTGTACTTGGCCGGTTTGCGCGCCCGGCTGGGCGCTGGATCAGCCTTGGTAGTCTCAGCAGCTTGCGCTTTGGTGATTTCCATGAACTCATCGTCGACCAGCTCGATCTCGTCCTCTGCGGGCTTGGCCTTGGCTTTGGCCGCCGGTCGGCCCCGTTTGGTTGGTGCCTTTTTCACCTCAGAGGTGTCGGTATCTTCAGCCTTGACTTTCGAGGCAGCCTTGGGTGCAGCCCGACTTTTCTTCGGCAGGACTTCTATATCGGAGTCGCCTGTCTCTTTCTCTTCTTCCTTCGCTGGCGCTGCCGGCTTGCTGGCCCCGCGGTTCTTCTTCGGCATTACCTCCATTTCAAAATCATCGTTGTCGTCATCATCATCATCCGCTGCAGGCTTAGGCTTCGGAGAAGTCTTGTTCAAGAAACTGTGGAGCGTGCCCTTAGGCTCCGCCTTCTTGGGACCGCGCTTGCTCTTCGGCGCGGCAAAGTCTTCATCATCCGAGTCATCATCCTTTGCAGCCTTACGCTTACGAGCACCGCCACGGCCCACAGCTGTCATCAGCTTGGAGGAGGTACGACGGCCCATGTTTGCCACCTTACGCATGCGACGAGCCTCATCGTCGAGCTGGAAGCGCCATTCGTTGATGAAGTCTTCCAGATCCCGCTTCCAGATATCTTCCTTGGAAAGCTTGATCAAGGTGTCGATTTCCATCTCCTTATCACCAATCTGGCGACGCAGGCGCTCCACACGCTCCTGGGTCAACGACCAAATCGCCATACCCAGCAGGTAGTCATACGCGTTGGAGAGGTTGTTGGTCTCATCGATGTCTTCGGAGTCTTCCTCATCTTCAGCAGCTGGCTCAGCTTCCCCTGCCTTGGCAGCATCCGCCACCTTGGGGAATGGCTTGAAGCCCTTTTCCTTCAGCTCCACGACGAGCACGCTCTTCTTCTTCTTCGAAACGACCAGCTCGCCGTCGATAATCATCTGCACAAAGCGCGCCTGGTTGCTGAGCTTCTCCAGCTCCTTTTGCATTTCGTTGAGTTGATATTGCTAAACTTCGGTGTTAGTAGACTTTACAGCAGCATCGAGAGTAGTATGGGAATGCCTACCTTGCGGCGCTCGTAGAACTTCAGACGGACTGCGAAGAACTCCTTCAGGATGTCGTCCACGGTCGCATACTTGGTGATCCGACCCTCGGGGTCAAACGCGACCAGGTTCGTGGTGGCGATGGTCTTGGTCAGCTTGAACTTGTCTTCCAAGCCTTCTTCGACGGCAGACTTCAGATGCTTCTCGTCCATCTGGATCACAAAGTGA
Source organism: Aspergillus eucalypticola CBS 122712 (assembly GCF_003184535.1). Classification (NCBI taxonomy): domain Eukaryota; kingdom Fungi; phylum Ascomycota; class Eurotiomycetes; order Eurotiales; family Aspergillaceae; genus Aspergillus; species Aspergillus eucalypticola. The sequence goes on from NW_020290278.1 coordinate 117,882, forward strand.
ACCTTGGTGTGCGTGTTATAATCCTTGTAGTCCTTGATGAACGACGGTGTCTTTTCCGCCTTGATGATATCTTCAAGCTTATCCTTGAAATCCTGAGTCCAAGTTCGGATAGGCAATTCGGTGATCTCCACTTCCTTCTCTCCAGTCTCCTTGATGATACCGCTGAACTTGTAGCGATCGCCGCCAATAGCAGTGACTTCACCGGTGAACCCACGGAACCAGGGTTGCATAGGCTTGATCTCCTCGCCATCCATCAGCCGCTTCAAGTTGTCCACGACGTCCTCCGGGTTGTAGTTGGGAATAGAGGAACTCCAACCGGTACCAATACCGTCCGCACCGTTGATCAAAATCATGGGAACCACCGGCATGTAAATCTCAGGCTCGATAGTCTTGCCATCGTCGACGTTATAGGTCAGCAGAGGCTCATCCGACGCATGGAAGACGCGGCGCGCGAAGGGGGACAGCCGCGTGTAAATATAACGCGCACTAGCGCAGTCGGAACCACCCTGAAGACGACTACCAAAGTTACCGCTAGGTTCCAGGCAGTTGATGTTGTTAGATCCAACAAAGGTCTGCGCCAGGCCAACAATGGTTTGCTGCAAGGAAACATCACCGTGCTGGTACGCGGTCATACCCGAGACGTGACCAGCCAACTCGACGACCTTCATGTCCTTCTTCAGATTGCGACGGAAACAGGTGTACAGAACCTTACGCTGACCAGGCTTCAGACCGTCAACAACAGAAGGAATCGAACGAACATTGTCCGCCATACTGAAGAGGATGAGCTCTTTGTTAATGAAGTCGGTATAAGAGATCTTCTCAACGGAATGATCCAGGAAAGTTCCGGGCTTGAACTGCCGCAGCCACTCCTTACGCTCATCAGCCTTCTTCTTGGAGAAAGCTAGCTCGATCAACTCCGCCTCGTTATCCTGCATGGTGTGGAACTCCTTCAGGTGACGGTCCAAGTCGCGGAAGTAGACCTGGGCATCTTCAGTAGTACTGGTACCCAAACCCTTGTAGTACTTGTGATCCCAGCCACGCTCATGTTTGTGCTCCTCCGCCCATGCCTCGTACTCGGGCATAGTGAAGAAAGAACGCTGCTTGGTAGGATTCTTAGGGTCACCCTTCCACACCTTCACAATGGGAGTGATGAATTCAATCAAAAACTCGGGGATCTTCAGCAAACTAGGAAACTGGGCCTGTAGGAAGTTGATTAGCAGGCCCTTGATGTGACTACCGTCGTGATCCTGATCAGTCATGATCATCAAGTGGCCGTACCGAAGGCCGCGGGTGTCAGTATACTCCTTCTTGTGCTGCAGACCCAAGAAGTTCTTGATATTTTGGATTTCCTGGTTCTTCGAGATCTGGTCGAAAGAAGCATCACGGACGTTGAGCAATTTTCCTCGAAGCGGGAAAACACCAAAAAGATCCGGACCAACAACCGCTCGACCAGCCATGGCCAGACCCTTGGCCGAGTCACCTTCTGTCAGGATCAGGGTGCAGTGATGGCCGTCCTTGGTGCCGGCTTTGTTGGCATCCGTCAACTTGGGGTTGTTCATGCGGGAGCGCCGGCCACCGTCCGTCTTTTTGAGCATCTGATCGGCCTTCTGCTGGGCGAAATGCAAGATGTTCTCCATGACCGCTGTCTTGAGAATCTTCTTGTAGAAGTCTTCATCAAGCACACATTTACTACCAAATTGAGAAGCCTTGGTCGTCAATTGTTCCTTGGTCTGGGAGGTGAATGCCGGGTTAACAATCAGGGCATTGACGAAGATGAAGATGTGGTTTCGGATCTGGGCTGTTTTCAAAGTAGCTCCGTTTTTGTTCTTCTTTTTCACTTGCTCGGCCAATCTGTTACAGATCTGGTCGGCAATATAGTTGACGTGGGTACCTCCAGAGGTGGTTGCAATGGAGTTCACGAAGGATACCTGCTGGAAAGCGCCATCGGAAACGGCGAAACCGACCTCCCAGCGAGGATCTGGGCTGCAGGTGATGATCTCGTCCTTCGGGGCGGGACCAGTATCTCCACGTTCCTTACGAATAGCCTTGGTGTACATCTCCATGTACTTCTTGAAGCCACGGATGGGGATGCGAGTGCCGTTCAACTTGACATTCACCTTTGCGGTTCCTGCCAGGTCATACACACGACGCTTGACGAGGGCCTCGAAGTCGTCATCCATGCCGTCCATGCTAAATTTGGCGTAGTCCGGCTTGAACGTGACCTTGGTGTAGTCTTCTCCCTTGGCCTCGGTGATCTTTGCCTTGCCGATCTTGGTCATGTTGTCCGTCCATGTCTGCTTGTACTTCTTCTTCTGAGACGAGTCCTGAGTTTCGATGGAGAATTCAGTGGAGAAAACGTTACAGAGCTTGGCACCGAAACCGTTACGACCACCGGTGACCTTCTGCTGCGTGTCGTCGTAGTTGGAGGAGGTGAGGAGATGACCAAAGATCAGTTCGGGGACGTAGATCTTTTCCTTGGCATGCATTTCGATGGGAATACCGCGGCCATTGTTCCAGACACTGATCACGCCCGACTCACGGTCGACCGTCACGCGGATCTCGCTCATATTCTCGTCATTCTGCTTATTATCGGCTGCGTTGACGACGATCTCATCGAAGATCTTGTAGAGACCGGGCACATAGGAGACCTCGCGGTACTCCATTCCCTCCGACTCTGAACTGTATACCCACATTTGCTGCGTCGTCCGTTCGACGGAACCAATATATGTATCCGGACGTTTAATGATGTGTTCGAGTTGTGTAAGCTAGAAAGGCCATTGTTAGCCCAAGTTTGGCCCAGCGACGCCGGAATTACTTGCCTTCTGGTACTTCTCTGATGCATTGGTGGACTTTCCGGGCTCTACGGAATCATCTTTTCCAAATGATTCATTTTCGACATCAGCGAGAGGCTTAGTGCCACCCTTCTTGGAGGGGCCAGCCGTCTTCTTCGCCTTCTTGGGAGGGGTGTGCGACAGAACAGAGTCGTCGGACATGTGGTCGTCATCGTCTTCCATGTTGTCGTCGTCATCGCTATCCGGCTTGGCACGTTTTTTCGAAGCCGCCTTGGCTGTGGTCTTCGTAGTGAGAGTGGTCTGGGTGAGCTTCTTAGGCGCAGCCTTAGAAGCTGGCTTCTTGGGGGCTGCCTTGGCCTTGGGCTTCTGTAGTTATCATGAGCTCGCTGCGTTCAAACAAGGAGGCTGAAAGGAGAAGTTTTACGTACCGGAGCGGGCTCGGGAACGAAGTCCGAGCTTCCTTCGTCGTCGAAGACGGAGTCGTCCATGATCGAATCGTCCATTATGAGGGAATAACACTTCGCACGCGCAGGTCAAGGGAGGCGAACAAGAAAAGGAGGCTAAGGAGTGACGGGAAGGGCGAAAATTTCAGCGAGAGAAAGATATATGAAAGTACAACCTGCAACCAGCGAGGCCGTAGAAGAAATAGGGGACAAGTAAGTTACGAGAGCAGCCAATTCCCCAGATAGGCTACTTTTTGTCGACCGTGTGTTGTTTGTTGTCGAAGTCTTTGTTGACGCGCTCAATGCGACGCTGCGCTGCGGCAGAGAAACAGTTCCGCCCACTGACCGCCCTCGGATCAACCTCGGACCGCTGCTGAAGTGGCGCCGAAGTGGCTCAAAGAGGAAATCTCCAAACACTACGGCCCAAAGCGGAAGGCACGACCAAAACATGCAAGGCCGGCGCGGGGGAGGGGGATTCATCAACAACATAAAGAAGTCACTAACACCGGGCAAGGTTATTATTAGCACAAAGACCTACATAACATGCAGAGAACAAGGGATGCCATGCGATTGCTGTTCAGCCCCTTCCTACTGTGAAGAAAATTTAATCACTCACTTTGACAGCTGCCACCCATGTTGTGGCGGTCGCCTCGGACACTGAAAGGTAATGAATAGGGGACCCTCAGTAGACCGACAAACTCCCAAATGATTTTCTAGTTGAGAGAATATCTCTCAATGGATTCAATCACCTCTAAGGGTGTAAATGAGAAATGTCTTTCCCTGGCAGTAACACATTAGTGCTTAGTACTTCTATCACTAGTAATTATTCACGATTCGATGTGATAGCCTACAAGTGCTGGCGTAAGTATTGGTACCACAAGATGAGAAATATATATTCATTCTGCACTATGTAATAATCCTCTTTTGACAAATCCTTTGGGGGACTTAGTAGTACTACCCTATAGTGACTATCAATAACCTCCTAGATCTGTCAAGCTTCTAGAGCTTCAATAGTACACTGCAAATCAATAGAGAGTAACTACAATGTCAGCTATCCAACTGACTCAAAACAGGTTCCCTTCACTTTCCTCTCCTTCTTGTGGTCTTCTAGAAGCCCGGCGGAAGGCTACGTGTTGACCCGGAACGGTAAGTTTCGCAGTGGGTCTACAATCAGCCAATGAACGCAGCCAAGACATACTATCTGACCAATTAACCGAAGCCGAACACGACTCAAACCAGATGAAACTGGTCATGTAATGTTTTCAAACAGGAGTCAGGGGCCCCCATCTCACCACCACAACATCCTTCTCTCACCACTGGCCAGATGCTGTCGAAGGGGCGGTTACTCCGACACTGACTCCTCGAGATCTTTTCACAGATAAGCCAGCTACGACAATTTAGCCTTGCGATTTGCGGTCCAAAGGTCCAACGTCCCATCTAGCCCCTCCGTGACCCCTCCTCGAGCCCGTCTCTAGTGGATCAAAGTGCACCGGCCGATAAAATTACTGCACCAGATGGGGTCGTGGATCGACCGGCCCCGAGCGAAACGACGGTAGGGCCATGGGATATTGCGCTGGCAATCACTAGTGTAGACATTCGACCCTTCGAGAAATCACCCGCGGGAGAGAAGGAGGGCAGCCCGGGTCGATCAGGGAATTCCACGGTTCGCCGTCCGTGGAGAATGAATGGCTCCAGTTCGATCAGACGGTGATAAGCAACTCCAGATTGTGAAGGGAATCTACGTAATTCTAAAGCATGTTGCTGCAGCGGTATGTTATACAGTGTGTAATGGAAAGCCAAAGTGTATGGCAGTAATAAGCTGTAAATTGAACAGTAGTCTGGGATGATTATTGAAAATTGATCGACGAAGCGAGAATAATGGGGGAAGGTGAGTGGCCCGCCGACAAGTGTGCCCCTGAAGGACTGAGAAGGAGGGAACCTGACAGGTTAATGGCAATTGTTAGTGTCGGGGACTAACCGTCGCCAAACGCTAATAATACTCGCGACGCTCCTGATCCCTTTCCCCCCCCCATTTGGCCTTGGAAACCAAAATCACCGCCGTTTCCTTCCCTTGCCTCTGCTCGTCACTCTTCTTTCTCTCTGGCCCCTCAATTCCACGCGCTGGTATTTGCCCATCGACCCCCCTTCTGCGCCGGAGAGATATGCTGTCGTTATTGACAGCCCCTCCCTCGACTGTCCGCCCTCCTTATCGTGTCTGGCTGCTGGCTTAACCCCTCCGTCGCCCTTCAACACTGACACCCTGACACCCACCCCTAACATCTCGATCTTCCCGAGGAATGCGCCTTTGACACTGGCATTCAATATCACACCCTAATCAGGAACGCAATGACCATGGAGAACGCCGATCGCTCCCCCTCCCACGTCCATTCGGACTCCGTCAACACTGGGTCCCACGATACCGACTCAATGGTCACCGTGCCATTGACCTCCAATTCCGAACACACCCAACCCGACTGGCGTTCTCTCAACATCCCTCAAACCCCTGTTGATGTGACATCTCCAACCCGGGAGCACTCGAGCGATGAAGAGGACGAATCCAGGACAACCCCGACTCAGGAACCAGCAAAGGCCGACCTAGAACAAAGCTCCAATAATGGCGATGCTATCTCGATACGGTCCCGCAGTAGTGAGGAGCGGGACCGGAGCGATGCAGTGGATTGGGAGGAGCTGGAAAAGACGGAAGAGCAGGAACCCCGTTGTGAAGGGTCGGATGAGGTGCGTATATCTAGTCCGAGAGATTCAAGATGCAGCAGTTGACGTGTACCAGTCGACTGCCCTTCTCTTAGCGCGATTGGAGCAGGAAAATAACGCTCTTGCGACAAATCCCAAGTCGGCTCTCGCCAGCAAGTCGCATGCGCAGCGAGTCACCCGACCGTCTCGTTCGCAGTCCTTGCACCAGATCAAGCGACTGATCGACGAGGACCCCCGATCATCACTACGCTACTCCCAACTGCCTCCGCCACCAATGACCGAACTCGAATTCTGGGCAGCGCTGGTCGCAGATTATCCCCAAACGGCCCAAAGACTACCTACATTGACCTCGAACAAGATCCGGAGCGGTGTTCCGCCACCTCTGCGTGGTGTGGTGTGGCCCAGCTTGGCGGGAGCCCGGGATAACACATTGTTGGCGGAGTACCAGCGATTGTGTGGCGAGACGAGTCCCTACGAAGGGCTCATCGGCAAAGATATTGGCCGCAGCTTTCCCAATGTGGAGATGTTCCGGGATCCTAACGGGGAGGGGCAGCAGATGCTCGCACGGGTGCTGAAATGCTTCAGTCTGTACGACACGAAGATCGGCTACTGCCAGGGACTGGGCTTTGTCGTTGGTCCCTTGCTGATGCACATGACGGATGCAGAGGCGTTCTGCGTACTTGTTAGGTATGTATACAAGCAAGCTGCAGCGTGCACTTCGGAGCTAACCGCCGCTCAGGCTGATGGACCATTACGACTTGCGGACCTGCTACCTTCCTGATCTTTCCGGACTTCATCTTCGCGTCTATCAATTCCAGAATCTGTTGGCTCGCCTGCGACCTGGCTTGTTCGCACACCTTGAGATGCTGCACGTTGAACCGGTATACGTATCGCAATGGTTCTTGTCCTTCTTCGCAGTCGCGTGCCCGCTGCCCATGCTTCTGCGAATCTACGACGTTATCTTCCTGGAGGGTGCCTGTGAGACATTGATGCGGGTGGCTCTCTCTCTGATGACGCGGAATGAGAAGAAGATCATGGCATGCGCAGAGTTCGAAGATGTCATGCAACTGTTGCTTTCGAGGAGTCTGTGGGACACGTAAGTTATAAGCCCAACCAATCACGAATTGATCTAATTCCTATAGGTATGCCTGCCATGCGGATGACTTCGTGAACGACTTTGTGTCTCTCACGTCGCTTGTCACAAAGGAAAGCCTCCAGGCTCTGGAAGCTAGCTATAACCAATCGCAGGGAGTTCCAACCGGCATCTCGTTCCCTCAAATGCAGGCAGCAGCTTCTCGATTCCTTGGGCGTCTCTGGGCTGGATCTAACTCACACAATTCGGTCAAGTCCATCAGTCTCAATCCCAACAGTGCAAGTGCGTCTAATCTGGCCAGCATCCGGCGATCAACATCCAAACAGAGCATGACGTCCACCCTCAATTCTGTGGAGTCGGCCTCGGACGCCAGCACCGCGCCGACTGAATTGTCGACAGACGTACAGAAGCCACGTGCCAAATCAGCCATCTCCCAGCACAAAGACCGTGACCTTCACACTCAGATCGAGGATCTCCTCATGGCTCTCAGCGACCTTCAACGCCAACACGCCGACCTCACGCGAGAATTGCAGCAAGAACGGGAGGAGCGCGAGGAGGACCAAGTCCTTGCCAAGTCAATGCTGCAATACATCAAAGAGACATCGGAAGAGCCACCGATGGATTTAGTCCACAAAGCCGACGCGAGATTCGCCATGGTCGAAACGCACAGGGTCGTCTCAACGGACCAAACCAAGCACCAACTGCGTGACGACCTCAATCGGTACAAGGAGATGCATGAACTAGAATCAAACCGATGCAAGAGCTTGACGCGCCGGATTGATGAGCACGAGAAGGAAAACGCATCCCTTCGAGAACAACTCCGTGAAGCGCGAGGCCGTATTCAAGACAGCTACCGTGAGCGCCAGCGGCTAGAGCGAATGGTCCGGGAGCTCCGCACGGTTAAAACCAAGACCCGGAATTCTGACACGGCGCCATCCGAAACCTACGGCTCCCCAACCAGCGATACCAGCGAAGGCTACACCAGCACCGGTCTCCGAGAACTGAAACTCGTCCGCACCAACTCACAAAAGAGCCAAAAGAGTACTACAAATTCGACGACGTTTACCAAACGAACCAGCAGCCTGGGGCTGCAATCTGTCCTTGCAACCGAGAACAATAAACCGGCAGCGGAGGAATCCCTACTGCTTGAACTAGTCAATGCAAAAACGGCAGAAGCAGTCGCACGCCAGGAACTTGAAGAAGTCAAAGGCAAACTGGATTCGATGCGGAAGGTCATGGCCCGGAACGGAATCATCCCCGAAGGACGACATTCATTCCTGGGCAGGCCACCATCTATTGCGAAGGCACCTACAGAGCCAGCATCGAATGGTGGCGGGCTATTTAGTGGGTGGGGAAGACGTGCTGTATCCACCAGCAATGAGTCTTACGAGGGAAGGTAGACAAGCCAGAATACACGTACATGAAATGGCTGGCTGGTCCACGTCTCTCGCAATTCCCTTGTATCACTTTATATCTCCATTTTGTCATATTTTCTGGTTGGAGTTTACCACAGCGGATGCATGTATGCCTAGACGGGATAAGATGGTGTTTAAATTGTATGATATCCCTCCTGTACAGATAACCAGTACAAACATAATAAGAATAGTGAAGAATAGACATAACAAGACAATCCATCAATAAAAGAAAATAAAAATAAATCACCCTAGGGACATAAAAGACCTTCTCAAATAATCTAACCAAACAATCCAACAAAAATCAAACTCACCACCATTAAACACAATTCCCCGAGAAAACTAAATCCAATCTACCCAGCCCTCCCCACCCCCTTCCTCTTCAATTCCTCCTGAAACACCGAATACGAATCAAACATCCCGGACTCCTGAAAATACTTCTCATAATGCGCCACCATCTCCGCCAACTTGTCCGGCATCTTCTCCGCAAGATCATCCACCTCCCCCAAATCCCTCTCAAGATCATACAACTCCCACTTCCCCTCTCCCCTCGGCGGCGGCAAATACAGCGCTTTCCACTTCCCCACTCTGACAGCCGCAATCCCCAGCTGTTCCCACCCCACCACATCCGCATGATAAATATCCACATCAACATTCTTATCAGCAGATTCCAGCAACGGCCGCCAGGAATGTCCGCGTACAGGGGCTACTTCCCTCCCGCGGAAAATTGGCCCGGGGAGATTGATTCCCGCTAGATCGAGGACCGTAGGGAGAATGTCCATGACTGTGGTGAAGGTGTTGGTGATGGTTCCTGGGGCCATACCGATGGTAGTAGTTTTGTTGTTGATCAGGGAGGGGTAGCGGACGATACACGGACATCTGATGCCACCCTCCGTGGTGTAGTGTTTGAGCGCTCGACAGGGTGCAGTAGCTGCTGAAGCCCATTGGGGACCGTACCAGATGAAGGAGTTATGGTTCCCTAGGTTCTCGAGCGAGTTGTCGTAGTATTTGTCAATCACGTCGCCCAGAGTAGCGCCCGCTAGGATGGGGATGGCTTCGAGGAGCTGCCCCTCTGCCCCGTTATCGGACATGAATACCACGAAGGTATTGTCCCATTCGTCTATGGATTCAAGGTAGTCTCGCACGCGGCCGATGTTCACGTCGATGAGATCGACCATTGCGGCGTAGATTTCCATGGTGCGGGAGGATTTAGCTTTTTCTTCCGGGGAGAGGTCGTCCCATGGGGTTGTGTTGAGGGTGATGATGGGCGCGGGGTCGACGTCTGCGGGCACGAGGCCGTTCTTGATTAGGCTGTGGAGACGGCGGGTGCGGAGGGCCAAGGGCCCGTCGGCGTATTGGCCGTGGTATTTTTTGATGGTTTCCGGGGGTGCTTGGAGGGGCCAGTGGGGGGCTGTGAAGGGGAGGTAGGCGAAGAAGGGTTGGGAGGTTTGCTCAGGGGTGCGGTTTTGGAGGATGGAGAGGAGGTTGGAGGTGAATGTATTGGAGGAGTAGAAGTCGTTGGGCAGGTCGGTGTCGCCGTTTAGAAATTGGTCGTCGCGCATCCAGAGGTTTTGCTTGTCACCCTTGATGATGACTCGGGGCTTTTCGGTCGTGTCGTAGAGTTGGGGCTCGTGGTTGTAGTGGTTGCCTGCGCCGGGGAGGAGGGTGAAGTTTTGGGTGAACCCGCGGGAGCAGGGCGCTACGTCTTTGGTTAGGCCGAGGTGCCTGTGTTGGTTGTATGGTTAGTGATGATATGTGCTGCTTTTGGGGGGATGAGGTGTGGTAGGGTAGGGTAGGGTAGGGTAGGGGAGGCGTGCCATTTCCCGGACATGCAGGTGAAGTAGCCGTTGTCTTGTAGGATCTCGGGCAGGGCTGCGACTTTGTGATTTAGATAGCCTTCGTATCCGGATTTGCCGTCGAAGATGTGTGGGAATCGGTTTCTGCTCTCTGCCATGACGCCCAGTCCTGCGATGTGCGCATCTGTGCCTGAGAGGAGCATCGCCCGGGTTGGTGAGCAGGAAGCTGCAGTGTGGAAGTCTGTCATGCGGATGCCTTCCATTGCTAGACGGTGCAGATTGGGGGTATCGATTTCTCCCCCGAAGGGAGAGGTGTCGCTGAAACCAAGGTCATCGGCGACGATGACGAGGAAGTTTGGGCGTTTAGGTGTGGTCATCGTGGTGGTGTGGTAAGGATGGATCTTTGGGTGCTTGATGCAACCACACACATGATTCCCATGAGGTGCTTGATAGCTTTATAGTTATCTGATAAACATACGCGCATATTGTTTGATTTTCCGCTACCTTGACGATATGTTGGAGACAGGTTTTACTATTGGGGCGTTTCAAACAACATGATTGTTAGCTCAGCCGCTAACGCTTGGACGGGACAATTAGCGATGGTATCATCACTCCGCACGATGGCTTCATCCACCGCCATTGATTTCCTACCATTCTCTCCACTGCGTGATGAATAATATCTTTAACGTCCGGTACTCGGTCAGGCTACGGCTGTCGGTCATTTAGCGTAGGATTCATGGAACAGGACAGAGAGCGCCACTCCCCTCAAGACGCCTCTAGAGCGATATGGCAACATCGCCCCAGAATGTCGCGATATACCTGGAGAATAACTATAAAGCAAGTTCAAGAGCGCGAGATGGCTGGGTTATGTGTATCTAGGACGGACTATGATCCTTCTGTAGCTCATCTGACCCGAAGACACCTTTAATTGTGCAGAGATACACTCGATCTCTAATAAGTCTGTGTACTTTGATAAGAAACATGGCAAGCTTGAGGAACCTACAGAGTATGCGCCATGCTTTCACCTGGAATATGTTGATAGCATACGCTATCATTGCCACCAGTGTCTTTAGCTATGGCTTTGACGACGCTGCTTACTCGACCATCCAGACAATGGACTGTACGTATTGCGATCCATCCATCTTCTTGCTTTGCATACAAATTCTCTGTTGACTCTTCTAAGCTTTCGAAAAGCAATTCGGCACTTATGATAGCTCCACTGGGGAGTATGGATTCAGCACTCAGCATTTGGCCTTCCTCAATTCTCTTGGCCTGCTTACAAAAGCAGCTGGCACATTCATCGGATGGGCGATTGGAGAGTACTATGGACGTCGAACCTGCTTTATAGGCATGCAGCTGATGTGCATCATCGGTATCTCCGTTAGTTACAGCGCGACGACTTTCGGTCAGATCCTGGCCGGACGGATGATAGTACAATGTTTCATTGGCTGGGAGGACTGGCTTGTGCCCATGTTCCTCGGTGAAATCTGTCCTACTGTGGTTCGCGGGGCGACAGTGGTGGTATACGTCTTTGCCCACATGTTTGGCTCGTTTATATGTGCTATCATCACGTATGAAACGTCCAAGTTGGAGGGAAACGCTGCTTGGAAAATCCCGATCGGCGTGATGTGGACGTTCCCTTGCTTCATCTTGCTTTGCAGTTGGCTTGTCCCAGAGAGCCCTCGGTGGCTTGTCCGGAAGAACAAGATTCAGGCGGCGACGAAACAGCTCGAATACCTTAACAAGGGGAAGGATGTCGATGTTGCTGGTGAAGTGGCGTTTTTGCAAGCAGCCGTCGAGGCAAACGCGCAGACGAAAGGCTCCTGGGCTGAACTTCTTCAGGGAACCAACCGAGTAAGTCATTTCTTTCGTACATGCCCTGACTTACGTGTGAAGTGGTACTGACATCTCTAAGAGAAGGACAATGATTGCAGTGATGACCGCGGCTTTCAATCAATTGACTGGACAATCCTTCGTCAGTCAGTATGGCAGTCTGTTCGTCAAATCCCTAAAAGTCATGAACCCGTTCGCCTTCACGCTAGGGTCCCGAGGCATCTCGACCATGGGCCCTTTGGTTACCTTCTCCTTAGTCGACACAACTGGAAGACGGCCCATATATCTGATCGGCGGTACTATGACCACCGCCCTACTCATGGCTTGTGGTGGACTAGGAACAGGCACCATAACCGATGGTAAAAAGCGTGGAGTTTGTGGAGTGCTCATGATGTACGGGCTGTTTTACATCATGTCTTTCGGGTCTATGTATGCCCCCTTACCGCCACTAGCATTAGATCGTTGATAAGGCATGTGCTGACCACTGACTTACACTCACTCATAGTTCGGTCATTACGGGCGCAGAAACTCCCCATCTGCGACTCCGCGATAAGACCTCGGTTGTTGCCTGGCTTATCCGGATTGTTTGCGACTTTGCAGTCTCCTACTCTCTTCCCTACCTACTCAAGGCCCCGTATGCTGATCTCCAGTCCAAGGTCGGCTTTATCTATGGCTCCCTTGCAGCCGTGGGGGTGGCTTGCGGATACTTCTTCCTTCCCGAGCTCACCGGACGCTCACTGGAGGAGTTGGAGGATATGTGGCAGCGGCGCATCCCTGCGCGCAAGTTTTCTGGTACGTATTGAGATTGGCTATAGAGCGGATTGCCCCAACTTAGTGAATGTTTCAAGCGAGCTAACGGAGGAGCACAGACTGGGAGTCAAGCCGCATCGGAAGTATCGGAGCCAAGGTCACCGAGATGGAGGGTGAGACAGAGGATGCTGAAAAGGCCACAGGAGGCCTGTCTCAAGTATATATTACTAAGGCATAATTTAGTCTTCGATCATATCAACTTATCTTCAATAGTAGCATGTGATGCGAGTGAAAGAGGAGTGAATTCTGCATTTTTGCTTTTTAGTATAAGCGGGGTTGTCACGGGTTAGCGGCAATCAGTTCCATTCCATCCTTGCTGGTTCCCGAGCGATCGCTGCTCCACCTTTTCGAGCTTTCCGTGGATAGAAGAAGCCCCAACTCAAACGCAGTTTCTGCATTCTCTAGTTAGTATCAACAAGCATCACAATAACAGTACCATGGCTTTTACCACCGAGGTGGAGTTTGACCAGGCAAGCCAATACACCCGTTTGTGACCGGGTCAACATCCATCCTGGCTAACAAGGGATAGGCATATGCCAGCGTCCGAGCCGCTTTCGCCTCGGGTCGCACCAAGAGCAAAGATTGGAGACGCCATCAGCTTAAGAGAGCCTGGTGGATGGTCGAGGACAACAAAGACCGCATGCTTGACGCCCTTCGTGCCGACTTGAACAAGCATCCTCTGGAAGCTATGCTGGGGGAAATTACGGGCCTTCAAAATGACATTCTGCGCACACTTGACAAGCTTGACGAGTGGACTAAGGATGAGAAGCCCACAAGATGGGATCCCATCAACTTTTTGGGCGGAACTGTAGTCCGTCAAGAGCCATTAGGCGTGTCATTGATTATTGGCGCTTGGAACTTCCCTTTCATACTGGCCTTACAACCCTTGGTCGCTGCTATTGCCGCTGGCTGTGCGGTGATCCTGAAGCCGTCCGACGTTGCACAAGCCTCCCAGGATCTCCTGATGGAGATCGTCCCCATGTACATGGATCGCGACGCTATAACTTGCGTCAGTGCAGGGCCGTCGGAAATGAAGTATATTCTTGAAAGTCGCTTCGATCACATTTTCTACACCGGCTCTGCAAATGTTGCCAGGATCATCTATGCTGCTGCTGCCAAACATTTGACCCCCGTCACTTTGGAACTGGGGGGTCAAGGGCCTGCAATTGTTGCCCCATCTGCGAATATCGATCTCGCAGCAAAACATATTGCTTGGGCTAAGTTTTCGAATGCTGGACAGGTATGAATTTTCTTATACATTAGAATGAATCACTTCATCGGCCCTAATGTGGACTCCAGATCTGCATTAATGTGAATCACGTCCTCATTGACCCTAGCATACGTGAAGCTTTTGTGACGAGACTGATCCACTACTTTGACGAGTTCACTGGCGGTCGAGATAACAAGCCAGACTACTACAGTCGCATCATCAACGAGCGAAATTTTGATCGTCTCGAGTCTCTTCTCGATAAAACATCCGGTAAGGTCATTCACGGCGGCATTCGCGACCGTCAAAATCGATACTTCGGACCTACCATTGTTGTGGACGTTAGTCTCGACGATCCTCTACTGTCTGAAGAGCTCTTCGGCCCCATCCTGCCTATCATTGACGCGGACCTTGATACCGCTATCTCTTTCACTCGCAGTAATGAGCACCCATTAGCTCTTTACGCCTTCACCAACATCGAGTCTGAAAATAAACGCATTCAGAATGAGACTTCTTCTGGTGGTGTGACGTTTAATGACTGTCTCCTCCATGCCGCTGCTCTTGATGCACCTTTTGGTGGTGTGGGGCACTCGGGTATTGGTTCCTACCATGGGAAGTACGGAATACTTGCTTTCTCGCATCTTCGCACATATACGAATGCTATTCCAACGTGGATGGAGGGGGCTATGGGTGCGAGATACCCTCCTTACTCTGAGGAAAATATAAGAAAGCTATCACCGCCTGTCAAGGCACCTTTTGACCGAGAAGGGAACGACACAACTTCTCGCAGCAAAGTTTTGAGTGCTGCGGCCACTCTGGCAGTTCTTGGTATTTCAGTCTGGATGTTTGGAGCGAGAGAGAAGCTCCCGCCTTATGGAAGGAACTGGTTGAGGAAGTGACGCTGTGTATCTGATGTATCTATTTTGATTGAAGCACAATACATGAGACTTTGAAGAAACCTATTCTGTTCGTTCTAAATTTGTGCCGCATACTGACATATGTCTAGACTCCCGATGCTAGATGCTTCCCTTTTTGATGACACCGGCTACACCTCACCACGTAGTGGATCTATTTATAACACCAGGACTACTTTGTGACTCAATTTTAAGTCATGTGTCAAGTCTAAGGATCAACATGAAGTCAATAAAACAACTCTAAGCATTAACATGAAGTCAATAAGCGTGACCACCTAACGAGTATAAATTGCCCCTTGAGCCCCCGGACTGTCTTCCCCAGACTTCTCCTCCTACAACTCCCCAGTCTACCATACATTCACCTACCTTCACCTACCTTCACCTACCTTTCATACTATTCTGCTCTCTTTCCTACTCCTCATGTCTGATTTTACCGTTTCCATTCCTACTTCTATCTTTCTACCTCTTCTATTTTCTTTCTCACATTCATCCTTCTCTATCCTCGTCTACGACTGCTGGCTCATTGTCTACAGCAACTGAGCTGTCAGGTAAGTCGCCCTGCCCCCAGTCGACCTAAGCCATGTCAAGCCCTGGGGGCTTGTGAACCACATCCTGCCTCACCTGCCTCAACCTACCTCATCTACCTCGTCTACCTCACCTGCCACCACCTGCCCTACCTCACCTTGCCCTACCCTGTCCTGCCCTGCCCTGTCCTCCCTCACCTACCTCACCTTACCTCATCTGCCTGTCCTGTCCTGCTCTGCCTCACCTACCTCACCTCACCTTGCCTGCCTTGCCTTGCCCTACCTATCTACCGACCTGCCTACTTCACCTCATCTACCTCGCCTCACCTTTCCTGTCTGCCCCTGTCTCAACCTACCTCACCTGTCTGCATCAACCTGTCCTATCCTGTCCCTCCTTCCCCACCTACCCATCTCAACCTGCCCTGCCCTGTCCTGTCTCCCCTTCCCCACTTACCTACCTGCCTACCTATCTCAACCTGCCCTGTCCTGCCCTGCCTCACCTCCAACCTCATCTGCCTCGACTACCACAACCTACCCTTTCTGTCCTGTCCTGCCCTCCTTTCCCTACCTACCTACCTACCCACCTCAACCTGCCCTGCCCTACCTCACCTACCTCACCTTGCCTACCTCATCTGCCACTCCCGCGTCTGTATACAATACTAATATATCAGGTAAGTCCTCCTGCCCCAGTCGACACAGGCCATGTCACGCCCTGGGGGCTTGTGAGCAATACCTGCCTCTCCTAAATCAACCTGCCTCTCCTACATCAACCTGCCTCGCCTACATCAACCTGCCTCGCCTACATCAACCTGCCTCGCCTACATCAACCTGCCAACCTGCCAACCTGACCTCCTTGACCTACCTCTCATTCTGCCTTCCTGCCTGCATCTACCTACCTACCTACCTGACCTTCCTGACCTACCTGACCTATCTGCCTGCCTCTCTCTCTGCCTCCCTGCCTTCATACCTACCCACCGGGGGCTGCCACAGCAGCTAGCCGCGCAGCATGACACGTTCCCGCAAACGTCTATCTCATCCTGCCGCCCCTCGGTATACAAAACAGACTTTAGCTCCTGCCCCCCTACGGGCATAAGGGAGTCCACCGGGGGTGCGTGACGGTGCACAATGCCGTCCAGGTATAGGTTTGTTGGCTCGACAGACACCCGTCGAGCCCACTATACCTCCACCCGGTGTTAAGCGAGTACCTTCTCTCATTTATGAGATGACAGGGAATGCAAGTATATAGAAAAAAGCCGCACACTTGACTAGCTGGCTTAGTCCGCTGGTCAGGTACAAGTTGTTTTGAGCCAGCGCTGTAATAGCGCCGAAAACAAAAAAAAAGTCTCACCCATGTAGAAATACATGGCGTTGAGACGCCTGGTTGTGCGGGCCAGGTCCTCCAGCGAATGAAGCTCACACCTCATCGTGGTGCTGGAGTCTAGTAGCCTGTCCTCTTGGGGGGTGGAACCTTTTGGGGTTTGCCCTTGGGGGTTGGGTGAAGCTAAGATGAGCTTGGTAGGTAGGTATATAGATAGATAGATAGGTAGTTGGGTAGTAATGATAGAAGAAGAAGAGGAACATGGTATCTATTGTTACTGTAGTACGTATGATTAGTGTGTAGTAGATAAGACTTTACATTCCTAATTATTGGTCTATCAATTCAAATGAACACCAGACCAAACAATAAGCAATAGTAAAAGGATCGCTACATAAAGCAACCACTTCTACCCTACCCTCTCATTTAGTCACAGAAACATTCATACCACAGACAATGGCCTGAATTCGATAGACCTCTCGAGTAAAAATGTATCATACAACCACGATACTCCCCAACAGCCAACGCAACCATAGTCACAATCACACACCAATAAAGCAGACTCACACACAGACACACAACCGCCACCAACCCCAAACCACCCCTTATCATTCAAAAATAAAGAAAAGAAAGAAATACATCTATCCCTTCAACGGATCATGCCCCCAATTCTTCAACGACTTGTAACTCTTACTATCCGTATTCTGCTTGGCCGTCTCCTCCTGCGCCAAATGCCGTTTACAGTACGACACTACCTTGCGCATATGATCGACGTCTTCGTCCGAGTATCCCGATGGATCTTTGGACGGGTTATGTTCCAGGATGGAGACGATTTTGCGGCCGCTGTCAAACCCAGATAGTTATAGACATATCGTTAGCTTGAATAAAAAAAAACCAAGGGGATAAGGAGATATTAGTGGTTTGGTTTAGGTAATAGTAGTGAAGAAAGGGTGGGGGTGGGGGAGGAACATGCCTTTCATGTCCAATCGTCTCCCCCGACGAGGACGACTCGTTCGTCCAGCCTGAGGACTGCGATTGGGTGCCTTTGAGCCAGTCGCGGAGCTCGTTGGGTGTCATGTTGACGAGGGAGTTGAATTCGCTGTCAGCATTATTTAGTAGTAATTTTTGGTGGAAGGGGTTGTTTTGGGTAAGGGGGAAAGTACTCGATGACGGTGTCTTTGGATTTGACCATTTTGGTGAGGCTTTTTTCTGTTCTGTTCTGTGGTATGATAAACTGTGAGATAGTGAAGATTTGGAGGTGGTCAGTAAAAGAAACTCGAGAGGGCTAGTTTCTGGCTTTGTAGGTGAGGCGAGATTTCCTGACGTCATGTTTCCGGGAACAGATACATCGTCATCGTTCAACTTTTGGGTGGGAGTGGTTGGAGAGATGAAAGAGGATTTGTTGTCTATTTGGTAGAGATTAAGGTTCGGGAAGGTTATTTTTGTTCGGTTCTCGAGGTGGATGGGTTTGTTGTTCATTCAGTCATGGCGTGCGATAAATCGAAGAAAATAATCACATTGGTATCGATAGTATAAGAAGGACTAGATATAAGACGTTCACATCCAACTCCAGCAGTCTGCCACCTAAGTCTATACAACAAGAAATATCACAAACTGGCCTAAGGGCCTGCACTGAGAGCTCGCCCGCATTTCTGTATCTGCTTGTAGACCGGCTCCTTGGCGAGATATTCCTCGGTAGCATCCACGATCGTGTCGATTTCATCAATGCCATCGAGAGAAATATCTGCTAATCCGTTGGGTACATCGAATCGGAATAAACGATTCTCGTCATCCAGTTCCGTATGCTCTCGAAGGAACTTGTTCATGTCCACCTCGGTGTCGATGGAATCAGTGCGCGATGACTTCAGTAAGCCGAACATCGCTTTGCTGGATCTCTTGATTGAAGGAACACCGGTACCGATGGACACCATGCATCGTATTTGGGTATCCAATGAGCCGGATGGCCATATGCCTCTCGCCTCTATCCAGACTTCTCGCACCGGATTGTTAGCGTCTGTGTTGCTGTTGTAGAATCGCCGTCCGCTTGGTCCAATGGGGACGGGATCGAAGAGCTGCTCGGTGGAGAAGCAGGCTCTGCCAGCTTGCCATACTTTGGCGGTCTTGTAAAGCTCGTTGGAGCAGTATTTGCTCGGATAGCTTGTTAAGGGTGCTAGATTCCGTTTTGAACCGTCGTCGGTCACGCAAACGTAACTGTGCCAATTAGAAGGCAGTTGAATAATCCTTAAGATGGACTCACACTTTGCAAGAAGACGCTGGCTCTCTTAGGAGAATGTCGTCCTCATAACCAAGCTCGTGAAGAATCGCCTTCATGGCAGTTTCGATCCTGCGACCGTCATATTTCGATTGTCGGCGCAAGTTGCCTCCCACTGGCAGTAGTCGCTTTCGAGCAAATACGTGATTTGACAGCCGCTTATATGCGTTGATGCACTGATCAATATCCATCTCCAATCGACCAAGCATAATGGCTATCAGCCTATGATATGGAGCATTAGTAATGAAACCCCGATCGGGATGATTTGTGCACCATAGAATGCCTACCCGCCTGATCCCGAGCCTCCTATCAAATCAAAGTACTCGCATGGCTTTGGTGTGTTTTCAGGATCGATGGATTCCATGATATGCTTCAGAATGTAAAGGGAGGATAATCCGCGGACACCCCCGCCATCGAGGCTGAGGAGACTGATGTTCCTCACCATGGTGTAAACGGTAATGATGAACTTCAAGATGAGCTCAGAAACCAACGTGGTTCAGCCACCATGAGCCACGGATCCCGATACTATTTATATGCCATCAGATTTGACACCGAACACTGCCTATGGAAATCTTCGCCTCGAGATAATGACGCAATCCGTCAACGGCTGATCGGGCTCAAAGCATTATCGGGGCTGGTATCAGTGCAGCCAGTGAAGACGGTTCATGAATCAATTCCGGCCCGACGTATTGATCGACATTGTCCATGCGGATTCTAAGCAATAGCAAATGAGATCAATGCCTCGCTTCTTTGGGCACGTTGGAGCGGACGGCTAGTGCGCACTCACCGTCTTTTCCAGGCCCCATTCGACGCAGCTCGTTTTATCATGGTGGGGGAGCATGTCGGGCTGGGATTTAACTTCAAGCAGCCACAGTTCATAGGCGGGGTGACAGCCACGTAGTCAGAGCTTAGCGCCGTCATCCTTGGGTGAAGCAACCAGCGGCCCATGCTCATTGGAACTTCCGGGGGAGGATATGATGGTGCCTAAAGTTGATCATCGCATCGAGGAGATATTTGCATTAGCTTTATCTGGATGATATAGCCCTTGCATTATCTTCTGTTGGAGATAGAGAATGATTATCATGGATGCATGGAGAGTGGGGGAACCGCCAAAACCTCGATTCAGTTCATCCCAGAAGTCATCGGACACCTTATCGACACCTGAGGCATAAAGATACCAAGAATACGCTAGTGCCAACGATAGCGAAGACCATCACTATGAGGCATCATACTCGGTCTGCACAAGGTGCGGACAGCTTCTAGGGAAGACCCTCGAAGGAAATACACACTTTCCCCTTCGAAGATTGACTGCACCCTCAAGAGTTGGGAATTGATACAATATAATTCATAACCTGTGCCTAAACGAACAGGTCGGGTATTGAAGAGAAGCCTTGCGGGCTTCTCCTGCGTCTCGCTTACAATAGACCTCGTGTTCGCGTGGACTGATCATCCGTCTGTGAAACATGTTCTTGAGTGTGACTACACTCCTACCGCATCTTACATATGTCTACCCATTGGTGTCATTTGCTGTCAAAAGAGTCCAACACAACGTGGACGCTAGGCTGCAAGAGTCATGCCTAAGGCAGCGTGTAGCCGCCATCAATCACGAGGTTGGCTCCAGTCATATAGCTCGAGGCATCGGAAGCGCAAAACACATAGGCCTGAAACATTAATAACTGTTCATCGTTTCGGATAAAGGAAGTAGTGAAAATTCACAAGGCAGAAGCTAACTTACTCCTTTGAGTTCATAGGCATCAGCCATTCGCTTAGCCGGCACCATGTCGTTCCATTTCTCGCGCCATTCCAGAGGGTGGATATCGAGGATTTCTGTGGCTATGAACCCCGGGGAAACGCAGTTGACCCGGCAAAAGTCAACCCACTCAACAGACAGACATTTTGCCATCTGCACGACCCCGGCTTTGGAGGCATTGTACTGGACCATGCTGCTTAGTACACACACCCTAGAATCAAAATAGAATGCAACATACCGCTGCTTGCTTCTGAGGCACATTCACCAATGTTGCACTGACAGAGGCCGTGAAGATGACATTCCCATGTCCT
Source organism: Aspergillus eucalypticola CBS 122712 (assembly GCF_003184535.1). Lineage (NCBI taxonomy): Eukaryota > Fungi > Ascomycota > Eurotiomycetes > Eurotiales > Aspergillaceae > Aspergillus > Aspergillus eucalypticola. The sequence goes on from NW_020290278.1 coordinate 139,066, forward strand.
TGTTGCTTGAAGATCCGAGAAGCCGCTTGCGCGCTATAAAACGCGCCATCTAGATTCACTTTCATGATGTCACGCCATTGTTCCGTGGTGTAGTCTTCCGCCGCGATATTGGAAGTGACTCCCGAATTCACGACGATAATATCGAGCTTGCCAAAGTCTGAAGCGATCTGTTGGATTACCCTTTCGATATCCTCCTGATTTCCAACATCCGCCTTATAGGCAGCTGATTTCACGTTATTCTGGGTACCGATCTCTTCGGCAATGGCCTCTGCCGCTTTAGAAGAGTTGTAGACCAGGGCCACCTGCGATAGTCAGCACAAGGTGGCTTGGTAGAACGCTTGATCTTACATTGGCACCAGCTTCCGCGAGGGCCCTCGAAACCTCGAGTCCAATACCCCGGGCGCCGCCTGTGATCAGTTAAAAGCTGCTCATGTTGCTCTGCAGGGAAGGTACCTGTAATGGCAGCAACCTTGCCGGTGAGGTCGAAGGCCTTCAGGACGTGCTTGTTCTCGGGCTTAGAAAGAACCATGGTGGCTGTATGACTGAATAATGGTTGAGATTATGCTCATGCTACATAGCGAGCTTTGTGTCGGTGAAGTACTCCGTGCGACGTAGGGAACCCCGCAATAGACCCCCGCAGCGGAGGTCCTCCGAGATTGGCACGTGGTAGTTATTTGTCTGAGCGCGCCTCATCTGAAGTATCACGTTCACGCGCTCAGATAGAAGATCTCACAATTCATAGAGATAGCTATCATCCACGAAATTAGCCTGATGAATAAGACTGTGTGCCGATAGTTGTTTGTGCTTCTCAAGGGCATCCCCAGAAAACCGTAACGAATCAAGCGCCATCGCTGCTCCAAAATGCCCATCACGCGTCTCGTAGGCCCCAATCAATAGACTGAGGTCTGAGATCATCCGCTGAGCATGAGCAGACGATACAAATCTTTCCTTGATAAAAGCTAGGCAGTCTGCAGCATTAGAAACGGCGGATTCTGATGTTAGCTGCGGCCGCACGTTTGGCATATGAGCGAGAAAGAGATTGAGGCGTGCAGCCTGGTAAGCGCATCTCGCAATATCAAATGAGAAGAGCACCTGGAGATTCATCTTTCGAACTTTCTTAATGGATTCTACTATCCAGTCACTGTGTTCCTGACATATTTCCTGGGCTTGGCTAGCATAGGTGCTTGATCCCAAGGGACGTAATACCACATCAGGGGCCGCATTGGGATGTCCGAGAAGGAAGAGGCGAAACAGGTCACAGTGTGCCTGACGCCAAGCGAGTTGGATCTCCAAAGATCTCACAACCCACCGGAAGTTTGGCTGGATTATGGTTCCAGTGGCCGAAGAACCCACAACGGACGCTATTTTCTCCTGAAGCTGAGTGAGGTTCATTTGAAATCCTTGCACAATACCCTGAAACTCTTTGAGAGGCTGCTCCAGCAGGGCCAACTGCCTGGTGAAGCGCATGATATCTCTGCGCACCCTGGAAATACGCAGTATCAGCTCCAGCATGCTGTAGTGAGCTTTGTCTTCAACCCGAGCGGTGGAAGGGCCCCGTATTGTGTCGGGATCCGTTGAGCCAAATTCCTCTTCACGACACGGATATTGCTGGTATATCTCCTCATAATTTATCGTGCTGTAGCTGGGAAGCCCTACAGAAAAGTAACCATCTAGTAGTGCCATCGTCCAAGCAGCTCTCCGCCGAATCTCCTGAGTGACAAAGCTGAGGTGTGGGCTTTCATGCTTCAGCTGGAGAGCAGTCACATGGCGGCTCGCAATGGAAGCCATCATGAAGGCCCTTTCGAACCGGCCAACTTCGGCATGATACTGGATAATCAAGAAGAGTGCCTGCAATCTGAATATTGAAGGCGTCTCGATCATGTCCCAGATCCTCTTTTCTGACAGTTCGATCAATGACACGGTTTCGGAAGGCTGAGACCCAGATGGTCTGCACCTTAGTTTGACCAAGGCGCACATAGATAACACGAGACTTGGCTCGAGCGTTCGAGCAGCACACATTCGCCGAATTGAGGGTTCGTGAAGGAAGCTGTAGGAAGGCAAGGGATACAGGTGCAAAAAATAGTCATCGAGAACTCCAGCTAACTCCGCTCCGTCCTTCACAGGGTAAACTCTGATAGAAATCAGCGGCGCGATCAACTATAAAACGCTCATAACGACCGTCATACAGTCCTTGCTGCAACACATTCAGGGAGACCAAGCGAGTGGAAGACTTGACTGTCGATTTTCCATCTCGATCCTGAGATAATCGGCGAGCTCCTCTAAAGGCTGGATATTGGCATTCCTGATGGCGTCGGTGACAGTTATTGCACTGTGGCGTCTCACCTGAACATCGGGCTTTTTGAAGACGGCAATAGATGCACGCCCGAGTTCCACGACGTCTTCCGGGATGGCCACCGTCATGCCTCGGGCGCCCGGGGGATGGGTTATCCATCTCATAGGAGCATGCATGCTTTAGCCTCTCGCAATTCCCACAAGTGTACTTTTTACGGTCGCAGCGAACCTAAAATGTTATAACGACTAAGAATCGATGCAGGGTGAAAAGCAAACGTATCAAATGGAGGCTTACCTTGCGCGACCGACACTGAGAGCACGGAGGTGCAGCTTCCCGATCATGGTGGTTATCCATGTGCGCTCACAATGTCTATCATCAAACACGCGATCAGGATACTTGTAAATCAATAAAATACTAGCTCTAGCTGGATTTGCCTACGTTCGACGATTGTCCAGCTTGTATATCAACGTGAACGCTATTGCGCCTTAGAGGCGTGCGATGGCGTCAGCCCGATGTACCTGCAGCCGAGGGATAGTAGGTTGACAAACTCCGATCGTAATTCCCATACTAATCTCCGTAGGCTTGCAGGTCTGGCGCATACTATAGTGCAGGTAACACAGCAGAAACTGAAACTACTGGTTACATGTGAGATGTATTCTCCGATGAACCACGATGCCGACCGTAAGACACGGGAGCCTTTCCGAGCCGCTCGTCGTGATGACCTTTGGAAAGTGTCATCAGCACAGTCTCTTCAAAGAAGGAAGTTCGGCTGCGGAATGCAACAGAGGCAAATGCAAGGGCTTGGATTAAACTTCACGCGAACAGAGTATTTCACCCGGTTGTTCCACGTAGACCGAGACCAGTACGAGTAATCCATACCCAAACTTTGCGCGGATGGGGTATAGTCTAAAGCAATGCGTCCTCCCATGATAGTCGCATGCACTGGCTCACTGATGAGCCCAGGCTGCCGAAAGAAGGCATAATCAGTCTTTCAACGACGGAGAAGACTCTGACCAGAGACCGGCACAAGCCATTGTGGGCATCAAGAGTCATGGGAACGCCAGGAAGTCGGCCAAATCCACGCGGAGAAGGAAAAGGGGTGGATAATCGACCCAGCTCGGCATCGCGCCTTCCGTTTGTAGATGTTGGCGAACTGCAACGTTCTCAGAGCACACCATCACAATTTATTCCAGCCAAGTCATTTGCCTCTGCCTTCATTTTTGCAGGGCATCACCTCACGTACTTTCTCGGCCTTCAGTCTTTGCATCCTCGTGATGTCTCATTTGCTGCAATGTGAAGATTGCCTGCCACAGTATCTACCAATCAAGCCCAAGTTTCTCGATTGGTTTAGCCGACATCGTCATCGCAAGATACATAATCTGTCGGGGCGGTAGAAAGAACCAGAGAATGCCTGTGTCACCTCTTGGAAAATAATTTCCGATCACATTTGATTATGGCTCTAACTTGTTGGATTTGAAGGAACTTGCCTGTGACTCCTTGCTCGACCTGGGCATCCAGGGTCACCCCTGGTACCGGGTACCTCGTGTCTTCGCCATCAAGGGTTGTTCATACACCTCACTTAGACTCCCACTGTGTGCCCCGCACATGTGCCACTTCTCTTCTGGGCATAGATGTCCCGGATCAATGGGACATGTTGGTAATAAGCATATCCCGGCTGAGGTTCAGTCCAAGTAGCATGACCAACTAGAAGCCCATGACGTTAAGTCTAGCATGGGCCGGTTTGATAGGGAGCCATAATCAAGGAACGCGCTGTGATGTCGGACAGCCCTTGAAGGCTGAGAAACGCACGTGGTAGTGCGGTGAACAGCATCAGGCAGGCTGGTTTGAAACTCACATCGAAGATATCGAAACAAGTTTGTTCGGCTTATGGGCCGGTGGGTATGTCTCAAATCAGATTATTGTCATATTTAGAACATTACCCGAGAGCTAAGTCCAAGCCACAGGGCTCAAATATCTGACATGATAGCTTGAATGAGAGAGATTTTACACTCACTGACCTGTATTCATCTTCTGATGGTCCTTCTGCATCCCCAGGGGCTCAAGCAGCCTTTGTGAGCTTTCCCTTGCTCAAAGCCTGCGATCGCGTGCCAAACCAACCTGGGTCCTCTCGGCTTTCTGACCGAATTTTTTTGGTTACCAAGTTTGAATGGCTCAAAATTCGAAAACCGATAAATATTGTCACCTCTCGTAGTCAAGCTTTCGTAAGAATTTAGTTTGATTTTTATTTGGCTTTTCGGTGGAGTGTTCACTGAGCCGAAAAGTACTGGCAGCGTCTTATGCCGTGAGTTGCTATCGGTGAAGCTGAGACCAATGACGGAAGACCTGGAGAATTAATCCGCAAGCGATAATGCTTGTTGAGGTGTCATACTAGAGTGCGCCTGACCGCAATCATTCCAAACGTGGATATGAGCAGGCGCATGGCTTGGATATTGATGCTTTTGTTGGGATCTGTAAGAAAAGTCGAGCAGACCCGAGAGGGGCCGAGCCGTGTTTGCTTTTTCCGCCCACGTCTCTTATGGTGGCTGCAGCATCACAGAGTTGGGAGAATATTTACCGCTTGCGGTTGGACTGCCACCGCTGTTTGGCTCGGATGATGCGAAAAATAGCCGAGCTGCAGAGTACCCTCTGACCTCTTCTGGAATGAAGACTCACACAGGCATTCGAGGCAATGAACTTGCAAAGCCTTGCCTGAGGCGGGTGGCCTAAGTTGAATAACAAGAGAACAGTCAGAGCTATTGTCGCAGATTCGAACAGTGTATCGCCTGACATCGTCTAGTGCGCATCTGGGGGACGATCCGACTATAATTATTATCAGCCTTATCTTTACTAACTTGGGACAGTTCATTGCTCGAAGATTGGGGCTACCAGCTTGACGGAAATGATCTGATACGTCGAGCTGCCTGTGGGTGTGCCTGAGCGGAGGCTATACGATCTAATTTGGCGACTAGCGGTCAGCCAGCCCCAAGCTAACACGATCGGTACTAGACTCAGGCAATCCATGTGTTGGGGGGATTCGAGTTGGGATTGGACAGGCTTTACGAATTGTAAGCTAGATCGGTTGGCTCTGGAGTGCGCCATGTGCGCCCCTTCTGCTGGGATGAGCTGTCCGGGATCCGAGCGATGACTGATACTATAGTACCTGTCACTATAGTCATTACTCGCTAAATGGAACTAACGCTCATTCCAAGTAGGTGGGGATGGCCTCAAGTACAGAGCCTAGTCAGTCAGTTGATTGTCGATGCGACCAAAGCGACTGGCAGCTGAGACACCTTGAGATGGGATCCCTGATGGCCCTTGAAATCTATTGGGCTGATAGTCAGGCATAGCCATTTCCTGAAGGAAGCAAATCCCATGTGTGATGTGTTCAATACGAACCCCAGCAAATCATACTGTATCGGATGTTGCGGCTCAGTCTAGCTCCCTCACATGTGTTCATCTCAAGCACATGGTGCAGCTACACTGGTGGACCTTGAATCGTTACATAATTGCTCCGTCCATCGGATGTCCCGTTCGGTTCATCTGGGTGGGGGCTCGTACAGCTGGAGGATTATCTGCATTAGGCTATGCAGTAGATCCGACATCTGGTGAACTCTCACGGACAAGGCAATCCCGGGCGATACAGCCCCCTTGGATCATCGTGGAGGCAACATCCCAGCCTAACAGGACCAAGTGACTCCTGCAGCTACAGGCCTGAAAAGAGCAAGAAAGGCAATTGAAAAATACTAGCAAGACCGGGCTCAGAGTGTATATAAACCACAGGGCCATCATGAACGAAGACACGGCAAGAAGCTGGCGATCCGCGTAGATCTTGCCTTCACTTGGTTCTTTCAATCTTGCGCTACTGAGCACTAGCGGCACATCATGACAATCTTTTTGCTACTCCTTGGGCTTCTAGCCCCATTGGTTTTCTGCAGTCCAATCAAACATGCTACTCCGCATCATTCCCAATCTGCCCCAATACCGAGAGATATGCAAGGCAACTCTTCGCAGTCACCCAATACCCCATGGCAGGGATATGATCTAAATACGAATTACTATGAGACCATTCCACAGACGAATGTTGTGCGTGAATATTATTTTGACATCGTCAACACGACCGCTGCTCTTGACGGAGTCGAGAGACCAGTGCTTCTGGTCAACGGCCAATTTCCAGGCCCTACTATTGAGGCCAACTGGGGCGACACTGTCAAAGTTCATGTTACGAATCGCATGGAAAACAATGGTACGGCCATCCATTTCCACGGAGTTCGACAGCTGTACAACAACCAAATGGATGGAGTAGCAGCGTTGACGCAGTGCCCTGTTCCCCCAAACTCCAGTTATACCTACGTCTGGAGAGCCGAACAATACGGGTCGAGTTGGTATCACTCGCACTTTTCTCTCCAGGCATGGGAAGGCGTCTTTGGGGGCATTGTGATTCACGGCCCTGCGACAGCAGAGTATGACCACGACTTGGGTGTGGTATTTCTCAATGACTGGTCGCATCAAACAGTCGACGAGATGTATCAATCTGTACTCGAGAGTCAGGGGCCGCCGCATTTTCAGACAGGCCTTATTAACGGGAGCAACATCTGGGTTACCGCAGATAACCAGACCGTTGGTCGTAGATTCCATACAGAATTTACACCAGGACAAAGATACCTGATCCGGCTAGTTAATGCAGCTATGCATACCCATTTCAAGTTCTCGATCGACAATCATGACCTTACCGTCATCGCTAGCGACTTCGTTCCTATTTTACCATTCACAACGAACAATGTCCCCATTGGCATGGGACAACGGTATGATATTATCGTGACAGCAAATCAAGCTCCGGACAATTATTGGATCCGAGCGATCCCGCAGTCCTTCTGCAGTGACAATTCGAATCCAGACAATATCAAAGGGATCCTCCACTATAAGGGTGCTTCCAATGACAACGAGCCCACAAGCACAAAGTGGGATTACGGTGACGACTTCCAGTGCCTGGATTTCTCATTAGACGAGCTTGTCCCGTGGCTTGCCCTTGATGCAGATATTGGTGGCGCCCAGATGCACGAGTCAGACGTGGACTTCAGCTCATTCGGAGATGTTCCCTTGTATCTGTGGACAATGGGAGGCAATGCTCTTAATATCTCGTGGAAAGATCCCACCCTGCAGCAAACCTTCGACGATCCCGACAAGATGGACTGGGAAGCAAGCCAGGGAGTGATAGAGGCTGCGATCGCGAATAAATGGACCGTTTTGGTTGTCCAGACAGATCTTCCTGTTCCTCACCCGATCCATTTGCATGGTAAGCAAAAATCCAGGGCTGAACATGGAATGTGAACTCACTAACTCTTAACCGCAGGACACGATTTCTATCTCCTTGCTCAGGGTTTCGGCCAGTTCAGCCCACAGAATGTCACGCTCAAAACAAAAAACCCACCCCGCCGCGACACTGCGCTCATGATCGCTGATAGTTCCGCGACGGGTGGCGGCGGCTATATGGTTATTGGCTTCCCCGCCGACAATCCGGGTGTATGGCTTATCCACTGCCACATTGGATTCCATGCAACGGAGGGGTTCGCGCAGCAGGTTGTCGAGCGACAGAGTGAGTTCAACTCATTCTTCAGCGAAGATTTGCTGGTGAACACATGTGATGCGTGGGACGAGTATGCCAAGGTGAATCCCTACGGACATCAGTACCGGGGTCTTGCTGGGCCATACGAATCGGGTATATAAGGAGTCAGTCACCTTTCACTTCTGATACTTGCACCATGTCCACTCATCGTTTATTTTGGATATTGTTCGGGGTTTATATACAGCACTTAATATCTGTCTCACATTGGTTAGACGCTTAATGATGGAATGATTATAATGAGCCGGCAGCATATATACATACATACAGAAGCATCAGACTAGTCCTTTTGCAATCGAAACATTCATTGCCAAACCATGCAAACACCCCTACATAGATGATGATGTCAGCTTTCCCAATAGTTAACTCTTCACTGCACTTTCCCTCTCGTGACCTACCTAACAACCACTAGTACTAATCACCCATCCATCACCAAGCGGTAACCTATTCCACTCCCACCCAAAACTCAAAGCAAATGGAGGTACCCAATCCACTTCCCTCCGGAACGTCCGAGATGTTGAAACAATCGCGAAAATCCACTTTGCCTGACAGGCCAATAGATGGACGTGCTGGTGACGCGTGGACGTCAGATATAGATATGATGAGATTATATTATATTATATCATATCAGATTAGATGGTGCTATTAGAGCCTGAGGCGAAAAAGTACGAGATGATCATGGTTATGTAGATGGGGATTTTAGAAGTAGAGTATTTTCGATGATTGAGGGCTAGAAATTTGATGCATGAGGCGAGTGGGTGGATGATGATGGGATTTAGGGGCTTTAGTACGTCAGTAGTAGCAGCAATTGATGCTTTCTTGGCTTAGGTAGACAAGGAAGTGAGATTGGAGATGGTGTGGTAAGTTGGACATGAACAGCTACTACTTCATATTTACATTAGATGTGCGGCGACTAAGAGGCGGTCGTTCTCGGACCCGAAAACACTTTCCAGGGGACTAAGGCTATCTTGGCTATCCAGTAGGAGAATATCCATGCTTGCTGTTGTTACCAGATGCAGGAGTTTAACGTCTCAGGTGTTTTCTATGTGTTTGAGACAGCATGTTACTTGAATATGGGGCTGACTCGTATATGCAAGGATGAACCCACGTGTGTTGGGTGGATGGTATGCAGGTGGTACAGAGTAAAAACACATTCAGTGGATTCCTTTGAATACATCTAAACAGTCATGATTGTCGTCCTAGCTCTCCAAACATATTAGCACCATAAGCAGGCGAACATATGCATTGCCAGTTACAAGTATGCATCCTGTTAAAACTTTCGCTTTTTACCCTTCTCAAAGAGATCGAGCTCAAATAGCAAAGCGCAGGCTGCGACCACACGGAAGCTCTTAATCTCACCATACACTTCTCTACGACGGCGGGCGGGATCCTTGTCACTCTCACCACCGACATGGATGCAGGCGAGGCATAATTCCAGAGGCTTGAGTTGATCCGACAGACTGGTTATTGGCGACTCGGATGTGCGTCCTTCGCGCATCTGCCCCACAATCCAGGTAGAGATGCGATCAAATTCATCGGCGAGTTTGTTGGATTGATCACGCTGCCGACGGGTCTGCACACCCCCTTTATTCAGGACAGACCCAATGAACACTTCTAGCTCACTCAGTGGCTCGATTGGGTGCTCGGAGTAATTGTTTCGTGCCGAGAACACGGCCTCTTCGTATCTGAAGCCACTGTCAGTCAGCCTCGGGCATTAGGGTTTCTGGACATACCGTAGGCGAATGTGTCGGGCTTCATCCAGCCAACGCTCCCATGACAAATCTCCTAGTTTATTACAGCGCTCAAGTGTAGACCATAAAAACTCGTCCCAAAATTCATCTTCGTTGGGCTGGACTTTGCTTTGGATGTCATTCTGCCAGATGTGTCGTTCATCAACACCTCTATAAAGCTTGCCCAATATCTTTTCTGATCTGTAGTACCTGCGGAGCGGCTCCAGGTCATTATCCTCATCGTATGCGGCCTGAATAACATAATCCTCCAGCTCGATTTCAGACTTATTGTGGATGCGTGCAACTGGGCCTGGTGCCATACTAATTCAGTTGTCAGCGTTCAGTGTGCGAAAGATAGAGTATGGGAAGGATTGACAACGTACAAGTCAGGCCTAAAAGGATTCCCTTTAGGAATGTCCCCCAGTTGAACTGGAATACCCGTCTTAGAGAAGTCAACCGCTGTAGAATGCAATTGTGCCAGCTGTCTGCAGACTGGATGGGATGTTCCCTCCTCTTCCTGGTCAGCCATGATCATATGCCTTGTGGCGATCATCCCAAGATGATCGGTTTTCATGAAATCGAGGAAGAATTGCGCCATATCGTCGCGCTCCACTGGACGCCCGATGTCGACTGGGCTTACACGAGGATAAGCCGCGGGCGCAAATGTCCGGACCGGATACGCATCGGTATCCCAAATGATGTTAAATATGTCGCCGTCGAGGTCACCCCCGCTGAGCTGACTTGGTAGATCGCGATATCCCTTACTACTGAACACAATGCAGTTCGTGAGCTCCGCCAACGGATGGTTGTCAGGAGGAATAACGTTCTGTGCATATTGAATGTCTCCATCATGCAAAGCTGGCGAGCGAGTCACCAAAACCGTCCCAGCATTAGGAGGGGGCGCATGTCTTCCTTCTATAGGTTCATACGTCACGTAAACTTGGTCAGCTTCGAGAAGCCCCGTCTCGTCCATAACACCAAACAAAGTGATTCCCTTGAAAACAGGGATACGCGCTTTGTGCTTTATAAGGCGCAGTTCCTTGAGAACGACAGCTTCGACGACCGAACGAATAAAAGGCTCTTTCCTATAGTCAAGGTCACGCAGATGGCAATGACGGAAGAGTCTGTAGAGGCCTATGCTGTCGCCGACTGCCTGTTTTTTGATGAAGACTTCTGAATTATGAGCGCTAGCGGTGACACTACGAAGCTTGGTTAGTGCCGCATCTTGCAACGTGATGAACCATTCATCTGGTGTTCCCATATCCTCCAGAATCTTGATCATTTGTCGATTCAAGACCAGCCCCATAGGCTTAGCCGCCATGTCGCAGATCTCAAGGTCTTTCATGTCTCCGTGAAACTTGATCATGGAAGGTCGAATGTTGACTTGAGAGCCAGAAAGCCGACCATCAACAGCGAGCATGCCCTTTGCACCGCCTAGTCGGACCTGGAAGCAGGTAGGAAATCCTTTCTTCTCCGGTATGTGATGCCATATGGACTCTGCGACATCCCATGAGAGGGTCCCTACTCCATCACTGAAGACCCGCTTGCCGTCATTAGATGTCACATCTGCTATCTCAGAGACATTTATGTCATATTCAGACAGTGATATAGCGTAAGGAGTATCTGTAAAGGCTTGACCAATTCTCGCGGCACACCTAGCAGGTGATTGAATTTTGCTGAAGTCACCAAGGGCCTTGATGATGCTAAAGTGAGTTTGAAATTGACCGGATTCGTCAACAAATGGAGAGGAAAACTATATCGAAAGGGTATTAGCTACTATAAAAATCTCCTCATTTAGGTGCTGCACTTGCCCAGACAGCATGAGATCTCAGTGACGAGTGTGACCATCCCAAGAACGAATATGTCCGCCCAGCAATCTGAATGCCGTGGGTTAGAACATGTTTAAATCTGGCAAACACATCATCATAGCGAACTCGAGAGTTGAAGTGAAGATCTTGACCGTTCTCGTCACAAAATTGTACTCTAATGAAGAAGTCATGGTGCTTTGGGAATCTTCGCAGGATTCTATTTCTAGGCTCCAGTTCCGGTCCATGGAGAGTCACTCGCGTGGGCGTAACCATGACCTTGTGGATTGGGGTCAAATTCTCAGAAGGACCTAGCATGTCTCCAGAAACCGCCAAGTCTTGCAAGACATCTTTCTGGTTTTGCTTCACAGCTGCCATAAGAGCACCAACCTCATAGTCAGTTGGATTGCTGTGAGGGGAAGGCCAATCGATCAAGTCGAACAGTTTCTTCAAAGCCAGTACTGAAATAGGTCTTCTCTGAGCTGCTGCGTCTTCCTTATAAGACTTGACTAGTTCTTGAGTTAAACTCTGTACTGTGCGTGGCAGTAGATATGCGTTGTATGCAAGAGCCTGCAACTGGAACAAAATGCCGAAGGGAAGAGAGTTATTCCTAGTGCAAGTGGCCAATTCGTCCATGAGAGCCTTAAGTTGAACTTGAAAGGCACCCCTTGGTGGTGCGTTGATGGGCAGAATATCGTAGCGTAAAATGGGAATTTCCCACTCCTTGAGATCATGAATGTCCTTCATGAGATCAACGTAAGGGACCCGAAACTGATAGACAAGACATTGCCCAGCCACATCAGCGTGGGCTGTACTCAGGGAGCACATTCGCGAACGGGAAGGTGGCGTTGCATGGTATTTTGAAGAAAAAAGCTGGAGCATCTGGAATGCGACAGTCAAAGGATCAGAACCCTTATGAGTGAAGAAATATGGAACCGTAAATAAGGTCAGTGTTAGAATCCCATCCCGGGACCATATAAGCTCAATGACAGTACTCAGCGGTATGCGGATGTGGTGCTTAGATGTCTCCAACTTGACGATAATGGCCCTCTTCATGAACTTCATCAAGCCGGTGTCCGACCACTGCACCTCTGGGACATATCCGAAGTGCTCTCCCTGAAACATAGTATACCCACAGCTAAACCCCAGCAGGCGGAAGGAAATATGCTGATTGTCTTCATACTTGTGCAAGGTGTCTTTTACTCGCTGTTCAGCCATGTGCTGAAGATTTTGAATGGCAAATTTGCTCGGTGCCTTCTTACTCCGTGAGCAAAAGACATCAGCACCCATAATCTTCAATTTAGAACGAAGTCGTTGTTTCCCGCGAGCATTCATCGTTCCCGGTATTTCTTCCTGGCCATGTAAAACCAGGAACCGCTCTCCATCTTCAGGGCGATAAAAAACAAGAAACCCGATGCTTTTTCTCTTTGGCTTATCACATAGGAAGTCAAGGATGCCTAAGCGCTTCATAATAGGCTCCATCTCCTTCATTAAGCCTTGATCGGAGAGTTGAGCGGGGACATTGTGCATAAAAACCTCCATTATGAACTAGAAACTGACAATACAAGAAACAGAAGAGTGACGGCGTGAAGTAAAGGGATAAAGAAATGATGGAAGACAGAGTATATGTGAAGTGCGAGGAGAATGATAAGAGAAAAGTGAAGGGGGTAGAAGAGGAGGAAGGAGGGGATCTAAACGCCCGGCGCTTCTGCCTCCCCAATCGGGTGATAAGTGAATATCAGGTGACCCCAACGCCCATTCACTGCCACTTCATTCTACGGAGGCTCACGCCCTGATACATGCCCCCTCTAAGTCACAAAATAGTATGTGTGAGGCAAAATCAATGACGCTAAATGACAGAATCACCCGGACAGAAGGCTGGGACAATGAGACTAAACTGATATAAGATTTGGCCTCATGCAAAGTAAGGTAGAAGCTATCCTGTCTAATTGATCAGATCATATATTGAGTAGTGACATAAGGAATGATCTTCACTTCCCCGATCAAGCCATTACCCATCCGATCGGGCAACAGGTCACTCAGTAGAGGCGCGATCTCAGATATCTCGATTTCATCGTAAATACTCCGAATATGATTCCACATCAGCGTGGAAATCATGGCAGTCACTTCATTGGAATCGCTGGTGATGTATGGGCCAATGTCAACTCTAGGGTTGGTAAAATCCAGAGGTTCCACGTCATGACCATTTACGGTCACCTTGATGCCTTGGGCAATGTTGGGGAAGGTGAGGTATGCGCCATCAACATTGTAAGCAGAGCTCGGAGGCCAGGAGAAGAAAGACGAGTAGTAGCCTAGACCAGAAGCGTTTTTAAGGCCTGGGATATCTAGCCAGAAGACTAGAGTGTCGAGATGGTGAGTTGTGTTCCGCTCTCACGGCTTGGATGGCGGCGTCTGATATGTTGTTGGGGGCTTCCCAGTGTTCAGTGATGAGCGTTCAGTTACGTAAGTTAGAAGTAAGAGAGGTAGAATCAAGGGAGAGGTAATAGGAAGTTCCGTTGCTGAGCTGAAAATTGCAGTCATTGCAGTGATCGGTGGATGTGTGGAGCAGGAGACCACAGGAGGTGCTATAATTATAATCAAGGACGTTTGAAGGGACGCGTAAGGCATGAAGATACGGGGTCTCGATTTCAGACCACAATTCGTTGCTAAAGGCAAAAGCGACCGTTTGATTAGCAGCAACATGAAGAGGGATTTCTGTAGTGTTCCCGCGTCTCTGATAATGGAGTAATGGTCTCCGCTTGCCAGTCTAGCTATCCAGAAGGTAGGGTGTCTTAGTCGAGCTAACAGTGAGGTGGCCTCGAGAATCCGAGTCTCTCGAGAGGATAAATAGGTAATCAGTGCTATTATCCGTCCGAAGAACTGGGTACCAGGTGCCATTCGTATGAACTGCGACGCGCGGAGTGAGGTTGAGCTGCTGGAGCTTTGAGGCAGTTTGCCCAGAACCAGTGGCATAGACGTTCTGAGAACCGTTGAGCGTCCTCAAAGCAGCGTAAACCGCGGCCTAAGTCATGGCAACATCGGAATGCAATCGGAAATCCCGAGTACTACCGGACTGACGATCCGTGCCTGCCGCGGATTCTGTACCAATTCTCTCGGCTGACTTGGCTGGGCTCCCCAACCAATGCAGCTGATGCGTAGAAAGCATTTTTCAGTATTAGCCTCTATCTCCTACAACATGATTATATACTCTTAGTCTTGGAAGTGCACTCCTAACTATGATGCGCGTAAACAAGATAAAACGTTCCATGTTGTTAGATATTTCGATGATACTTACTGGATCCAATCGCGAAATGGGACTCTACTCACTACGAAGCTACTTATTGAAGCTAATAGAACGAAAAATGTCAAAATGGCAGATTCGGCTAATGTCAAGACACTAAAACATACAGCTGCGAGATCCCTTTCGAAGGCATTCACGTCGGTTATGAATTTATCAAGTAAGAGTCTAGTATTAGACCATGAATAATATAAAGGCATGTATATAGAGAGCAGATGGAGAGATATGCCCCAACAGGGATTATTTTTCACGGAACCCGGCGCTGTCTTGTTTCAGTACTGATGAATGCTCAATTAGGTATCAATCCTCAATATTGCCTGCAAGTCCTAGATCCGTGGTACCAAAGGCTTGCTTGAATACACGCGAGCAAACAAGTCCACCGGTGCCTCGTCCTTCCATTCAAAGCTGTACAGCTTGGATTGTCGGATTACTAGCTTCCGCTGGCTCATACATGCCATGAAGAGTCTAGCATGTTGAGGTAGGACGCATGACACCATAAGCACAGGAAAATGCTCTTCATTGCCAAAGAGATATGGGTGGACTTCTTTGCCTCTACCGTCACACTCGTCAAGGTCCTCCCGGACGCTTTCAGAATCCACCAGTCGTTGATTCGCACGGCCTTTCATCGCCTCGACAATCGCGCACAGCTCTGAGTACAGAATGGCGTCTTCCCGAGCTTCCTTCTCATCAAGAAGGTGAAAGGCTAGGTGTGGATATGATTTGCCATCTTTGGGGAGTGGCTCTACCAGACACTTGGTCTTCCACCAACCATTGTTGCTATAGTTATAGGCCAAAATGGCCTCAAGCCAAAACGTGCTTCCTGGTGCTCTGATACGCAATGATGTTAGGAAAGGTTCTTTGTCACTCGGTAGGTAAAAAGAGACTTACCGGACAAAACTGAGGTTCTGCTGAGACCGGGCCTCGCGAGTAGTGCGGTCTTCGATAAAAGTAGAGACTTGACGTACACGATCTATCTGTTCAATTGGGAAGTCCCTATTGCTATCGTCCTGATCGATATCAACGAATTCTCGTGCCAGCTTCAGATCGACTGGATGTTTCTCCAAATCCGCCAAATCCATTGGCTTAAACAAGATAGGAGGAACCATTGCCAGGTTAGCCTCTGCATTGTCTAAATTTTCGAAATCAAATCGAACCACATGTTCGACATCTTTCAGGCTGCGAATATTGACATGGCCATCCTCAGGCACATGTTTCGCCATTCTAGTATGGTGTTGAACAGCCCCTCTAGTACAACACGGTTCCTGGTAGTACTGGAGGGCATTTTCGCGGATTTGTTGTACAGTAATCCTCGCGAAAGACAAACGAGGAGATAGTCCTTTGGGCAAGATTCTATAATCAAGTAAAGGAGTCGGTTTAAAGACACGTCACGAGAATTTGTCACTCAGTCTGCTCTAAATAGCTAATAGGTGCCACTTTCAGGCTCATCAGTGGAAAGTCCGTGCAAGCATGATGTGATGAGTACATCACCCGGCGGAACATGCAGTCGAGTTTCATTGTTATATCGGGTCGGCTAGTGCGGCCTAAGTGGCCGGTTCCCCTCCTAATTTCATATAACATGCCTCGTATTCGTAGGTGGTCTAAGATATGCTTCCACGTGTAAAGTAATAACACTATGGTGTTGTATAGCTTTGGGGTCACCATGTCCCCTATAAGGTAGTTGTTTTCAATCATCCACACCTCCGAAGCTGCGACTTCGCGCGATAACCTTCGTCGGAATGATAAGGGTCTCCTCTCTGTTGGGAAGCCTAGTCGGCCTCCGGCCCCGATTTCTATAGTCGGCAGAGCACTACTACACGGCAGGCCTCCTCCCGGGTCGCTCAAGGGCGGTACTCAGTAGTTTGACGATACCACCTCCTCCACTTCCATGTGGTCGATGACGGATGTGTCCTTGCTTGGCAGTTGTACATATTACTGAACTAGACCTCGTTTTACTACTAGGTTGGGAATATGTATAAGTAGTCTCCGTCCCACTAGGACAGATTTCGAATATAGTATAAATTGAAAGACTAAAATACATTCTAGACTAAGTTTCCCCGGGAAAAGTTGATTGTATTTATATTAGAAGAACCAGGCAGGTAGGGAATACGAGATAGTTAATATACCCTGGTAAAATGGTGCCTTGGAGGCAATGAAGGTCGTGAATTACGATGCTTCAATTGTTATACCTCTATATTCATATCTACTATTTGGATAAAGACTACATAGTTATTCAATCCCATTTGATTGTAGTGATAGCCTATCCTTCTATATCTGTATCGTACGTTGTTTCTTAACAACCCTATGGAATCTCAAGGACTTCAGCATCATTTTAATTTATTACCATATTGTTTATATTAATATTTACATATGATATTTGCAGCTTCACGTGGAGTCAGAAGAGAAACTTTTTTATTGATTGATGAAGAAATTATTTATTAGTATTACTACTTCATCTGCGGATTAAGAGTCTACAAAGATAATCAATCCTGACTCCTGAGCTAGAGTATTCTGTTTATTGTGAATATTAGATATTGCTTAGAAATTATGGTAGTATTAGTAGCCTTAGTAGTATTAGTAGTACTGGTAGTAAGGTTAGATTAGTCAAAATGCGTGGTTTTGGGGTGCTCAGGTAGGTGGTCGTGCTCGGGTCCCAAGGAGGCACTCTAATAGTATTGTACTACTCCTTTTCAGAGATCTGACTAGTTAGAATACTTGAGATTTTCATATCCTCATATTATTGCACCGCAATGTCAATACACTTCTGGTATAGGGCCAAAGACTGGCTGGATACACCTATGTCTACCCAAAGAACCGCCAGGACGAACTCGCTACTTACCCAAAGCTCACTCAGCGCGCATGTCTCCCTTTAGTCAGGCTTCTGGCGTGCGACAAGCGCGTGTCTTAGTGCGGCGATCTTGTTCTCTAGCCACTTAGTAGACCAGTGATCCGTTGTAAACCACCTCAACTTGCCAGCCCGTGCCTCAATGTACAAGTCCAAAGCCTCACTCTGACACCCCCAGAGCTCTAGCAAAGCTCCCAATCGTTTCGCAGCCCAACAGTATGTTACACTCGTCTCACCAAACACTTGCTGGGCGGTGTGGAAGAGCTGACGGTATATTCGGAAGGTATCCCTCAGTCCCTCGTAAGCTAGAGTTAGCCGGGTGACAGTCGTTTTAAGATCCTCCTGTCCGACGCCGTAGGCTATTCGCGCAAGGTTTCCGCGCAAGCAGAGTTGCCACTCATCAGCTTGGGGAAGTCGTCTGGCGAGGATGCCTCTGTAGCGTTTGTCGAGCAGATCTGCCTGAACAAAAGCGTTCCATAGGTATGGGACATGGCCGATTTCTGCAGTGTCAGCAGGAATGCGACCAGGAATGGTGACGGACGGACCCACCTTTGTATAGGAGATAATAATATTGACTACCTCGGTCTTGATTCACAGAAATCTTTGACTCCCAGTGCTTTGCATGACGTTGGAAATCCAGTTTGGATCTAATTACGTACCTTCAGCTAAGCAATAAGATGTTATGCTATGCCCTCAGATAACCTACATCCTCAGTGCTTCAAATCGGTCCTTGAGCTTCTGGTCGTCGACATCTCCATTTTCCCCCACCGAATAAATTTCACCCCCTTCCTTCCGATCCCCCATCAACTCGGGTGTTCGAAGACCGAGAACCTTCATCTTCTCTACAGCCTGCGACAACTGCACACCTATAGAATGTTTTCCTAAATACGCATTCGTGTCGACCTCAATGTCCTCGCGTCTCTCGTGATCAAAGAGATTGAAGGCCTGAATGCCCTGATCCACATCGAAACGCTGGTACACATTGCTGGTAGGGTTGAAGCGCCGTGCCACGTTCCTATGTATAGGCCCTGTACCAGTTGCAATTTTCATTAACACCTCTATAGCCTGCACTGGCTTTCTAACCTTGGCAGTGATGGCGTCTGTGATGGTCTTCTTGTCCATACGTGTGACGCTACTGATGCCCGTGCCGATGGTCAGAAAGCATCCAATGTCGCGTTCTGGATCGAGGTAGCCATTGTCGGTCCACAGCGACGTAGCCTCCTCAAGCACGAGATCGGCAGGATTGTTGAAGCCCAACCCAGCGTCGATATACCGGATCTCGCTGCCAGACTGGCCGTGTATGAAGGGCTCGAAGATGGTTGTAGCGGCTGAGGTGGCGCGCACCGCTTCCCAGATAGTCCAGGGTTTGGGCCTAGGGTTGATATTGACGTTAATGTAGGTCCGCAAGGCCTCTGGCTCCTCAGGCGTTGCACCTCTGTACGGGAGGGTGTAGACGACGCTGCAGCTAGCGTGTGAGCAACGCAGTACTTGATATGTAGTGGCACGGACGATTGCGATGTTCTGGAACTTACGTCTTGCACGCATCATCTCCAAGAGGATCAAGTAGAGGATCATTCTCATCCCCAAGATACTTCTTCACCACTTTCTTTGTCTGCTCTTCAAGGACTTTCGCATCAAACATGTTTTCGTAAAAGAGGCCCCGGGGCTCCCCGAAGACAATCTTCCCAAGCTTCTGATACTCGGCGATGCAGCTTTCGACAGTCATCCTCATACGGCCTAACATAAGGGCAATAATTCTGGTAGAGTTAGCCTGAAGATTTTCAGCTTATAATAAAATGATTGGAATGGCACGATGCGCAGTAAAACTGACCCTCCAGTGCTCGTTCCGCCAATGATGTCGAAGTACTGATATGGTTGCAAGTCAGGCCTTTTCATCTTCGCACCAACCCTTGCCATGATTCTCTCTAGGATAAGCAATGATGATAGGCCCTTGACACCGCCGCCATCTGATAGTTTGTTAGCGAGCACCGCAATCATATTTTTAGTCGGGGAATTACCAAGGGCGAGGATCTTCAGTCTCTCCTTATTTGCAGACATCACCTGGCGATTGGTCACATGAGTTCCTGTACAGATGGCAGAGGTCAAATTCGACAATATATAGCATAGTGGCGTTAATATATATCAACAGGCCTTCTAGCGTCATCCATTTTATATGTCTCCCACTAATTATATTGTTGCTCGTATTTGAAACTGTCTTTACCGAAGATTAAAGATCGTATTACAAAGCATGTACCAGCGATGTCAAGCTGCCATTTGACGCAGCTGGTATAATATGACGTTAATATGATTGCTACATTATGGACCGCCTGGACTTGCGCCACCTTGCGATGCATCAGATCAAGCCCCGACAGCAATGTTCCCACCAAAAAGTAAGGCCAGCCCATACTCCAACAGGACTGCCAGGGATGTCCGTTGCCTTTACTGTTGATAGAGCTGGAAACCCACTTTACTTCCATATCTCCGACCCACATCAGCTAATGAAGTTATGATGTTGAGCCAAAAGACCCTTGTACGTTGCTGTCAGCGACTGTTCTCTCGACTCCACATTTTCGGAGAGAAATTGAAGCGTCAGGATCATCTGAGAATTCATCCAGATGTTGAGCACGCTCTACAATATATTGAAACACAGAATATCCAATCCAAGTTCTTTGAGAGAGCAACAGCAATGCCACAGGAACAGTCCGAGGAGGCAGGAAAGGCACTTCAGACCTGCGTATCCCACCTTGACTCCTGCCTCAAGTTTGGTGAGCTAATAGGCACTTCGCAATGGACCTCTGATGACGACTGGGATCTATCAATTGCCTGGAGCTTGTTTATGGACAATTTCAACATTGCCAGCCACCTGCTAAACTTGGCCGAGCTGGATCTCCATCTGTTCCTTGGGCTGCAACCCCAAGCAGTAAGTGCTCGCAAGTATCTATTTGAGTAGACGGCCTTGCTAATACATGTCATCCAGAGCCCTACCCCCCGCCTTGTGGCCCTTGGCCTCATCCGTGAAGAGTCGACTTCTAGCGCAACCTCATCAAGAGCGGAAACAATAGAATACTGGGAGGACTTACGAGGCAGACAAGAGCAGGATCGCCTGGCAGGCCGTCGACTAGGTACGATGGGAATGACACCCACGGGAACGGATCAACATCCAATTTCACCACCAAGGCCCTCATCCATTAAGCCGCCGGATCCATCCCAGGCGAAAATTGGCGAAATACTTACCGCATGTTGCCCAATCTTCCCTTTTAGTATGCTTGATTTTCTGATAAAAATCCATAGCCACACATCATCCCCTCCGACTTACCTCCACCATACCGACCACGGAAGTCCCCCATCAGCATCCTGGATGACAAGGGCAAGGGCCACCATGGCGACCCCCAACTGCACTCAGTCCACCGCGTCGCTTCCGAATCCTCACTTGACATCTCGGCACCTAGCGATACAAAGATACGCTTGTACGGGTCGAACATCAACTTTAACAACTACGCCACAGCTCCGCAACTTCGCCCGGATCTGCGTCCGACGCCTTCCACCATGATGCACTGGCAGCCGCCGGGAGCTCCCCCCCGATTCTTCACACCTCCACTCCCGCCGCAGAGACCACTGACATATAAGCCCAGCTGCACGTCGCTACGTGAGACAGCGGCGCTACATCTGCTGCGGCGGGGGGCGCCGGACCTCATACTGCACGCATTTAAGCCTGGGGTTACGTGCGAGCATGGCGTGGTGCATTTTAAGCAGCATCCTTACTGCGGGTGGGATAATTGTTGTAGCCGAAGAGGGTGTGGTAGGTAAATGTAGTGATCGGTTTTCGTTTTAGTGGGATTTGTTTATTGCAATGAAGGGGTCTATTAATAGGTTGAGGAGGGTTATCCACGTTCACTAGACCGACAATAAATGTACAGTATCTCTCTCCGCCGATCCTGCTGACCAGGGATTCCGACATCTCTGACGTGTTCAGCACATTATTTTCATAAAATAACAGCTCAAGCCCCACTCGCCTCAAATTCCTTAGGTGCGGGGATGACTCCATGTCGGAGCTTATTATCGATGAAGGAACTGCCAGGGCTGATTCGATTTCCGTGAGCAATACTATGCCGACCCGTATAACAGGCGGGGATCCGGATGCGGCCAATGGCAACCCGCATGTTTGCTCGGCAAATAAAGCCCATGCGGTAATGACCCACAGTTTCTGTCCTTATAAAGGTAAATTAAGATTAGTGTCAAACGCTATCAACTTCAGGTACGCCACATGACGCATGTCGATCATTCGAGCCCACCACCCTGTGCTTGAATTCGTGGTTTCGAATCCGAGATCCCCTCAACTCTGTCAGTCACATTCTGCTTGCATGTAATCTCTAAGTAAGAAAACAGCAAATAGTACTAGAAACTCATTACGATCACTCTTACTGTGGGAGGTGTAAGCGAAACGTCTTCAGAGATTTTATATCATACGTCTTCACTTATTGGACTTCACAGCTATCTTTATTTGAAATATACATGGTATATGACGGATCTTGTCTACTATAAAATCCATGACATGTTACACCATACAGAGCAAGCCCCATGAGATAAATTATGCATCTAAATTGTTCGAATATTGACCGTGATTCTAGAGCAGAAGGATGATGCGGTTTTGCCATGACCCCTTTTTCTTCTTGGACTGGCTGCTCTTTGCTCAGTTACCAACTCTGCACACCACAACAAAATGCTCAGGCGTGGGAAGGGAGGTCAGAGATTTCAAAGTCAGATACCAAACTATATGTGATAGGATCTATTTGTCAGGATAGGGAACCTACTAATTAGATAAGAAACTAATCATAAAATATAGGAGATTTATATCAAACCCTAGGATCGCTTCCCTGTCCCAGTTAGCTTAGTCCTGTTGGTATATGTACTGTTGATCTATGTCAAGAAGATATTTAACTGATAATTATCTGAGAGATAACTTAGTTATAAATAAGAGAAGAGAAGTAAGGCTGAATAGTACTATACATAGCTATTTATGAATAATTACAGCTAAGTATTCTGTAACTAAGCTTTCAAATATATAATTATTTAAAGATAAGTATGCTAAGTATAAAGAACAGAACTAGTTAAATATATAAGAAAGTATTCTTACATATTTCCTCTGTATATTACTATATTATATACTATCAGGTCTGTTATATACCAGTATAGTAGTTATAAACTATAATGTAGTAGGAAATCTTCACAACAGGATAATACACAAATAATATCTAATAAGTTTAAAACTAGTATTGTTCAATAGTGCTTCCTACACGGAAAGGAGTGAAATAATTTGGTTTCTTTTAATCAATTATTGTATAGAGTTTCAAGTATTTAAAGATGATAATATTGATTTCTGAGTTTAGTTAGTAACTTAGTATATAATTAGGATCTATTATCATATATCTAGACACTAACTTAAGTGTATTCTCCTTTTTCTCGTCTTCTTCCTCTTCAATCTATAGAGATAGACATGTTTGCTCCAGAACGGAGCATAAGAGGGCTGGAGCCAGCGCAAATGTACCTCCATCCAACGAAATCAATATTCAATCCGTTTATTTCGGTCAACATGATAGGTTAGTAATCAATAAAGTCGGAAGAGAAACGCATATCTTGACCTCGTCGACAAGAATAAAAGACAGCCTTCTTTGCCCATACCCAAATGAGCTTAGGTAACCCCGTAAGCACTAAACAACACTCTGTCACAGGCTACAACCCAGACCCTAAAGAGCTAAGCTCCAACCCAATAACAATAAATGCCAACTGACTCCATAAGAGAAGAGTTAAACCGAGCTTCTATCAGCCTTGTCTTACCTTCGTAGTTAACCATTAATTTCCTAAACAAAGCAGACCCCAACCCACCCATCATCCACACCATCCCACCCCAACCAAACCACCATAACAATGAACATCTTAAATCCACCCTCTACAGCTACCCCCAGCCCCCAACCCCCAACCCCCACCCCGAACACGCATACGCCCCCTCCGCCTCATCTGCGCAGGCCTCCCGCGCTCCGCAACAGAAAGTCTCAGCCACGCTCTCGAAGGACTCAACTACAGGCCGTACTACGGCTGGACGCTCGTCTCCAATTCCAACGGTGGCTACATCCAAGAATGGGCGCATCTAGCACGACACAAATACGCGGGCGCCGTTGACAGCGACGTCCAAATAACGCGGGCGGCGTAATTCGACGCTCTCTTAGGCGAGCACGATGCGGTGTTGGACTCAGTGCCTGCCATGTTTGCGGCAGAGTTTGATTGAGGCGTATCCGGAGGCGAAAGTGATTTTGAATACTCGAAGCGATCTGGAAGCGTGGCATAGAATCATAATGAAGACGGTGGTGAGCGATATAGAAGACAGTTGGGTGGCGTGGTTTGTGAAGGTGTTTAATGCAGAGAGGTTTTGGTTGTGTTCCTAAGTATTACTCGTCTTTGCTCTGGGGTGAGGGTTGGTTTCGGGCCGTTTGTTGACTTGCTAATAATGGATGTGTATAGCTTCTTGGTGAGAAGGTGCCGGATTCTCCATTTCCGAAAGGGAATGATCCGGTTGCGTTTAGGGAACAGGTGGCTAAGATAACGGCGCCGCGGATGAGGCCCGCCATGCGCAATGTGACTCTTACGGTGGTGTCGCTGAGCGTGGTGGCTGTGGTGACTGGCGTGTCAGTTAAGGAGAGGGGGGTTCTTGGGAAGGCCATCAAGGGAGTTTCAGCCTTCTGGGTCACGTTGATGAGCCTGTCTCCCCGGATCAGTATCTACTCTGAGTCCAGCTATTGGGTGAGGTATATCGGTGGGACCTGTTTTCGGGAAGAAAATGACCGGTGATAGCTACTGGATTGTAGATGGAACACACGAAATGACACTAGGCTAGACCCAGATCATAAGCTATTCAGGCAATATCCACATTATGACCCGTGTGCCCGATCCAGAAAAGGTTGCAAAAAAGCCCAAAGGCACGTACGGTAGCTAGGGACGAGGAATAGAGGCATCTAAGCGATCAGTAATTGCTCATGCTCGGGGGCAAATCCTCGTCCCGAGTTCCCCAGTCACTCTCAGTAGGGCCTAGCTCAAGCTCGAGGGTCCCTCCATTAAGGAAAAAGTCATGGCTGATCCAATTCTTCGTCCATGCTTGGCCGTCCCGTTTGGCGCTCTGGATATAGATCGACTGATACGTAGGGTCGAAGTTGACATTTCGTATCGTGGCGAGCTTTCCAGTCTGCTTGTTTTGTATGCTGATCTCCTCAAAGAACGGCGGGCTAATGAGGTACACGTCTTGACCATGGACTGGGAACAGACCCATCATGCTAAGGACCGCGAACGCGCCCATGGCTCCCCCATCGTCGTTGCCGGGAATACCAGAGACAGAGGTGTTGAATTGGGAGGGGATGTAGTAGTGAGCACGCTGAGTCGATAGCGCGGGCCGTCCGGAGTAATGAAATTGGAATACGGTGAGGAAGGCCTGCTCGTCACCAACGTAAAGGAGACCAGAGTCATGTAGATAAGAAAGGCGAGATGTGAAGGTCTGCGGTCCGCCTAATCGTGTGACTAATGCAGCCATGTCTTGGGGTACAAAGCTTCGAAAATTAGTTCAATAGTTATGCAGACATAGGAATAATTGTATGAAACTCACAATGAATAGAGCCAAGAACTTCCCTCATAAGTCTCGTGCCCATCCGCACTCAAGTAACAAGATGTGAAATTCAATAAGGGACTGCAGAAGATGGGATCTTGATAGCCCCAAGTCCCGTTGGGGTATCGAGGCTGTAGGAACCCTGTGAAGTTAGTGTCCTTCCCCTGCAGGTAAGATTTTTGATCATCCTTGAACATGTTCTGCCAGTTGTTGGCACGCAGCATGTACGTTTCGTAGTCACTCTGATGACCCAGACGCTGGGCCATCTGTGCAATACAAAAGTCATCGTACGCATATTCGACAGTCCTGGAGATACTGCGTGTATGCAGCCCAACACCATATGGATCGAAATCGTCGGTTGGAATATAGTTGAGTGTTTTCCAGCTAGTTAGTCCACCGCGACCCTCGACATTCCAGTTCGCGGGCTCAACCTCCGCATCTTTCACAACAGCTTCATACGCAGTAGCCCAATCAATATCGCTGACATTCTTCAAGAGAGCTTCGGCGAGAAGAACATCCGCATTTGACCCTCCCTGCGTATATCCCTTACATAATGACATTCGGCAGTCTGGTAGGTAGCCTTCGTGGCGGTAGATGTCCACCAGGCTTCTCATCATTCGAGATTGAGACAGCGGATCGGCTAGCGTCAGAAGCTGATGAACGCCGCGGAAGGAGTCCCATATACTATCTAGTCGTAAGTAAGATGTGGGAATCTCCAAGCGGTCCACTCACCAGTAATAGCTGTCATAATACGGCTCGTCACTCTGCCAGAGTGGGTTTTCTCCTGTATAGTCCTGCGGGCTTATCATTGTACGATACATGCCGCTCCAGAATACTTGCTGTAGATCGGATGAGACATTTCCCGGGTTAACACTAAAGACATTCAGTTTGTCCCTCCATGCGTCCTCTGCCGCGTTCACTGTTCCAGCGAAGTCAAAATTCGGCTGCTCCTTTTCAGCGTTGGAGCAGGCCTGTTCTACGCTGATGAAGCTCACACCTACTCTTGCCATTAGTGCTTGGTCATCCGTTGACATATTGAATCGGGCAAATGTGCCAGCAGAGAGGGTCGCGGCGGTGTTGCTCCCATCAGATGTGAGTGATACGGTTGTCTGTCCTTGACCGGCGCGATTGTTGGACCATACACCCGTGTCTCGAACGACACCACCTTTGAAATCTACGCAAAAGTGGAGATCGTAAGTTCCGATACCAAAGCTGGGGCTGAAGGTACCATTTCCTGTCAAGCGACCCGTTGATGGATTCACTGATGCTGTTCCATTAGTGCGCGACTGTGGGAGATCCATGAGATCAACGAGAACCACAGGACTGAGCGACTCGGTCGTGTTTTCGAAGGTGAACCGATACAAAGCTGAATGGTTTGTGACAGTCATCTCTGCAAATACACCACTTTGAAGCGTAATACTAAAGTAACCAGGGCGCGCTTTTGGGGAGCCTTTCGTCCAAGGAATCGCACGATCGGCCTGTTGCCATGTACACTTGTCGAGTGCATCATTTGGACATTCTGGGTGCACAAAAATGGGGAAATTGCCCAGAGATGGTGACTGAAGGACAACAGTCAGCATGAAACAGCATACCATTGAGCGAGATGACTCACGCCACCGGTTCCATCGTCATGCATGTGGGAGAATCCCGAGACGTATGTCGTGTCATAGGCGAAACCGGCTTGGTTTTCACCAATTGTATCTGCTACCGCTTTTGCCATTCCTAAAACCTGTCAGAGGGCATGAAGACTTTCCGGCACGTGGAGACTTCTGACCAAAGGGTAGAGTTGCCCCTGCAAATGAATGACCTGTAGAGCTGTATTAGCCTGGCGAGTTGATAATCTCAAAGGAATATTCTTACCTCCATTGGAGGTACCTATCAGGGGATTAACGTAGTCCAGTACATCGAAGGTCAAGTTACTGCTCTCTTGCCCAGCCACAAGACCGCAAGCTAGAAAGATTGCTGGTAGTGCTTTGTGTGCCTTTAATGACAAGAGCATTTTGGCAAGACTAGAGCTTCGATTTTGACCCTGCAGGTGCTGCAGAATCCGGAGCAACCGGCCATGAAGCCTGGTATTTAACGACAGGAGCGTCGCGCGTAGTGACATTCCATTGTAACCCAAATTCCCCGCGACTTGAGGTCCAAAAAAGCCCACCCCTCTCTTGTGCGCAGCGTGACTGTATGAGGGGTAGAAGAGAGGAAATTATCATACTGCCGAGGCCAATCATAGCATCACGCTTCGTTTGACACCCCACTGATACTGGCAGAATTGCTTTAGCTGCAGCGATTGACACGGTCTGATTCCTCATCGGGAACAGTAGCCAGCTACTGCGTGTAACGCTCCATCGGAGCAGCGTGTTGGCCAGTCCCTGCAAGGGATGAAATGATCCGAGAGCCGAAATGCGGAGAGCCGACGATCCCCTGTCATAATGTTCCATCCGCAGTGAGGAGTATTCTAATCGTGGATTGAATCGGCACACGCTGTCTCATCACAACTGCAGCAGAAGAAGAACTACATAGTTATGGCACATCTGTTGCCTAGCACTGACCCTTCAACCTTTCATACCAATTGACAAGACTATGTGCGGAGAGCCCTAGCCGGAATTCCCACGCCGATGACGTGTGTATGTAAGCCTTCTGGGGATCAAAGGAGGGTCAAGTCGCGTCCATTGTACCTTCAGGGAAGGCATGGTTTTGACATAGTTAAGAATACTTGTAGACGCCGAAAACATTAGAGACACGTTTGGGGGTACCAGCATTGAAATCCGAGAAGATTGGTTGAAGTGAAATATATGCTTGTCAGTTCCCTCACATAAGTCTGAAAGGTATCTAGCGAGTGAAATTGCAGAAGAACATTGAGATATATGTAGCTCTCACGGGCAGTTTCTGGACGTGGTCGCTGTGGATGTCTGGTCACATGCCCGCATCCCGGTGCCAAAAACGTGTTAAAGAATGCCATGCATCATGCAATGATCATTATGATGACATTATATACAGCTTCTAAAAAGCGGGAACAAGCGAATGCATTCCAGTCCTTACACTACCAAGAGAATGTGGACGGTCGCCTTTTTGGAGGATATCCTCAATCTCAAACATACTCCAGGCTAGCCCAGTGCTAGTAGATCGCCATGAGTCGAGAACAGATGTCCAGTGCCAGCACTGGCCGGTGGATATCGCAAAGGGATGCCTTTGCCAAAGAGAATGTGGAATGGGAAAAGGTAAGATGCTTGCAAATTGCCCCAATAGCTACTGGCAAAGTAATGGGAAGCTGATTTCAAAGCCAGTTTTATCGCAATAACAGAAGCAAGGTTCCTCATCTGACTGGCCCAGTACAGCAATATCGTGAAACAATGCGCGAAGCCAAGTTGCGTGCACAAAAACATGGAACGCCAATAGTTGAAGGACTTAAAGTTGATGACTTAAGTACATACTCTCCGTCGAGATTGAAACTGAGAATATACAAGCCAGTGTCTCCTGAAGCAAATGGGGCCGTCATGATCTAGTACGTATTTGGTGAGATCTTATGCTTCGGAACGGTCTAATAGTGTTATATCGGACGTGAAGCTTCCATGGAGGGGGCTGGGCCTTGGGAGATCTGGAAGGAGAAGACAATATCTGTCGGGTTCTATGTGTGCAAGCCATGCTAAATGTGGTCAGCGTTGACTATCGCCTGTAAGTGACCCATTGGTTTCAGAGGCTTCGCTAACCATTGAACGATGGGATCATGCAGTGCACCAGAGAATCCGCATCCAGCAGCTATTGAAGATGCGATCACAGCACTTCGTTGGGTATATTATCATCCTCTCAGTCACACAGTACTAGCTATAGCTAATAGCATCTCTCTTAATAGGTATGCCAAAACAATCTGACCCATGGATTTGATAAGAGTAAGATTTACGTTGGGGGGACTAGTGCTGGGGCAAACTTGGTATGAAACTTCAATGGTTTCTGGTAATTGACTGGATGATGCCCCTACTAATAGAATGGAACACTTTTTCACCTAGGCTGCTGTACTGTCCCAACTATCCCCGACTTTGGGAGTCGATATCCGGGGTCAGCTACTTAGGTCTCCAGTCTTATGCTCTAGTGAGCTGCATTACCAGAGAATGGGGCTGAAAAGTATGGAACATTTCGTTGATACACCAATCCTCGATCAGTGCTCAATGAAGCAATTCATTGAGTGGTATCAGCCTTATGACCGGGCAGATCCTACGGTATCTCCACTATTGTCCCGCGATCTTGGTGGATCTCCGCCATCTATTATCATGATATGTGGCCGTGACCCGCTCCGCGATGAGGCCCTAGCCTATGCGGACAAACTTGAAGAAAGGGGGTACATTAGCTCTTCTAAAATGTGCGCCTTCAATTAGCGCTGACTACATGTCTAGCATACCAGTGCGGGTTGCTGTCTACCCGGGAATGCCCCACGCGTTCTGGATATTTCCGGAACTGACCACAACGAGGACTGCTACACAGGACATGATAAATGGTGCCAGATGGCTTATTTCAGAGGTCCCCAGTACATAATCACAAAGCCACTGAGTGTTCCTTAATGTCCGTAGTTCAATATCGCAATTACAATGATCTCCCCCCATCTACCGGCAATTCAACCCCCGTGATGAACGAAGCCTCATCACTTGCCAGAAATGTGGTGGCATTGGCGACATCTTCCGGAGTGGCAAATCGCCCCAGCGGGATGCTAGACAGAATATTGCTTCTATTCTCGGGTGTGTCCTGACCCCCAAGAATAAGAGGCATCCTGGCCATGTATTAGCATCCATGCAAGGTAATCATGAGAGCGGAGAATCGGAATCGATACTTACATTCCAGTTTCGCCTGCAACGGGACACACAGTGTTGAGACGAATGTTATCCTTCGCAAATTCTGCAGCCAGGCTCTTGGTCGCCTGTGCTCATCGTAAGACTCTCTCCACACGTAAAAGTGGTAAGGAATGAACAGACATACCGCACTCACACCCCCCTTCGTAGCAGAGTACCAAGCGTACTTTGGCCGAGGGCGAATGGAGCTCATACTTGAGATATTCACAAAAACACCCCCACCCTGGGCTTGAAAGTTGGGAGCAATAGTCTTGGCTGAGTGATAGATACTCTTAACATTCACTTTGTACATACGGTCCAGCATGTCCTCGGATGTCTCAAGAGAAGGCTGTTATGCTATCAGTAAACGTCATAAAAACCAACACAGGCATAAAAACGAAGTAAGAGAAACGAAAACTTCCGAATACCTGCACTGTATGAACAATCCCAGCATTATTGACCACGATGTCAATCTTCCCAAACTTCTCAAGTGCCACTTCACGCACCATCTTCCAATCAGACTCACTCGATACATCTCCTTGAAGGAAGATAGCGCGTCCTGGTGGCTCATTACTCTGCACTAGTAGTCCTCCTAGCGGATTGATATCAACAATGATCACATTAGCGCCCTCGAGAATGAATTTGTGGACGATTCCTTCCCCGAATCCTGAACCTCCTCCGGTCACAATAGCGGTTTTGTTTTGTAACCTACCCTGGCCCATTTTACTGTCTGTAGTGCTTAGTAGTCAGTGATCGATGACAGGAGGATAATGCACTGTTATGTTTCTGGTGGCTTTCCCCGCCCGCCTGTTTGTTTTGGGCATTGACAGATGCGGGGACAGCAGCTGTGCCCCGTGATCAAAGTTATTGTCTCTATTAAAGCGGCACTGCATTAGTTGACTTGTTATGTGTAATCCTTTCTATCCCCTAACTGTTCCGTAAGCCATTTTGGAATTAGTGTCAGGGTTAGGTATAGCTAATAATATATTCGCATTTCACAGGCCTTTTATTATCGTTTTATAAGGCATTAAGCTTTGCTGATAGGACTACGACAGAGTCTTAAAGGATATTGTAGTTGCGCTAATCAAATTGACGGTCAAAGCACTGCGGAACAATCCACTCGACAATATTAGAAGCTGGTATGACCACTTTCGGTCGGTTAGTGGCGAGGAGATGATACCTGGTATCAACGTTGGCTTCGGATCTGGTATCTGTAGCCTGACCATGTTTAAAATTATCAGTTGGAATGATTTTGGAGAGTCACACTATATTGGTCCTCTGGTTAACAGACCATAGAATCCTTTCACCACACGTAGGGCTTCTTTCAATTACGTTGAGCATATGCCTCATGATAGATGCCGTGATGGCACAACTGCAAATGCGGCATCGCAATTACAGGCTGAGTTCGTGCCCAATGAGGTAGCCCAGGACTGCGTCTTCTTCACTGCCCTGCCGGCTAGCAATGAGTGTAGTATACATAAGCAGAGTAGCAATGTCGGGGAACTAACGACTAACTGAAGGAAAGCGAAGGCGCTAGTAATGGTACCCTTTCGAAGAGAGAGATTGAGAAGGAACAGACCTTAAAGATGTGTATTAGGTAGGAAGGTCAGACATTTTTTGAACCAGTGCGACTAAGTAAGACACAGCAATTGTATATTGGTTTTTATCCGACTAATCTTCCGCATTGTCCTGAAAGAAGTGTCACGGATGCTGGCAAATGTTGGGACATTTCGGCTACAGCCGGCCAGAAGTACCGGCTCGGATAGCGGTGCCGACATTTCTCCGAGCGAATCCCAGGCCCGATCCCGGTGTGCCAAGCTCGGCGACGACGAAAGCTCCCTCGTTCAACCATTTGGAACTAGATATCTCGATTGTACATTGCATTTTACATAAGTGTATGAACTGCGAGGTCTGTTTGAGCTACTCCCCTCATTAGGATGAGTAGTATTGTCTGCTTTGCCCCCAAGACCAGCCTTGACTCCTTGTTTGACGCCACAGCAAGCGTACACCATGCCGGGAGTTCCATCAAACAAGGCATGTGAGCGATGTAAGAAGCGTCATCTGAAGGTTAGAATCGCATGTTACAATTTACTTGCTGCATCAATCTGACCATCTCAGTGTGATGAGACACGCCCCAGCTGCCAGCGTTGCACCAATGCTGGAGTTGAATGCCCGGGATATGTACAAACTCGCAAGTTTATCGATCAGGGTGCCTCTGTTCGGCGTCGATATGCGCCATATCAGCAGGATAACCCCCGACGGGATCCTTCACATAGTCCCGATAAAGTGAGTAAATACACGAGGGTATAAAACACCCGTTCTCGCGTCCGCCCGTAAACCTCGGTAGTCAACTGCTGCTCACACCGATTAGGTGACGCGAGAAAGTCCGTCAAATATTGGAGGAGCTGCAATCAGAAGCAATGCTGCTAATGATCCAATACACACGCGTGTAGCTGCAACAGCTGCAGCCGATCAGCCAGCCGACGCTAGTCAAAATTTTTTTGCTTCGCCTATAGCCGAATCAAGACGTCAAAATCAATTACAAGCGGAAATTCCACATAGCCCGAACACCAGCGCTCGTGCTGCTGCAGCGCGTGAACAGCCATTGTCGGAGATGCATAGTAGTGCCACTCAAGTCTCTCACATTCATGGTAACCCTTTTGACGATAGACTTCATCCCCACGGGGCTGCACCCATGACTTATCATGAAGAGCATGCAACAGCTGATGATCAATCACCAGCTCATGACAGCCAATCCGTCCAAAGTGATAAGGAGGATTTTCATGAGGTGGTATCAGAGTTAATGACCGACTCTGAGCACGAGATCTCCTTTCTTATACGCCATTACTCCCAACATATCGCTCCATGGTTCGTAACGCCCAACACTTGTAATCAGTTTGCATTCTAACATAAACACGTTGTTAGGCTGGACCTCTCCGATAGTAGAAGGTTCTTTACAACATACGTTCCCATACGAGCGATAGATTATCCATACGTGAGATACTCGATCGGCGCCTTAGCCGCAATACATCTGGGCCAGATGAAGGGCGCGACATGTCCGGAAAACGTTGGCATGTTGACTAGCCCAGCAGCCATGGAGACGTACCCCAACGCGCCAGAAGTGGACTGGTATCTCAAGGCCGCAAACTACTACTATATGTCAATCGCGCGCATGAACTCAAGCATGCCAGAATCCTTTGCGACTCTGTCCAGTTCCGCTGTCCTGGAAGGCCCCGTCGAAATCGTGAAAACCTGGCTGCACCGCCATGCAGAGACTACTCCTCCCTCCGCAAGAGACGACACGTTTTGGAGGAAAACAGAGGCCTTGCTAGCCACAGCAACCATACTCACCATGTATAAACTCATAAGCAAAGCCGGAGAGGAATGGAATTTGTAATCAGCCCCAACCCTTTACCCTACACCACCACCACACCCTATATCTAACCTATATACAAACACAGATACCTGACCGGCGTCAACTCCCTGTTCGAATCCCTCCTCCACCTCAACAGCAACTCCTCCGACCCCATAAGATTCACACACGGCATCAACGCCTCGTTCTGGAACTTCGCTCGACAAGACTACCTAGCCTCCTACTTCAACCGCCTCCCCACCTACCTCGACCCAACCAACCTCCCGCTCTGGCGCGCAGCCGGGCTTACCTTCACCGAAACTGGCGAAATAGACCCCTCAAGCAGCACCTCCTTCTTCACCCCGGAAGACTTCGCCTCCAACAGCCTCACCTACCTCCTATCCAAGTTGACCAACTTCCTCGCCCACCTCCGAACCTCCCAACTAGACCAACTCATCACCCACCCATCACCCCCAACCAGAACAACCCCAACCACACCCCCAACATCCACCTCCACCTCCACCTCCACCTCGACAACCTGGCTCGACCTCTCCGTCTCGTTTCAATCCTGGGTCGACCGCATGCCCGAAACATTCCGCCCGTGTTTACGGCTGCACACTCCCCGCCCAGAAGTCTACTACAGCCTCCCATCCTGCGCATCAACTATGCAACAATACCACTTCGGTCGGCTAGCTCTCTGTCTGAATCGTCCCGCGGACGTCATCACAAGTCCCACCACCGCGTTCGACCGACTACAGGGGTACAGGGAGGTCACGAAGGAGGTCGATTACAGATGTAAGGAGATTGTGGGGATAGCGGCGGCGAGGCCCCAGAGCTGTGCAAGGATTTATATGCCGGCTTTGCTGTTCGCTGCGGGACAGTGTGTAGAGAAGCAGGAGGAGAGGCAGGTTGTTGAGGAGTTATTGTGCGGGATTGGGGCGGATTTGGGATGGGAGACGGATTCGGAGATTCAGAGGTTGAAGGGGTTGTGGGAGGAGAGGTAGATTGTTGATATATTTGTAACTTTGTGTGCTTGTGAGGGATGTTTTGGGGTTGGGTTTATGTATTTGTAGTGGGTTGGGTGGGTAATAGTGTTGATGTGTTTGGGTTATATTCTTTGATTTGTGAATTCTGGATACAGTTAGTTGAGTGCCGATGCGGCAGTTAGGAAGAGCCGAAGCTGAATCACTAACTTCAGGAATAAAGTATATGATTGGGTGAAACTTGCAGCCAGTCATAATATAGTATTAGTATGGTTGTACCATCCTACAGAAGAAAACCAGAATTGCCGGCGAAAACCTGCCTCACATCTCCCTGACCCTATCTATTCCCTGTTCCTAGCCATGCATAACCACGCACATAGTACTTTGTACAACGTCAATGACCACTCAAGAGACTAAACCTAGAATCCATTCATTGACGTAGTCCCGTCCAGCCATCAAACCCCACAGCGGCATATTCCCGCCATCTCGAACGGCAATGAAAGTGGAGAAAGGAACGAAATCCGGGGAAGTGGGTCTCCCCTCCCCCAGCACAGACATCTCCGTGACAGAACAGGCGGACGCTATAAGAACCAATGAAGGATCCATGCTCAGAAGATCGGCTATAGCAGCTAGTATCATTCTGGGCGTTCCTTTCGGAAACCCCCGCTCTGGGTTCGTATCGCCTGTCCGGGGTTCCTTGGGTCGGCTATGGGGGGTGTTGGGGCCCGGGGGAATTCCGCGTTGGGCGGGAAGGGTCTGAGTGTTGGCGTAGGTGGTAATGCAAGGGACTTTTGGTAGATAAATGGGTGATGGCTGTGAGGTTTGAGGGGCATTGTAGGGCTTTTTAGAGCTCGCTGATTTGAAGTAGAAGAACTTATTGTGTTGAATCTCGATATGGAGATGAATTATGATGAAGCGGTAAGTGATCTTCTGGGTGTTGGTTGCGATGAGGTGTACTGACAAGGATGGTGCGTAGGCTCTCCATCAGTATGTGGAATCCCTTGAGGAACTGATCGCTGTTAATAATTTCCAGGATTGAGCGGGAGCTCAATACTGAGATCTATCCAGGGACAGAGATCATGGCAGATGTTGGATCGCACCACTTCGTGAAAGCGTCGTCGCGATCAGATCGTGTTCTCGTCCCGCAGCCATCGCAAAGCCCACATGATCCTTTGGTAAGTGGTACTGCAGTCGGAGCAATATTAGATCTTTAACGCTAACCGAAAGCCTCAGAACTGGAGCAAAACGTGGAAGATAACTGTTATCTGCTTGTCCACTGCGGTTTCCTTCAGTCAGGGTCTAGGACCTTTGGCCCTGGCACCAATGTTTCCTCAGTTGATGGAGGCTTTCGATGCGGACTATGCCGCCGTTGTCAAGTTCACCGGCTTGTGTATTCTTGTGTTGGGGTTCAGTAACTTCTTTTGGTAAGCCCTAGACCATCTTCACAAACGTCGAAGGTGCTGACGACAATAAGGATTCCACTACAGAGCGCATATGGTCGGAGACCCGTCTTGATATTCTCCACTCTCATCTGTTTAGCCAGTAATATCTGGAGGGCCATGGCAACATCCTATGGTAGTTATATGGGAGCCTGCATCCTCAATGGATTCGGAGCTGGCCCTGCCGAGGTTGGTATCCCAAAGCCGAAGCATGGGTCAGACTGACAGACAGCGGTAGACATCTCAGCCGGAGATCATTGCAGACACCATCTTTCTGCACGAAAGAGGTTCCTTCAACACGCTCTACTTCACATTCTATTTCGGCTCGCTCATGGTAAGATACGAAGTAAGCTGTCAAACTCCCTGGCTGACTAGTCGTATAGGTCGGACCTATAATTGCCGGTCCAATGGCTCAGCATGTTGGCTGGCGTAGCTTTTTCTGGTTCAACGTCGCGCTACTGGGGCTGGTGCTCATTCTCGTCGTTTTTCTCTTTCCCGAGACCAAATGGCACCGAGTCCACCCCGGTGAACACACTCACGCACAGGAGGAGTTGAACTCCTCCGATACCGGATCAGAACCAGAGAAAACCGCCGCAGCGGCACATAAGGAAAATGCTTCGATAGAGAGAAGCGATACAGATCCATGGCTTGGTAGAGGCTATCCATCGAAGCAGCAGTTCAAACTCTGGCAGCTAGAAGGCCACAATCTAAAAAATCTGCTGATCAGCTTCTGGGTTCCGTGGAAGCTTCTCTGCTTCCCCATCGTTGAGTTTGCTGCCTTTAATGTTTCCTGGTCTGCCAGTGTCTTTCTGACCCTAAACCTCACCCAAAGCGAGGCCTTCTCCAAGCCTCCATACAACTTCTCCAGCCAGACCATCGGCTTCTTCAACTTTGCGATCTGGATTGGGGCATTCATTGGACTGGCAACCAATGGACCTCTTTCGGACTGGATTTCCATGAAAGCCACAAAAAGGAATCGGGGCATTCGAGAGTCAGAAATGAGATTGCCCGCGATCATACCATACGTGATCGTATCCATAATTGGAAATTTTGTGGTGGCATTTGGATATCAATATCAATGGGACTGGAGGGTGAGTTTCCATGTTCATCCGTGGTCGAGAGGCCCTGCGCGCTAATGAGAACTGCCCACCAGGCTATTGTTATAATAGGGTACACAGCGGCTGGTATCCAGGTTGCTGCCATCCCAGCTATCACTAGCACCTACGCAGTGGACAGCTATAAGCCGGTTGCTGGCTCGATATTCGTCTCGATCACAGTCAACAAAAACGTGTGGGGTTATGGTTTTAGTGAGTTCATTACACCGTGGGTAGAAAAGAGCGGCTTCGTGAAACCGATAATGTTGAACATGTCCCTCGCAGTCTTGTGGTGTCTTTTCGCGATTCCCTTTTATTTTTATGGAAAGCGTTTTAGGAAATGGACAGCAAAGTCGTCAGTGCACAAGATGTGAATCTGGAGCCAGGTTTATTTTTTTTTCTGTGTTTAAAGGTCCAGAAGCAACAGGCCTGCTGTTGGCTGGTCCATCTCAGGTAGCATTATCTGTACAGTAAACACTATCGCATCATTCGTCATCTTCATCCGGGTCGTACAGATCGAGATCCAATGTAGCCTTAGGTTTTGGCATTGGTGCGGCTCCCATCCCAGATCCGCTTGTTGCCGCAGATCCAGCATGCGCTGCAGCTTTTGCGGCCTCATCTGCATGACGCGCTTCTTCGCCGACGTCGACCTGCGGCATCGCATCAGCGATCCCTACACCCTCAGCCTCGTGTATTAAGCGTTCAACTTCCTTCTCTGGTTCAAAGCCTGGGCGACCCTCGGCAGCAGCAAGTTGTATTTGCGCCATCAGTCCCAGTCGAATGCGATCTTCCATTGGATACGGTAGCATATAAGCCTGGCGAGTCATCTTTGCCGATTCGTCAAGCCAACTAGTCGCGTCTTTGGTCACAGATGCGACCGGTTCCGCTGTCTCAGTATCCTGGTTGCCATTTGTGCCCGTCATTTCTGTATCCGGTCCCTTCTCTTGGATTCTCTCTCGCGATTTGGCCTCTGCAGTCGCTGCAGCATCGGAAGCCGCTTGGTGGTTGTATTTGCTGATCCGCCGCGCGAAGTCGAGAAGTAGCTTGTAGTCCACCTCCTTAATTCCCCGTAACCCAGTAGATCTTGGCTTTTCACCCTGCATGTTTTCATCCGAGTCATAGTCCAAGTAATCGTCCTCCGAGTCCAGGTCGCTATCAGACTCGTCTCCACAGGTCGTTGTGATTTCCTTCTCATAGGCCATCACCTCACGTACAATGCTTTTGACTTTCTCTTCCAGTTCCTGGGCTTCTTCACGGAGCCGTAGAATTTTGGCATAGTTCTGCTGGTGTTGTCGGAGGGTCTCGACGGCGGAGGTCAACGAGTCGTCTGCGTCCAATAAACCGATCGCGGCGGCGGGGGCGCCTGCAGCTGTTGGTGATGTTGTCAGGCTATTTATAAGCACGTTTAGTTTGTTCTCCAGGTTGGAGAGGGTGCCTTGGAACTCGACGTTCATTTTGGTCCGTTTAGGCTGTCGCGAAAACGTTGCGATGGGCAAGGATCAAGCTAGGACCTGCAAATGGTTTAAGGTATATCGCACCCAATTGGTAGAGCAAATGTGGTAATCAGATAAGAGCACCGAGAGATTACTAAAACCCAAGATTCGAACCACAACTGGGGTACCTCTTGCAATGCGATTGAGGAGAAGCTCTGTAGTTTTCGGTTTGTTGTCGGCAAACAATGAGATCGCCGGAAGATCCACGTGATCGTAGCTACCTATCACGTGACTGTGGGGTACCTGCCGGTTCTTTCCGCCATCGCATGCTGTCATTCGGTCAATTCTCAAGGGAGAACTAATAAATCCAATGTCGGTGTCGGGATTGTTGAAGTACACCTAATTGCAGTAGTCAATGCTCTCTTAACCTCTAGCCTCAATATAATGGCGAACTCGGGGCATTTGTACCAAATACTCGCCACATATCCCTGATATTATCTCTGCAGCCTACTAAAGTATATCTTGGCTACTCCTAGTGCGACCTGCCACAAGGCTTGCAAAATGTAGAAGGCTCTAGCGTGACAAATGACACACCATACTTTTTAATCTCTCCCTACTATCCGGCGCTGAGATATATGTGACACTACCTGTGTCTGTTGTAGGCCCAACGCGTTATACGCCCTTGCCTTTGACATGATTTTTCCAAGCTAGCATCGCGATTACTACGCGTCAAGGAGACCAACACTTAGATACATATCCGCGCCAAAGAAAGGATATCTGAGCGGGATGCAGAATGGCTCTGTTCTGGGATGGCAATAATGACGTTTGCTCGGATATGCAAGTGCCGCTTTTCTGCCCCAGTGGTACATCACTAGCAACGCTTAGAGGCTTTTCTGTATCTTAATCAATAGTCCGATGCTTTTCGGCTACCTGTATAAGGCGACAGAATCATCAATCATGAAAACTCCATTCACACTTGCTCTTCTTCTATCAGTTGTCGGATATCAACCCTGGGCCTTGCATCTAGCAGAGGTTTGCGAGGAACTGGGGCCTCAGCTATCAAAGTCGGCTGTGATATCTGCCTGGGATGCAACCAGATATGAGCGCTGGATTAAGTCCAACACACCTACGCCTAGCGTTGTGGTAACACCGGCTACTGAGCAGGATGTGGCCGCAATCGTATGTTGTTCGATTGTTCTGAATGCATAGCAAGGGTTGCAACGGCTAATGTGAAAGCCTATAACAGGTCTCATATTGCACTTCGAATAATATATCATTTCTAGCCCAGAATGGTGGGCATGAATGGGCACAAACGATTCACCTGGATGAGGATGGATTGCTCATCAATCTCAAACAGCTTGATGAAGTCACCTTCAGCAAGAACAGGAGAGAAGTAATTGTTGGAGGTGGCGCTTCTGTCGCGCAGGTGATCGAGGCTTCAGCAAAGAATAACTCTCTAATTCAGACAAACAATTGCAACTGTATCGGAGCTCTGGGGGCTCTTCTCGGGGGCGGTTATGGTAGCCTGATGGGTATATTCGGCTTCGGGATAGATAACGTACTATCTCTGAATCTGGTCATGGCTGACGGTTGTCTGCATACAATCACACCCAAAGACATAGATCTCTTTTGGGCTCTTCGCGGTGCTGGTCCCAACTTTGGCATTGTCACGTCCGCAAAGATGAAATCATACCCTGTTTCAGCCTTTGGCCAAGCCGCCTGGACGGGGCAACTTGTCTTCTCTGCCGACAAATTGGAAGCTTTGGTTGATACAATCGACAGGATAACTCTAGAGCCGGAAATGAGCGTCTTTATGTATTTTATGACTAGTGGTGAACCAGACAATACGCCTATGGTTGCTCTCATGCTATATTACTACGGTACCGAAGAAAAAGGGCGGGCTGCATTTTCATGTTTTTTCGACCTAGGTCCAACTAACGACACTACGATGGCAACTGAGTACGCTCACTGGGTTGATGCACCCAGCATGGCCTGTTCAAAAAGCGGGTTCAGAATTCCATACTCTGCCGGACTTGGCCGGATGGTCAGCAGCACTTGGAAAGAGGCTTGGGAGGAGTATGTTTCTTTTGTTTCCCTGGGTGGCACCGGCCAAAGTATTGTCCTCTTGGAGGCGTATTCACACGAAAAGGCGCGCTTCTTTGGTCAAGATTCGTCAGCTTACGCCTGGAGAACCAAAGTGAATTTCAACGCGATGGCTATAGCATGGTACATGGACGACAGCCTGGAATCGAACGCGAGAAAATGGGCTTCTAAAATGCGTGATTTATGGCGGTCAACTGATGGATTGGACTCACCAGCTGTGTATGTGCCCTCTACAGATATTCTTCCAGGACTAACTTCGGTTGGTTGGTTCTAGGTACATCAATTTCGCCTTCGATGAAGATCTTTCGGTTGTGTATGGCGACAACGTCGATCGTCTGAAAGCCATCAAAGCAAAGTATGACCCTGAGAATGTTTTCAATCAATGGTTCAGTCTGTAGATGTGGAATCATCTCGGTTGTTCGTAGGACATGTCGTGGTCAGGAGAAGCAGAGGAAGAACAATCGTATTTCAGACTTCAATGATGGATCTATTCCCTATACTTGACTCGTGTATAGACATTCAAGTAGATGTACCATTATTGCTTTCTCCATTGCAGACATCACGGATCCAAACCGATGCCCGGATCGTGATAAGTATAGAATATCCTAGCAGTCCCACCACATTGATATCTATGTAGTACGACAAATCGCGATAGACAACCGACGATAAGTGCCGCAGCAGAATCTCGGATCTAACCCCGCAGACTGCGGGGCGTGTTCCGCCGTGCCGATGGTCAAGCTTGAACCCTGAAATTTCCGCCAGGGTAATTTCTCCCTGCGACATACTTTTTGATCCTGAACTATTGCGTGTAGTATCAGAATCTCCTCAACTATAATGACCTCCAACTCTACTTCGCTTCCATCCGTCCCGCGCGTCAACCTGGGCGACAACATCATCCTTCAACCCCCTCTTTCACGATGCGGACAGGGTCCAGGCCTGATTTTGATAAGATCAGCCAATGTTGCAGAATGCCAGAACAAAAATACCAGTCTAGACCCAGAGCCACTGCAGAAGTGGGCCGAGGAAAGCTATGTAGTTGCGCAGATCACTTTCGACTCAGACTCAAGCGCAAACGCTTCTCTACTGTCGATCAGAATTGACAGCGCAATTGCCGGCTTAATCGCCCTGTCTGAATGCAATGACAAGGAGAAATTCGGCATATTAGGTCTATATTCCCCCAGTTCGAAATTATCCGTTACACACACTAACGTGGACCTTAGTCTACGGCTCCCAATCCGATTACGCCCCAACTTTCATCCACTCACTGCTGGCCCACATCAGTGGCACAAATAAGTTTGCAGCAATAGTATACCACAGCATTTGGGACGCTTCCTCCGATACTCCAACACTCATGCACATCCCAGGGTCCCATGCACCCACTACCAATGGCACCAACTACGTCTACCCCGACGTATCCTCTCCCGGCTTCATCATCCCCGGTCACCCCGACTTCAAATACTCCACTGCCAGTGTAGCGCATACCCGTTCCCTCACCTTCCTCAAGAGTCACCTGAGCGGGCCATACTTCGACCTGGAGAAAATCTGGGCCGAACACACATACTACGAATTCGATGTTCGATCTGTCGAAAAGACCATGGCCACAATGGTTCAAGAACCATATGTGAACCATATCCCGACCGTAAGCCACTTGCTCGCCCCTTCATTCTATCTCATACTAATTACCAACACAGATGACCGGCGGCATTGGCCGCACCAAACTAAGCAACTTTTACCTCCACCACTTCATCTTCAACAACCCCGACGACACCGCTCTAGAGCTGATAAGTCGGACTGTGGGTATTGATCGCGTTGTAGATGAGTTTATTTTCTCCTTTACACATGATAAGGAGGTAGATTGGTTGTATGCTTCACCTCTTAACAAGCTTCCAAATATTAATTAGAACATGTGAGTAGCAGCTGACAAGGATATGACAGGGTCCCCGGCATTCCCCCAACCCACAAACCGCTTCGCATCCCCTTTACATCGGTCGTCAACATCCGCGGCGACCGACTCTACCACGAGCACATCGCATGGGATCAAGCGACCGTTCTCGTTCAGTTGGGTCTCCTGCCACAATGGTTGCCTTTTCCGTACCAACTACCGGATGGAAGGACACCCGCGCCAGGGAAGAGATTCGAGTACAAAGTGCCTGCTGGAGGCGTAGAGA
This sequence comes from Aspergillus eucalypticola CBS 122712, assembly GCF_003184535.1. Classification (NCBI taxonomy): domain Eukaryota; kingdom Fungi; phylum Ascomycota; class Eurotiomycetes; order Eurotiales; family Aspergillaceae; genus Aspergillus; species Aspergillus eucalypticola. The sequence continues at coordinate 181,691 of NW_020290278.1, forward strand.
CCGCGGAGAAATTGAAGGACGAGAGTGCGGTGGAGTCGAATGGGATGTTTGGAGTGGGGATTAGGGAGGTGGATGATTCGTGAATTGGGTTGGACTTGAAGTGTGATTGGAATATGTGAGCATAGTAGTATGGTAGTATAGTAGCATTTTGAATGGAATTGCTAATCTTGATAGAATTGTCATTTTTGTGGCGCGGCTGGCGGATTTAAGATGCGGAAGGCACCTACTACTCGGTCGGTGTGTCACATTCCGGATTCGGAAGGTTGGTTGGTTGCGGATGTTGGATAAAGTGGCTGAAAACATCCCACTACCATGAAATCTCTCCTGCGCTTCATATCTGGATCTACGAATAATTCAATACTTGGCTGGCCCGGGAGAGGAAGGTTACAACAGTTCTCGGGACGCAAGTGATCATTGTCACCTTTATTGAGTTGCGATGATGCGACATCGGCATAAACTATTGAACTATAACTACACCGTCTCGATTATCTTCCGATTAACATTCCTTGGAGACTTGGCCAGCACACTCTTCCAATGACTCCCCCGTCGGTCCGTTCTAAATATAAGCAGATTACTATCACAATCGACAGTTATTGACAGTTGATATCACACACACAGATATCACACACCCACACCCACAAGCCATACTGTTTGCCGCACATAATCACTATCTTGCAGTGCGATTGCTTACTATGCATCTCCGGAAGAAAGGCTACATACTTCCCCTCAGTCTTATCTCCTCTATCTCATCATATGCTCACTCCAAATCCTTACCCATCGTAGATCTGGGTTATGAGCTACACCAGGCATTTTCTCTCGATGTAAGTACCTACCTGTACCAAAGTACTAACACATTCAATAAATTGATTAATTCGTCCCAGCAATCAACCCAAGCCTATAACTTTAGTAACATTCGCTACGCCGCACCACCTGTATCTACCCAGCGCTTTCGCCCACCGCTGCCTCCATCACCGAATAGAACCGAAATCCAGAATGGCGCCGTTGGACGCGTGTGTCCCCAAGGCGAACCTATATGGACAACAGAAATCCTGATCCCGTTTCTTGAAAGCATTTTGACAGGCACGCCGTTTAATGGGTCTGATGATATAAGTGATTATCCAATTGTCTGGCCGCCCGCAGATGCAAGAATCACGGAAGATTGCCTTTTCTTGGATGTGGTCGTGCCCCAAAGCGTTTTTGAAGGGTCAGAGGCTGCGCCGGTGCTGGTTTGGTTTGATGGAGGAGGCTTTGTTACTGGTGATAAGACAGAGGTACTGCCTACGGGACTTTTGGAGAGGGGTTCGGAGATTGGAAAGGATTTTGTGTATGTTGCAGTGAATTATCGGGTGAGTAAGATTTCGGTTTACCTTCAGGTTTGGTGAGACCGCAGGCTAACCTACGAAGCTGGGAGCATTTGGGTGGCTGTCTGATGGCGAAGGCCTGGGCAATGCTGGGCTTTATGATCAACGCTTAGCATTGGAGTGGGTGAAAAAATATATTAGTCTGTTTGGTGGTGATCCTGGGCGAGTGACTATCATGGGTGAGTCTGCTGGAGGGGGTTCTATCGTCCATCAATTGGCAGCATCTACGGGGGTGGGGAGGGAGGTGCCTTTCCAGCAGGCGATTATTCAGAGCCCAGGGTGGTATATGCAATCAGTTGAACTACAGAAGTCGACTTTCCAACACTTCCTGGAATTATTGAACGTGACCTCTCTCGAAGAGGCCCGTCAACTTCCATCAAATCAGCTGATTACTGCTAATGCCTACCAGATAGCCACTACATCTGTGTACGGAACATATACTTATGGGCCGGTTATTGATGACACATTCATAACAGATCTTCCAAGCAGGATTTTACTGGATCCAGATTTCAAATGGAAGAACATCCGCGTGATGACAAGCCACACAATCAATGAAGGGCTGACTTTCACTCCGCCAGCAGGCGTGAACAGCTCAGCCTTCCAATCCCTCATCGAGACTTATATTCCAAGTCTATCGCCCAAAACTGTGGATCAAATCGTCCAATATTGGTATCCCCCGGTCTACAACGCTTCATCCTTATCCTCGGAGACATTGGGATATAGCAATCCCTTAGAGCGAACATCGGTCTTCATGAGCGATGCATTCTTTCAATGCAAGAACCTCTACCTCGATAATGTATTCGATACCTCATACGCGTCGGTATTCAGCGTGCCACCGGGTGTGCATGCCCAAGATGTGGCATTCAACTTCTGGGACCATTCCCAGCCCGATACGGAATTGGGGCTATTCAACGCAAGTCTCGCGCTGGCCATGCAGGATTATATCATTACGTTTTTGAATCAAGGCTTTCCCACTTCGGCCGAAAATATGGCCATCGAGTGGGAGGAATACTCGAAAGATGGGCGCGTGATGAATTTGGGCCTGCAAAATATTGCGATCACCTCCGATCCGGTGAACTCGGACCGGTGTCAATTCTGGTGGAACATTACTGGATGAAGAGCCTATATGCCTTTTTCACACTATCGCCCTATTCAATTTTCCCACTGGTTAGTCTGGGCCCTGCAGATTCAGTACGGTTATTTAGTGCTTATAATTGAGTTGGATATTGAATGCAACGGCAATCTGCTACTCTGCCAATGATCAACACGGCCTTGAGCCGCATTTGAACCTCTCAAAATTTAGGCCCCGGAGACCATTGAGTTGTTCGGTAAATAGTCTAATTGCAGTGAGACATGGGCAGAATTCTCAGTTCATGAATGACAGCGATAGATGCTAGTAAAAATAGCAGCAATTTCTCCGCTAGCGCTGCCGCTAGAATGCTTGGTCGGAGCAAATGCCACCGACTGGAAGAGCTCGACTTGATATGTACCAGTCGCTAGGCCCACTACACACTATCTAAAATCTAAATGAGGCACAGCAACGGTGACTAAATAGATAGTGACACCGTACGGAAGGTGAAGCCGAAGAGAAAAAAAAGTGTATGTTTGGTGCCTACTTAGTACTTCAAAGTTCCTCAGCTTTGCCGAGACGACCAATTGCGCTCGGAGATAACCACGGCTGCCTAACCTAGTAAATAGTAAGGCGGTCACCGCGGAGTCCGTCGGTGGGCACTAGGCAGACTCGCGATTATTTAGAAAAGCGTCGTCGGGCATAAGAGAAGAGAACCAGAAGACATCGGGGGATCTTCGGGGGCGCATTCGGCAAGACAAAGGGGCGGAGAGAGTCATGTCCGAAGGTATTCTTCTATCCTATCCAAATTGTAAATTTGTTCACATGATCGGCAGGAAGTGAAATTTCTTCCACTATTCCAATCTTTGTGCTGCATCTCCACGGTCGGAACAGCCCGTCGTGGAGAGCGAGCTGCCATTGGTAAGGTGTCAGGGGTAGTTAGTAATAAAAGGTAAGAAAAGAGTAGTAATTTGCCCAGGGGCAGGCAGGCAACCCGTGTCTTAGTTAGTGACTGCCAGTCAGCCAGCCAGCCAGCCAGCTAGTCGATAACCTCGTTGCTAAGCTTCCCATGGGTAGGACTACATTGGCTGGTCGGTTTATGCCTCAATGGCCCGTGGGGGCCAGTGAGGCTTTTGCCATTGGGTAGATTTGTCCTGTCAGCGAGTTGGAGTTGAAAGTGGGAGGGGTTCATCGCGTGCAAAGTGGACCCTGACGGACTGGGACTGGGACTGTCTCACGCTAAATCCAAGACACTTGGGCCAGGAATAGATAGATGGCCACTGGAAGTGGGCAGAGTCGAGTTTGGTAGTATCTAGATAGCCGCTAGACTACTTTGTACATAGACAGAGCATGTGCTACACTGCTAATAGTCTTAATTAGCTAACCAATTGGGGCGGAGGGCAGTGTTTTGAGCGCCGTCGTTCCATGATCCGAGGGTGATTTGATGTGAGGATGAAGATCGGTCGCCTTTTCTGGATGATTCGAATAAGACGGATCGTTGCATTTTGCATCAGCGTGGCTGACGGGGGCCAGTTAGATGGTTGTATCTTGGGGGCGGTTTGGCGTTCTAGCGTTTTCACAGTAAAGAAGGATTGAAAAGAAAGGAATGAAAGAGGTGAAGGAAGCGAAGGGGTGTGTGCCTGGCCCCCAAAAAAGGGCAACCATGAAACCAACGGCACTGCGACGAGGCTGTGTTGGACGGCGTTGCTTCCGTCGCGAGGAAAAAGATGATCCGCGCGATCAATCAGAACGGGCGGAGCAGCTCATCATCTGCATTTTGACCTGCATTTTCCCTCGGTGAATCAGGGTCGCTCAGCCTTAGCTTAGCTTCATCCTCTTTCTTTGGACCAAGTTGCACTGACCCAATCACTTTTCGGCCCCTCCGTTAGCGCTGAATGTTGTCATTGTGGATTGATTTGATGCGCTTTTATATGCTTTGCCCGGTCGCTCTTCGTTCTGCATTAGTTCCTCAGTCTCTCCTTACTTGCTTTTGCCAAAAAAAAAAAAAAAACAAAGCACAAGTACTTCTATAAGCTTTTTTCCCGCGCGTCTCCGTCATTCTTTACCACTGTTCAGTTCATCCCTGACAGCCTGTCACTCTTTCCAACATCCATCCCATCTACCCCTACACCACATCTATACCACCATGTTGCTTCGCCTTCTATCCGCAACTGGTGCTTTGTGCATCACTACTGTGGCCGCCGCAGCTCTGCCTGCACCTCAGCTGCATTCTACCGCTGGTTCTCATCAAATCAACCTTCCTGCTATCCCCTGCGCTTTCTCGGACTCGACTTGCACAGAATCCTTCGACTCTGGTTCACAACTGGTATGTACTCACGTATCAACGCAGTCGACCATCATCATCCCATACTAATCATCTTGGATAGACCATCGATTTCTCCACCCAAAATGGCACCCTCCGAGCCAACAAACAACCCATCTTCCCCGCTACCGTCCCGATGCAGTTCACAGCAGATCGCAAGTGGGAGTCATTCGTTCAGCCAGTTCAGGTCTCCTACTCGTTGGATGTACGGCCACTACCTGCTCGTCCCGGTGCTGGTCTGGGCGATATCTACTACCTCAAGCTCCGTCTCTTCGACCAGCACGGTCAAGCTGCCACGCAAAACACCATTGCGATCAGTCTGATTAGAGACGCCCAGGGTGGTCTGCAGCTGGCGATGATCGACCCGAACGGTAGCCGCGATTACGGTCACGGAAACCGTGTCTGGCAGATGAAGGCCTGGAAGGAACAGCTCGAAAGATATTACAACCATGCCAAAGAAGCCGTCAAGAACTGCGTCAAGCCGGAGCACCCGAAGCACGAACACGAGCATGAACATGAACACGCCCACGAGCACCCTCACAAGATGATCGGATCTTCAGACGCCCACCCCCACCGCCGCCCTTCCTCCAACAAGTACTACCCCTCCAGCCAGAGCGGCCACTTTTTCTGGACCGGACGTGAACAGAGCATCATGAAGATTGCCCGTCCGGTCATCCTCCCCGCCCTGATGGGAATCATGGCTGGTGGAGTGGCCTGCATTGTTGGATTCCTACTGGGTCGTCTCATCATCTCGATCTACCTGTGCGCCGCTCGCCGCCGGCAGCAGCAGCAGAACATTCCCATCATCAACATTGAAGACGGCGAGCCTATCTCTGAGAAGGAAGCCCTTCTCGAACCCTACAGCGATCAGGAACCTGAGTCGCGCCAATCATTCCCATGATCTTTCTTTCTTTCTCTTCTTTTCGTCTCTATATACCTCACGTCCACCTGTACATTACAGCCCCTTTCCTACTGTCTCTGTTTCCACGTTCATGATATCCAATGCAGCATAGCATACATACCCTTTGTGATTTTGTCCATATGAATACTAGTTAGATGAATTCATGTGTCCGTCTGCCCAAAATATAAACCCCTTTCCTGTTCCTGGTATTCAACAAGGCCGGCTGGCCCAATGGTAAGGCGCTTGACTACGGATCAAGAGATTGCAGGTTCGAGTCCTGCGTCGGTCATCTTTTTGAAATTTTTGCTGGTGTGTAAATAATCTCTGTGCTCTGGATCGAGTGGGTGGGTATTGAGCGGATTATCACCCGACCCAAACTCTGCTGCTACTACGGCTGCTGCTGCGGCGGAGTTTAGACCCACCATGTCTTGGCATTTTGCTTTTTTTTTTTTTGGCTGATGTGAGAGAAGGGGGCAGAGGAAGCGAAGCTCATGCCCAGCTGCATTGTAGTGCATTGCATTTCAGGGGTTATCATTTGGGGTATTTTTTTGTTTTTTAAGCCTTGCCAAGGTAGGATGAGGGACTGACTTGTTTGGGGCCGTCAGGGTGTTGGTGTGCTGGGTGTTCGTGTTAGGGTCGGGTGGTCACCCGAGGGAAATAAATTTCTGTACAACCACCATAAGTGATAATAAGTTCATTCTACCATGTGGGGACTCTGCACAGGCAATAGAATAATAATAATCTCTCTATCATTATTCATTAGGATGGACTTTTACTTCTTTGAATGACAATGAGGGTAGTGGTAATAAATAGATGTTAGAGAGAAAGGCCTTCATGATATCTTTAGAATTTCAAGTCTACTTACTGATCAGTACATAGATAGCTATGCATCAAAGTCAAGACTCAAACATACTTAGCTACTCCAACTATCCTAAACAGAACAGTGATCAGACTAAAACACACACACAGGTTTAGCAACACCCTCAATATGATCGAATGACATCCAAATCCACATCCCACATCACCTGTATTCAAATCTCACCAAACCAGAAAAGCCCCAATAACCCCAACACCCAGAACAATAATCCCTATCCCTCCCACAGGCCTTGAAAGAGCCCTACTATTCCCAGCAGAAACCCTCACAGTCTCGGCCATATCCCAGTCCCAGATCACTGTGAGGTTCTCATCTGGTGTCTCCCAGTCGTAGGTCACGGTGGCGTTGGCTATCTTGGTGTCGCTGCGGTCTGCTAAGCAGGGTGTGGTGAGGAGGGTGGAGATGAGGAGACACAAGAGGATGAATTTAATTATTATTGAGGAGAATCTTGTTCTTCTGGGATGGAGGAGGTTGGAGAGGAGGTTGGTTTGGGAGTTAACCATGTTATTTTTGGAAATGGAGTGTAATGTCATAGGTGTTGATGGAAGGAAATGATTGGGATGTATAGAGGAAGGGATTTGGGTGGATGGAAGCTTTCAAACTGAGGTTGGAAGGTGGTGTGTCGACTGATCATGGCTGCATCAGAATTAGATGTGGTTGGGCGTCATTGTGAGGTTCTCTTTATTTTTTATCTAGCAGTGATATTAGCTCATGAAACCATACTGATGTAGGTAACTCTCAACCAATATTTCGTGCGTTCCTAAAATTGCATTAGTAAAGGTTCTATATGCTTTCCTTGGTGATGTTGGTTTAGTTGAAGATATACCCACTTAGCGGACACTCCACACCTTCCAATACAGTCGAGAAGTAGATGCGATCTCGTTTCAGGTCAATTTGATCATGAATGCATAATGCCATGAGCTTTGTCCACAGGCCTGATACTAGGCTTCAAAGAGTACCGGCAGACATACTGGATCATCATCATCATCTACCGCACCGAGCATCGCGAAAGCTATACACCTCGGTCAGACAGTATCGTCACTATCATCAGAGCACCTAATATTCGGGGAACAGCTGGGTCGATAATACTGAGGGAAACCCAAAGAGAATTCTAATAAGTTGATTATGTGCAGTATTTGCTGCTTTCTGATCTAAGAGAGAATGTTATCAAAGACACTGCAACCTCAGAAGTAACAACAACAGTGCATCAATCTCAAAGAAAATACGGACAAAGACAAATGGCCCAAACACAAACCACTATTATCCAAGGAACACTCCACTATGTCGGCACTGTGGGAAGTCCAGGCATAAGCATATGCTAAGCAGCCACTACTCTTCTAGCCCTGTAAGCTCATTCCCCATTCTGCAGCTACCTTCAGCTATGAGGTAGTGCAACAATGAAAAAGCTTCCTTTTCAGCCACTGACTGATTGGCATGACCTATTGCAGTTTAACAACATCACCCCTTGCTGGCGCATATTTGCGATGCCACGTCCGCCGGATCTGATGTCACCGCAGATCTGCGACCAATTATCCTCCGCAGCTTCATTATCGGGACGGCACAACGGTCCCTTTGACATCATCGCGGCAACACACATCCATTCGCATTGTTTATGTCGCCCAGAATATCGTCATCCCTCTACCATGGGTCCAATCTATCCTCTCATTTCTGGGGTAAACATTAACCACGTGGGTATTATAGGATTCCTCCAACCATCAACAAGACATCTCATGCTACAGCAGCCTATGATCATCGACTAATTGATTGAGCTTTCTTCACCGTCTCACATCTATCGCCACTTACGTATGCCCTTAATTCTCAGTACTGTGTAGACAAAGGGAAAGCTATATACAGCACAACTACCACCATCCCGACCGTCTACAATCTCATCTCCAATATCCACTAACGCAGACACTCGCCTCAATCGCCTCACCATACTCTAAGAGCAAGCTACAGGATCACCAACATGCCCCTCTTTCACTCCTCCTCCCACTCCAGTTCCGACCGGAGCAGTATCGACGATCCCAACACCACATCCTCCCACTCTCACCGTCGCTCCCGCCGCTCCTCCGGCTCCCCCTCCCACTACTCATCGTCATCCACTTCTCCCTCCTCCTCCCGCCACCACAACCACTCCCTTTTCGGCCATAGCCGAAAAAACGAAGACCCATCCATTCTTGCCGCCAAAGAACAGGTTTCTCGCGCAGAAGCGGCTGAGCGGGAGGCTGATAGGGCACTGATGGCTTCGAAACGGGCAGTGCGTGAGGCCAGAGAACATGTGAGAAGATTGGACGAGGAAGCGAAGATGGAGTAAGTTGCTTCCTTACTCATTGTCTTTCTCTTGGTCAGACATGCTAATATTGGATGGTAGAGCACGCGCTGCGAAAATGAAGCAGGATCAGGTGAAGTCGATTACGAAGAGGGCGAAGCCGTTGGGAAGTATGTGATTGAATCTTTTTATATTCGTGTATGTGATGGCACTGACTTAAGGCTTCTAGGACATGTGTGAGGTCGCTTTTCTGATAGTCGATAGGGATCTTCTTCAACAGCGAGGGGTATGGGCAGACTGAGTATATGAAACTATAATTCTCAGCATGTATTTCTATCGTATGGTTTCTTTATAATTCGGTTCGGGTATCGCTTCGTGGGAATTCTTTGCAGGATGAGAGTCATGAGTTATGATGGATACGTTTCTTATGTTTGTACTATACTTGTGATTAGTTGAATATTAAATTTCATTTTATGACGAAACAAACTGTATGTGTTACTCAGCTATTGACTGTTTGCGTCTTGAGGATTGAGCGAGCTTGAACTGACTCTAGCTAGTAGCCAAGATATGAATTATGCAGTGCAGAACACAAAGGAGAGCCAAAGGCGTACAACCATAAGAGCCTGTAGAAGGTCAGGTGATAGAAGGCGTACCTAGCTACTGCTTCCAAGACTCCTTCCCTTCCTTGGTCTTCCCGCAGGAAAGCCATCAGAACTGACAACAGGAAGCTTGTCTTGACAAATCACAATCAACGACTCCATCCATTCCGAGGTACTTCAATAAAAGGAAATAATGTGACTTCTTTGATTACCTCCGGTTGCAGCATCAATGAAGGCACGCTATCAGCCAAATGACTATGTCTCTCCACCCCACAGTAAGCCAAAACAAGATATCCAGGATACCAAGAGCCATTTCCCATCACAACGAAGCCAATCTATCCTCCTTGATAATATCAGCAGCCTTTTCCGCCACAGCATACACTGTCGTCTGGATGTTCCCGCGAGGAATCAGTGGAATCACACTGGCGTCTACCACGCGCAAGTTCCTACATCCATACACCCTCAACCGATCATCAACCACACCCCCAATCTCTCGCGGCAACATAGCTGTCGTTCCTGAAACATGATAATGACATATTAAGCGGTCCCGCGTGAGCTCACGTGCTGTTTCTAAGCTGGTCACACGCGTCGGATAATGCAGTCGACGGCCATTAGGCTTCAGCAGCGATGCCATGGGCTCCGTGGCTGCCAGCGTCTCAAGCCACATTACATGACGCGCTTGGATCTCCAGATCAAGTGGATGTGACAGCATACGAGGGTCGAAAGTCGGCAGCACTGTTGGATCTGACGAGGCTAGATGTACCGAACCTCGGGAAAATGGCCGGTTCAAGACTGCCACTATACTAATGTAGTTTCCGGGCTCTGACATGCTAAAGGTGCCTGTAGGATCGGAGCCTTTGTCAGGCGTCATTTGAAATGGTGCTAGCGTATACTGGCACGTTGGCTCGTCGTCATCTTCGAGAAATCGGCGAAGAATACGGTACTGTGCCGTCTGTCTGGCGGAACCTTCCTCTTCCAGGTGCTTTTCTATGAGGCCGGATAGCTCGCCGTTTTCCAATTCCGGGAGAGTCATGAAAGCCGAACCTAGTGGATGGGAGCCTAATGGTCCAGCTCCCGAAGATTGCCACGCTTCCATGGCGGCTTTGGCTACCTCAGGATCCCGTAATGCTTCCCCAGTTATTTGACCATCGGCAGCCTCCCAGGTAAATGGGACGAGGCCATGTTCTTGCAGGTTCTCGCCTACATTAGGATTGTCGATGATAATATCAATACCATGTGCTTGCAGAAGCTTTGCATCACCGATGCCTGAGAGCTCTAGCAGATGCGGTGTCTTGATCGTGCCAGCCGCTAGGATAACCTCTGCTCTTGCGGACACCGTGTGTTGGATTCCATCATTCCCTCGAAACTGGATACCGGTCGCGATAGCTTGGCCGTCATCGACACAGGCTGTCTTGTCGAGCAGAACCTTCTCCACAAAGGCTTCGGTGATGACTCGGAGATTCGAGCGTTGCGCTATTTCGGGAGTATAATAGGCGACGCCCGCATGACTACGAGCCCGTGAGGTCCCGTGGATAGTAGCCGGATTGCAAAAGGCACCCTTAGCCAGACCAGACATTGGGTCGCCTGTCAGCCGATGATTCAAAGCCTCAAAGGTTCGGGGCCAGGCAGCCGTGAACGCCGGAAAAGGCCCATTACCAAACGAAATCTGGATGGGTCCATCGGTCCCTTGAACATCCGGGTCGACATAGCCAAGCGATAGCTGGTCACGAATCTCATCCGACGGCGGTATGAATGTCTGCGATTTTCGCATGTAGGTGGAGAGAGACTTCCAGTTCCAGCCTGAGTTTCCCAGCTGCTCCCATGAGTCGATATCGCTACGGCTAGGGTATATTGCCATGCCCATGTTGATAGCCGAGGAACCTCCCAATGTTCGACCGCGGGACTGAGCAAGGCGTCGGCCATTAAGACCTTCCTATTCCACATTAATATGAGGGACCATGTATTGTAAAGGCTTGCATATGTACCTGAGGTTCACTGATAAGGCTCCAATCGAATTCAGGGTCAAACCAGGTACTGGCTGAGAGGCCCGGAGCTGCGATACGCGGATCGTCGACACGATCGCTTCCAGCTTCCAACACCAGAACGCTGACTGCGGGGTCTTCTGTCAATCGGCTGGCCACCACCAACCCGGAAGTTCCTCCTCCAACGACGACATAGTCGTACACTGGCTGGATTTCGGACAAAGATGAGGTATCTCTTCTCATGATGATGGACTTGTATATGAGTTGTCATGAGGTGAGAGCAGAAGAGCCGGTCAGTTGCACCCATTTATATTATAACCCAGCTGAATCAATCGACGCTTGGGTCAGTCGAGAGTAAGCATAGCGGGGTCACGGCTCGGATTGATACGAGAAACTGACTGACTTGTCAGATGTGGCTGTCCGCCCTGAAGTTATTGGATATCGTCGCCCGAGAGCCCAAGGAAAACCCGGCTTACGCAGCGGCGGCGCTTATTGTTATCAATGCTGCACCGAGCAAGCATCGCCGATCATTTGCTGCAACATTGGCCCTTCTAGGTCCACCCCTCCAATATCACATTAGTTCATGAGCTAGCAAAGCAAGCAACATGATATGCTGCAAAATGGTAGCAAAGGCCTTTTGTTACAACGGAGATCTCCTATCGCAAATTGTGCGACTTTCCCGGCGGTCCCAAATTTGAAGCACATTGCAGAATGAGCTGCAATGCAAAACTTGAAGATGAAGGTTGGTTAACAAGTCTAGTTTGAATGATGCTAGTATCTCCAGTTCAGGCACCACCATGCCGAAGCAAGGGTCCAGGCAGCGGCGAGGCAGCAACGACGCAAGGAATGCAGGCTCCAACCCACCATTGGCCAAGGGCTCCAGCGATGATGCTTTCCCCGAGCTATAAGTAACACATACTACCCATAGGAACTATCATCACACGCCTCTTAATATTCTGGTCAAACCAGTTCACTTTGCCATCTTCATTCGATATTCACGCTTGAGATCATCCCATCATCCTTTCGAGCCCTTGCAAAGAAGCCCACCATGACAGCAAAAGTTTGTCCTAACATATCATCAAATCTAAGTGAACTTATCATTATTAACAATGTTATTATACCTAATAGTATTTAAATTTGAATTCAAACTAAAAAACAAAAGCCTAGTAACAAAACTTGTTAAAGTAAAATGGATTATAATCCATCCAATAGTATATGTTCTTTTCAATATATCTAAAAACAGTAATATTTTTATTTAAGATATTCATTTATTTTAATTACTAGTCATCCAACATAGTATCATCGATATCATTGAAAGCTCCGTCATGCTGTCCTCCCACTTTCGAGTTGACTATTTCTGGATCAACGGACGGGACCGGACTGTGTGCTCTTAGGTGTGTCGCGCGGGTATTGAAGATAGAAACGAACAGAGCTGTAGATATGATGTTCTAGAAGGAATTAGTAAGTTAGCTGCCTTGTTTTCTGTTTTGTTTGGAAGATAGAAGGGGACAGAATACCTTGACTGGATTCCGTAGAGATGGACGGTGAGCTGAGTACGGGGGGGGTCTGAGAGGGGATATTAGATTGGACAAATGATCGATAGTATGTTTTGTTGGTTGTTCGGAGTTTCTTATTGCAGTGAGGTTGACTGGGAGTAGTATACATAATTTGTACGGGGTGTAAAGCTCTTGAGGATTGATAGTGGAGGACATATTATTAGTTCAACTTTTAAACCGTGGCAAGATTATTTGACGGCACTGTCATTAGCTCTCATATTGTCTCAGTTCTAGTCTAGTCTAGTTAATCAATTGCCCAACCACGGTCGCCAACTAGTCCAGTCATGATACAAAAGAAAGCAATCCTATCTGCGACCAGCACAGATGGAGCAGACATAGATATCCCGTTGAGGTAGATCAAAACAGATTTGAATTGGTAGCCCTCTTTGCATTCACTGGCAATTTCTCTCCTCGCCATCGCCATCCTGGTAGCCATCGCCATCTTCGATATCCTTGTGATTCAACTCATCGACCTTGTCGTACTTGGCCTCATCAACATCTTCCTGCTCATGATCATCCTGAAAGTTCTCATCTTCAACTACTTCATAACCACCCATATCGTCCTCGTCGCTGTCGTAGTATTCCTCCTCCTTCACTCCAGACTTGTAGCCAGAAGACCGAAGTATATGGCTGGGGCCGTTTTGTGCATTCACTTCAGCGAAGAAAGGGTGATCAACACGAAGAGGCCTCCGCTGGCATATGTAGCCCATGGGCGTATGAGAAATGTCCTGGCCTTGCCGGCGAAGGGCTAGCCATTCTTGCAAGAAACCCATTTTGTTTGTCAACTCTCGTGACGCAAGGTTACTGACATCTAGCCAGTCAGGCCCCAGCTGTAACTGTTCCATTATCCCCATGTACTCGGCATATCCGAAGTACAGCCGTCCGGCGAGAATCCCAAGTTCGAACGATAACCATGATGGCAGAGCATGTGTTGAAGATAGAGGCGGGATTGAATAATAGTCAAGTCGTTCGAAATGCAACATGCGTCTCGTAACCGGTGCTGCATATGTGATGAGGTGCGTTGACGAAGTACCGCAAGTACGCAGAATGGGGATCAATGCTTCTGCCTCTTCGGGAATGATAACAACTGCTATCTCACTTTCTGTATTGCAAAGTAGCCAATTAACAGGACGCTGTAGATGATGTCAGTTGAGGAAGATACGTTAAGCGCTATATATGGCAGTCTTACCGTGAACTCATCGCCTGTCTTATGTTTCGAATTGATGGTCCTTGTGAACTCTACAGATACGAGCAAATGAGGCAGTAGACTACTGCCTTTGATTCCAAACTTCTTTGACAACTGAGTTTCATGAAGCACACTTGCCGCAGTAACGGTTCCGAAGCCTTGCAGTTGACCAGTCTTGGCGAAATGGGATAAGGCTGGATGTAGCCCAGGGAATCCGTAGGCTTTCAATCGCTGAGGGCGTTGCATTTCCCTCTCCTCCTCTATTTCGTAAGCAACCTCCCGTTCCTGTTCAACCTCTTCCAAAGCTGAGCTGGTGATTGTGCTCTGCAGGAGATCAGATTCACTCCGCCTATGGTCAAGCTGTTCTAGGAATTCAGCCACCCTTCCGGTCGCCGGCGGTAAAGCAGCCAGTGATCCCCTCTCTTCGTCACTAGAACCACAAACACGCGGCTTGTACAGCTGTTCTAGAGTCTGCTGCTCGGGTTGCTGTAAAATCTCCATGTATTTCTCACGATGCGTCTTGTTTTGGACGAAGTCTGGGAATTCCGAGGCAGCTTGGATGCGGCGGCAGAAATCAATACCCTGGGAGTGGAATAGTGGCTCTAGCTCGGCATTATTTGCGCACGTTTGGTACAGAAGCCAATATACCACATTAGAAGAATCAATGTTATCGTTATGGTTCTTCTGATTAACATCCAAGATACTTTGATGGACCTCGGGAGGCGCGATAAAAGTAACAGATTGCGTGGTGCCAAGCTGACGAAGCCTCATGGCCGCTATAGACAGTAATTAGCAAGCATTTTACTATTAGGAATATCAAACTGGAGATTAAAGAAGAACCTACCCTGTACAGTCTTATCCTTAGTCTGGTTAAGGCCCAGTGTTAAAGCCCCTTTGGCATCAGCAGGAAGCTTGAGGTCGGTGCCTCTGGTATGAGCCTCATCAAGATAAATGAGGCAATCTTGCAGGTTATCGGCGTATGGGGTAGCTAGAAGTGGCGATTTTCTCCCGATCCTGTACCAAACCCAAGGCTTATTGTCAGTGTCAAAGTATACTGCAGCCTGCGGTGCCGTATCCTCCTCCAGCCACGTCTTGACCACAGTCAAGTTATCCATCTCCAAGATGAAAGCACCAGCATCTATGAGAACACGGATTTTGCTTTCTGCTAAGTCGGATAGAAGTTCAGCTTCAGATCGTCGTCTCCCGTTTGTGACAGCGTGCTTGTACTCCCTGTTTCTGCTCTGGAGTAGGTAAGTAAGGACTTCAGCATTCGTGTGCAATAGTTCCGGCAAATCGTGTTGCTTAATTGTCAACGGCAGGAGTCTGCGATTGTCATTGGTCCCACTGAAACCGGTCGTAAGTCCAGTCCGTTTAGAGGCTGTGTTACAATCGTTAAATGGAACATCCCAGCCCGAAGCCTGAAGCTTGATCGCAAATTGCTTTGCGTGAACGGGGAAGACAAAATGCCTTAAGAAGTAATTGATCACGACCATCGATAAGCGCATATGATACCAAAATTCGGTCACTTGGCCTTGGTCATCGACATTGATGAGATTCCAATGTCGTAGCACTTCAGGAAGGTCTGTTGATGTCTGTGTCCATCGATCGTACTCAGTCGCAGGATCATCCGACTTAAGTACAGCTTGGAGGCATCGACGGCATTGCTCCTGGCTCAAGCCCTCTTGATAGAAGGAAAGGCACGTAAACAGGATAGCAACATCTGGATGGCCCCATTCCGCATAATCTGATGGAATACCCTTTGCTTGAAAAGGCACGGCCATCGGATCGCGCCTCGGATGCAGTCCGTACTGAACATTCCATCTCTTCTTCAAGCACAGCAAAAGTATTCGATGAACAATTAGACCACGCAACAGATATGCTCGCTTGCATGCTCCAGGGGCATCTTGAAACAGATTTTCTATCCACTGAGTGGCCGAGGCATCCAAATTTTCCCGGGAGATAAACTGCTTGATGAAATCTTGATCGCCAACAGTCCAGCTCTGAATTGGAAGAACTGAGCTGTAGCCGGAACAGATCTCGTGCACGATTCGCTCACTGAGTGCAACCTCCACATCCCGCCTGAGTAGGAACACAAGTGGAAATGAGGCGAGCGGTCTTTCAACCAGATCGATACTCTGAGGAAAGGCTGAAGCTAAGTCACGAACATGTTGAGCTACCAAGCCTAGAACTGCCATTATCACCTCCCAACGATCGGGATGTCCATCCACCGCAAGCTGTGGGCCACTCGGATAGATAAGTTGTGTCTTAACAGCCAAAGTGTAGTCGCACTCGTCAAGGACATCACGGCCAACATGGTCAATCCAATTCTGAATCGCTATCATTTCGGCAGCCTCCACAAGCTTCAGATCTGAAACTCTTTGCAACCCACTCAATTTGAAGGACAACGAGTGCTCGGGGATGCTCAGAATGACTCCTGCTCTGCTACAAATCTCCTCATGGAGGGAGCGGTATTCCCGGACCAGTTCTATGGTTGTGGGAGTGCGCCGTGAAAAGGGAATATGCATAAGCTCCCGGCCGACAAGGCCCCCTAGCCGGCCCTGAAGAACCTGTGCAGTTTGCGTCGTCAGTGCTTTCGGCACTAGGAGCCTGAGAAGATTGCTACCGTCAGCCAAAGCACATGCGACCATCGGCATGATAACCGAAGTCTTGCCTTGACCCATGTTCATCTGCAGGACGGAATTGGAGCCTGAGGTGGGAGATACCATCTCCAGAGCCACGGTTACTTGCTCTTGGCGAATCTGCATGTTTCCATCGATTTCAAGCAGAATCCAGTCTGGGTACTTCAAGTAATCCCAAATGGCGTGAGATGGATACTTTTGCTCTTGTTCAAGCCTGCTTTTGTCGCTTTTTGCAAACAGCTCCTTCATACGAATCAGGCGCTGTAATTTAACAATTGCAAGGCCGTACGATATTAACGCCAGTTTCATGTTTGGTCCATACTCGACACATGTGGTAGTTCGAAGCTGTTGCAGAATGGTTCTCGGGGTGATGCACGGCCAGATATTGCATTGTTGCAGCCAAAGGACTCTGGTATCTCCGGCTGAAAGCTTTTCGCATATCTGATGGTAAAACTGGCGTACAACAGAGTGGGCCTTTCCGATCTCTTCATCATACTTTGCCATTTCCACCAGATAAGATGTCACTGATTCATGAGGCTCCATTGGCTGTTCATTCTTTTTCCGGAGTGCAGCAATACTCAACTGCAAATCCTGGCCATAGGTCGACCTGACCGAGCAACCTGAGTTCGCGATTTGGCGCACTATCTCCTCAAGCTCGATAATCTCTGGTTTAGTATGTTCCTTACTGACTGACAAGGGTGTATGCTTCGTAGAGCTCGGATGGTGCGCGGTCTCCATCTTTTTCATTTGTGGAGGGCAGCTTGAGCTCGACACTCCTTCTGGACCCGGCTTGCGGATGAGGTCTTGGTCTAAATGTAATTTGACTCTTGGGGTGGCTCTTAGCTGCGACCTAAACAGCTCAGGCTTAGCTTCTGTAGGAGCATCGTCAAAATTATTCACGGGTGCACTATAGACATTCAGAATTTTCTGAATATTTTTGACAAGCCCTGAAAGCCGAAGGTTCTTATAGCGCCGCAGCCAATCCGGGCTAACTACGTCAACAGCACTGTTGACATCCAAGAGATTGCCCGAGAAAGAGATGTTTGAGGGTTTAGAACAAGGCCATTCCTTAAGGAGGGATAAAGCGAACGACTGGCTCTCAGCCATGCATTGCGTCTCATGGTTAGCACGTTCAGCTTCAATGTCTGTATACCTTGCTTGCTTATTCTTCTGAAGCTTGTTTCTCTGGCCAACCGGGCTCTGATACTGCTTGCAAAAGGGCCGTGCCAGGGTTATCAGTGTCTCGACGTCAGGGGGGCCATCGTCTGGGAAGTTTTCAAAGGAAGCATAGGACGGCAAGTCCAGTTCTTTCAGATCAGACAGAATGAAAAAGGCTACCAAAACCCTTACCATTTTCATGTTCACAACATTGCCATACGAAATTAGGCCTAGGTGGAACATGAGGCGGTATGCATCCTGAGGCTCATACTCTGTGCAAAGGCGTACCAACATGCCGAAGTTAGGTGCAAGGTCTAACGACAGCATATCTTGGATAGAAGTCGGAGCAAATGTGTTGTTGAAGCCACGAATATATGGCCACTTTTTCAGAATACCCGCAAGCTTGTGTGTGGTTCGAATCACGGGAGGCCGCTCTCGGAGTAGAGTCACAATTTCTCGTACATTAGAGATGCACGTAGGCGTGGAGTTTCCCGCTCTTGAGAAGTATGGAACATCGGGGGGTCTGCTTATGGGCTGACACGACACACCCGAGCGTTCGTACAAGGATCGGCGCCAGCGTGCCCTTTCGCTGAGATGTGGTTCGTTCATGGGGTTTTGCGGTTGGTAGGGTGTTCCATCGATCTGAAATTTTGAAAGTTTCTGAGACCTGGTTAGGATTGAATCAATTGCTAGCCTATATGCCTCATGCTGTGTTGATGCCGTCAATTCTTCGTCCCATTTCACGAGTTGCAGGCGTTTAACGCCTTTAGGATAATACTGTCGTCTTGGCGTGAGATGGGAAATGTCATGCAACACATCTATGACGTTCGAGCTCAGAGGACTCCACGGCAGCGAGTAGGCCGACTCTAGAATTGATAGCGCTTCTTCAGTTCCAGTTCGATTGGTAAGGGGGTCGGGAATAACGAAAGATGTAAGCGCGTGCAATTGTGCCAAGTTATACAATAGACGCGGCTCAATGGGACCATGAACCCGGCCAAGGACATCGTCGATCATGTACCTTCCATAGTCACCATCATTCTGTTTCCGGACTTGCACATGGATTCCATATCGTCGATGACTAGTTGTCCCAAGCGGTATTATGATGCTGCGCTGTGAGCGATTGTGGACGTTGCGAAGAACCAGCATGCTTTCAAGCCCGTAAAGGGTACCAGCATCTTGATTGGGATCGATCTCTGCATTCAGTTGTTGGCATCCCAATAGCCTTCTTTTCTTGTTCACCTAAAACCTGAGGTTCATGCGCTTTAACTCGACAGAAAGGGCTTTTCTGAGCGGTTGATAGATCGTTAGCATCGAAGGTTCTTCGAAGTGAAGGAAGATACTGGCGACGGCCTTGGCTAGTTGGGAGTGAGGGTCGATCAAGGTAGAGACATTACGATGCGCCCTCCGAGTCCGAATGTTTATTAACCAGTTGCTAGGTCTCCTTCTCCAGATTTTCGGCATACGTCGAGCCTCGATAATCCCAGTTCCCAGATCAATCCAGTGCACACAATCACGAACCAAAGGTACAGGCAAGTCAGAGATTTGGCCCTTTTCGAAAATTGTTCGTGGAACAAGTTCCAGCAGTCTACTATCCTCGGTAGTAGCCTGAATGACTAGATCTTGACCTCGACGTCCCAAATGGATTTGATGACCCTCTTTGTTTATCGCCAGAGTGTAACTCATGCCAGGCCGATCCGATGGAAAGGCAGTCAATCGCTGGTTACCAAAGAGCTCTTTGAGTATTTCTGAGTCGCGAATGTCAGCTGGCAGCTTCCCCAACGGCCTCCCATCTACAAGAAAGTGACCTTCCAAAAGATGAAGGTGAAAGACCTGAGGTACTGTGTGCTCAGTAGGCTTAGATTCAGCGGTAATCCACAACTCATATGGTCGTGGCAAGCTTTCCCATGGCGTATAATCTCTGCTTTTTAGCCAAACGTTGTTGATAGCACATGCGATACTTCCAGGATGCATCTGAACCGCACGTTGCATAATTGGCCGAAGTCGAACGGACGCTTTTATATCACGCACTAAGATGTTGCGTGTGAAATGGTCAAACTTCTTCATATCTACTACTACACTCTCTTGCATTGCCAGTGTAGCCTCGATAAAGCATTGGAAGCTTCCAGGGTCAAGCGTGCGACCGACATAAGCTAGCGGCAAGAAAGTGCGTCGACACAGTAAAGCGGCTAGAACGCAGTAGCGAGCTGCTCTTTCTGCAACGTCAATTTGTAAGGCGTTCCGGGTCTCCATTCGCAGGTGGTTGATCCATTCCAGTGTGATGCGGCGTATCTTCAGTAGCAAATTCTCCGCTTCTACTCTCGATGCTTGGCACCCGAGGTTGTGTACTTGAATAGCCAAGGTGAGCAGACTTTCCATGTATGTCACTTCACGCCAGTTTGGGGCTATTATGGAAGCATGTTGGTCAACTTGCTCGATTAACCTCTGACAAAACCGAAGATCTTTGAAAACACTATGTATCACGCGCAAGGGATCATCATCCTGTGAGTTAGGACCAACTTGCAAAGCAAGGTGACGCAACAAAGTCATTGCATCTAGCGAGCTGATATTGATATTGGAAGACCCAAGCTCAGTCAAGATAGACAGCCATCGACTATGCTTTCCAGACATTAGATTCTGGTGTGCCAAAAACTCATGCACCGTCACTGTTGGTGGACATTCGCGCATTTTTGCAATGGCCTCATAAGAAGATGGACCCGGGCCATACGGAGCAAAATCAGAGGACGAGTAAAGTCCCGCAAAAGGAAGGTCTGGGGGCAAGGTAAGAACGAAATGGTGCGCAAATGTAAGGGGCTCGAGCTTGTCATTGGCCCAAATTCGGCGGTCAGAATCATAGTACAGAAAATTCAGTCCGAAAGGCCGTAGAATACTTCTCGTTGACGCGGGCAAGGCCTTCCACTTGTAATGTGTGCTCAGATGAGACTTCGTGCGAGATGCAAGAGATATGCCTCCCTTAGATCTCGTCTTCATGTAGCTAGAAAGTGGAGTGTGTCCCTGGAGCATCACCTGCGGTGACTCTGCGGCTGTTGCGTTTTTCGGGGGTCCAAGTCGGTTGATGATAGTCCAAGTCGCACTTCGGTACGCGGCAAATGCCTTGGGGATCCCTAGCTCAAAGACAATCGCTCTCTTCTCATACAATCTATCATCTGTTGGCAAGTAATCTTCATGAACAGTGATCTGTAAACGTCGACGACACCGGATATAATAACAGTGGCGGCATCCTCGGATATCATGGGTACCGTCGGTGTGTCTCCGCTGGGTACAAGCGCTATTATCTTTATCCTCCGTCAGCGACTTGAACTTTTGGTTGACACTCGTCAGCTCTGACTCCTTTCTATCCCGAGCGCCTGAAGATGCGGTCTCGATTATATTTTGCAGCCGAAGCAGGTCGCTGCCGATCGGGAGTTCCAAAAAACGATCGGCAAAGCAACCTGGTGATGGATCAGTGAAAATTGTCATACTGCCCCTAGTAGCTGCAGTGCAGCGACCTTGAAGGTATGTCTGAACCTTGTTTAGGCGCTCTAAATCAATGAGCCGAGACAAAAGTAGAACATCCAACAGCTCGGGACAAAAAGCTGGATGATACTCAATGAGCAGAGGGTATGCATTTGTAGCACATTTGTCCATGTCGATCCATAATTCGAGGACATTAAGAATTAGAACACTCATTTGCTCTTGGTCTCGCTCGTGAGATTGTCCTACAATTTCCAGGTAACGTTCCAACTGGTGGGCAATACCAATGCACACCTCTTCGCCTCCTTCCTTTGACTTTGCCGTCTTTTGCTTTCCCAACTCAATGTCAAGCTCTGTTATGGCAATTTCAGAGTACTGCTTAGCAAGAGATACAAATTGATCATCGGTATTATCACCAATATTGCCGGATAAATCGGCTGGCTTCACACTCTGAGTACTGCGCACTGCAGGACGAGAAAGGTTCATGACTCTCTGAAGATAGGAGATGCTGTTGGGCAAACTCAAATAAAGGTCCCTGTTCTCCGCATGGTGAGGCAACTGGGGTATTTTGCGCTTAGTGTGCTTTTTAAATGCTTCCCATTCACCGTTAATGGCAATTCTTGCAGCGGTGACAGACTGTTGGCAAATAGGATCTAGGGTCCGGGATAGGTGGGCATGTGAAGCTCTCACTGCAGTTGAGGAAGTTTGGCTTTCTGTTTGCAGCTTGGCTAGTCGACGGCACAGTTTGGTGTTCAGCCAGCTCCATTGCCCCGGTTCCAATACTCTGCTTTCAACGAGATTTTCAAGTAATTGTGCCAAGACAATGCAAAGCAGATACTTGTACTGCAAACGGCCTAGATCACTGCCCAGATGTAAATAGAGCAATCTTTGGATAGACACTCGAAGCACAAGCCAGAACGGACATCGCCGCCACGGAAGTTCAGCATCGTGCCAGCATACATCATCCTTAACACGTTTCTGTAGTGCAGGCGGGCATATATGGCTACCGTTAATCTCGAGCAGTGTTATCAAGAACTCGGTTACTATGGCTGGGTCGACGGTATCGCGTCTCTCGACCACCTCCTTCCCAGCTTTCCTTGCTTTGGCCGCAAACCGTTCCAGCTGTTCTGTGCTCGTCTTTTCGAGAAAGTCTGTAAGAGAATCTTGGAGAACCGGGTTTCTAAACTCTTCGACAGGCAGCGATGCTGCCGTTCCTGGGAATGTCCATCGCAGTGCTCCCGGGGCGGCGAGTGTTTGCTCTGCGCTTGGTGATGTTTCGAAGGCCTCAATGACCACATTATCACCACTCCTGATAATGACTGGTCAGTAATAGCGCGCAATATTCAGGAATCAGACCTACTGTGGCATCCGGATAAGCAGTGCGGCGTTCTGCTCTCCGATATTTACTATGACAGCTCCCCCTGGCTGTAGTGCTCCCAGTGCGTCAAGCAGAGCGCCCTTGTTCACCATTACATTCTGATTCACTACGCTGCATGTGTCGAGTGTCGCAATAATTGACTCCCAGACAGACTTCAAAGCGTCATCTGCAACATGGCAGAGGGTTTGAACTGCATAACGCAAGCGGGTTATGAGTTCGCGTTCTACCTTTTCTGGCTCCCGGTCTTTTTTTCCAGGAAGCTTGGGGGGTAAGGCGATATGATTGAAAACGTCCCTAAGAGTCTCAGCGACGGACATTTTGATGAGGCGTGGTGATAGTAGTATGGTGCTGCGCAAAATAAGAGTCTTTGTTAACAGATGCACCCGAGTACCACAGGCAGTGTTTTAATAGGCGCGACGGGGCCAACTCACCACCTGGAGCGAGGAGCGCAATCCCTGTTAGCAGGACCCTATTAACAGGACATACCAGCGGCACCTACCGATGCAGCCTTATCTTGATGGTAGCAATGGTGGGACCCCTGTCTGATTATATTGCCACGGACGCGTCACGGCGCCAACGGCAGAGTAGAGAGTGGCGTGGCAGTGTGATATTAGTTGTTGTCAACGTGATAGCCTTTTACGGTTGAACAGTATTGAGCTAAAGTCGGTATACATTCTCCAAGTGAATCAACAGGAAGTGAATGCCTCCGAAAACCTTTCCAGTGTTCCTCATTTCATTGGTATGCATCAGGGTTGAGAGCATGTGAGTGAAAGGCGGCTACATTACAGAATGGCGTTCCGTCATGTCGTAGCTGAGGGTCATCAATTCCACTGATATTGTTGGGTTTCTAGTCAAATATCACTTATGACTTCATTTTGATAGGCCATGCTCAATCATTGATCCTAACTAGTACGTAAGGTCGGGAGTCACTGCCCCAGCCGCTGGCGAAGGACATCATTGCACCATCACAAAGCGATCCACGCCATTCACATGGTCTGGAGAAGCTTTCGCCTATCAGCATGTCTGGGCGTCGCATCTGAAGGGATACCAAGGTATTTCCCGACAACAGCCTTGCAGCGCCAGCGCCTATGGTGAGGTGTTTTCTGATCAGATTAGTGGCCAACCATTCCACTGCTCGCATCGACAACTCGGTAGACAGTATGATAGGATATGAATGCTTACCATCGATGCATGCGGTAGCGCCGACTGCGCCTCAATCACTTCCAGTTCACTTTCAGCTCAGCTGCAGCGCCAGAATGTGATTTACTTGTAGAATGCTGACTTCTTCCAGAGACACCATGATGTAAATATGTCAGAATGTCATCAATTATAGTATGAACTATGATGATTGAGATAGCTTAAAGCAACGGCAAGATGTCAGGAAATTAAAATCCAGTTGTGAGGTTACGATCAGGTGATGCGCGTGTCCGCTTAGATAGGAAGGCGCGATCGGGGACTCAACAGGCTGGACGCATCTTCCGTGTTCTGCCAACGGTACAGCAAATCCTGGAGGGTGTCCTCATATTCAATTGGTTCATGAAATGTCGCCAATATCCTGAACGATCGCATACCAATCAGGCAGCAAGGATCCCCAATCCAGTATGACTAAGTGACCTATAGATTAGGTCGAGACACTTGAGGGGAAACAACTCGGGAGGAACCTAGTTCGCGGAGTATTAGCCCAGGCCCGAGCAGCCTCGCAAGCCTTTGAACAACAAACAGCCAAGTACTATCCATGATGTCTCGGGCCCGAAACTTTCACCGCCCACCTATAGGATATTAGTTTCCAACACGGCGCAGCGTTGAATATCCACGCTCGACTACATATCATTCATCGATCGAAATCAGCCTTGGGAAACCATCTACCAATGGATTGCCACCGGAACCAACAATAACAACTCCCTCCATAGTTATCGGCGCCAGCCTCGCCGCCCTGACTGCCTCCCAGGCACCAGAGAACTTTCGCCTGTTGCAGGCATACTCAAGGGCTTTCTCTCACGGCTTATGGTATTATAAACAAGAGCATTCTTCTAATAAAAGCAGACATTATTGAGATATGATGGTAAAAATAGTATCTCCTCTATGTAGGGTATAGAACTCCAAAGTACACTTTTCAAAAACAAACGCAGACAAGTCTAGCTCACAGTGACAAGTCTAGAAGCCACGCCATCTATTTTGACTGTTAAACATTACCACATCACGTCGACTCCTTCCCGAGACGATGACGTCTCCAGCTAACCGACATGAAGCAGATAGACGTCACCAACCCTAACCCAGCAAGTCCTATGCCGAGATAAAGTGCTCCGCGGTATCCCTTCAAGGGATTCTTCCCGCCATCGTTAACGTTCGACTCCACAGTACCGGCAAATCCCAGTCCCAGTGAGATGGAATAATTAACTGTCGTTGTGACAAGCGATGCTGCCAGACCCTGGTGGTGATGATGCATAGAGTTGCTCAGAATGAGTGTTCCTGATGGGAAGGACATGTCCCTGATATCGGTTAGTATATGTAACAAAATTGGATGGGTGGACTTGATACGTACATTCCCCACGATGTGATTAGACTAACGACAAAAGCTTGCGCCCAGTATGTCTGATGTACAGGGACCGTGGCGAAGATGGCTTGTCCAGCAGTGAAGAAGCACATGGCGAAGAACATGATCACGCTAGGTGGTAGCTTTCCCAGCAGGAAACCGGTGACCAGTGCAGCAACGGCGCCAGACGGCGCAGCGGCGGACCATTTAGCGGTCGCGAGTAGTGGCGAGTCACCCTTGATGACCTCCATGAACTGGTAGAAGTAGTAGATAATAATTCCGAAGCTAGACCAACCCGCCGCAATGCAGCCGAGCACCCAGGCCAGGTCACCGGAGAGGACCGATCGCGGGATCAACGGGCACGGGGCCGAGCGTTCGACGAGAACGAAGACGCCGAAGAAGACGAATCCAACAATCAGGAGGGCATAGGTGTAGGGTGTCTGCCATCCCACAAGTGCAGCCTGATTCCAGGCAAAGTTAATCAAGACTAGAGCCGAGATACCGGTTATGGCACCGAGAATATCCAGTCGCAACCAATCTGTCATATTGTCTGTGAACTTCGGACGATGAGTAACGGGAATGACGAGGATACCGAGCGCGGCCAGCACAAAGCACACCATCCCCATGACCCAGTATGCCCACGGCCACCAGACAAGCTGAGCAAAGAGGGAAGAGAAGACACCCCCGACAATGAACCCGCCCGGTGCTGTGGCTCCGAAGCAGCTAAATATCATCTCCTTGCGCAAGCCGGGAGGATAGGCACGTCCGAGAATAGCGATGGCGTTCGGGAGTAACATAGCGGGGCCAATTCCTTGCAGAGCTCGACAGCAGTCGAAGAAGACCTTGTTGGACCACACACTGAAACCAGCCAGGAGGGACCAGAGACCGAACCAGGAGAATCCGATGATAAACATGAGTCGATGCCCGTAGACGTCTCCGAGCCGACCCGCGACTAGAATGAAGGTTCCGACAGTTAAGCTGTAAGCTGCGGCGAACCAACTGAGCTGGCCTGCATTGGTGGTGCCAAAGCTGGCACCAATGATGTGAGCCGGAGCAATGGACATGCATAGACCGGCCTGTGTCATGAATTGAGCCATGCAGACCACGGCGATGAAGATTATCTCTTTCCATAGCTCGGACGGGGGCTTGACGGCCGATTGGGCTGTCTCGAGCCGAGTTAGCGCTTCGGGGTCCTCATGATTTAGGTTCGATGGCTTTTCCTGCAAGTCGCCGCGACTGAGTGTGGATTCGGAGTCATATGGCGTCGACCCATCTAAGATTGGCTCTAAACGATTGTTGTCTGCAAATTCCGACATATTCAGTCACCTCTGAGCAAGCAGCGTTTCCGGCGTGAGAGTGCGGCCGAGCGCCCGAGCGCCCGAGCTTGGGGGCCTCAAACATTATATATGAAGGGAAGATATTGCTCGATGAAGAATCTAGAAAGATACCATTCCCTATGATGTCTGCCGTAGACCCACATCGTCGCCACCGTTGCGTAGCCCAGCAATGCTATTCGTTGATGCTGAGCCAAAATGGAGACCATTGGGGCAGAGGAAAGTTCATGTCCCGTCGGAAGCAAGACTGATCCGTCGGGAGTGGCAGCGAGGGACCATAGACAACATCAGGACAGGGGACGCGAGTGTGTTAAATTGCTCCGAGCGGCATGCCGATAAGACAGAATTTTCAAACTTCGGGCCCGGAACGGTGTGAAATTGTGAAGCATCAATATAATATGTAGTTTGCAATGGCTAGATTGGAGGAAAAAGTTAATCCGGTTGATTAAGTGAATTTGCTGCTAAATGGCTGACAGCAATCTGGTGGGGTTCTTATCTTAGATCATCATGATTGTAGCACCCTGACAGTTAACAAATCAACTAGAACCTTGCATCTTGTTCCAGCAGTCCTACCGTACCTATGCATGATGCGTCCCTGCGCGGCTCTTCCGTCTTGAGCCTTCAAGGGCTGTGACTACGCTAATCCAAAAAGGGTATCTTGATGTCCTCCCCAGCTCAATGCCCGCATGCAGAGTAACTACTTCTGAATACCAATGGTATGTGTGGGGTACTAGTATCGGCTGACATATATCTTCAGAGATGATGCTTACTATAGACCGCATTTTACCTACCGATGGAATTGCTGTTGCCGATTTCAAGTTCAACCGGACTTTTCCCGAAGAATATACTTTGCTACTCACTATAATTTATATCGAGCACCACGAGCACCACGAGCAGCACAGAGGAGTGTCTCTTGGCGATGAGTGAACTGACTTTGCTTTTGACGCAGACAAACTGTGTTCAACTGCTCTACTATCTACAAGTGGTAGTATCCTCTGTTCCCCAGGCGACACCAATCATGTGTGCCCAGCTGTATCACTGCATTATTCAAGACTGAACAGAATTTGTGGCTAGGATAGATCACAGCCACGAAGGAATTGATATTACGTGGAGTTCTGAAGGTACAACCCTGATTCCTACTGATAGTCTTGGTACTATCAGCTTTGTTTAGGAAGAACAAGGACAGTAAGTTAGTTGTCGCTTGGCTGAGCAATGGGCTGAGTTCAAAGGAGACATTGAGACGACAAAGAGCCTCAGACGTAAGGGTATACCCGCATAATACTCCTCAATCAGCATCCTAGCAACGCTATTGTCCTGAAGATACAATGGATATTCAGCATACGTGGTCCTAGCGCTCTCCTGATGAGTTTGAAGAGTATTGTCCCCTTGATATTTAAGCGGGATATACATCTCCTAACATGAAAGAGATATTGAATTGAGTATTAGCACCCACATACTGCCAAAGAATTTGCGAGTCAATCTCCGATTCTTCGCTCAATCCACATTGCGACGTACCCACCTGGTTGGATAATGTGGGTCATATTTCAAGTGATGTCAGTCAGAAAGGAGACAAAGCATATCTGACTTCATTAGCACTTTTGAGCTGGGCTGAGCTCTCAAAGAAACGCAAAAACACGGAGAAAAGGTATCCAATCACCCAGAATTCCAAATAAGCATTTCATATACTGCACCGCTAACAAGAGAACATGACGTTTTCACGTTGTGATGAAGAAAGGGGATCTCCGACATCGCCAGTGGAGCCGACGACAGCCGAGGATCGGCAATCCCGTGACAGGCAGTAAAACGAGCTAACGCCGGCTAGCTCCTGACCGCCTCTGGAACAGGCTAGACAGCAGGTGCATCACATGCAACCGGAGGAAAAAAAGAGTGGCGGCCTGAAGTCGGGGGCTTCAACGCCTGCACGAAACAATCAAAAGAAAAAGAAACGCGCGCAAAAAGATCCATCAGGTTTCCCTATTCTCGAAAGAAAAAATTATGTGAAGTTGCCGATCGTACTCCAATCGATTTCATCCCATCACCATGCCATTGATTTTGCTCTCCCTCGCTTTCTTCCATGAGATCTGGAATCGTGTGTGACGCGTTGTGATCGTGGCTGGAGAATATTAATGCTTTACCCCGCCGGACCTTCAAGAGAAACAATAGGCAACTTTCCCCTCCACCTTCATTGTTGTCGGTGTTCCACCTCCTCCTTTCTTCTCATCTTCTCCCATCGTCTTCTATATAGTCTCCTTCGCACCTCTTCCCTTACCTTCAAGCATCTCAAGCATCCCAAGCACTTCAAGCATCTATCAGCCATAGAACTTCTGCGGTCATGGGGAAATTCCCTGCGGCCATCATCGTCGCCAGGTATGTCCACCTTTTCTTTCGGTTAATGCGCAATCGGAAACTGACTCTTTTCCTTTGTTTAGACATGGCGCTCGCCTGGATGTTGCAGACAAGAATTGGCATCTCACTTCGCCTACCCCCTATGACCCTCCCCTCTCGTATGGCGGCTGGCTACAGTCTCGGGCTCTGGGGGCCCGCATCAATGACGTTGTCCAGTCTCTGGATGACTCACTGGACTCTACAACAGAAGTTGACAACGGTATCAAGTCGCCTTCCGACCGTCTACAAAAGCCAAAACCGAAGCGCAGGATTATCATTCACTCATCTCCCTTCACTCGATGCCTACAGACAGCCATCGCGGTCAGCTCGGGGATCTGCCAGAATTCGGGCGAGCCAGAGCTTAACCGGTCCTCGAAAGTCCCCAGTTTAGTCCAGTCAAATTCAGATTCTGCCTTGACCCCTGGTCCCATTACATCAAGCGACCATCGATGTCTCCTACGAGTGGATGCCTTCCTTGGGGAATGGCTTTGCCCTAGATACTTCGACGAGATTATCCCGCCGCCCAACTCGGATCGCATGATCACGGCTGCAAAGCTCGAGCTGCTGCGTCGCGAGCACAGTTTCGTTCCCGAGGCGGACATCGTCCCCAGACCCTCCGCTGGCTTTTTCCCTGGTGGCTGGGGGAGTGCATCTACTCCGGTTTCTCCCGCCAATGATGTAACAGCGAAGATGAAGACAGAGGCCCCACCCAGTACACGTCAGACGCAGGCACAGAGGTCCCGCGCTGGCAGCTGTGACACCTTCAGCGTTGCTGAAACGACTCGCGGACGGCGGATGCTGAGCAAGATCAATACCAATCTCCCCTCCATTCCAGATGCCGCCTACGTGCCTCCAACGCCTAGCTATGCCATTTCTCCTTCGGACCCCATTCCAGCTGGGTACGTGACGCATGCTCGGGACGCCTGTGTGAAGATCGATTTTCAATGGGACAGTATGCACGGGGAGCAGAACTGGGGTGATGGAGGCGAGTACGGCGAGGAATGGAGTACGATGCATACGCGGTTCAGTACGGGACTCGACCGCATGCTTGCGTGGTATCGGGACTACGAGTCAACTTCTTCCGGTCGGCCTCGACGACATTCTCAGATGCTCGACAGTTCTGGCGAAGCCAGTTCCCGCAGTGAAGCGGATAACGATACAGAGACGATTTTGGTGTTGATCACGCACGGCGCGGGTTGCAATGCAATGATCGCAGCACTGTCCGGGGAGCCATCCCAAGCGAATGTCGGCACTGCATCTCTCACCTTGGCGGTCCGCAATGATCACATGCCCGAAATGGCTCAAGATGATACCATTGGCGGACCAGTTCGGACCAAGGGATCCAACGAGCCATCCAGCGTGGAGAGTTATGCCATGAAAATGGTGGCTTCAACCGAGCACCTCCGCATCGCTCCCAGCACGTCACGTGTCTCCTCCCCGAGCCAGGTGACCTCCCCCTCAATCTCGTCCTACCGACATCGACTAGCAAACCGTCCATCGCTGTCACAAGGTATGTTCATCATCGGACCCTCGTCGACATCCGGCCCCAGCACTGCTCCCTGGAATGCCGAGCGACCCTCTACGGCTGTCACTCCTAAGACCTCAGGGCTCTGGGGGTCTAGCGCCGTCGATGGCCCTGAGGACGATATCGTGCCTAACTTTGGCTGGCCTGCCCCGGCGCCGCCGGTCCAAGGAGAAAGCTCGGTCCAGGCCAAGGTGGATGAACCGACGTCTGCCAAACAAGCGCCACAGCGAACACTCTCCCAGCGCGGACTCTGGGGGAGCGCGCCGCTCAGCAAGGACCGTGAAGCGGGACACAAGCGTCGGTGGACTGTGACTGAACGACGACCATGATGATACTAGGTTGAAATAATATTAATTGTGTATTTCGGGTTTGTTTCTTAGGCTTGGAGTTTGGGATGAGACCATCTAGCTAGATTGCATAGTTTTGGGTGTGAATAGCGGTTCATAGCTGACAGGAGTTAATATACCCTTGCTGATACCACTTGATGATGATGATGATGATGATGATGATGATGATGCAGAATTGAAGTAGGCGAATAGTAGCCATCTACTGGATTAAATCATTAGAGGCCATACAGATGTCTGTCAAGCGCTGACATGAGTATCTAACTCAGTCTGTCACTATGACTTACTATTAGCTAAGTAATTGTACACTATCCTACCAAATGATTTTACTCCACTACTCATTTCCCAGACCCCCAAAGCACTTGGTGAAATGATCCAAAAAGAAAAGGTGCTACACACCATAGACTTTGAAACCTCCTACTCCACTTGGAGTAAGATCATTATATTCGAAAATCACCTATCCCGGATTTAAATTCCACGATCATCCACCCCTTAGTAACTAGAATACAGATAAAATAATACAAGATCAACAAAACCCCCCCTCTCACCTCACCCCAGAACCCAGAAATCCAGATCCACCACTTACAATTATCTAATACAACAACTTACACTCCCAATTCTCCGCCTCATCCGGATCCCCCTTCCCAGTATACTTCGCCTGGTACGGATAATGGCAAACGGGTCTCTGCCTAAGCACCTCGTCAGCAGTAGTGGTGTTCTTCCACACTGTCGCAACAATACTATCCGGGGCCGTGCCATTCTCCACCCACGCCATCATGGCCAGGACCACATCGTGCTTGGCGTCCCTGTATCCGGGGACACTCCACGTTGAGGTGTTGATGTAGGATGCTTGGTCCGCGCCGGCGATGTACCACGGGGCGTTCATGTCCGTGGGGGTGTTGTAGCAGTGTCTGTACCAATTACATTTCAATTAGCATGGGGGAATGAATTGGTGAAAGGGGGGCCGGGGGGGGGGGGGCTTACTCCATGCCCGGAATCAAAAACAGACGATAGAAATCATCCACGTCATCGACGCCGTTGGCCTGCACGGCGCTCTTCGCCTGGTCGTAATAGAACGTGCTCGCTCCGGGAGAGACATAACTATCCGAGAGTCCATGGTAATGGATGAATTTTCCTCCGCGTCTCTCGAACTCGCTGATGTCGTATTGTCCTGCCGTCGCGTTACCGGGGTTCAAGTGGTCAGCTAGCTCGACGGTGCTGAAGTCGAGGTCCTGCCAGACGAAGGAGTCACCCAGGCCCATGAGATCACGCAGGTACCAGTATTGCTGGGAGATGGTCGATTCCTCGCCGAGACCGATGTTGCCCTCTAGCCAGGAGGATTCACTTCCGTAAAAGAGGTGGCTGTAGACGAAGGTCTGGTTCGTGTCGACCCAGTCGTTGTAGATCTTGTACAGGGTGTTGAGTTGGTTCGTGGTGAGGCAGGTGTTGGGTGCGCTGGTGGAGTTGCAGGCCATGGTGGATGGGTTGAAGACGCAGCCCTTCGGGTTTGAGATGATGTTGTCAACCAGGCCGTCTTGCGGGTCACATTGGCGGAGGACTTCGGCGGCCAGGACGGGGAACATTTCCGCGGGGATGGTGTGGGAGCTGTTGGCGGGGGCTTGGTAGGTCGTTTGTTTCAGGTTGTAGAGTTGCTGGTGCGTGGTCCACCAGGCGGGGGCGCCTGCGATGATCCCGTCGTAGTCGTCGGGGTACACTTGCATGTTCTTCATGCTTTGGCGACCGCCGGTCGAGCATCCGTAGAAGTAGCTATAGGCTGGGCCGCTGCCGTAACGGCCGGAGATGAGGAGCTTCGCCAGCGTGGTGGCGCCGTGCCAGGCGCGGTAGCCCCAATCGATTACGGCTTCAGGGCGACCGAGTGCCCAGGTTCCCTCTGTGTCGATGCCTTCGTGGCCTAGGTTGCTGGAAACGGCAGCGAAGCCGTAGTGCGTGCCGGTGCCCTGTTAGTGAGTTTAGTTGGTGGCTATGAAGTGGGTATGTGAGGATGGGGAGTACCATGTCAACCCAGTTGATGCCGCCTCCTGCTGCTGCGGAGCTGGGGAGTGTTAGTATAGGCAGTAGCGGTATAGAATAGCGTAAGCGAGTGGGAAGCTTACAGCATCCGTCCATTCCAGTTGTATGGGAAGATCACACCAACCAAGTAGCTGGAGTTACCCTCGGACGCGACGTTGACCTGCACGGCACACGACTCGGGAAGGCCGGTCGGGTACTCGGACGCGGAGGTGTAGTTCATAGGGTTGAGAGAACCACCTTCGGGGACGTAAGTGGCCCATTGAACGCGAGCTTCGGTGCCATTGGCATTGATGATCTTCTGGAATGCAGATGCGGAGCAGTTGGTGCTGGAAATCGCAGTGGCCGCGGTGAATCCCACGAAGGGGAAGGCCACCAGTGGGATCTGGTACCTCATGTTGTGAGGTGAGGTGCGGTCAATTGGATACTGGGATGAGTTGCTGATGAGGATAGAACACCAGAGGAACTCTCTGCTATTTATGCGCCATGGTGGTTATTGAGCAGAAGTAGACGCGTCATGTCTTCTGCAGAAAGACGGGACGAAGTATCGCACGGCATGGAGGTGGATGATGCGGTGTTGGAGTGGTGCAGTGATCTTCAGGCACGTTGCTTGATTCAGAGATGAAGACCGAGGACAGACATAGACTCGTCATGTCCGATAATAGTTTATGGGGTTTCCATCTTCTGGTGATTTAAGGAGCAGTGTTCCATGGTCATCAGTTCATGCTTCATCATTGTGTTAAGCAAACATCACGCAGACGTACACAATAACTACAACATCAGAACTTGGTATGTACATTGTGTGCAACAATGCAGAATAAGCGTCCGGGCGTACCCCAGATGGACAGGGAATAGACGGTTACTCCAAAGCTTCAAACGGCGAGTGGATCTCCGATCTGATAAGGCGGCGCTGCGGAGACTAGTCTACTTCAGGTATGGATGATCGCCGTGGAGATACCCTCTGATGAAAGTGGAATGATTCAAGCAGAATATCAGGAATCAGTGTGTTCGAGATATTGTTCACCAGTCCCAGTACAGTCTAGCGGCATAGCTGATACTTGCGAACGTCATAGCATTACCTGATCGCATCGAGCATCGCACGATCATTCGCTCTGCTAACTCCGAGGCTAATGAGCTTCTCTGAGCTTAATTCGCCGGTGTGCATATTGCCTTTCCATCTGAGCTTAGTAGCCACTTGATCATTTAGGCATCAGAATAAGCATCCACTCAAGTTCTGTTGAAGTTGTACATCCCACAATAACAGATCGTGTGAGGTAAATGAAGAGACATCCCGCAGTGGAGATCAAGGCACCTGCGCTGCCGTGTCCTAGCCCTATCGAACCTGCTAGAATTGGGATATACCTGCAATATTGCGGAACCTTTTTCATATCTGCTCGGGAAGAGATGGCTGTTAAAATCTCTCACGCCCATGCTTGAAGGATAATTCCTCCAAGTCCACACCTAGAATAATGGCGTCTCAACCACAACTGTGCCTAACTTTGAACTTCCAAGGAAGGGAAATTCCTTTGACGACATTCGGGACATGTCTTTCACTTCAAAAGCGGCTAAACTTTAATGTGCATCGAGAGACATAAACAACTATGTTGTAACAAGGAAGTGCCAAAGACAAAGTGTATAACAGTGGCTATTACCGCTGCCGTAACTGGGACGAGAGGACACTGCCGATAAGTGCCGACTAGGGGTAAATGTTGACTATCAATCTTTAACAACATAGCCTAGTCATTTCTCATTCTTCAATATAAATACTACATATATATGGGGCTATCGAGTGCGATCTATTCATGGCTATACACTCAGCATCGACAAAAGCAATATACCCAAAAATCAGTCCTGTCTCCTACCAGCCCCCTCGAACACGCAAATCTCATCTTAGACAGCAGAATTCAAGCCATGGAAATTATATACCTCACCAGTCGATTGCGTAGGGACAATTTCAGAGACTATCCAGTTGAGCTCCTGTTCCACCTCGAACAATGCCTTCGGTTGCCGGTGAGAGAGGCCCTCAATTTGCAGGATGTGCCCGACTTTTTCGAGATCATGAAAGAAAATGCTAGAAAAACCCTTGAACACCCTTTTCCGTCTAACCGCATGCAGCCTATCGGTAAATATGAGGAGACCGCATTGGCATA
Organism: Aspergillus eucalypticola CBS 122712; assembly: GCF_003184535.1. Lineage (NCBI taxonomy): Eukaryota > Fungi > Ascomycota > Eurotiomycetes > Eurotiales > Aspergillaceae > Aspergillus > Aspergillus eucalypticola. Next base: position 216,756 of record NW_020290278.1, read on the forward strand.
CCGCAAAAGCATCTGTGACCTTAAAGTGCCGACATGCCTCTTCGAGCCCACATGTTCTGGTGGCGTGGTCGACATGATAAAGAAGGGTGACGTTCAAGGACTCGAAAAACGGCTTCAAGAGGGCCTGCTTCCCAATGGACTCAGTATAGCGGGGTTCTCATTGCTTTCTCTAGCGGTGGTACATATGCAAGTTAAGTGCGTTGAGCTACTGCTGAGGTATACTGCATCCCCCAGTCTGAAAGGTTACTGGTTCGCTGCAGGGCCACTTGACTATATCATGCCCGCTCCTTTGAGTGACAGCTGTCGCGACCATAAAGCCATTATTCAAATACTGGTCAACGCCGGAAGCTCCTTTAGCTATACCAATGTTCTCGACAGTATATTTCTGTATGATGACATCGATCTCCTGAAGAGGGTCCTGGATGAGCCCCCTGGTCTCTTTGCTAATTGGCCACATAGTGGCTTTGAGTTCATATTACATCGTCTGGCAAGGCATGGCAAGGGTTGTGATGAAATCATAGACTTGATTGACGCCAGAGCACCTGAGGCGGCTCGTCAGATAACTGCTATGGGCTATACACCTCTACACTATGCAATTAGAAACAAGAATGATGTTAACATGGTTAAAAAGTTGCTTCGCTTGCCCATTTACCTGTCGGCGCTGGATTACAACCAAAATTCAGCCCTGGCTTTGGCTGTCAGCGAGAACCACCTGGAAGCCGTCAAAGCTATGATCGCCCACCCGGATATTGACTTGCTGCAGCTTCATGAAGTATGGGATTTCAATACAACCCCATTGGGTCAAGCTATGTGGCAGCGCAATCAGACGATCATGATTATGCTGCTTACTCATCCACGTATGCGTCTCACAAAAAGTGCCCGAGATGCGGCGCTTGTTCAGGCAAAGGAGCTGGGGCTTGATGATGATTTGATGGAGCAAATCAGTAGACTGCAAGCTTGATCCCAGGACCATGAATCCTGGTTGTATCGATGTATTGCAGGCCCATAATGAATCTTATCCAAAAATAAAAAAACTGTTTTCTCGCTCAATATGAATATCGCATTTAATTAGTGGCTCCAGATTTTGATAATTAACTAGCTTTGTGTATCATTAATTGCAAAGGAATATCCGGCCTCTGCCAGGAAACTCAACCTATGTAGCACTGGTCTTCTGCTCGGGTAAGGTAGAAATGAAGAACACCAGAATTACCATAGTAAGCCCTGTAACCATTGGTAGCGGCAATGGTACTTGCATCCACGTAGCGGAAACGCCGCGTTGATGCTTGATCACCTGGGATGACCAGATTTCCAGGAGCACCGTGGAACTTGATTTTGTGGACCTACACATGGCTAGTTAGAAAAGTTGAACGGCAGAATGCAGCACTGTTTGACCTTCTCGGCGTCTTCATCGAAGTCCATGGTACTCAATAGAGGAAGGATGTCCTCCGCTAACGCTTGTGCAGGATGCCCCGTATCAATGACATGCATATCCCATTCACCTTTCAGGGATTTGGGATCGACTGGCTCAAGCTCGTTGTAGACATGATCAACCTCCGCAGGGTCTAGCTGCTCCAGTGCATTCGCAAGGCTGATATATTTGTCGGCCGCACTCCTAGTCCATGAATTATAAGGGTTGTGTGGAAGAAAGAGATAGGTGCTAACATACCGTGCCATTAATTCCACTAGGTTCACAATGAAGGCCAGGAGTGAATGCAAGACTCTTGGTCTAACCTTCGTACACATGAGGGGCTGGTGTTACTTATTATAGTCGTGGAAGTAGTGTAGAGCTGGCGCCATGATCGCAAACTCTAACTTTAATAGACCTTCCATGACCAAGTATCTCGGGTGATGGGATCAGGAATCCGTTGTTGTGACCATGGTACAGCAAGCATTTTAATTTCGGGGCGCATGCCAAACAGAGCCTCTTGCGTAATTTGTGGCAAGCATGACATTGGGAAAGCTCATTCCAGAATTAGCCAGGTATTCTAACCTTCCTGCGAATATGAGCTCCGCAATCAAGGTCTCGGGGGTGGATATACGTGTGGACTGGTGAGAGGTCAATGTCTTCACAAGTTGAAGCATGGCTACCAATATGGGAGCAGATATCTGGCCCTAAAAAGACCGTTTCTGCAGATTAGCCTTTTCCAAAAGGAGTATAGAAGGAGCAACAGGCAATCGTTGCCTTCTCATCAGGAGGGACTTGGGGGTGAAAGGCATGACGGCATTGGTAAGTCATACCTGCCAACCTAATATGCAGCAGACCTTAGTACTGATAGGATTGTGAAAGCTTCCGATCTGGCGGAGATGCTCAAGGATGTTGTCTCTGTCACTACAGGATCGGAAGCATTCCATGGCGATCAGGTAATTGAAATCATGGGGCAATCTCCGGTTATTAATCAACCCTCCTATTGCCTTCTAGCCTATTTTCGTATCAAACCAATCCTCGCCTTCTTAAAATTTACTCAGGGAGAAATGCGTGATTCTATGTCAAGAAGAGCATCCAGTCTGTCGACAACATGACAGTTTACTCACGTTACTATGTGAATGTGTAGGACCCGCAAGCCTACTATATATAACCACTACCTCGGATCTTCACTGTTACGCAAATTTGTAGGAGTAGCCCGGCGATGCTCGATACTAGATCCAGCTGCTATGTCTATACCACCGACCTGCCTATCCCTCGTAAATCAGTACAACATGCACTCAAACCTGAATCTTGCAACAAACTGGACAATCTTTATTTTGGATACGGTGTCCTGGTATATATGCGGATAACCTATACACTCTGAGTCGCAAGTAGAAGTAGTTTGTGATCTAAGCACTATTGCTTTTGCATAGACTAGTAGGCATTTATTGATAGGCTTTAAAATCAGCGTCGAATATATTCGTCGCTCATTCTTGGGGGTACTAGGTACATCATGGTGGCAAGCTGTGGGTGTGGTTGGTAACATCTGTGTGATTTTGGGAGCTGGCATTCATTAACAAATATGTAAGTAATCCTTGAGTACTGCTGTATCATTTAAATGAAACATTAGAGCAGGAAGAGCTAAATAAAGGCTTCACACAGAGAATAGAGAAGGTGTGGAGAGGATATAGTGGATGAGGCGTTCGAATGAGTATTTGGGATCAGTGCCGGTAGTGACAGCCGGTCTTGCTAACGCAACTGTTTGGCCACGACAGAACCTAAAGCTAGCTGTGCGGTCCATTATAAGGTAGTAACGAATGGCTCGTAGAAAGTGACATGACACGCAATTGTTTTGTTTTGAAATGCCACAAGTCCATATTATCCTACCCTAACGAAGGCTTCGGATTCCTCGAGATAAGGATATCTTCATAAGTAAAACCCTCATTATGCCAACAGTACCAATGGCAAGGTATGCAGATCGTCTAAGCCATGGTAAAATCGTATGCATATCAGGTATGAGGCGATAGTATACAAAGGTCTCATGATGATCTGGATCGATCCAAATCAAATGAAGCAATGACTTAAATTAGTAACAGGGGCCCCGCATCCCATGACGAGGCCACTAGTCCAGATCGGGGCTAGTGGGGCATCCAACCTCCGGGATAATTTCATTGATTCATGGTTTGTTGCTCGATTTCCTGCCACTGCATTTTAATTCAGCTGAGATTAACATCCATGACTTGCAGGTGTTAAATACTTTTTCCCCCTTTCTTCCCCTGCAATGTTAACCTTCAATTAAACTCTCCCACCCTCATTCTTTCCTCCCTACCCCGTCATTCCTTCACCTTTCTCCGAGTCTGACAATGACTTCTTCCCGCCGCAACGGGCAAGCTCTGCCATGTGAGCCCTGCCGCAAAGCCAAAATCCGCTGCGATAGTGCCACCCCAACATGCCAGAATTGTGTCCGTCGCGGTAAGGGAGACAGCTGCGTCTACACGCCCGTTCCGGCTTCTCGCACCTGGTACTCGGACAATGCTCCCTCACCCACCGCATCACCACGTCCCCAAACAGCCCAACCCCGCCCCGACTCCGCTGCTCTCCAGAACCGAGCCTCATTCAATGCCGGCGACGACAAATTGTCTTTCGATTTCACCACCAATAATTCGGCGACATTCAGCGACATTGGCGACCAGTTCAAACGCTCTCTGGTCATCGATGCGCCCTCCGCGGCTCGGCCCGATACGAAGCAGATCCAGCTTGGCGCTCGACTGCTCACTATGCTGTTCGAGCAGTTCGCGTTATATGAGCGACTGTCTGAAACGGCGGTCGAGGTGTGGCCCGAGGGATGTGTCCTGGGTCATCGGCTGGTGAGCGGGATGTTTGAGGCGTTGGAGGATTTGCATGGGGCGCTGGCTGCGGATGCGAAGGACTTGCAGTCGAGTTTGCTTCGCTGGTCGCAGAAGATCTTTGATGACAGCGCCAAGCCACTGGCTGTTCAGCCAACTATGACGCCAGAGGACTACATCCGTCGGATTTCTGGACGGTGGGAGGGTATTGGATTGGTATTTACGATTGTTGGTCAGGGTGCCATGCTTGAGCGGGATTGGAGATCTATCCGTTCGAGTGAGGCGAATGTGCCGAGGGATCAGAAGTCACTCGCTGCTCAGGCCGTTAGTGCGAGCGATGCTTGTTTGCAATTCTGTGATCTTTCTACGGCGGTTAATGATCCGTTGGGATGGCTTCTTTTTCAACATATTCATCTGCTAACACTGGTGTGCGGTGAGAATGGTATGTTCTTCCCTGGTCTGTTCATTTGGGTATTTGGGCTCTGCTAATTGAAATATAGATCCTCGGGCGTGGAGAAGACTGGCTGATCTTTCGACGACGGTCTTTACCCTCAGTCATAATGCACCTGAAGAGAAGCGCATTCCATTCTTCTTGCTTGAACTTCGCAAGCGACTAGTTGCCGGGGCTTACAGTATTGACAAGCAGCTGGCAACTTTCTTGGGAAGGCCTCCTCAGATCAGCTGGCGCTACTACGATGTGCAGTTTCCTCTGGACTTGAGTTACGAAGAGATTCTGGCGGAGCCAAAGGTCCGCGAGGCTGCCATCAGCCTGCTTGACAAGACTGGCTGGAATACCCAGGGGATCGTGGGACAGGCTGCGTGGATGCGCATCGCCCTTCTTATTGGATCTACGAGAGAACAGATTCTTGAGCTGTCTTTGAGCCGACGTATCGAAGAGTTGCCGCGCAAAGTCCAGTAAGTGTGCCGCAGTTCACAAGTAACGACTGCAGAATTGCAGATCGGAGCTAATGTGCATCCTAGGGAGGTGTCGCAGCAATCTCACAAGACATGGAACGACTTGCCCGGCTTCCTCCGTTGGCGCCCGAGTGATCCGGACACCAACGATAGCAGCGTTCTCGTTCCATTGTATCTCAACTTCCTCTACAATGACTTCCTCCTCTACCGCGTTCTCGTGCGCCGGGCACAAAGTGGATCCGAGGGTCTAGTTAGTGTGTCACAGAACATTCTCGGCACGATCCTTGAGCTCATCGGCAAGGAAATCGGATCGAGAACGGGAAATTACAATGTTGGATACAATGTGCGTGCTGTTACCCCTTCACTTCCTGCCATCTTATGCTTACCTGTCTTTAGGCTGCATCTTTCGGTGTTCCAGCGGCCGGCGTTCTAGCAATCGAGCTGCTCTGCCAAGCCGAATCCCAGTCCCAGCTTCCCGCCACCGTCTTCCGGCGATCGGAAGTCATCCAGAAACTGACCGTCTTCGCCTCACACCTGCAGTATGTTGTCCGCCCGCATGATGGCATGTATGAGGTGTGTCAGCGCGCAAGAAGGGTCATCTCTAGTATTCTGGATCGTATCCTAACGGTCAATCCTCCCGCACTGCCTGCTACCCTGCCGCCCGATGTTCTGGCGACCAACTGGTTGAACGGAGAGATTGTTGTTCTGGACGACGGAACCGATCTTTTCCGCTGGATTGACGGCTCCTCTGATACGTCGCGACGGGGGTCCTGGGCTTGATCAGCACGCGCTGTATGGTATGATGATTTATGACTGCCCCATGATGAGTAGAAGTATCCTTGTTGGGTACTTGCAAAGTATGATGATTGATGAAATACCCCTTGCTTCGATAAAAGCATACGATGTCTATGTTGTTCTCGCTATATTTCACTGATGTTGTGGAATGCTTATTTTCTCCTTTATGTGGCTACCTCTTCGCGCACCAGGCTCTTACCGGCCTATGAGTTGATCTATCTGCATGCGTTCCTCTTGGATCTACCCGTGTTTACCTAATGCTTTAATGAAACCGTTCAATTTGACTCTTTTGGTTATCTGACAACCAGACGATGATGGAAGTCAATAAACCAGTAAGCAGAAGATAAGCCACCACAAGCGAGGGAACCAATCAATTCTTGAGCGATAAGCCACCTGTTCACAAGGATGTTATTCCCGCTTTATAACATCACCCATGTCTCTTCTCGATAACTTTGTCTTTATTGCTTTGTTATTACTCACCTCACCCATTCTTTGTCAAATAAAGTACCCTGGTCTTACAAACCCAACCACCCAACCAACCCAATGACCTCCACCCCAGACACTGTCGAATACAAGGGAACTTGTCATTGTGGCCGGTTCCAATTCGAATTACATCTCTTCCGCCCCTTGGAAGCAGTGCATGCATGTCATTGCACACTCTGTGCCAAGAAGGGGTACCTGTGGCTATTCCCTGCTGAACAAGAATTCCAAGTTATACGGGGGGCTGGGGGGCTGGTTTGCTACGACCCTGGTAATGGGGGTCATGGAGAGCATATGGTAAGGTCCTTGCCAGGGACTGACGATGTTGGTTAAATGTTAAACTGTGTCTCACTTTAGTTTTGTCCGACTTGTGGGACGGGGCTATCAGTAAGGGGACATCAGATGCCGTCGGGGGAGATTGGGATGGGGGTTAATGTGAGTGGTTTAATTGAGATGTGTTTAGGGTGAGGGTTCACTGACTGGCTGCTACTGGATGAAGGCGCGAGCGTTGTTGGGAGTTAATCCGTTCAAGCTAAGGGTTGAGAGGTGAGTTAGCCCTCAACATGCCGTCTTTTATTAAAGGATATACCCGACTCATCCATGTAGTTATACTCCGGGCAATATGTCGCATGACAGTTCTCCCACGGAGCTCAACCACATTGACACTGACACCCCATCCGAGAAGATCTACACCGGTAGCTGCCACTGCACCGCAGTCCGCCTTACTGTTCAAACCAAACCACTACCAGAAAGTGAAGTGAAGGAGGATAACTGCAGTATTTGCCAGCGGGTATTTATCCAATTACCTGTCATCGCATATCATAAATAGCACTCTGTCCTAACTACTCTCTCAGAACGCCAATATCTGTATATATCCCCACCGGTCACAGGTTACTCACCACGGCGAAGACAATTTGACAGAGTATCGCTTTGGAAGGGGATTCACAGGACACCAATTCTGCAAGATATGTGGTGTTCAGCTGAGTATGAAGTTGCATGGACCGCCCCAGTCGGTGGTGGATAATCTTCCGCTAGAGAAGCAGGAGATTTTGAAGCAGAAGTTGGCTATTGTGCCGATCCGAGTGGCGGTTCTGGATGGGGTGGAGTGGGCGGATCTGAAAATTGAGAGAACGGATGAGGGGACAGAGGGGTATGTTGTTGACTGATGGGGCAATAGTAGTGAGTACTGTGTATATCTTGTAGGTAGTTATATGGTTGGAATCATATTGTAGTAAAACTGGTTACAATGTTGTTGTTCGTCAGGGATTCCGCACGGACTTGCCGTCGATCCGATCGGCACCCTCAGGTCCCTAATGGGCGGTGCCTGATTGGACTTGGACCCGTGACGTCCCTTGACTGAATGGATGCCCCTCATCCTCCCTCATTGTTTCTCTTGCCTTCTTTCCTCCCATTCACACACTCTTTCGCTCTGTCAGTCGTTATTGTTATCACTACTATACTCCTCAATAATTCCATTCCCCAAGGAATGCCCTCTGTCCCTACCGACGGCTTGTCCGTCACCCACCCTTCCTCCAGGTCCGGTCCGCCGCACCTCCGACTGATCCACTACAATGACGTCTATCACGTGGAGTATGCCCCCCCAATTCCTCCTACACAATAACCATCTACACTTCGCAAAGACACTAACTGACAACCCCTTCAGAGAAGGTTCCGCAGAACCTGTCGGCGGCGTAGCCCGATTTCAATCCGTCGTCAACTACTACCGCAACGACCCCTCCTTTTCCGAACAACCTAACGTCCTGACCTTCTTCTCCGGCGATGCCTACAACCCCAGTCTCGAAAGCACGGTCACCAAAGGGCGGCACATGGTGCCGTTCCTGAATAAGGCGGGCACCGATGTAGCTTGTGTTGGTGTATGTTAGAACTACATCCGTGCTGCACTGGGGAAATGCTGACAGGGTCCTGGCAGAATCACGATCTCGATTTCGGTGTCGCTCAATTCCGCCATCTACGTACACAATGTCGGTTTCCGTGGCTACTGGCCAATGTTCTGGATCTGGATTTGGGAAAGGATGTGCCGATTGCGAATTGCGAGAAGACGTTGATGTTGACCTCGTCTAACGGGATCAAGGTCGGTGTCATTGGCTTGGGTGAGAGGGAATGGTATGTCTGATGACCTGGTTTATGGTACACATGGGTGGGTAGGCTAACGCTGAGTAGGCTCGGAACGATCAATGCCCTCCCTCCGAACCTGGTCTATAAGTCTGCGTACAAGACAGCGCTGGAGCTGGTCCCGCGTCTGCGTGAACAAGGCGCTGAGCTGATTGTGGCGGTCACCCACCAACGTGAACCGAATGACTATAAGCTGGCTCAAAAGCTTCCGCCGGGAATGATTGATATAATCTTAGGTGGTCACGATCATTTCTATGCCCATGCCGTCGTCAACGGCACGCATGTTCTCCGGTCGGGTACGGACTTCAAGCAACTTAGCTACATTGAGGCGTGGCGCAAGGAGGATGGTGAAGGATGGGACTTCAGTATCGTGCGCCGAGATATCGTTCGGTCAATTCCGGAGGATCCCGCAACAACGGCTATGGTGAATCGGTTGACGTCTAGCTTGGCGGCAAAGTTAGAAAAGCCGATCGGGTATACTTCGGTCGCACTGGATGGTCGATTCTCAACAGTGCGTCAGAAGGAGTCAAATCTGGGGAACTTTGCGTGCGATCTCATGCGGTTTTACTATGGGGCTGACTGCGCGATGATGGCTGGCGGGACTATACGTGGTGACCAAATTTACCCGCCAGGGATCCTGCGGCTGAAAGACATCCTCAACTGCTTCCCATTTGAAGATCCGGTCGTATTATTGCGCATCAAGGGTCGTGCGCTCTTCGATGCCCTGGAGAATGGAGTGAGCCAACTTCCAGCGCTCGAAGGACGGTTTACCCAGGTATCTAACATTGCTTTTGGCTACAACCCCTCGGCCCCTTCGGGTTCCCGCATCAACTGGGCCCAGGTCGGCGGAGAGCCAATTGACTTCGATGGGCAGTACACATTGGCGACCCGCGGATACATGGCTCGTGGGAAAGACGGTTTTGCGTCTCTGCTGGTGCAGTCAGAGGGCGGCGAAGTTGAAGAGATCGTAGATGAAGAGAGTGGCATCCTGATCAGCACACTACTTCGCCAGTATTTCCTGAGTTTGCGGGTGATGGGTCGATGGCGTCGCTGGGGTCCCAGCATGACCCGACACTGGAGCAACGTGCATGATAGCCTCCATTGCAATGGGTGGCTGAAACCGCCATCCCGCCAGCCGTCTCCCGAATCAAACAAGGTGCCGTACCGGCCGCCTTTGTCGCGGTCGAAGAACTACTATTATGGTCGGTTTCCCGAGATTGTGGAAACCGAGGAGACGGAGAGCCGAGGCGTGGGCCTGAACGGTGAGGACGAGTCGATGGACTCGGACTCGGACACTGACCCCGACATCCTGACCTCTCCTCGTCCGACTACGAACTATGTAACTCTGCCAGCACGGTCCGCTACGGAAGAGGAACGGCGCCTGCGTCTGGCGCGCAAGGCCGTCCGGACATGGATGCACCGGACGGGGCTGCAGCCATCGCCAATCAATGACGCGGATGAAGTTGGGGAATTCACACCGACGTGGACACCTGGTATCTCGCCGCGCTTGGAGCAGCGGATTGTGGTTGAAAATTAGAGGATTTGGAGGAGGTTGGCGATCCATCATTCCATCCCCGGGCTATGATATCATCCCCGCACCAGGCAACCGCCAATCTGTCCCCAGCTTATCCGGATCTCCGCACGTTTACCTCGAGTCCCGCCATTCTTCCCTCCTGCCCTTCCATCCCACCTCCCTCCTCTTCACAATGGCCACCCACGCCGATCGCATCAATCCTCTCTGCGCCCAAATCGCCCACTTTCACGAAACCCACACTCCCTTCCGCATATACCACGGCAGCACCAATTCCACCCGCAATGCCAGTCTCACCCCCACCAATACCCTCAGTACCGCACACCTTACCAATGTCCTCTCCGTTGATCATGCTGCCAAAACCATCCAGGTGGAGCCCAACGTCCCAATGGATGCTCTCTTGAATGCTACACTCGCCTATAACCTCGTCCCGCTGGTCGTCATGGAGTTTCCCGGCATCACCGCAGGCGGGGGGTTCTCCGGCACCTCCGGCGAGAGCAGTTCCTTCCGACACGGCTTCTTCGATGCCACAGTGGTTCGCATTGAGATAATCCTTGGTAATGGGGAGATTCGTACGGCCTCCCGTACCGAAAATGCGGAGTTGTTCAATGCCGCAGCTTCCGCGTTCGGTACCATGGGCGTGATCACCATGCTGGAGATCCAATGTCGCGACGCTAAGTCGTTTGTCGAATTGTCCTATATCCCCGCTCGTAGCATTAGCGATGCGCGGCAGATATTCCATGAGAAGACCCAGGACCCCGATGTTGATTATCTGGACGGCATAGTCTTCGCCAAGGATCATGTAGTGGTATGCGCGGGGCGACTGAGCGATGGTTCTCTCTCGAAAGACGACAAGACACACAGATATAAGGTTCAACACTTCACCCGTCCCCACGATCCCTGGTTCTATCTCCATGCTCAACGCTCCGGGCGGGTAACGCCCCCATCTTCAGCCCCCGTAGAACCAACGACCGAGCTCGTGCCTCTTCCTGACTACCTCTTCCGCTACGACCGCGGTGCCTTCTGGACCGGCCGCTACGCCTACAAATACTTCATAACACCCTTCAATCGCATTACCCGCTACCTCCTCGACTACTTCATGCACACGCGCGTCATGTACCACGCCTTGCACGCCAGCGGACACTCCAACCAATACATCATTCAAGACGTAGCCGTTCCATACTCCTCTGCAGACACCTTCGTCACGTGGCTCGACAAGCCAGAGAACTTTGGCGCATACCCAATCTGGCTCTGTCCTCTCAAAGTCACTGACAAGACCAGCACAAGTAACCCCCAAATCATCGGCCGCGGAAAACCCTCCCTTTCATCTTCCTCATCAACAGAGAAGGAAGAAGATGAATACCTCCTCAACTTCGGCCTCTGGGCGCCTTCTCCCTACCGCGGCGCCCAGTTCATCGCCCAAAATCGCCGTCTTGAGCACAAAGTCCGCGATCTAGGCGGTAAGAAATGGCTATACGCGTGCGCGTATTACACGGAGGACGAGTTCTGGGACATATACGATAAGAAGCGGTATGATGCCCTCCGGGAGAAGTATCATGCCGGCTACCTGAAGACTCTGTATGAGAAGGTGAGGGTGGATTTGGATCCATCTGCCACGGAGAAGGAAAGGCAAGCTGGGATGGGATGGGGCCAGTGGGTCGGGAATGTGATGTGGAATGTGTGGCCGGTGAGTGGGTTGTATGGGGTGTATCGGGCGTGGTGGGGAGGTGAGTATCTGTTGAAGAAGGGGAAGTAGACGTTGGTGCTATATAGGTAGGTGGATGTGGTTGTTTTGGATTAGTGGTGGTATAGACTCTTGGATATATTCGGAGACATAGAGGAGATAGATGGAATATCACTTATGAGGTAGATTTTAATGTCTATGGAAGAAACGTAGTAGTAGAGTTAGGCACTATTAGTACAGAATCTTCCATGGTGAGTTCTTTTTATGTCGCACTGCGGCTGATCAATTAGTCTTTGGCCATAATGTGTCTACTACTACTTACTGCCTGCCCAACTGGTATCAATATCTCTCAATCTAGGTGCTATACATGTGCAGACAGAGTTGGAGTGATAACCTCATCCAAGCTGGTAATTCACATAGTAAATAGTTGATTTTATCATCAATCATACATTTGATGCACTATTACTGCATGCAGGTCATTAACACATCACATACATAGCTAGTAGTAAATATTCAATCATCATAGTCATCATCAAGGACATGGTACATCCCATATTCCCCAAATACCGTATTCAAAGGGCTTATCCTTAACCGTTGCTTGATTGTCCCAACCACCTTTTCTCCACTACAGCTCTTAACACACCAGATCCCTTCTCCCCCTCCCATCCCTAATGCTGCCGTCTCAACTCCTTCCGGAAACTCTCCTCCTGCTTGACCACCTCCAACGGCAGCGTCCACCCGACTCCAAACAAGACAAAGGGAGCCCACTTCCACCGGAAGGGGTTGACCAGGATACAAAACACGAACCAATACAAGAGCTCAGTGTACGTGAAGAAATCGAACGCGCCAACAGGCGACAGCTTCTTCATGAACCGGGTGAAGTCAATCCAGGTTTTCATGCGACCTTCCGTCGGACGGGACAGCGGGTCCGTCAAGAACATCAGTAGGAATCTAGTGTAGATGCCAATGTGCATGTTTCCGACGGTGCCGATGGCGTTGACGTAGGTGCTATTGTTGGCGCAGATGCTGGGGTATTTGGGCGGGAAGACTTGGAGGTACCAGCTTGGAGGGGAGTAGGGTTCTTCGAAGGCGTCGTTGGGGAGGAAGGAGAGGGAGGGGCGTTTGAAGCCTGTGGCGAGGATGATTACATCGCCGGGGACGAGGTCCTCGTGACCGGGTCCGCCTTTCGGGACGCCGTTGCTGCGGAAGTTGAAGCGCACGCCGTCCTCTTCGAGGGTGACGATGTCGCCGCGGAGCCAGCGGGCTTTGCCGTCGCGGATTTGTTCGAAGAGTTCGGAGTTGGCCATCGGGGTTTGGGTGAAGAGGCCGCCCGAGGGGGCGATGTCGGAGAGGTCACGGTAGAAGAATTTGCGGAGGAGGGATTCGGGGATCCATGAGAGGGAGGTTTCTTGTCCGAGGATGTTCATGGCTAGGAGGGATTGGACGAAGACGTTTCGGGGAATAATCCATTTGTCGGAGCGGGAGAGCACGTCGATTTGGGCGGCTTTGGACTTCACGGCGAATTCGAGGGCCTCGATGGCGCTGGCACCGCCGCCGACAATGAGGACCCTTTTGCCTTCGACTTGTTTTCCGTCGAGTTCGGAGGAATGGTAGATTTCGCCCTTGAAGCGTTCCTGGTCCGGCATTGTTGGCATTTTCGGATCACCACAGACGCCAACAGATGCGATGATGCCATCGAAGCGGCCATATTTGTCTTCCTCGTTGTTGATGATCCATCGGCCGTTCTTTGTTTGTTTCACGGAAGTCACTGGGGTGTTGAACGTGGTGTGTTTCTGCAGGCCATATCGCTTCCAGAGGTCGATGATCTGTTCTTTGATCTCTGCTTGGGTGGGATAGGCTGTGTCGTACTGCACTGAAGGATGGAAGCGGTACATGATGCTGTGGATCTGCAGGGAGGAGGTAGAGTTCACTCGCTGTGTGTAATTAGTAAGGGCATCCAGATGAGGGTTTCGTATGGCCCTGGCTTACACTCCAAATACCACCCAGTCCCTTGTCTTTCGATCTCGCTTCAAAGATCTCCACGTCGAAGCCATGGCCTACACAATGCGCGGCTGCGGATACTCCAGTAAGACCGGCTCCAATTACGGCCACTCGCTTTTTCGGAACTCCATTGGCAATTGAGGAAGGCTTTGGCGGGTTAGGTGCAAAGATCCAGTTGAGCAGGTTCTGGAAGAGCATGTAGCATATGGTGAAAGACTGGAGGAGGGGGTTGCGGATAAAGGCCGACAAGGAGAAAGCGGACTCTGATTCCGCCATGGTGGCGATTGGCTGAGCGAGTGAGATTAGTGTAAAGATTCTGTAGTCAATGAATATAGGTCACTGTAAAAACAAAAGAATGGGACATTTGATTTATAAAAGAATAGGAACGGGGAGGGGTGCTTTTCTAGGGCAGCGGAAACCGGACGGAAGCGATAATGATGATGATGGCAATGACGTAGAGGGTGGATCGGAGCATGTGAAGGCGGGCCAAAGCCAATTCCATGTTTCATTCATCACGACCCTGAACGGCCTGCATTGGAGGTATTTTCAGCGAGTCAATAACAATCACGTTCTTAGATAATTGCCATTGCTTGGGTTTGAGAGGCGCGCTGATCAATGGGTCGCACGAGTCCTACTGGGTATCCGACTTGATTTCAAGCCGACCAGCATCCGCATGGGGAGGGCGACCAGTCGTTTTGTACTCTCAAATCAAAACAAGATAAATTCCGGTGCTCCTCGAGGCATAGAATAATGCCTGGGCTCCGAGCAGCGGATCCGCCACCATCACATGAAGGGTTATGCCGTTCTGCGCTGCCGTGCCCTGGCAATCAATCTGGTTGTTTCCGAGCCGCAGCTTCAAGCCAGTCGGAAAAAACCATGCGTAACACCATTCTCATGTTCATGTGCGACATAGTTGAGCTATGGTAGTAAGTTCTAACGTCTGGTGCCTGATTAAACTCCTGCAAATTGTAGTTCTTCGGTGCTTGTTGCATTGCCTATGCATCCTTGATCGCGGTCGCATGAGAGTCTCTGAGCAATTGGGAATCCTTGTACATTCAGTAGCTATTTCATTGCAGAAAACTTCAGTCCCAATCACATTCCATAATCCAGTAAATGATTGAAGGCAGGTAAGTGGTAGATGCACTTGGAGCTTCACGGTGCTGGCGCCGAACGGACTAATCTGCCCATAGCAATAGCTTGTACGTAGTGCAGAATTGTTAGCACTTCCTGATGGGTAATTGTTTATAATAGCCCAATTGGCAATACTGCAAGCCGTAGAAATCGATTCTCACTCGAGCACGCGAGAATGAAGTTGAAGGGAAGAGAGAGAGAGAGAGAGAGAGAGAGAGACAACGGGGGCAGGGACGGGAATTACCCGATTTGGCCTAGCGGGTTGTGGGAGCTCCCAGACTTCGGCTTCATCGAATTCCACGATTGTTGCCTTTCCTTCAACAATCCTCCACCCATTTAATCTCCTCATCTCTCTCGCTCAACGCGCCAGACGTCCGCTTTGTTATTCCGCAGAGACTCGGTACGCCTTCAGCATCCCACCATGTGCGCCAATCGTTGATCGCACTGCCCGATTCCCCGCAATCCGTGACGGACAGCCTTCGATAGCTTTCATCCCTCCATACCTCCACCAGAAATGGCAACGCCGACTCTGGACCGTTTCTTCGCCAGTATCGCTGACCTGGTCAAGGCTCGAGATGGACGCCAACTTCAAGATTATTTACAGCTTGAGCCTCCCCTGCCCGATATTTATCGACAAATGGTGGAGGAATTGCGGCAACATTATCCGGCCGGTCCTAAAGAAGCAGAGCTATTGCGACGATGCGAAACCCTCGTTCCGAAAACCAAAGGCGCCCCGTGGGCCGCCTTCCCTACCTTTATGAAGCTTTACTTTATCTTTCTACGCGATGTCAACCTGGATAATTTGCTCGAAACATACGATCTTCTCAAGGGGCTGTTGAAGTAGGTATCACACAACTCGTTGCTGGCACTATTGCTGACCCGCGACTGTGCCATTCAGCCAATGTGTACTGGCATTAGGTGACAGCCTAATGGGTGTCATAGTCCTCCCCACTGTTCTGTACCTCTCGAAAGTCCTCGCAAAGCTGGCCATGGGCCTCGACCGACGTCCAGACTTAATTGCCCACCTACTGCGACTCGAAGGCCGGTCAAATCAAGAAGAAGCTACGGAAAAGGTGACGCTAGTGGAGAAATCTGCAAATGTTGTTCGGGAAGCATTCATTAAGTGTTTAACGGACAGAAGTGGTACGCCAGGTATCCACGGAAAGCCAGAAGGGAAGAGGATAGGGATCTACTTGATGGCAAACCTTTGCCTCAAGCTGCTTTTCCAGGTATGACTGGGTATCCTTCAGTGTGATAAATGGACTAACATGGGCCAGTGCGGCAAACTCCGAAACGCAGAGCAAATGTTTGCGAGTATCAGCGCACAATCCCCTCCTCTGAAACACTTCCCAGCTTCGCAGCGCGTCACCTATCTATACTACCTCGGACGTTACCTGTTCTCCAACAACCTCTTCTACCCCGCCCAGATCGCCCTTCAAGCTTCTTACGATCAATGCCACCGTCAGGCGACGAATCAGAAAAGAGTCATCCTAACCTACCTCATTCCTTGTAATATAATACTAGGACGCTTCCCCTCATTACAGTTATTGCAGCGTCCTGAGGCCGAAGGGCTGGTAGACAAATTCGTGCCGATTTGTCGGCTGATTGCTCGGGGCGATTATATAGCGTTCCGCGAGCATCTTGCAATTGGGTCCCCTGAAACAGAATGGTTCGCTCGGAAAGGCATCCTTCTTGCCCTACGCAACAGATGCGAAATCCTTGTCTGGCGGTCACTTGCACGAAAGGTCTTTATTTTCGCCGGTTTCCACGGCGATCCTTCACTTGGCCCTTCTCAACGTGGACCGCCACCATACCTCTATCTCAACAAGTTGGATGCGGCGGTCCGATGGATTCAATCTCAGCATGCCCAGTCGGCCCAAAGCTCAGTAGGATTCTTCGCCTCCAAAGCCGAACCAGATTCCCAAGCGGGTCAAAATCTGTTCGGGTCCCAGATCATACACAAAACAACGGATTGGGATTTCGAGGGGCTTGGCGAGTTGGACGCACAAGAGGCAGTCACAAGTCCAGGCCTTATTGAGAAATACGGGGACTACCTGGCACCGGACGGATATTTCGATGCGCAGGGACAGTGGCAGATGAACCAACCGGGCAGTCTTGTTGATGGACAGCCCTCTATAGATTACCAGCAATATGAGCTTGACCCGTACGCGAGTCGAGCCGACGGCGAGCAGGACTCAGGCAGACCTACTCTCATGATGCGCGAGCTTGAGTCCATCCTGGCCTCCCTTCTCACCCAGGGTCTGATGCGTGGATTCCTGACTCACAAAAATCCTCGTCTGGCGATTCCCGGTGCGCGTCTCCGTGGTGCCATACCGACTGGCTTTCCCAATGTTTGGCAGACAATCCTGGCTCGGGAACAAGAAGACGACAACGTTCCGGGATGGGTCCAACCGCCAGCGGTGGCACCACCTCCGACAGCCGGAGGTGGACGTGTTGTCAATCTGTCCGGAGCGAGACCTGTCGGAGTACAGTAACGACATTAGCTACCCATGTGGAGGCACAGCCCAATGGAGGATCTTTTGTACATAGCAACGAATACCATGACACAAACACAAAACAACTAACGTAATCAACGGCTGGACGGCCCATCTGGTAATACTATATAAAAGACTCTTTTCAAACACAAGTTATCTCAACCATTATAAGTCTAGAAGCCTTAATAATGCATAAATAGATAATAAATTATATGAATAATCATTTGTTACTTTTCAAGAATTTATATAAATAGAACAAGTATCTTATTATATCATAATACTATATGTATTCTATATGAGATTTTGGATACATTGATGTAATTCATATAAGAAAAAATCTTCAAATTTGAAAGAAATCATTTACTATTCTCTATAATGTCTATTATCTATATGTGAAGTTAGAACTAATTAGCTCCAGTATTGGTTGAGATATAATAGATTCAAAAAAGCGTCTTTTATATGGATAACCAGATGGGCTGCCCAACCGTGTGGGCCGTCCAACCGTTGATTACGTTATGTGAATGGTAAGCCAACATCTGCAACCACCTACCTGATGCGACTGAACGATGGAACATCCGCATCAAGTCATTCAGACCGTCCGGGCGGTCGAGATATCTGCTTTAGGGGATGATCGACCAACCGGGCGGTCGAGATATTTGCTTTGGGAGATGATCGACCGCCAAGCTCGGAGTCGGGCCCGAGATTTCGGTCATAATTCAAAAGCCGAGGACTAAATTCCGACACTGCCAAGGCTCAGATTAACGATTCTGGACTCGAAGCTTGTGGAGCAGGGTCTCTCGACCGTAAGCTTACAGTCCCCAAACGGCATGGCGGCGGGTGTGGCAGAATTCTGAAGGATTACTGAAGAATTCCAGAACAGGTGGCGAGCGCTTATCCGCGAAATGACCGGGGTAGGTTCAAAATAAGCTTACTTGGGCCTGCAGGACTAACATCAAGTCCAGTTCACGGCTTCTGGTCCTTCTTACAATGGTCAATGCAGTTTTCGGAACGCTCATTACTGGACCCCACCTGATACATTGGTCCGATTCAAACAGGCATAGCAATGTTACAACAGGCTTCAATCCCCGGGTGGATGACGACGCCGCCCTCGGTGCAAACAATCCCTCCTTATAAAATCTCGGACTTGCAGTTATGAGCTTGCGTATACCTTCAAGGCCTTCTTTATAAAAGGGGAACCTCTTCCAGTCATTTTGCCACTTCGTCACACTTTCAGAACAATAACCCTTCGGCATTCGCTCGTTTCTCTTCATCATCTAGCTGCACCGATCTTCCCCATGCGCGCTGTTTCAACGTTGGCCGGCCTGGCTGCCGCTGTGCCCCTGGCTGCGTCTGCAGCCATTCAGACAGGATCAGCCGGCTCTGACCTTCCTATTGTGAACACCACTCTGGGATATGTGCGGGGCACATACTCCCCCTTCCGTGGTGGTGACACCGCCGTTGTCTACAGAGGTATTCCGTTCGCCGCTGCCCCGACCGGTGAAAACCGCTGGAAGGAGCCCCAGTCACCCCAGCCCTGGTCTGGTGTCCTGAATGCAACCGAATTTGGCCCTCAATGCGCCCAATCATACAGCAGTGCGGGCATCTTCAGTAGCGGAAAGGAAAGCACTAGCGAAGACTGCCTTTATTTGAACATCTGGACCCCTAACTACAACGACACCTCTGACATCACCTCCAAGAACCTGCCGGTGTACTTTTGGATCTACGGCGGTCGCTTTGAGGCTGGTTCCGGTGACGTCCTGACCTACGATGGCACTGGTCTCGCCGCCAAAGATATCATCGTCGTCACCATCAACTACCGGGTGGGCCCCTTCGGCTTCCTCGCCCACCCCGAACTGTCCGCCGAATCCGGTCATAACAGCTCTGGGAACTACGGTATCCTCGACCAGCAAGCCGCCCTTCGCTGGGTTCACGAGAACATCGCCAACTTCGGGGGCAATGCCAGCCAGATTACTGTTGGCGGTCAGTCTGCCGGCTCGGCCAGCTCCTTGGATAGCATGTGGAGCCCGCTGACCAAGGGCCTCGTTGCCGGTGTCATCTCTGAGAGCGGTGCTCGCGGTCCCCATGACCCCATGACCGGCAGTGCTGCCACCAGCCACCGCACTAAGGTGGCCGCCGAAGCCCAGGGTGTCGAGTTCCTCAAGGAGCTGAACGTCACCTCCATTCAAGAACTGCGCACCTCCGTCTCCATGGAGACCCTGCTCGAGTACGCCTCTCTCAGCGATACCATCTTCGAGGGTACCCAGTTCGCCAACGCTTCCGCCTTCTTCATGGAACCCCCGGTGTGGCGTCCCAACATCGACGGCTACGTCTTCCCCCACGACTACACCCAGTCCCTCCTTCTCAATGCCCACGCAGACGTTCCCATCCTCACCGGAAACAACAAGGACGAGTCCGGCGCCGAGACTGACCCCGGTCTCACTGCTTCCACCTACAATACCCTCTACCAGGAGGTCTTCCAAAACTTCTCGGAAGAATTCTTCAAGCTCTACCCCGGCGATTCCACCTCCCAGGCCAACAACAACTCGAACGCCCTCTACCGCGACATGAGTCGTATCGGCACCTGGCAGTGGGCTCTCGACTGGGCCAAGGGTGGTGCCAAAAGCCCTGTCTACACTTACTACTTCACTCGCTCCCCGGCTGAGGACCGCGAAGATGGCGCCTACCACGGCTCGGAACTCTGGTACACCTTCAACAACATCCCTTACTCCGACTACTCCAACGTCACTTGGTACCCTTATGACTATGTGGTTGAGGAGAAAATGTCCAACTACTGGGCTAATTTCATCCGTACTGGTAACCCGAACGGCGATGGACTCCCTCATTTCCCGCCCAGCACCGAGACCAAGCAGACTATGTGGTTGGGTGACTCTTGGGGTGCTGGCCCTATTTCCGCTAGCGAGGAGCGTATCGAGTTCATCAAGAGCTGGTTTGCTACCATGCCTGAGTGGTAGACGGATGGGTGTATCATATCACTTTTTGTACAGAAATCGTCTGTTTACTTCTCCTGTTTGTTATCGTGCCTGAGGCATGCGATGTATTATACATATTTGTCAAGTTCTTACGCTCGTTTACTGGTGTATAGATATTACTTAGCTCACTGGTACCTTACTTTTGAATAAATACTTTTAAATAGTGGTATCGCGTATCACATTATCCTCCCAAATTTAGCCGTGGTGTTACTGCGCTTGAGTATAGTAAAGACTTCAGTGCTGATTCTTAAATATTTTTTATACAGCTTAACTACGGAACAAGTGCTACTATTGATAGGTACCTTGACACGTCTACTGAGTAGAAGATCCAACGCATTCATATCGAATATCCAATTAGATAATATACTTAAGTAGGTAGGACATTTGGTCATGTTGAACAAATACACATTACCGATGTGCTATGCCGTACAAACTGAATATTTAATACTAATGTAATTGAAGTTACAGAATAGAAAGAAAAATAGAAAGTGATATGAGATTGAACCAATATATTGCCATTGCGAGTCAGAACCAAAAGCTAGACATACCAGGGTATCAAGATCATCTTCAGAGGTAAGACCTTCATATAATGGAAAACAGAAGTGTAGAACGAAACTCGAAAATGAGAGGAAAGCTAGACACCACGAACAAACCGCGCAGCAGCCTCAATCATCTCCTCCTGCTCCTCTTGCCACCCAAGAATATGTCCCATCATATAGATATCATGCGGCAAGCCTGGCAGTTCCAGGTATTCGACATTATTGCCCGGGACAGCCCGCATCGCATCCGCAAATCCCCTCACACTATCACACAGCATTTCCGCACCTCCAACCTGCGCGAAGATCGGAACAGGTGTCGCAAAGGGATGCAGCGCCGGCGACAAGTACGGATCATCTAGACGCACTGACTCCGGCGGAGCAAACGCACGCGCACCCCACGCAGCCATCTCCCCAACACAGTAATCAGTCCGCTGATTCCGGTGGGCGTTGACAGCATGCGAGTCACCCTCGAAGCTGTACTCAACCGAGGGTGAGAACAGAAGGCACGCCCGAGGTGGTGGCAGCTCTGCAAGCTCATGGCCGCTCTCATGCTGGAATGAGGCGAGGTGGCGCAATAGAGCCATGACCATGGTAGCTCCGGATGAGTCGCCGACGAGCACGATGCGGGACGGCGAGATGTTCAGTTCTCGAACAAGGTAGAGATATGAGGTCATGGCGTCTTGCATGGGCCCCGGGTATGGGGTTGGATTGTTACCACCTGCTAGCCGGTACTGCACCCACAGCGACCGGGTACCTGTACCCAGCTTCTCGTTGAGTAGGTCGGCTGTGAAGCCGGAGTCATCGGGCCTGCCAGTTAGCCAGAGGAATGCGCTGCCGTGGAATGATAGGATAACGAGGCTCTTCTCGTCATCTATCTCTTGCTCTTGATCATCATTCTTGATGTCGATGATTGGTGGCAAGGTCTTAGGTGGAGGAGAGGGATACCATGTCCCGCCGATGGTTTCAGGTTTGATAGTGTCGCTTGTGAAAGCACCGCGATACGAGTCTTCCGGGGCTGGGTTCATGAGGACCCATCGGTTGCCCAGCTTGCCTGACTCCAGGCTCAGGGACTGCGCGTAGCCGAGTTCGCGGATGATGGTCATGGCTAGCTTTGTGAGATGGGTGGTGAATGCTTGGCGATATGTCCATGTCGGACTCTGTCTGAAAGAGGGTATTATGTAGTAAATGCCAAGGAGTAGAGATACTAGTGAGACTCGGATGATTGATATAAGCAGCCAGATGGTCCAGCCTGGTTGGCGAGTCCGCCAGCCGTTGGGGATAGCGTCGTCCTCGGCCAGCGTGCGCGCCATTGTCGACGCTTTTCTTTTGATCTTTCTAGAAGTGTTGCCTGATACTAATCGGTTCGTACCTCGATGGGAGATGACAGAGGTGGCTTGTCTGGTAATATAAGATGGGGCAGCCTCGCTGAGATCACCCGCTCTAGGCAACCCGCGCGGCAATCTGGAACAGGCCTGATTGGCTGCCGTTGCTGCGTGGAGCATGACCGATATTGTCCAATCAGAGGCCAGCCGAGCAAACTTTGAGGCCTCAGGCAATAACCCCGGTTGGGTTGCACATACTCTTCCTCTATTAGGACCCCCTGTATCTCTTTCTGTGTCATCTGGTGTTCATCTTTTCCATTTTCACATGTTTGTAGATACTCTACCTGTCCAAGTCAGCCATGTCTGCTACTTGAATACTATCTTCTATCCTTTTTATGGAACAATATTGTCACAAATATATACTATTCGGCTCATTTACTATTTGTACTGCCGAGTTGACTTTATTCGATAGGTGGACGGCCTCTGCTTTCTATGGCTGCAGTGTAAAATCATGGTCATGCCGACCTTTCAGATAGTCATAGTTCTCATCCACCCACTCAACGCACGGTACCAAATGGCCCCAGTCCACCGTCCCTTGTAAGCTCCGAGGTAGTATGACCTTCAAGTCTGAACGGTACCACGCCGGGAAATGGATCGTCACGAGCATAACACGCGGGTCATCTGTGCGGTTCGGCATGCCTGCATGCCACAGCCGAAAGTCCCGAATAATGATAGCTCCCTTCGGTAGAGATGGCTGCACTGGGGGAGAAATCTTGCGGCGAGCCTCAACGATCTCCGGGATCACACCCGTGTCGTCACTGTCTCGAGGATCGGCGTCCCGGTGGCTACCAGGCCAGAGCTCGGTGGCGCCATTCTCCGGAGAGGTTGCCACCAGATTTACATTGATACACAGTCCAAACGGGATCTTGGGAAAGTCAAAGTGCACGTCGACATGCACCGGTTGCCGGTCCTCGGCTTTGAAGGCCGTGTTGGCGCTATAGAAACGTAGGTGTGGGCTTGGCCCTAGCATGCATTCGGTGATAGCAGTTGCCCAGGGGTTTGCAATGACATCCTCAAACATGTAGTTCGGGTCGACGACTGGCTCTTGCTGGATATTTCCTGTGCGGGTGCCAAAGTTGCGGTGGGTTTGCGGGTTGGCATATAGAGTCTTGGCCTCAGGGACCATGCGCTCGTTCAGTTTATCGAGATGGGCAGGGTCAACGCCGTTGGTGATAACACAAACGCCATCTCGATGAAGGCCTTCAAGAGCCGCTTGGAGGTTATGAGAAGAGACCTTCTTGGTAGCGCGTTCCTCGTCCGAAAGTGTAATTTGAACCAGCTGCGGTATTACCATGGTGGCGTTTTCAATTGAAATCGTAATAAGAAAACTAGAAAAAGACCGGGGACCAGACTATAACATTCACTGCACTGCTCCCAGGAGCGAGAGGGGTCACCTATATAGTTTGCAGAGCAAAGATACATTTGGATAACCGCACTGATAAGCAACTCCTCCCGACTAAAGTGATACGCCTTCCCAGTTGGGGATGGCCGGTGGTGGCGGCAGGTGACCCGACCAATCGCTGGCCTGAGGTTTACCGTCGGCTGCTTGGACCTTCCTCTCTTCTTTCATCCTTCTTCATCCTGATAGTCAGGAGGACTCCAGTTGGCACTTGGCTCGTTATCTGCCGTGCTGCTGCTGCTCCTCACAGGTCTTGGACCCTGCAGGTCTGTGAAGTCAAGATATAGCAAACCGATAAATAAAGGCAAGACTCAACTATAAAGTAGGGGCTTGCGTCCAGAAGGTGTGTGATTGACTTTCTAAGCGAAATATTGCCCTTTGCTACCTTTATTGTATCATTTAATCTAACCAGTCATGTCTTTAGAGGGGAATAGAAAGAAGTCGGGGGTTCCGGATGAAATCGTCAAACAATTACCTAGTAACGTTGAAGAGACTGGGACTGAACGAACCAATGATGCAGAAAAATCCCTGGCCCATACCAGATTCGAGCACAGTCTCGGGTTCTGGAAGGCGTGCCAATTCTACCGTCCAGCCCTGCTATGGTCTTGCTTCGTCAACTTAGCAGTCATTCTGTGTGGCTTTGATGGCGCCTTGATTGGAAGTCTGGTGGGGCTGACCCCGTTTGTTCGCACATATGGCAGATTGGTGGACGGGCAATATGCGGTTGCTCCCTCTTGGCTGTCTGCCTTCAATTATGCATCATACGTGGGCAGTGTGCCTGGGTCGCTGGTGGCAGGCATTGCCTACGACAAATACGGCCCGCGCATGACCCTCGCTGCAGCTTCACTCGGCTCGATCGGGTCCATCTTCTTTCAGTTCTTCAGCGAAGGCCCAGCTCTTCTCTTCGTTGGCGAGCTACTTAACGGATTTATTACAGGTGTCTACCCTGTCCTCGCTAATGCCTATGTTAGTGAAGTTGCTCCCGTTGCAGCTCGCGGTGTCCTCGCTGCCGTCATAAACCTGTCCTATGTCATTGGTCAACTAGTGGCTTCGGGACTACTCAAGGGAACAAGCACAATGGATAACAAGTGGGCTTATAAGATCCCGTTCGCTTCACAATGGGCTCTGCCTGTCTTCATCCTTTCGCTCATATACTTCTGTCCGACTCCTCCTTACTGGCTCTGCAAGAAGGGTCGACCAGAGCAAGCGCGAAAATCTATCCAGCGTTTGACGACATCCGAACTTGACGTGGACGCATACCTCGCTCATATCCAAGAGACTCTCCGCTTAGAAGAGAGCTCCAGGAACAAGGCTAGCATTCTCGACTGCTTTCGCGGTACAAATCTACGGCGCACTATTATCTCCTGTCAGGCTTTCAATATTCAAGCCCTCTGTGGTAATATTTTGTTCATAAATTATGCCGTTTACTTTTTCGAGAATGCTGGTCTAGATACGTCTGATGCCTTCTCAATGAATGTGGGGCTGACATGCATGGGCTTCGTTGGGACACTAGCCTCCTACGTTCTCATCTCATACGCCGGTCGGCGCACCATCTACCTTTGGGGCTCTACCGTGATCGCCTTGCTCCTACTTCTCGTCGGGATTCTGGCCGTTGTGCCCCAGCACAATTCGGGACCTGTGTGGGCCATGTCCGCCCTTATGGTGATATGCAACCTCGTCTACGACATGTCGGTGGGACCACTGTGCTTCACCGTCATGTCCGAGGTGTCCGCCGTTAACCTGAGAGGTGTCACTATAGCCCTGTCCAACGTCACTGTGGTGATATGGTCTGTTATATTTGCTGTCGCCATTCCCTATGCAATGGACACTACTGGTGCCAATTGGGGCGGCAAGCTGGGATTCCTATTTGCTGGCATCGGAGTTTTGGATACACTATGGTGCTACTTCTTCCTGCCAGAGACAAAAGGTCGAACATTTGAGGAGCTGGATTTCATGTTCCAGCAGAAGCTACCCACGCGTCAGTTTAGAAAGTACCAGTTTACAGAGACACAGCAAGTAGCACCAGAGGCTTAACTTGTTTGACAATATAAGCTAATAAGATACAATCAGAAGGCAAGCTTTCCTCTGAGATATGTGGAGATTAGATTTCAGTGAGAAGGTGGAAAGGCTATTTCACTTTTGGTTCTGTGGTTAAATGGCCAGCTTTAGTGAAGTACTTATAGTTGAGTTAATTCTCTGATATAGTAACTGTTGTCTTATTCTATCAGACGCAGCTTTGGGAGTGTTAGTATAGTTCTTGGCTTATGTAATTTTACTTTTCCGCTCATTCAACAAGCGGGTCCCATAGCTCAGTTGGTTAGAGCGTGACGCTAATAACGTCAAAGTCGAGGGTTCGAGCCCCTCTGGGACCATCTCTTTTTGCATTTTTTTTCTAATTCTCTTCTTGAATGGGTTGCACGGCAGAGTGATGTGCTCCCATGGAGTCAGCAGAAATATTCGCTGCCCCTGCGGTTTGCGTGGATGAGACGGCCAAATACTCATTATCATTGATAAGGTATATCTTCAAAAGGTGCCGAACACTCATCACCCCTATCCTACTCTAGCCCTGGGGTGGAAGACCAAGGCCTAATATTTCATTACCTTTTACCGGCCGTCTAAAGCTGGGCTGGCTGCTCGATTTGGTAGGTCATGCAATTGACGGAGATTTACATGGTCGGGTTGCAGCATCGTAGAACTATTTATGCCACCATCCCGTTAATAAAGTCTAGTCTTAAGTCGCCAACCACATGAGTTTCATACACAACCGACCGGGGAGCCAGATACATGCAACACTCACTGTCCTGATATCCTCGCGCTGAGTAGAATTACTAATATATATATATATATGCCTTGATGGCGCATAAGGACCGGATGATATCCGTCGTGGGCAAAATTTGTAATTACCGTCGACTCGATGTAGACTTTCAGGACACACTAGTAGTTGGTATGGTCCGGTTTCGCAGAACGCATGTACGCCAGAAAGGTCAAGCCAATTTTGAATTATACTCCATTGGCGCGTCAGCTGATTGAATGGAATAGATAGTGAGTGTGTGGTAGGTAAAAAAGCAAAAAAAAGATGGTCCCAGAGGGGCTCGAACCCTCGACTTTGACGTTATTAGCGTCACGCTCTAACCAACTGAGCTATGGGACCCGCTTGTTGAAAAGAGCTGTTCAAAATGGTTATATAGTGCAAACACAAAGTGGGTCACTGTTCTTGGCTCTTCGATGGTGTCAATAGCACGTCCAGATTGTATCAAATATATTGAGCACGCTGGCTCCAGCATCTTACTTCTGGGGATCTGAAACTTTGGGAGGTTTGTTTTTTATCAACTACATCTTATAGTAGGACTAGCCCTACTCTGGCTTACGTGTTGAGTTAGCAGATACCATTACTTCTACTAGTTCCTAGAGAATTGAGATCGGTCCATCCTGACATAAATATATATATTCAGTTTCGCCAAGTTCAAAACACAGCCATCTGCCAGTAGTTCTTGTTTCTCTAGTAATAATACCATAGCATTAGTACCAGTACCACTACCACTGTACTAGTTCGTTATCCTACTATGGAAATTGAACCACTATCTCGTTCAGTACGAGTGGTAGTGTTACTACACAGCATGAGTAGATAAGTACTACTACTACCTATAAAAGTATCTTTGATCACCTTTCCTCCGCGGACTATTCTTATTTCGTTTTCTAAATGCTTTATATCCAGCAGTATTAACGAAATATCTGCCTTCCCATTTCCCTCTTCCTCTCCTTCCCTTAGCGTCACATCGGGCGACGTACAATGTAACATTGAAATCATTGATATTAGTACTACCGGTATTTAGAGTATATATACTACCTCAATAGAATGATTTCCACAAGGTTAGTTTATCTCGTGGATTTGGTAAAATCTATTCACCTCTTGGATTTTTTCCCTCCCCCCCCCCCCCCAAGTACCTTTGTCAACCCAAGAATAATATTAATTCCTCATCAGATTGGATTAGCTTGGTTCTCTTCTGGTCCCCGCCACCGAATAGGCTCCCGCACTGTCTGACTACTGTCGAGAGAAGTGCCAATACAGCTCGCATGAATTGCTCGATTTCATGATTGTCTATTGCAAATTGGTAATTCAGCTTCATGAACTCCTGTGCAGTTATCTCTGGATATAATTGGATTGGTGTTAGCTTTGCATCTTCAGATGAACGACTGCCGAAGCTGGACTTCCACGCATGGTGACGAGGAGCGCAACTGGCCCAGTAGTGAGTGCCAGCCACGGTACTCCCCCCACCACCTCAATCCACTTCCTCACGTGGAAGGGAAGTGATGGATTTTGGGCATAAATCAGGCTTTTTCGTTCAAGATATTGCCGTTCCGGATCGACGAGAAGCTGGCGAACCTTCGCTTTCGCCTCATCGATAGAGCTGTTCTCAGTCCGACGGACCACTTCCACCACATTAGTGAGCCGAGTTCCGCTCTTCATAGACTCATGGTACTCCCGATCGAAGCTCCAGTAATCATTGGTTCAGATGATTGCTTTGTCAATAGGTTCCATAACGGGCTCGATGAGTTTTTTATCGTCATCCGACAGACGCATGGCCATGCCAAATTCCACCATCGGCCAGAATGCCCTGAGGTAATCAAAACTAAGCTCGTCAAGTAGGTCAAAATTGCCAGTCTCTCGGGAGCCACCTCGGGATAAGCAGAAGCGCCTATATTCCCCAGCTCACTGGTGGATATCAGTGCTTTCTCAGCCAGGCCGTCATGCAGAGCATGGTCCCAGTCCTGAAGAGCTCTTCTGGTAGCTGAATTTGCGACATCGTTCCGCTCGTTCCTGCGGATTAGTAAAGTGGTGAATGATGGTGTCTTCTTGATGGCCTCCACATCTATGGGTCGGGAATGTATCCAGCACTCCATCATCATGTTAAAGCTGCTGTGCAGGAGCGTGGCTGACTTTGGGGTAGCTTCGATAGCTTGCGGGTATAAATAGAAGTAGCAGTTTGGGAAATATGGGACTTGATGGTCTTCAATTCGCTACAAAGTCTGCATGAATCTGTGCAATGAGATATTCTAGTTGGTCGTAGCAACCTACAGTACTTGCAGTGATGCACGGTAGGAAGTCTCAGTAATGTTCATTCTATAGTATACAGGAATGATTTGTCGGATTAGAGATTATATGGTGGTTATGTCCATATTGGTCTAGGCCTATCAGGCTTGTACATCAACCAGTATCTTACAATGTGAGTCCCGATCATTCACAAGGGCCTGGAAACCTTTCTCCACGACTTCATCAAGCTTGATCTTCGAGGTAACCATCCTCTCGGGTTTCAATTGCCCTGAAACACGATTAGAAAAGTTAACCTGAACAACGAAGACATCGTAGGACTCACCATAACTAAGTGCTCGAATAACTTCTCGGAACGCACTCTCATCGTACAGTGCTGATCCCGTATAGTTGACTTCACTATACATCAACTCATTGACTCGGATGGCTGGTCGCTTCTCCCACACCGCAATGTTTACTATTGTTCCGTGCGTTCGACATGCTGCGATGGCTCCGTTCAAAGCCACCTCCACACCAGCCGTATCAAAAACAACATCGGCTCCCACGCCGTCGGTCAACTCGCGTACCTTTGTAGCGACGTCTACCTCTCGCGGATCCAGGATATGGTTTGCGCCGTAACTAGAAGCGAACCGCTTCCTATTCTCCGTCAACTCCGCAACAATGATGTTCTTTGCCCCCTGTAGTGCGAGCACCTGGATGATCCCAATACCGACAGGTCCGCCCCCGAGCACCAAGACGTTGTCATTTGGCTTGAATGGAGATATGTTCACGGCGTGCCAGGCTACTGCCAACGGTTCTACTAATGCTGCTGCTTCGAGGGATACGTTGTCGGGAATCGTATAGAAATGTTCTGCGGGTGCTACGATGTACTTCGCTAATCCACCACCGTAGCCTGCCAAGTTAATTAGTATGTAGGTCTGCATGCTTACTATAAGTTGTATGGATATGTACGTACCAGAAAGTCCGATGAAACCGATCTTCTCACAACAGTATTCATAACCCTGCTTGCATGGTGTGCATTCTCGATCGAATATGGTCGGTCGCACAACCGCTCGTTGTCCCGGAGAGATATGGGTCACTCCTTCTCCGACTTCTTCGACGATTCCGCTGAATTCGTGGCCGAGTGTTACTGGCAGGCTGGTTCCTGTGATTGCGTGTGGCTTTTCTGGAACTAGAACAGGGCCTCCGGAGTATTCGTGGATGTCTTTTGAGAGTAAGTTTGGGGAATCTCGATACAGATGTCGATCGCGAACTTACCACTTCCACAGATCCCAACGAATGATGGTCGCATCTATGAGTAGATTTGTTAGCGCATACATTGTAGTTGCTATGTGCCTGAAGCGCACCTTCACCTGCCCTTTGCCGCATCTGGGTTCTTCAATTTCCTCAACCCTGATGTCGCCGCGACCGTGAAAGCGCGCTGCCTTCATGACAGGCGTGGTTTTAAGGGTTGTTCGATAAGTGTTGACAGAGTCGGTTGCAGTGTTCAACATTTTTGCGGACGAATTCTGGTGTCCTCGACAATGGTGGAAATCTGTATATTATGTAGTTATTCGGTAGAGATATGATTATTAGTAATGTATAGCCTGAGGGAATCGAAAGCTTCAATTATCTTATATATGAGAGCTAAATGGTATAAAGTAGATAAGGGCGAACAGTATCCTAGACGTTTTTATGACGTTGATCATGATCACCGGAGATCATAGATCTATCGTACTATAAGCTGCTCGTCTGAATTAGGTTTGACAGATCATGATGTATGGAGTAACCGTCGAGTTTGATTGGTTCATTTGCATCTCGTTCCTTTGACAACCATTACAACATCCATGATGTTGCATTCTCCTGCGCGACGCCATGTTATTGGCCTGCGTATAAGAATAGTACTCCAGCTAGCAGCTTGTGATTTGCTGGAACTGAGTGGCGCTAATTCAGGTTCAAGTATTTGCTGAGAAGTGGCTCAACTGCAAGCGGCCAAGAATCAGAAGGGGGTGGCTTGAAATGGCGTCTGGGGAGTGAAGCTCGATTCTTCACTTTGTGGGGTGCTAGGCAGTGGCGTCATATATCCGGCATTCCGACACATGACACTGAGTAATATCCAGTCCCGCAGCTGTCACACGAAATGGGGCAACCAGGTCGTTTTATTATTAGTGTCCAGCACTTGACAGTCTAAAGAGATCAGCAGCACTGAGCGCAGGCTTCTAGAATAAAGGTAGCGGCAATTTTGAATGGTAGCGATGGGCAGCCGCCTTATCTGCTCCCGCTGCCACACTTTAGTCGCAAAGCTGCGTGAACCTGCGTAAGGCTCGAACGCGGGGATTCATCCCGACCAGTTAAGCTTCTTCTTCACGCTGTTGCTCAACAAATGCTCGCAAAATAGACTCCAGTCCTTCGTTACGGCGTGCAAGTAGCATCACATCTGCGACATTGACTGTTGAGCGCCCGGCATGCCTAAATAGGAAATGCCGAGTGTTAGCCCGGAACCAAGGTCAAGCATATCCTTATCCAGATCGCCCCTGGAAGGTCACGATCACATCAAAACAAGGTAACCAGGCCCTGCTAATTGGGACTTTAGGCTTAGGGATCTGGCTTACTTAGCAAATGACTCCAGATCCTGGCTGACCGTCTCTGTTCATCATCCTTAGTCAGCTACAGGTTACAGTGATCGATACATGACGAAAGCCACCATGCAATGAGTGAACGGCATTAAGAATCGTCTGCGAATTGGTGGTGTACACATTGAACCTACCGATTTGGGCCCAGACCATTTCAGTCAAAGCTCCGATGAACTGAGGGGTGGCGTTGACACCAAGCTTGATGGTCTCTTCATCCACGATCTTTCCAATCGATAACCAGAGAGCAGATTTCAAGCGCTGCAAGACGATTTGTTACTGTGTGCCATGTATGCTATGGATGATGTATACTTACCTCTTCAAGATTGACTTCTTCGTTCTGCTCCATTATATCTCGAGACTGTCGAAAAGCAAGAAGCTTTATGTGTGGTAAGATCGATAAAGAATGCGAAATAGGCCTTTGTCCGTGGCGACAGGATGGGATATATCGTTGATTGATCTAGCAGTCTTCGACGCGCGATGCTCGTGTCCTCTGCAGAAGACGCGTTGAGCGTACATACAAATCGAGATCAGTTGTGATTGGCTTCTCAGCCCCTCCCGGAGAATCCATAACTCCGAGCGCGGAATGACGCTAGACCCCGAACGACCCATTTCCACATTCGGAATTCTTCTCTACTGTCCATCAAGTTCCACGCC
Organism: Aspergillus eucalypticola CBS 122712; assembly: GCF_003184535.1. Lineage (NCBI taxonomy): Eukaryota > Fungi > Ascomycota > Eurotiomycetes > Eurotiales > Aspergillaceae > Aspergillus > Aspergillus eucalypticola. The sequence goes on from NW_020290278.1 coordinate 248,798, forward strand.
TGTTCACCGAACCAGGGACTTCTCCTTACTCTTATCGCGTCAGTCTGTCAGGCAAATAATTGCCTTGCAATTAGCTCACTATTTCCGCTCCACGAGCTGCCTCCTGGGCCTCCCAAACCCCACGACCAAGCTTCCCAACAAAACATCCACTATCTTCCGGCCAAAGCCGGCGACTTCCCCTCTACGCAACCCAGCAGCATTCGGACACACGGTCACTTCAGACCTGAAAACAAAACATATCTTCCAAAATGGCAACCCGCGATCCCGGCGAAGTTGCCGCTGACGCTCTCAACGACTTTTTCGGTCAACTCTACAGCTTCTTTGAGACCATCTTTACCCGATTCTTCGGAAACCTCTATGCCTCCTTCGCCGATGTGAGCATCAACCGCTGGACGAAGGTCATTCTGTCTGTGATTGGCTACCTTCTCGTCCGGCCATACATCGAGCGTTTCTTCAAGTTCATGCATGACCGAGACCGCAAGAAGCAGCTGGAGAAGGAAAAGGCCAAGAAGGATGGAAAGAAGGCGAAGATGTCAGCTAATGAGCTTCGTGGCGGCGCCGGAGCTGGTCGAGTCCTCGGAGAAGTGGAGAACACGGACGATGAGATTGAAGATGGAGAGGACTTCGCGACGGCGAGCGGCGTCCCTGAGTGGGGAAAGAACGCTCGGAAGAGACAGAAGAAGTACATGAAGAACCTGGAGAAGGAGGCTGAGAGCCGGACACACAATCTCTCTGAGGAACAGCTTATGGAGCTACTGGATTGGAGTGAGTCGGAGGATGACAAGGCCGCTGGTAAGAAGGAGTAGGTCGTGTCTTTTGACCATATTCTTTTCTCTGCCTTGTATTCGATAATATGATTTTGGATGGGAAACATATACTTTGGAGATTGTGGTCTTTCCGATGATGTACCATAAAGACCGGTGGTGTTATAATATATGTAATAAGATAAAGCATCAAGGTGGCCTTTCTGCGCTGCCTCTTAATTTATAACGCAGATATTATGGATCCTGAACGACTGTAGAGTTGTGGTGGGCTACGATAGAGTCAATGCTATTTTTCTGGACTGATCGAAATGCGTGACTTTTTTTTTTTAAAACAGTCTCGTGATAGACAAGAGCAAGTGTTAAATTAGGCTCCCCATCAGCGTCTTGGCCCACAACCCGAATACAATGGTTATGTCGAATAATGAATGCATAATCAACTTCTGGCAATTCCGTCTGGACAGATAATCATGGGAAATACATTTGTAAAGCCGGTAGGCGCGTCGATCAATGGGTCATTGATGTTAGAAGAAGCTGCTCTCGGCACACACATGATAACACCTGCCGATACAGCATCCGGTACGGTATCCGATACTGCCACCGATACACCTCCGATACATTTGAATAACACCCCGTTGGGTGAGATTCCTCATTTTTGTTTGAATGTGAGGGGGACCTAACCTTTGTATAATGAGAGTATTGAAAAGAAATAAGCCCGGAAATATGAATATGTATTTTCTATAAAGAATTGTAAACCAAAATGCAAAGCGAGGGCTTTCTCTATGCTGTTACGTCGGCGAATGTTCTGATTACGATGCTTCAGGCCATTGTTACTTCGCCAAGCAATCGCCTTACTACATAATAATCTCACTCTATTCCAATCATTCCAGAATATGTGTGAAGTAACTACAATTACAATGCTCCTAGGAATTCATCAATCCTTTCTAGGGACTACGAATGTTGAGAGAGGCGGTTCCTCTTCGCAACGGGCAGCGGTCACGCTCCCCCATCTGGGGGCGGTACGCCCCGCTTATCTGGGGTATTCAGCGGGACATACTGAAACAAAGTCGTCCGACTCGCTTGCAAGTTACAACACTCAGCATCTTCTGTCTGTATACAACAGATACACATTAGCTTAACTCAGCGATTTATACTTGTTCTCTATAGGCCTTGGCGACAGGGTACGCCGCGCTTCTATTTGCTTACTCAAATACAACATGGTACGTACATACCTGCTTCCACACAAAGTGGCAGCGTCGGTCTAACTTATGATTAGTCGCAGCAGTACAGAAAAAGAAGAAAGATCGCGCTCGCCTGTTTACCATGTCGTGCGCGAAAAATCCGCTGCGATGGCATTGAGCCCAGCTGTGGCTCATGCAAGCGACGGGAGACCTCGTGCTCTTATCCCGTGGAAAGTGTCAGGAAAGCTCAAGATAACCAGTAAGACCCTGCTGTGGATTGTGGACGAAGCTTCGGGCCAACTGTACTTGTCATTTTCAGGTATATACACCGGTTACACACCGTTGATCGAGCTGCGTCTGCAAGAGCCACCCACATTCCTGCGTCTGGAAGCCCACTTGCTTCAGTAGAACCTAGAATTGGACAGAGTACACCAGGTGGTGTCAGTCAACAAGGTAATATGAATAACGATACCGCTGACTCTCGGAGCATGCCTTTGCGAGCACACACAGAGGATGGTCCCACTGCTTTCCCTCAAAATGCCCTCATGAGCAATGACGGATACAATGCCTCTAATCTTAGAACAAGGCATGCCTCGGGCTTCCGGAGTTCTAGAGGAAGCCAAAGTCGAATCACCGCAATGGGCATAACACCCGACGGACCCTTCGGCTTGTCAGAGAGCGAGGACGAGTTCTTTGGTGATTCATCAGTCGCGTCTTTTCTTAAACAGATCAAAGAATCTGCAACAACAGAGCCTGAACGAGGAAGATCGACAGCATATCCGGTTCCGAGTGCGACTTTTGGCACACCGTCAATTCCAATACCACCAGTGGCTGATAATAGTCTGAGTGTCAAAGCCTACGATCTACCACCACGACAACTGGCGGACTATCTTTTAAATTTCTATTTCGATAAAATCCACAGTCTGTATCCATATGTTCATAAACCAAACTTTCTTCGCGCTTATAGGCGCTTATGGACGCCAGATACGGAAACAGACACAGAGACCATCTCGTCCGGACTGGGCTTAGGAGATGCCTACGTGCCCCCGGCACTGTTTCATTGCGCACTGAACATAATATTTGCTCTTGGATGTCACTTTTCTAAATTAGATCATACAGCGCGGCAAGCTACAGCGGAGGAGTTCTTTCAGCGTTCGCAGCGACTATTGAATGTGATGTCACTTGATAAAGGTGATTTAGCCCTAGTACAAACCTTACTATTGACGTCGCAATACTTGCAAGGAGGCGAATCTCCATCGAGATGCTGGAATATAATCGGTCTTGCTTGCAGAATCGCACAATCTCTCGGTATGCATTCTCTCAAGGCAGATAGGACTAGGACACCTGCCCAAATACAGATGAGAAGGCGCATCTGGCATGGATGTATAATGCTTGATTTGTGAGTGCATCAGATTAAAAACGTTCATATTACTGACAAAAACCCAAGGGCAAGTAGTATGATGCTGGGTCGTCCTCCCATGACTCATTCTTCCGCAGTACCTCTTCCAGAAGCTATCGATGATGCACTTCTCGATTCGACCACAGCAACCTGTCAATCGCCAGCGGGCACGCTTTCCAAAGCTGAATTCTATGTCAGAACTCTACAGTTATACAAGATACTCAGAAAGATACTATATGATGTCTATGAGCCTTGGGAGGACAGGTGGTCTCCTGATCAGTCAGAACGACCAAAGTCCGAGAATGAGTTAGCACAGACCTTGCTCAGTTTAGATGAGGAGCTTTTGGAATTTGAATCAAGTCTCCCAGCGGCTCTACAATGGCGTGATGCACAGCAGCCCGCTGGTGTGGCTGGACCATTCCGTCGTGAAAGCAGCCTGTTGAGGGGAAGGTGAGTACTGCTGCGAATCGTTTGATGATACGTCACTGACCCTTGCCCCAGATTTCTTCACCTGAGAATCTTGCTTCTTCGTCCTACGCTTGTCAAGTTCTGCCGTGACAATTTGCCACCGCGTCAAGCGGCCGGCTATCCTCGACCCCAACAAGTACCGTTGAAAAGCAGAATAGCCGTGGATTTCGGTATCAGCTGCTCGACGTCATGTATCGAGACTGCGATTGAGCTGTCGCATCTTATGAATGAAATTTCGACGACTGAACTGGCAAGTGTGTGGTGGTACAATGTTTTTTGTATGTGCCCCCCATGAGGAGTACGAAGCGGCGGCCGCTGAATTAAATCACTAGATGCTTTTACGGCTGGCGTTGTTCTTATACTGGCACAGGCATCCCCTGCTATGAAGTCTAGATTTTCTCAACCAGTCTTGGGCAATGCTTGGAAGAGCTGCTGTGACTGCTTGGAAAACATGGACCTGTACAGCAACACCGCCAGAAACTGCGCCACCAACCTGCGGAAGACCCTATCTCAAGTGCTAGGCGGCCAATGGCATGAAAATAGTGTGCATATTGAGAAAACTGAGCCTCAAACTACAGACCGACACATGGGCGATGATGTAAATTTATCTACAGCACCGAATATCTTCGGTCTCGATGGATCAGAGGTTGGGGATGGTTCCAGCCAAGGCGCTCTAGATACTCAATTCTCTGAGGCATTGGACTCTCTCTGGAGTGGAGATGATGTGAATAATTCTCTGATGGAGATGCTATGGGATGACCTTTGGTTGGCAGCGCCATCATTCTTCTGATATTCGCCAGATCATGATGAAACTCAGCCTATTGAAATGTGAATAGAAAATAGCAAAGAAGAGAGAGCCACCTGGCCAACATACAGGACTTCCTAGGAACTCGACATTTACCTCCTAGATTATTATTATAATGGAAAACAATCTTTTCCCATCTGCCAGGGAATCACTTGTCGGATAAACCATGGAACATGGTCTAGAGCTATCAAGTTACATGACCCTTCATTTAGAAAACGCCGATCTCAAGGCGATCTTGCATAAACTCCGCACATGGCCTTGTCATGTGTGAGGGGTTTGAGAACGCTTTCCTGTGCAACACTTAGCTGACTTTATACACTGCTATAAGAAACTGTATAGTCAAGTGTCCGAGTTTAAAGTAATCTACTCTGCCATGAGCGCATTGCTTATAATCATTGACGTCCCTTTTCCTCTTGTCAACATACTACTGAAACATTTGCGGCGTTCATGACTGAGACCAGAAAAGTAGACGTGTTCATTAGTGGTGGCGGGCCTACTGGCTTGCTTACTCCGTATGCACTTGCTGGACAGGGTGTGGACGCCTTACTCGTTGGTAGGGACTTTCTTACTTTCTTCCCTCAATGAATCCCCCCAAGAGGCTAAACTTCACTGATTGCTCGGCACAGAGCAACATGATAAAGCTCAACAAGCCATGTACGGTCGCGCAACAACTCTCCATCCGCGCACGCTTGAGTTGCTAGACCAATTGGGCGTATTAGACGACCTGAACCAAATCGGTTATGTGGCCCGCGATAGTGTGGCTTATAGGGTATGCAACGCAAGTTGACGAGGCGAGCAGCGTTCGAGAATATTTTGCTAGCTCCATTACCACCCACTGAAGAATCATGGATATGTTGCTAGGCCTCTCAAGTTTCATTGCAGATTTGTGGCATAGAGTCGTCACTGATTTGGCTGCTATTTCAATGACATATTTTCACATGTTTCTGACACGAGTATAAGCTATTATCTGAATGGTGCAGGAAAATGTCGAACAGGTGTAATCCCCGTTAAACCTGGTCTAACACGACAATGATATAGTTTGGTTTCGGGTGCTGTATGGTAATATTACCGAAGCCGAAACATACCACTATGAGCCACCTCAAGTGGAACCTTTTAGTTCCAAGCTTGATTCTCAGCACCAAATGAGGTTCCTGATGTTTGGGATTTGTACCATGCATCGTTGCACTACTAGGAATACACTACCTTGTGCCGTGGTATGAAGCTGAGAACCCCGCAGATCCTCGACCCGCCCCCGCAACCAAACAGTGGCAGGCCGGTGAAAGATGACCTCTACCCGGTTAACGTCCTTCTAGTGCTTATCAGTGCCACTGGCTCCCATGTTATTTAATCGACCTCTTCTTCCTCTATCTCTCTATATAATTTCCCAAGACTCAACTAGGTCAATTTATCACCGACCAACTCACCAATATGGGCCTGCTCAGCGACTTAACTCGACTTGATTCAACACATCATGAACCCGTCTCATACTTTCTGCCATATATTGCCTTCTTATCACTCTTCTCCCTAATCATTTACGTTCTATACATCCGCTTCTACAGCTCATTAGCTAAAGTCCCTGGCCCCTTCTGGGCCAGTCTTTCGCGATGGTGGCTGGTATTCTTCTCAGACAAAGGCAATATGCATCGATTGTATCCCCGTCTTCATGAAAAGTATGGCAAATTGGTTCGCGTTGGACCAAACGAAGTTAGTGTGGCAGACCTGGATGCCATCCAGACGATTTATGGTATGGCCGCTTTTCACCTGATATTGTTTCGTCAAAGCGCTGATGCTTCAGCGTGTAGGGGCTGGAAACAGATTCGCAAAGAGTGATTGGTACAGTGAGTATACTCACCCTCTCAATGACGCTGATGTACAATTTGGCTGAGATATTACAAAGGCGTTTGGCAAGGTCGTCGTAAATTCGATCTCTTTGCAGAACGAAGTGAGATTATCCATGGTGCTCAGCGACGACTCGTCAACAACATCTACTCGATGAGTAGTCTCAAGGACTTTGAGCATGGCGTGGATGCAGTCGTCGAACGACTCATGCAGTGTCTACACCGGCAAGGGCCTGACGCAACTGTTGATATGGGGAAGTGGGTGCAGCTGTTCGCTTTTGGTAATTTTTCCCAAAGATCTTCAATCCATGTTACGTCCTTCTAATAAACTCAACCCAGATGTCATTGGAGAAATCACATTTTCCAAATCATTTGGTTTCCTCGAGAACGGCACAGACGGTGGCGCATTCAGTCAGATTGAGAACGCACTGCGCTCGGCTTCCTGGGTAGGCCAAGTACCCTGGGTTTACTGGCTGCATGATTACATGACGCCTATCATTGGAAGTCGTTTGGGTATCGCAGCGCGCCATGGTACGATTCGACAGATTGCAGCTCGTGAGATCATGGCCCGTAGGGAGGGGAAGCATGTCGAAGAGGCTAAAGAAGAGCAAGACATCTTATCCAAGCTCTTTGACGTGCAGAAGAAGAAAGGAAATCAGCTGTCAGATGATGATGTGCTCTCAATGGCTACGTCGAATGTTTTCGCGGGCTCTGATACCACGGCTATCTCGATCAGATCGATCATTTATCATTTGCTGAGGACGCCAGCTTGCCTCAAGAAGCTCAGGGATGAAATTGAAGAGCGGAAACGTCAAAGGAAATTCTCGGACCCGGTTACGCTGGACCAGGCGAATGACATGCCGTATCTTCAGGCGTGCATGTGGGAGGGGTTGAGACTGCACCCGGCTGTTGGGATGACTCTGCCTCGTGTTGTTCCTAAGGGGGGTATTGTGATTGATGGGTGCTTTCTGCCTGAGGGGGTAAGATGACTCCAGTTTCCATGGCTTGTTGATGTTGAATGCTCAATGAAGGACTGTGAACTAATACAGGATGAAATAATAGACAACCGTGGGCGTCAACCCCTGGGTCGTCCATCGCGACTCCAGTATATTCGGCGACGATGTTGAAGCATTTCGCCCTGAAAGATGGCTAGGAGAGAAGACAGGCGATATGAGTGAGTTCATACCTCCACATTATGTTATTATTCAGCTAATCGGTTCCCTCCTAATATTAGGACGATACTTCTTCGCTTTCGGCGGTGGTTCCCGACTCTGCATTGGAAAGAGTACGTCTACCTTCACCATCATGTATGGAGATATCTATAGCTAACATCTATCACAGACATAAGCTGGATGGAAATGAGCAAGGTAATGGCCACTCAATCTATTGAGACCACTCTCTACAATATCAACTAACCGCGCAATAGATGATCCCAACCCTCCTCAACCGCTTCGACATCCAACTCGCGAACCCAGATGAACCATGGAAGGAAACATGTTGGTACGTATACTACCATCCACGCCCACAACTCGTATCAAAAACATTATCATATCAGCTAAGTCAATACTAACAACTATCACAGGTGGTTCGTCAAGCAAGAAGGTCTCCTCGTCAAACTCTCACCCCGCAAATCATAAACCCCTACCTCCTCACCAACCATGTCCCAACGTTACCCCCAACTCATCATCAAACTGTACATACAACCCACCAAGACAAATCAATGATGACTATCCCTCCACTCCCCCGCCCTAAAAACCCAATCCCTGACCAACGCCCCAAACACCCCCCTCTCACTCGCATCAACCGGCAACCCATGCGTCCCGCGATCCAGCACCGCAAACGTCGCCCTCGGATACTTCTCCAACAGACCCAGACAATCCCTATACCCCACGCTCTCATCCTGCCTCCCACAAACCACCAGCGTTGGGGCCATCAACTTCTTCCCATCCCCATCCCCAACCCCATCCCCAAGTACCTCCTCACTCAACCGATACCTCCCCACATCCCCTCTTATCAAATCCAAAACCCCCTTATCAGCCCCCTTCTCCGCAGGAACATACACCTCCCGATACTTCCTCACTAACTCCCCCACATACCCCTCCGTCTGCACCAGCACTTTACCCCCGTTATCAATACCGAGAAGCGTCCTATCCTCATCATCAAGCCCATCCATGAGTTTGTCATTCTTAATAAGTGGTTCGACCCTATCAACATCCCGTACCCGATCCTCCGGCTCAACCAACGGCACCCTGAGAAGTAACCCATCTATCTGAGTCATGTACTTCTGAGCGATTGCACGCGCGAGATACGCCCCGCAGGAGGATCCGATCAACATGAAGCGAGCATCTCCTAGAGTCGTGTCGATGAAGTGCACGAGGTGGTGGTACATGTCGTCGAGGGAGGTGATGTTTCTTGCTGGCGTGGAGGCCGTTCCTGGGAGGGCGATGTAGACTCGGCGCAGATTGGAGTTGGGAATGTTGGTGAAGATGGGCTCGAAATCGTGCATTTCTGATTCGGGTGTCATTTCCCACCCTGGGATTATTAGGATCGGGTGGCCGGTGGGTGGGCCGTGGGTTTGCGTGGGGAGGGGGGTCATTCTTGGTTTCTGGTTTCGGGTTTTGGTTTTGGTTTTGGTTTTGGTGGTGGGATGGGTTGGGTTTGGGTATAGTAAGTACTATGTGAGGGATGGATGGTTGGAGATGTGCAGGGTTCAATCTAGGAGGGTTGTATCTGGGAGGGGATGGATGGTTGGGAGTCATAGATTAGATTTGTGATGGATTTGTCAGATCACGCCAGATCATTCATTTAGCTTGGTGGATTGGCTAGTTTAGTTTACGGCTGGGAGTGACTAGTGGATTTGAAGGTGTCAGGGTCAGGGTCAGATACGAGGGTGGGATCCAAGCTAGTTGATAGGTAGTTAATCAATATATTGCGCTGAGGAAGGACTTCAGTATGTAGTGATGGTGTTGTGGTCGTCATGTATATATAAATGAGATAATAGCTGAAAGGGACTTGAATGCGTGCAGATCCTGGACAGGCTTGGCAAGCGGAAGAGTCATGGTCATGAACTCTATGATTCTTTGTAGAAATCTCGTTGCCACAACTGGAAAAAGTACTTCATTCGAACAATACCGGAGGCCGTACTAGTCGATCATTGCGAGTGCTCCTTCAACCACTTGTACACCACAGAAAAGTCCTTCCCACGGTGTTCCTCCTCAACAGCATTATACACCTTCTGAGCAGTATCTGCCAGCGCCAGAGGTGTTTGCGACTCCTCCGCAGCAGTAATCGCCAGTCGAAGATCCTTGTTCATAAGACTCACTCCAAACCCTCCCTCGTAACCACGAGATGCCGGTGCCGTCTCAACCACACCAGGTACGGGGTTGTTCACTTCCATGGGCCAGCACCGGCCAGTCGACGAATTGACAAGCTCCGTCAAAGCCTTGGGGTCCAATCCCCATCGCATGCCAAGGTTCATTGCTTCCGCGGTCGCGATGTTGTTGATCGCCAGGATGTAATTGTTCGCCAGTTTGCCTGAAACACCGGCCCCCGGGGCGCCCATGTGCCAGGCCTTCTTCCCCATCATGAGTAGCACGGATCGCACACGATCAAGCAACTGACCAGTCTGCGAAGTGGCACCGAACATGAAGCACAATGTGCCGGCACGCGCACCCACCACACCACCCGATACAGGGGCATCGACGAAGCGCCCTTGGGATGTGGTTTGTATAGCGTTTGCGATTTCCTTTGATGACGCAGGATCGATTGTTGATGTATCGATGAAAAGTCGCTCTTCTTCTAGCGTGGGAAGATCACCGTCTCGTAGAATAGAGTGATAAACATCCTTGACATGCTGCGGCCCTGGAAGGCTGGTGATAATCACGGACTGGACAGTTCATCAGCAAACAAACCCAATTAAATGCGGGGTTCTCGTGAATGGATATAGCACCCCCAAGTATGTAGCCTTAAAGTAGCAAACAATGTCCGATCGCAAAGCCACGTAAGGTCTCGCATCGAGCGGTGACATACCCCCGAATAGGAACGATCAACTTACCGACTTTTCCGCAAGTTCTCTCGCGGTCTGAGCCACCAGAACCTCCGAAGCGCCGTCAGCAGCGCCGCTGCTCCTAGCGATTTCTTTCGCTTCCTTCACAAATCTAGACATGTTCTCTTCATTCACGTCTCGAATAATTAAGGTATCCGTCTCAGGAATCTTAGCGCGCAGGTTCTTAGCCATGTTGTAGCCTGTGGTAGACAAAGACATTGTCAATGTCAATTAGACAATGCCATTGAAAGATGTTAAAGGCTTTCCCGACTGCGAATACCTACCCATTTGGCCCAGTCCAATAAATCCCCATGTAGCATCCCGTTGGGCAGAAGTCGAGAACGTGCGACCAGACAGATGGTAGTGTTGCGTGAGACGGCATGTCGAGGGTGCTGCTTTGAATAAGGCACCCCTTCCACTGCGAAGGGGCAGAGCACGCGAGAAACTCATTTCAAAAGATGTATTACACGATAATGGGAGAGGCCACTCAAGGTATAACAGAGAGAGTAGTGCTAGGAAGAGATAGTATTGGTAGAAGGAAAAAGCGTAGTGATCTGGGGGAGCGAGCAGCCGTAAGTTGGAGAACAACCGAGCACCCCTCGGCCCAGTGGAGTGCTGGAAAGGTGGAACTCCGCTGCTTTCCGAGGCTTTCCATTCTTCAAAGTACCTCAAGCCAGGGGCATCATTGGGGAATGACGAATAGAGTTGAGAGTCGACGATCTTCCCTTTCCTGCCTTCAATGCGGGGAAGCCCCGATGCGGTATGGCGTCGGGGAGCGTCACGGGATGGGCCCGCCGCCTGGACCGTGAGGCATCCACTCTCCCCACTGGACTTCGCCCCAACCACTACTACTGTACTACTCCATTAGCACTATGATCTTGTCTACATATCTTCTGATTCAATTAATTAATCTATAGATGTCTGTACTACATACGGCCAAGGAAATGATGAAAACGAGGGCAGGCGAACAGACGTCAAGGAAGAGTAAACGAAGGAAACATCGACGAATGGGTATGTTGAACGCCAAATCACACCAAGCACCGGCTTACAATATCAAAGCAAAGGAATGGCGCACGAGGATTAGAGTGATGGTCAGTTCCATCACTGTTGTGCTGGGGAAGATGGGTTGCTCGTTGGCCCCGTCAGATACTCCGCAGGCACCTTGGGCACGCGCGGTGAGCTGGCCGTCTGAATCATCGCTCGCTGTTGGGCTCGAACCAGATCACGCTGTCTCTCCTTTTCCCGATTCGTAGCTGCCCCGCCGGTGAGTCGTCGCATACCGCTGCGGATCATGGATTCAAGGGATGAGGACCCGTCCGTGGCACTACGCGTTTGACTGATAGGATGCGGCATGGCTTGTTTGTGATCAGCCAAGCCGTCCTCTATCTCGTCGTCGGATAGGAACGCCGACTCAAATCCGATCAAGGGTGTGTTATGATGTGCACTAGAACTCTGAGACGTAAACAAATGATTGACTGGAGACGTGACGGAGCGCGTGTGGGAAACGGGCCGAGCAGTTTGACTCTGAGGCTGGGGAGTAAAAGTCCCGGGAGATGGCGTTCCCATGCTGTCGAAGCGCAGATTGGACGGACGGGACTCAGCAAGTCCATTATGGAAAGAGGACGTTGAGGCGGTTCGGGCAAGGGACTTGCGGAGGATTGGCGCAGTTTGCTGATCGTACAGATTGGCGTTGGTATCGGCAAATGTACCAGTAAAGCCCCGTAGGGTGGAATCGGAAATAGGGTCCAGCGTTGCGTGCACCGGGTCTGTCTCCTCGAAGAAGTCATCCAGACTGTCTAGCTTCTGGACGATGTCCCCCATGTTGCCGTCCGTTTGCGTATCGATAGATTTCATCGTGTCCGCCCGCATGGGGAAGAACGTGTCATTATACTCGTCGGCGTGGAATTCCACCTCAGAGGGTGCTGTCTCCTGCACTTCCATATGGTCAACCTCCGCGCAAGTGTAAAACACTGCATGGACATTGTGTCGTGTGATGCTTGATTGCGTCGCGGGCATGGGTATCGACCATCCGGTGGGCTCCGGTATACCATACAAGCTCTGCACGCGCTCGTACTCCTTTCGGATAGCCCGAGAAGACGACGAGGAAGCCATGCTCATCCGGATGTGATGCTTCTCCATTGGATTGGCCGAGACGGTCATGATGTGGTCCATGACCTGCAAAGCTTGGGGACAGAGATCCGTTTGTAGCAGTCGCAAGAGAGGAGAGATCAGATCAGGCCCATGACACGTCACTTCTCCACGACGCATGTCCATGTCAGGTAACAGCACGCATAGTATTTTCATGACCTTGACGCGGAACCAGTTTGTTGTATTGGTCAGCAAGCCCATGAGGAAAATAAGACTTTGAACATCCTGGCGGGGGAAGTAATAAGACCGAATCTCCGTGATAATATGGTTCAGGAAATCGTTCTCCGCCTTGTATTGGCCGTTGGCAAACCCGAGCAGTGAAGCTGCTAGTCGGGGGCATCTTTCACTTTCAGCGACCCTTGCCAGCAGTGTCGCGCGCGCCAATGTCTTGGGATCGTCAACATCGGAGTCAAATTGACGCAAAAAGTGAGACAGATTGGCTAATATGGCAAATAATAACCTGTTACCATCACCAATGAGCTCGTTGTTTGGAAGGGCACTTAGTCGGTGCAGGATGTCCAGTGTTCGATTCAAAGATTCAGATGACTTGAGACCCTTGTAGATCAAATCCTGGAGACCATCAAAGCCACCTTCCCACTTTGGCGGTTGGCCTTTAATGAGCTCTGAAACTACCATGGGGTCACTCATGTCGACACGGTCCAGGAATTTCTCAAGCATGCCAACGCTTTCAATAAACTCCGTTTCGTGGATGGTATTCAAGCACGCACATGTAGTCCAGAACAGCTGGGGATAACGCAGCAGGTCAGTAGGCGCCAAAGAGCTGATAATGATCTTAAGTGTCGTAAGGATTTCCATGGAGAAAGTTCGATAGTCCGACTCTTCGTCTGCAATAGTGTTCGACAGACGAGCCAACATATCAGCCAGCATCCGGGAGTCGAGAGACATGGATATGCAACGAAACACTTGGAACGACCGACAGGCGAGATGTCGCACTGGGCATGACGTCGCCCAGTTCAACGCCTCTTTCGCCCATAAGTCGTTCAGCCCTTCATATCCAAGGCTGAAGAAACCGACCACTTGGCGAGTGACAGAGGCCATTGATGGCGGAACACGGCTGCCGTCCTCTTCATCTTCTTTGTCACTGGCGTCTTCGTATTCCCACACAACCTTCGGATCGCTCTTACGGATCGATTCCACGAAGTCTTCAATGGACTGCCGTGTTTCGATGGGCGCGTCATCCTCAACCTTTGCAGCGATCAACTCGTGTATCAGATGAACCAACATTTCCCTGGCCTGCTCTTGCACAGTGAGCGTGTAATGGTCCCAGAGTATAAGGACAACATGAAGTAATTTAACCAGATCGTCCATGGTCAGTGTAACAGGCGCAACCATCAAGTCAACGAGGAAAATCAGCGCGACTTGGCCCAGGGAAAGGCCAGCTTGCTTGTTCCCAACAGGAAGTACTGTTCCGAGGTCTGTGACATAAGGTAGGCTTCTGATATCAGGTGGCGCTGGCGTGATATCTTTTCTTTCTTGTACCATGTGCTTTGGCACGACCTGCAACAAGAAAAACTCGATGACCTTGGAGCCTGCGGGAGTTCCTGCCAGGAACACAACAACCTGTTTGGCATAATCCACAAAGTTCTGCTCTTTGCGTTCCAAACAGAGGCTAATGATGAAGTCAAGCACTAACTGTACGTTACCACCATGCGGGCCGGTGGCCAGAGCTTGCCAAAGGGCCTGAACCTCGTTTGGAAGAATAGTACTGCAGCGAATCGTAATCTCAAACAGATTGGCCAGAAGCATATATGACTTGGCTGTTGGGCCGCCATTGGGATCGACTTGAAGCTCCATTGTCTGGACCCACGGAAGGATGGCGGCCACCATGTTCCGCTGGCTGTCCGGCCGCAGATTCCGAAAGTGCAATGAAAATTCGGAGAAGAGAGTGAAAGCCAAGTCAGAGTGTTGCTTCGCCAAGCGTTTCGAGGTCTCGAATTGCGCAAGCTTGTAGACAGCGGTCGTCTTGTCGGAAATGCTAATGTCGAAGTCTTGTAATCTTGAACTCTTCTGTTGTCGCTCTTCCAAAATCCGAAGCAGCTTAGCAGACTTCATTCTGATCTCCCGTTTCGGGCTACCAAGTGTAACAAGTACGGCACCCAAGATTCTCCAAAACCCAAGTGGGTAATCCTTATGCTCGATGAGCACTTCGGTTACGACTTCAAAGTAGCTCTCCAATGCCTTCGGTCGCTCTGTGACATAGCACATCTCGATGGACCGTTCCAACAAGTATGAGTGCTCCTTATTGTGGATGATTAGATTTTTCAAGGCCCGTCTACCAATGGCGTGCCACTTGTCACTGATTGTGTTGAAAATAATATCAACCCAAGAAAGCATCCGGCCCACGTCAAATTGGAGCACCGACCCGCTCTCTGTTGTAATACTAATCGGCCCAGCCTACAAAAGTCAGTTGGTAGCCCGCATAGAATGAAACAAAGTCAAGACAACTTACGCATAGGGATGCCATTGCACTGAGGGCTGCTGCGCGCAGGTTCTTCTTCTCTATTTCCATGGCTGCGGCAGTATTACGCAATTCGCCAGCCTCGTGGTTCTGTGAGATGGCATTCCTTCGCATCGTCTCCTCGCGTTGCGAGATCTGGGACTGATTAGGCGAGTATCCGCACCAGTCCTCCATTAGAGAGAAGGAAGACTTTCTTGACTCGAAAGGTATCCAGCGAGAGGGGTCTTTGGTACGATTGATGCCCTCAAAAAGCTCCTCCATAAGCCCGCAGTAGTGGAAGCGAAGGCGTTGAAACTCCCAATCGTTCTGCACCTCGGCATCACTCAAGAATATCCGCAAGTCCTTTGCATAGGTGACAAGGTTGTTGACAATCCAGTCATCGTTGTAGACTTCGGGTTCTTTGAGGAAGTGGGACGTTAGTTTATACACATGCGTAACTTCAGTCCGCAACCGGTCTGTCTTGCGATTGCGCCGTGGGCTGCTCGGAGAACGATGATGTGTACCAATCCGAACCTTAGCTTCTTCGTTGCAGGTGGTAACGGCGTACTGTAGAGATTCGAGTAGGGTGCGGTATAGGTTCATGTTGATCGAGCCTAGGGCAATCACTATAGCGTTTCGTATAGAAGAACGCTCGGCTGATAGCAACGGGATCACAAAGGCGAAGAGGCTTCGGGCGGAGCTTATTTTATCCTGCGATTGTTGTGACCCTTTCGATCCCTTCCGTGCATGCTGAGCATTTGCCAGCTGACTCTGGGACTGCGCGCCTACGCTGTTGAGGGTGGTACAGGCCATGACCAGATACAGTTTCCACTGCTCAATCAAGATCTCGGCGGTTGTGTTACTCCTACCGAATGAGCGAGCTTGAATGGCATCAATTGGACCGTATTGAGGATACTGAGGACTCTCCGCAAGCGACGTAATGGTCTTGTGCATCAGGACAAGTCTCGCACACACGATCTCACGGCCCAACGTCACAGCGAAAGGGCAGGTCTCGAAACTAATCCGAATGATATTGGGAAAGACCTTCGACCATAGTGTAGAGTCATAGGAGACTTCACTGCTGCACAGCTCAATCAGCGTGTTTTGAGTGGCGCTTCTTCGCTTGCCTTTCTGGATGCGGCTCCTCTCAGCCACAGTTAGTTGTTCGTCATTGACGTCCAATATCTGTTGCGAGTCGGCCTCTAAGATCCGGATGATTCGCGTATTCTCCTTGCCGAGGGCGCTGTCAAATTCCGTAATAAGGCGGAGCACGGTGATCGCAAAAGCGCGAACCCTCCTCGATTGCGAGCAAAGGAAGAATAAGCCGTGAGACTCCACCTCCTCGACCTGGGCGAGAACGCTGGAAAGGTCCAATTGCAGAGCTCTGCTCCCAGTACCAGACTTATCGCCAGAGTCCGCCGCTGCATCTTTAGTCTTCTGCTTGATCTCCTCGATCCAGATCCTCAGCAACTCGACATACAATCTCAATGTAGATTCGATGTGGCCGGGCCCAAGCATGCCTTCGTCTGACATGGTGGAATATCTCGCGTCAAAATTGAATATAAACCTTGCGAAACCCATCGTCACCTGCTGGGCATGAGATTGCCGCGCAATTGCTTTCAGAGACTCGGCAGATGAGGACGCTATGTTTGTTTGAACATGAGCAGTGCCAGTACAAAGCAGATTGATAAGAGAATTGAATGGTATACGATCGGATAAACAGCGAGGCAGGGCTTGGACCGCGACGTGAAGAAGATCGTAGAAGCCTTGTCTCTGATCCAGAATGTTAGGATGATCATCCCGTCTTCCAAAACTGAAGGCCTCCGCAATCGGGGTCTTGGGAGTTGTCCCGCCGAATTTCTCATCCAGCGCTGCCTGTCCTCCGAAAGTGTTGTCGCATAACAGAGTTATCTTGCCAAGGATGTCACAGAACCGGAAATAATAGTCTCTGACATTCTCATTCAGTCTTGCTGTGTTTACAGGCCGTGATACTGCATCTCCCTTATTCCCTCGGGCATTTGGAAGCCGGGGGTCAGCCAGGAACTGAGGACGGTGGAGATAGGTTGGAGAGGACATGTCGGTGAATGGGTTGGGGATCGAACCGGTGGGCACGGGAGGGCAAAGCTGATCAGAATTCTCGATGTCTGTCATGATGGCGAGGAAGGACCTGATCCCAATCACCATCTTTTCCGGCTCCATTTGTTCGATCTTTAGCTCTTTCCCGGAGAGAAAAAGATCCGAGCTGATCATTTGAAAGATGATGCTTCTGAAACAGACGTCGGGATGCTTAAACCCAATCATCCGTATTAGTTGGATAAGAGGTTCTGCAACGGCCGGTTCTGTACTCAGATATGTCCTTTTGCCCGGCGGAAGCGCGATTTTCGACACTTCGTCGACTTTACGCAGTGTAGCTGTGGGCGATTCTGAATACCGGAAGAAGTAGGTCCACAGCAAGCGACACATTGCCTGTAGGGCCGGCCCTCTCGTTGGCCGGTCTTTTAATCTTGGTGGGAGCGACTGGACCAGTGAAAGCCACTGTGAGGAGAAGTTTTCCTTCGTCGACACGCACAAGAGCAGCACGTGGAGGGGAAAAGCCACAGTCCAATGACGAGGCTTGGTTAGCATCTGTGACAGACGGGACTGGACCAGCTCTATAAAGTCTTTCCACTTGGGCAACGTCAAGTCAGAGTTGGGACTTGCAGCCACAGGCAGGAGTAACTTTTCGAAGATATAACAATATGCCTGTTTGACCCGTTGCCCATGAGAATTACCGAACAATCGGGCCAGTGAGCGTAAAAATTCGCAAGAGCGAGCCCATGAGTCGGGCTGTGTCTTAATCCGAATATGCCTCATCCCTAAGATTAAGAGTTCGGCTTTGGCGTCACCATCTCTGGAAGGCCCACGAAGTGTTTCATCCTTCTGGATTTTTTCAAGCTCTGCCAAAAACCGAGCTGTGACGCTGGTGAAGTTGTTTTCGCTCATGATCCCTAGCACTTGGGAGTAAATCCTCCAGTTCGCCATGCGAAGAGGCGAAGCTGAGATCTGTTCGGGGTCTACTGTTTTGAGTTGACCGAAGACTATATCCTCTAAGCGGTCCGCCATGTCCAATGTGATCGAAGCAAGACTGCTCTGGTTGAATATCTCGATCAAAACCCTGCAAACCAGGTAAACGGACACCGTCGCACGCCGCTCCGCCAAGATGACATCGTCGTGCCGGGAGTAGAGTGTAGTCGCAGGAGACGCCGAGTCAGTCTGAGAAGCCGATTCTGCGATGATCTGGGGTGGCTCAGTGTTGCGGCGTATCAGGGACCCATTTTCAGATGTAGTCTTCTGACCAGCGGCCTGTTTGGCCACAATAGCAGCATCGCCTTTGGCCTTTCGCCATAGCATGATCGTATCAATCAGAGGCTTCGGTTTCTCTCGCGCGATATGACCCAAAGCAGAGATCAATTGATCAAAGTTTGAATCGACGCCCGGTCCGCATACCTCTTCAACTGGCGCTTCTGACTCACCCAGCTTCATTATAGCCTGGTTGATCTTGTTGTCCGCTTGACCTACAAACTAGGACCACTGTCAGCAGTCGGGTTACGCTCGGCAAAAAAAAAAAGGTATACACTTACGGAATTGAAGAGATGGTGCAAAGCGTATTCCCCAACCGTCTTCGACTCTGCTCCAAAATGGTGCCTCGAGTGCGAACGGCTATGGGATCGCTCCTGCCACGGCTTTCCGTTGGAGTTCATTCTCCTGTGAGCTGTACTCGCCTGGGTCCCATCAGCGACATCATCCGTATCTCTATCCTCTATGGTGCTTAGTGTGCCCTGCAGACTGTGCACCGCTCCATTGGCCCCTTGGCCCTGAAAGCCCGAGGGTCCCTCGTTCTGCTCCATTCGTACAGCGCCTGTGCCTTCTGGGTCGGGGGCGCCACCGCGGCCGAGCGAAGCGATCAATTCGGGGCTGAGCGGGCTTGTAGAGGTTGTAGAGGCAGCGAAACTGGGATTTCGGGAGTGTTGGATTCCATGGACAATCGAGGTATTTCGATGATGACCGTAAGAGTTGGATGGTCTCCTCTCCAAACCGACATCGTACCCAAGACCAGACCTCCCAGCGCTTGGTTCGGGGCTTTTGGAATGGGAGTTGCCGCGGCGAGAGTGTTGAGGTTGTGAGGATGAAGGGGTTAAGGCGGATAGGTCGGCACCTCCTCTGACCGTGGAAGTTTCCCGACTGTGCACGGTGGACGATGGCGTACTTCTCGTGACAAGGCGTTCTGGTGGAGTTGAAAAGCTATGGTGCGACACAGGGCTCGAATCGTCAGGGATGAGGGGCAATGGCGTTGGCTGGATGGGACCAGCCTTGATCGACGGATGTGAAGCCACTACCACGAACAACAAGTTAGACGCGCGATTATTCAATCACTCAGATCCATTAGAAGCGATAGATAGCAGGATTAAGACCATCATCACGATGAGAATCCGTTAGGTCCGACCGAGCGATAGAAGACGGAGTCACGTACTGCTGCTGTCCGACGTCTGTCCCGGTTTCAAACGCCACTCATTGCCTGCTAGTGCTCTCTTCAGTTGGAGCGAAAGAACCAGGGTGCACTTGCAAACAGTGCATGGTTATCTTCCGCACATTAAATTGGAGGTGAAATTCGATGAATATGGTGGTTGTCTGGGATTGAGGTAGCGTCACTTGAGCTTTGTTGCTGGAGCAGCTTCCAGCCTTTGCTCGCGACCGGAGAGGCTCTGAGCACGGGGACCATACCGGCCCCCGAGGATCAAATTCAGGAAAGAAATTCAGCACATCAGAATGATCCTAGAAACCATTCGCTCATTACACCATTCCACGCTTTTATTATGCATAATTGAAAGGGGGTTTTCTTCGATACCCTGTCTTTGTTTCTTTGAAAGGGACTTCCTATGTCTCAGTATATAGTATAGTCGGCCATATTGAGGATACGTTGACGATACTCACCCCCAGCCAATCTTATCGGTAGATAAGAAGCACCCCGAAACTTTGGTTCCAGTCAAACTAGTCAAGGGTCACAACTGTTCACATAGTCTTCACCAGTATGGCTGCTGATCTACATGGTAGGATGCATTGATATGCTGTAACACACTGCATTCTTCAGTTTTCACATCATTGACTTTACCAGATGCCTAACCAACAAGGTTATCATAGCCGATCATGATGTGAGAAACAAGTAGAAGCCCCAAGATTCTCAGATTCCAGAACTCTTGAGATGGCCACTTTAAGGAAATTGAAATATGAACTTGGCTACTAGCAGTAATTACTACTGCTTGTAAATGTCAGTTACTCACCATAGTAGTAATCTTGGTACAAGAAGAATGAAATTGCTTTCAAGTAATATGACCAGTGCGGAGACAGCCAAGAACATGACCCGCAAATTAATCTTGTGAAGAATGCAAACCAATATCATATAGTAGCGAAGCATTCCCGGACAGGATCACATGTGATATACTGGCGACTGAATTGAACTTCCATCCTGAGTGATATAAGTCGATTGATGATGATCTTACGAGAGCCGTTTTCCATTAGCACCGTGCTTACCAGTGTGACTAGATCTAGGAATAGAAGGTTCGTATAGATATGGGGTCGCATATACGGAGTAGCAGGGCACGATGACATGAAGCCCACAACGGTCTGACACAACACACTCCTTCTACTCCAATAATACAAAGCAAAGAGTTCGAGCTATACCAGCAGGCTTTCATGAGTGTAGCAGCAAGTCCAAGTCCTATATAATAAAATACCTGATAACACTGGTATCATTTCAGATTGTTCCAAGATGGTGCGGAATTCGTCCGCGAGAATAGTTGCCAGTGTATGCAGAGCATTTGGTGCACTAACCAGTACACAAAGTGCGGAACGGGTGCAACTTCCCCAGGAGCGGAAAACAGGCAGAAGATGTGCCGCAGTCACGAGCAGCATTATCCATGGTCAGCCACCACCTGCCTTTAGAGTCGACACGCACGGGGGCGGATTGAGCAGATGGGGTCTTCCAGTGCATCCTTGCAGACAGCTGACAGAATTGGCTGTCGGTGTGCGTATTTTGAAGTCGGTATACGAAGCATAAATAATCGGATATGCATGGACTATGCGAGTATTACTAGTAGGTAACCATCTTAGGTTCTTGTACCTGAATCCAGTTTTCTTCCCTTATTGGCAATTGGAACAGGAAACTATGATTCGCAGTTCATTTGACTGGAACTCCAGATTTTCGGACACTTCGGACTTGCCACCTCCACGGGGTTGCGGGAGAACGGCACAGAGAGATGCCTTCATATGCCAGTCTATCACAAGAATTACTGAAAGTGGCACAAGGACCTGGAAAGGCGGAACTCGGTTAGCAGAGGAACTCGGCAGCGGGTTACGGAAGATCACCCCAGATGAAACAGAGGAACAACTGGTCATTACCGGCTGCGCCTTCATGGCTCAAGGGCCTCCGCCGCCACTTTTCATCGTCTCTCAGCCAAGCCAGGGCCGAAATCCCCTTCCGAACCAGACGCCATCTCGGTCAGCGGTCGGCCAATGGGAATTCCCCACTATGAGGGAAGGCAATGGTAGTACTTAGTATAATAGATAAATAAAAGGAGAGAGATAGACCGTCAGGATGCACTGACCATTACTTTGACTTCAATTTTAGAGTTGTACTACACATCCTCCCTACGTTTCTTTTTTTGCTTTTTTTTCCTCGGAAGGTTTGATTCACAGATCGTTGTCTTTGGAAAACCTCCGGCAACCGCTCTCTTAACTAGCGATACTTCCCATATCAGTGGCAGTGTCTAGTAGTAGTCCCAACACTACTATTGCCAACAGACTCACAGTACTACTGTGTAGTAATACCAGATAGTGTGTTTCGACCCTGATACGAGAGATCTGATAACTCCTCAACAAATCGGAGTAGCAGAAGGACAACAAGTTGTTGGAGTACTACTGGTCCGTGTGAGAGACCCGGACAGGATCAGCATCTCCGAAACCGAGCCTCCGAGGCGAAAAGGCCACCATCGCCTCAGGCTGCCACCACCTCTGCTCTTTCTCTGTCTCTCTCCCTTCTCCCTCTCGTGTCCGTCGATCGTCTTAGACACTTCCGCTTCCCGGCTCACGCCCCAAATTATGCGGTCTGCTTAGCAGTGGGTTCGGCGCCTCTGTTCTTCCTGGATCACACCACGGCTTACTTTCTTATCCTCTTCCTTCTCCTCTTTTTCCTTCTTCTTCTGTTTTCCACCCTTTCTTTCTTTTTCTTATCCCCCCCCATAGCGTCATTCTTTCTTCCAGTTTTATCCTTTGGCTTCGGGGACGCCGCCACCTTATCTCGGTTCCTGCCTCGGCTCCGGTGATCGCACCTGGGACAGGCTAAGCGTAAGGAGGGTGTGTGACATTCTTCTTTCACCTCCTCTCCTTTTCCCGCCTCTCCACTTCATTCAATCCCCGCTCCACCCTTTAAGTCTAGCCAATACAATCAAATCGGGGCCTTTCGCTTCGCGCCGCTGAACAGCCTCACCATGGCGCAACTCGATACCCTCGATCTGGTGGTCCTGGCGGTGCTTTTGGTCGGTAGCGTGGCCTACTTTACCAAAGGCACCTACTGGGCAGTTGCCAAAGACCCTTATGCCTCCACCGGCCCCGCGATGAACGGCGCGGCCAAGGCTGGCAAGACTCGGAACATCATTGAGAAAATGGAAGAAACAGGCAAGAACTGTGTTATTTTCTACGGATCGCAAACCGGAACCGCCGAGGATTACGCCTCCAGACTGGCCAAGGAAGGATCTCAGCGATTCGGCCTCAAGACCATGGTCGCTGACCTCGAGGAATACGACTATGAGAACTTGGACCAATTCCCGGAGGACAAGGTTGCGGTTTTCGTGCTCGCCACCTACGGAGAGGGCGAGCCTACAGATAACGCTGTCGAGTTTTACCAGTTCTTCACCGGCGACGACGTTGCTTTTGAGAGCGGCGCTTCTGCGGACGAGAAGCCTCTCTCCAAGCTGAAGTACGTTACTTTCGGTCTGGGTAACAACACTTATGAACACTACAACGCCATGGTTCGTCAGGTCGATGCTGCTTTCCAGAAGCTCGGCGCTCAGCGTATTGGTTCTGCTGGTGAGGGTGATGACGGTGCCGGTACAATGGAAGAGGATTTCTTGGCCTGGAAGGAGCCTATGTGGGCCGCACTGTCTGAGTCAATGGATCTGCAGGAGCGCGAAGCTGTTTATGAACCCGTGTTCTGCGTCACTGAAAACGAGTCCCTGAGCCCCGAAGATGAGACGGTCTACCTTGGAGAGCCCACCCAGAGCCACCTTCAGGGTACTCCCAAAGGCCCGTACTCTGCGCACAACCCCTTCATCGCCCCTATCGCCGAATCTCGTGAGCTTTTCACCGTCAAGGATCGCAACTGTCTGCACATGGAAATCAGCATCGCCGGAAGTAACTTGTCCTACCAGACTGGTGACCACATCGCTGTTTGGCCCACCAACGCTGGTGCCGAAGTGGATCGGTTCCTCCAGGTTTTCGGTCTCGAGGGTAAGCGTGATTCGGTTATCAACATCAAGGGTATCGATGTTACGGCCAAGGTCCCGATCCCGACCCCCACCACGTACGATGCTGCTGTTCGGTACTATATGGAAGTCTGCGCCCCTGTATCCCGTCAGTTTGTAGCCACTCTGGCCGCGTTCGCTCCGGATGAGGAAAGCAAGGCAGAAATCGTGCGTCTGGGTAGCGACAAGGACTATTTCCACGAGAAGGTCACCAACCAATGCTTCAACATCGCCCAGGCTCTCCAGAGCGTCACGTCCAAGCCTTTCTCTGCTGTTCCGTTCTCCCTGCTTATTGAAGGCATTACGAAGCTGCAACCTCGCTACTACTCGATCTCTTCGTCTTCCCTTGTCCAGAAGGATAAGATCAGCATCACGGCCGTTGTGGAATCAGTTCGTCTGCCCGGTGCCTCTCACATTGTGAAGGGTGTGACTACGAACTACCTGCTCGCGCTCAAGCAGAAGCAGAACGGCGATCCTTCTCCCGACCCTCACGGCCTGACTTACTCCATCACTGGTCCCCGGAACAAGTACGACGGTATCCACGTTCCCGTGCATGTTCGCCACTCGAACTTCAAGCTGCCCTCTGACCCCTCTCGGCCCATCATCATGGTTGGACCTGGTACTGGTGTTGCTCCTTTCCGTGGGTTCATCCAGGAACGCGCTGCTTTGGCTGCCAAGGGCGAGAAGGTTGGACCCACTGTTCTCTTCTTCGGTTGCCGCAAGAGCGACGAGGATTTCTTGTACAAGGATGAATGGAAGGTAAATTATTCGCCATCACAGTTGAAACTTGTTATCGGATGCTAACATATCGCGCACTCGCAGACCTACCAGGACCAGCTTGGAGACAACCTGAAGATCATCACCGCGTTCTCGCGTGAGGGTCCTCAGAAGGTCTACGTTCAGCACAGACTTCGCGAACACTCCGAGCTTGTCAGCGACCTTCTGAAGCAGAAAGCTACCTTCTACGTCTGTGGTGACGCCGCCAACATGGCTCGCGAGGTTAACCTCGTGCTTGGCCAGATCATTGCTGCGCAGCGTGGTCTGCCCGCCGAGAAGGGCGAAGAGATGGTCAAGCACATGCGTAGCAGTGGCAGCTACCAGGAAGACGTGTGGTCATAATCCCTCAATGCATCGAAGTTTCTTTCTTGTCTATCACGACGGCCTTTTCGATCCATTATTTTATTTCACGCCTAGATGATCTTTGCATATATACTCCGGTGATCTTGCCTATTCATCTGTTTTGCTTGGCGTGGTTCATGTATGCCTATTTTATTGTTTTGTGCACCGACCGGCCAGCCAGTGGCTGAAAACGATTGCGGTAGCCAGCGTTGAAAGAACAGGATAGACGATCATGATTATTGCGAGAACTGGGCATCTTGATATCCGGATGCACGGGCTCAGAGGATACGAAAAAGATGAATTCATAATAATTGCACGATAACATCGCCTTTTTTTTTTTTATCTACTTAGTCAACTATTTAAGACATGAAAGATTAATAAAAATGAGCTGGCGCCTGCTGCTCTGAACACCCGACAGCGTGGAAGAGGAGTGAGTATATATTAAACGAATAGTAGACGTATAAATACACATTGCATTCCCATCTTAAAGAAAAGAAAAAGCAAAAGTTGAGAAAAAGAACAGACAAGAAATAGTATGTAAAGCCCACTCCACCTCGGCAATACCGGAGTTAAGTCCAACCAGAACCGGCGCGCAACCAAACCCATCGTCATTCCCGGTATCAGTCAGTTAGACCTGGCTGGCTGGGCTGGGCTAGCTAGCCCGAACCAAAGCTCCGCAATCATCCATCCTCATCCCTCCCATTCCAATCCAATCCATCCTCTCTCTTCAAATACAACCCTCTCTTCTCTTCTCCTCAGAGCGAGGGAGAAAAATAAAATGAGATGCAGCAAATATTCACAATAAATAATTAAATAAATAGGAGCCTGGAGAAATAAATACATCTCGCTTTCTTTTACCGCTACGCACGCACGTTCGTTCGTTCGTTCCCCGCAGTGGGCGAAAAGCTGGATTGGGACCACGACGACGCGACGCTACGCAAAACTTCGGTACCATATGATATACTTATACTGCATTTATAGGGATTGATAAATATTCTGCGGAGATGGCTTATGTGGTGCCGATTCATCGGGCGAGTAGCATTCGGAATGCGCTCAAGTTGCATTTCTTGAACGCGGAGGAGGAGACTTTGGTTGTTGCGTTGGTGGTCCCCTTCTCCTTTCCTTCCCTTTGCTTTGCTTGTTCGCAATGCTTGATGATCTTTTATGTATGAGTGAGGGTATGTGTTTGCTGATTGGTGTTGTGTGTTCGGGTTATAGAAAGGCGAACCGCCTCGAAATATACTCCCTTACGCCCGAAGGGCTGAACCTGGCAGCGTCATGTTCTCTCTTCGCAAAGGTTACTATGCTAGCTCGGCTTCCCGCGCCTGCGAACTCGCCTACGGATCATTTGTTTGTCGGGACGGATCGATACACTTATTGCACGTTATCGTGGGATGGGGAGAGGAACCAGATCCGGACGGAGAGGAACTATGTTAATATATCTGATCCTTCGTCCCGGGAGGCGCAGACGGGGAATCGGTGCTTGATTGATCCTAGTGGACGGTTTATGACGCTCGAGGTGTATGAGGGTGTGATCGCTGTTGTGCCGATTGTGCAGTTGCCCAGTAAGAAGAGGGGGAGGCAGGTTGCTCCGCCTTCGGGACCGGATGCGCCTCGGGTTGGGGAGTTGGGCGAGCCGACGACGGCGCGAATTGATGAGCTGTTTGTGCGCTCGTCTGCCTTCTTGCATGTTCAGTCGGGGCCGCCTAGGTTGGCGTTGCTGTATGAGGATAACCAGAAGAAAGTGAGGCTCAAGGTTCGCGCGTTGCATTATAGTGCGGCGACGTCGAGTACGGGGGCCGATGCCGCGTTTGAGGAGTCTCTGGATGGGTTTTCGCAGGAATTGGACCTCGGAGCGTCGCACCTGATACCGGTACCGGCGCCTTTAGGTTTGTG
The DNA here is from genome assembly GCF_003184535.1 of Aspergillus eucalypticola CBS 122712. Classification (NCBI taxonomy): domain Eukaryota; kingdom Fungi; phylum Ascomycota; class Eurotiomycetes; order Eurotiales; family Aspergillaceae; genus Aspergillus; species Aspergillus eucalypticola. The sequence goes on from NW_020290278.1 coordinate 275,471, forward strand.
ATTCTCTTGTTGTGGTTTGTTGTTGCTTTTGGAATGATGCTGATATGTTTCTGATATGCAGGTGGCTTGCTTGTTCTGGGAGAGACGTCCATTAAGTATGTCGATACGGACAGTAACGAGATTGTGTCGCGTCCTTTGGATGAAGCGACAATTTTCGTGGCTTGGGAGCAGGTAGATAGTCAGAGATGGCTTCTAGCTGATGATTATGGAAGACTGTTTTTCCTGATGCTAGTCCTGGATTCTAACAACCAAGTGCAATCCTGGAAGCTGGATCACTTAGGCAATACGGCTAGAGCTTCGGTGCTGATATACCTCGGCGGCGGAGTTATCTTCGTAGGATCTCACCAAGGGGATTCGCAAGTTCTTCGAATCGGCAATGGCTCGTTGCAGGTCATCCAGACGCTCTCCAATATTGCACCCATTCTTGATTTTACCATCATGGACCTTGGAAACCGTACCAGTGAAAGCCAGACACACGAGTTTTCTTCGGGCCAGGCTCGCATTGTGACTGGTTCGGGCGCATTCGATGACGGAACCCTAAGGAGTGTACGCAGTGGTGTCGGCATGGAAGAGCTCGGTGTTCTTGGTGAAATGGATCTCATTACGGACTTGTTCGGACTGCAGCTTGCGACAAAGGGTGGATACTTGGACACTCTTCTCGTTACCTTCGTCGATGAGACACGAGTTTTTCAATTCAATTTTGATGGCGAGGTTGAAGAGTTGGACAGCTTTCTTGGTCTCAGCCTTTCGGAGAATACACTCCTCGCTATGAACCTTCCTGGAGGAAGGATTTTGCAAGTTACCGAACAGAGAGTCCTCATCGCAGACATTGAGGGTGGCATGATTACCAATGAATGGACCCCGCCGGACCGATTAGTGATTACTTCTGCTTCTGCCAACAATGATTCGATCGTTCTCGTCAGCGGCGGCCAGATTTTGACGGTTCTCGACATCAACAATGATGTTCGGGTTGTAGCTCAGAAGGATTTTGGAGCAGACAGCCAGATCTCAGGAGTCACGGTGCCTCTATCTTCGGCTGGGGTCTGTATCGTTGGCTTCCCTCAATTAGCGAAGGTCTCGGTTTTGGACCTTGGCCGGCTATCGGAGCTTCATACAACGTCGCTGGGCCCAGCTGGTGAAGCATTTCCACGATCAGTACTCGTCGCCGATGTCCTTGCGAATAGCCCCTCTACCCTCTTTATTTCGATGGCAGATGGCAGCGTTATCACTTACTCCTTCGACGCCAGTGACTACTCACTGACCGGGATGAACCGGCTCATACTCGGGTCTGAGCAGCCTACGTTCAAGAAGTTGCCTCGCGGCGATGGATTGTATAATGTCTTCGCCACATGCGAGAACCCCAGCTTGATATACGGCTCCGAAGGCCGCATCATCTACTCTGCGGTCAATTCGGAGGGTGCGTCTCGGGTATGCCACTTCAACTCGGAGGCGTATCCTGGATCGATTGCCGTGGCCACTAAGCACGACTTGAAGATTGCTCTCGTGGACAAGGAGAGGACCACACAGATCCAGACGCTCCCCATGGGCGAAACTGCCCGTAGGGTAGCATATTCACCTTCTGAGAAGGCTTTCGGTATCGGCACCATCGAGCGCAAATTGAAGGACGGGGCCGAGATGGTTCAAAGTCGGTTTGTGTTAGCTGATGAGATCATGTTCCGTCGTCTCGACGCCTTTGACCTTCGGCCGGAGGAGTTGGTCGAGAGTGTCATTCGCGCGGAGTTTTCTGCGGGCAAGGATGAAAATGGTCGGGCCGTCTTCAAAGATCGGTTCGTTGTGGGAACAGCATACCTAGATGATGAAAACGAAGAGTCAATCCGAGGTCGGATATTGGTCTTCGAGATTGACAACGGTCGAAAATTGACTAAAGTCGCCGAGTTGCCTGTCAAAGGTGCATGCCGCGCGCTGGCTATGCTAGGAGAGAAGATTGTGGCCGCTCTTGTGAAAACGGTAAGCTTCTGGATATCTTTTGGCTGTGCTCCTTCCACAAAGCTCATATGGTTCAGGTCGTCATTTATGATGTGGTGAACAACGACTTTGGCGCGATGAAGCTCGAGAAGTTGGCCAGCTACCGCACATCGACCGCCCCCGTCGACGTCACCGTAACGGATAACGTGATTGCCGTCGCCGACCTTATGAAGAGTGTATGCCTGGTGGAATACAGCGAAGGCGAGAATGGAATGCCGGATAGCTTGACAGAAGTCGCTCGTCATTTCCAGACTGTTTGGGCCACTGGCGTTGCCTGTATTGCCAAGGATACATTCCTGGAAACTGACGCTGAAGGTAACTTAATTGTCCTTCGACGCAATCTGACCGGTGTGGAGGAAGACGACAAGCGCAGACTGGAGGTAACAGGGGAGATCTCGTTGGGCGAGATGGTCAACCGCATCCGACCGGTCAATATTCAACAATTGGCGAGTGTGACGGTCACCCCGAGGGCTTTTCTGGGCACAGTATGAATCCCATCCCAACCGCTTGAGTGCTGAACACCTATGCTAACACATATGATTTCCCTAACAGGTGGAAGGCTCCATCTATCTCTTTGCTATTATCAACCCAGAGCATCAGGACTTCTTGATGCGTCTGCAGGCAACCATGGCGGGCAAGGTCGAGTCGCTGGGGAACATTCCATTCAATGAGTTCCGTGGTTTCCGCAGCATGGTGCGAGAGGCGAAAGAGCCGTATCGCTTTGTGGATGGCGAGCTGATTGAGAGGTTCCTGACCTGCGAGCCGAGTCTCCAGGAAGAAATTGTGGACTCGGTGGGCATGATGAACGTTGATGAAGTAAAGATTATGATAGAAGCCTTGCGCAGGCTACATTGAGTGTGGCAGCTAGGATCTGAAGAGAATTAATGATTATTTATGGTAAGATGAGGTTCGCAATTTGCACTGCCGTATCTGCACATGTTCATTGCTATGATTTGCAGCACCACTTTTATGGACTTGGGATAACTAACCTGCATCACATCAAAGGCTCGGCAGCGATGTGTGAATCACACAGAGACCTTGGTGATCATGATCCGGACCAACCACCCCCCCCGGCTTCACAAGGCTTTAACTTATTCCTCTACTAGCTTGTTAAACAGTCGTTCTCCAGCGGATCTTTCCAAGTGTATACTTGACCCGCCTGACTGTGATCCACCAACAGCTACAGACCCGCAAATCTCCGCTTGGAAGTGCGAATGAATGAAAGGGAATGAAAACTGTGTTGCAGTCCGGACTCCATCTCGCACAATTCAGAATGGATTGTCTATACTGTTTGCTCCGCTGTCGGGTCCATATCCCCGCGTAGATCTATTCTAAATAGAATTCTTGTTCTCTTCCGCATCTCTAATCCTTCCCGTAACCGGATAGCTATAACCCGTCTCATCCTACTACTCCTACTACTACTCTGATACCAGCCATCAAGTATTCCCAATAGGCATGGCCAACATGAACCATTCAGCCTTTGATGACCAGAACGGGTCTGGTAACCCAGGATACGTCCAGGTTCCTGACGCGTCATTTCATCGACTCCGCCGGAAGGAAAGTGGTGCCTTCGATGCTCCTGCCCAGAGTGGCTTCCACTCAACACACTCTTCCAGAAAGGCAGTTGCTACGAACAGCGACCTTCTATCGATGTCGACCCCTCTTCATCCTTCAACTTCTTCAGTTCCCACATCATCTTCACCGTGTTCCAGTCATTCGTTGCGTACTGGCTTACTTCCATCTTCCCTAGCTACTCTATTATCGTGTATGTTATGTTATCTGGGGGTTTGATTATTGCTTCCTATCTAACTGCCGCTACAGATCCCAACTCCCCCGATCCGCACGGCTATTCTGCTGGTTCAAGTAAGTGTTAATACCTGTTGGTCTGAAAGCACCTATCTTGTGTCGACGTCCATCTCAACATTTGCCTTTTTGATGCTCAAACCAACACTACTGACAATTACTGCAGAGATTGACTCGCATAGATACGGCACCATGCATACTGCTGTTCCTGAATCCGCTCAGGCTCCTGATACTCGTGGACTGTCCACTCTGCTCGGGGGCTTGAACATCCAGGGTCAGCGTCCCGGGGCCAAGTACAATGGTCTCAAGAGCAACATGCCGCTAGCTGTGCCCCCTTATAATCCCCTTGTTCTTCTTCCCAATGGAGCTTTCTTCGGAGGTCTTCCTTATGATCAGAACCCGTATCTACCCCCCACTGGCATCTATCCGGGCTTAGCTTCCCCATGCCCAGTGGTTCCCAGCCCTGCAGGAGACTTCTACCATGGAGCCACCCCGAACCTGGAGGGCCCTGGACTGCCTAGCTATGGTTATAACAGCTTTCCCCAGTCGGGACCTGCATGTCTACCTTTCCAGATGATGAAGACTCCTACTGGATACATTCTTCAGGATCTGGAAAGCCTAACCCAGCAAGATCCGCCTATTCCACGGGCTGTGCCTGCTATGTGGACTAACCCTTCTGAACTGACCCTTGCCAAGTGCCTGGAAAACCGGGAGGGCATTACCAACGTCTACATTCGAGGCTTTCTTCCAGAGACTACGGATGAGATGCTGCATGCCTATGCCTCTCGCTTTGGAAAGATAGATCGATGCAAAGCAATTGTGGACTTGGATACAGGCCTTTGCAAAGGGTATGCAAGAGCCTGTTCCACGGATTGATGAGATATATGCTGACTGCACCTATAGGTTCGGCTTTGTTCAGTACTACAACTTTGAGTCTTGTGAAAATTGCATTCGTGGTTTCTTCTATCTTGGCTACCAGGCTAGCTTTGCTCAGGTATATTCCAGGCTACCAGTCATCGTGCCATTGAAACTAACAATTCCAGAAATCTCGCAACTCCCGTCTCAAGGACCTTGAAGACAAGTCATCCACTAACATCTATTGTACCAACATTCCAATCGAGTGGACAGAGGCCGTAAGCAGCAAGCTCTAATAAGGAACCAGACAAATAAAGTTGACCATAACTACAGGATCTCCGTCATCACTTTGAGCCGTACCATGTCATCTCGGAGAAGATCAGCCGTGACGAGAAGACCGGAGTGAGCAAGGAAGTTGGATTTGCCCGGTGAGTAGTTGTTGCAAAACACTTCGCTGAAAGGTATGATTTTTCGACTGATGACCTCGTACTAGGTTTGAAACCCGTGACATCGCTGAAAAAGTCCTTTCTGAATATCATAATGCGGTTGCCAAAGACGGTGTGAAGTTGCTTCTTCGCTTCGCCGACACTAAGGCCCAGAAACTTCTCAAGCAGCAAAGTAACGAGCGCCGCGCCTATCGTGCTGGCGAATACAACTATTCGGTCGAGGTAGTTCAGGGTTCCACTCCATCGCCTTCTATTAACCGTCTTCAGCAGACTGCATCTCACCTCAGCCCCAATTCGCAGGGTAGCTATGTGTCACCTGTTGGCATGGGCGCAGCTTGGACTCCTGCTACATCCATCTCCCCATCGTATGCACTCATGAATCCAGCCCCGTTCGGGCTCTACTGACAGGACAAGCAGGTATTTGGCGAAGAGTCAGGCCAGCAACATGAGGTTCAATTCGTGGACTTCCCGCAATGGACCAGGAGGTCTGGAGAATACACCTTTGTATCGTGGACGACGTGGAGTGTGGAACGAAAATTCCTCGGGCTCTTCCTCCAAGGCCAACTTCGCCACTCCCACCGCGTCCTGCGTTGAATCTCGTTCAGAACGATCCAGCCCTCGTAAGGAGATCAAGGCAGGATCCTTGTCTCCAATTTCCTCTCGCAGGGAGGTTATTGTGACTTCGCCTCGGTCGGTCGTCTGAGTGATGCTTGGATTGCAGCACCGTGGATTCGAAGTGCCCCAAGTCCTCCATACGTACGCATCCTCTCTCTTCCCAATGTTTCCTACAAACACCAAGTGTTGCAACTCTCAGGAGCGACTTTTGGTATTTTCACGGGTCGCCTTTTTGCCCTTCCATGAAGCACCTTCGACGAACACAGCAGGCTGTCCAGCTATCCGTCAGAGCCCGCATATCTTACAATGGTGCATGGTTGACTAACATATGGTTTTGTTTCCCCTTTTTTAACTGTTGCCCATTTCGAAGTTTTGTGCTGGTTTCGAGCTTTTGTAGGTTGTATGGGTTTTGTTATCTGTTCTTGATTTCTTGATGACACCAGTGATTCTATGATTCGCAGAGTGATGCCGATTTAAAGGTCTGTATCTGTTACCGCTGGACCCAGGAGGCCAAAGGTTTACGGCGAGAGGGAATTCACAGGTTGGGAGGACATAAGTGGTACTTTAGCATTTGCCTAGCCATGCATGTTTAGCTCTTAGCATCAAGTTATCAGCCGCAGTCTACAATTTGTCAATGGAAAGCGTTATGCAACTGCGACCATCACGGTGCCGAATGTAAGCCAAACAAGTTGAAGACATGCAGCCAGTGTATGCATCTATCGGGATCGTAATGATGAAGGACGAGAGAAGAGTGAAACGCTCAAGAGTGACATGCGGGGAAACACATCGGTATAGGATGGGAGGCAAAGAGTACATAGGGTCTGACTCCAAAACAGGTCTATACACGGAGAAGGGAGCATTGAGCGGGCGACGAGTATCCTCGACTCAGACAACGGCCAAAACCAACATCGACACTACCACAAACAATCAATTGCGTCCCAACCGCTCCTCCAAATCCTCCGTCAACTCATAAGCCGGCTTATACCGCCCCTCCTCCACCCCCTCCCCAGCATCATCACCATCCACCTCGACCCTCAACTTCGGATTCGGATGCGTATCCGCAGTACCCCCCAAACTCGTATACCCTCTATCATAAAGCCCACAATATCTCAACCCCAAATGGCGAATAAAGGCCCAAATCTCCGCATAATGCCAATCAATCACAGGATGCACGCGCACGAAATCCGGCCATCCACTATCTGTGCGATCGAAATGGGTCAATTTGGCACCATGAGGATCCGTCCGTCTCGTTCCAACAAAAATCGCTTTCACTCCCGGGTTGACGAACAGGTAATCCTCAAAGGTGGATTTGATTGTTGAGCGCGGCGGGTCCGTCGTGTACTTGAGTACGTTGAGATGGTATGCGCGGGCGGACCATTGGACGAATTCCTCGACGTCTGGGAAGGGGTCCGGCGGGAGGGCGTAGATCGCGGGGATGGAGGTGAGGCCGCCGTCCTCGGGGGCGGGGTGGGGGTGGAGGCTGGCGAGGAAGAGGACGAGGAGCACGAGACAGTCTTTGCCGCCGTTGTAGGAGAGGGAGAGCTCGTTGAGAGGGTACCGGTGGAGGGCGGTGGAGATGACGTTGAGGGAGGTGCGGGTTTGGAGTTGGACTTTGGCCAGGAGGGAGTCGGCTGGGTGGGATTCGGAGAGGAAGGTGTGAATTTTGGTGTGGCAGTGGGTAATTATGCTGGATAGGGAGGGGGTTGTTGAGGGTGGGAATGTGCTTGTGTCGGTGGTTGTGGTTGTTTGTGGTGATGTTGATGTGGTGCTGGTGCTGGTGGTGGGTAGGCCATTGGGGTAGGTTGTATTGAGTCGGTCATGGTGGGTAATTGATTGATTGATTGATTGATTGTCGTGGTAGGAGGGTGTTGGTGTGTATGTGTATGTGTGTATATATATATGGGTAAGAAAAGGAAGAAGGGAAGGGAAGAAGTGAGGTTGAGGTGGTTGGAGTAGTACTAGTTAGTAGCTAGGGTATGGAGTGGATGCGATGACTCGCGGGGGGGAAAGAGAGGGATTGATGTAAGCCGGCTGGCTGTGTGGTTTATCTGTCGGGAAAAGTCCGGGGATGCAACGCAAGGGTGTATGTCTTTCTATCGGACGAGAATGGTAAAGATAAGAGGGACAAATATATAGGGATGAGACACATGCAATTCCAAACAATTCTCAAATTTGCAGCTCTCAGACCCGACGGATGATTGCGGAGAGGCCACATGAACCCGAGCGATGGAGGGGAAGATAATAAAAAAAGGCGCTGGAATGTTCTTTCTGCCCCGCATCCGCCTTGACCGCTTTCTTATCGCGGCTGATATTGTTATTCCATGCAGGAAATCAAGTAAACAGCTGAGTTTATATTTGAGGGGATGACATTGCATGTCAAAAGTTTGAGGGCTATGAGTAATGTGACAGCAGCTACTAATATAAATAATGGTATGAAAGAACAATAGTGGGAAATAGCAATATAATCATAGTGATATAATAACCATCAGTCCGTCCCGGGTGCAAATATATCCACTCAACGCCAGTTGACCAAGTTGAAATACTTCTACCACTGCAAGTCTTGCAGGCAACTGGCTTCACTGCCCAGTCTCACCCCAATACCTTCATCTTCTTTTTCTTCTTCTTGTCCCCATCCTTCTTCACCCCCTTCTGCCAATCTCGCCAGCTGCCTATGCGCTCCTCACGGCTATCTTCCCACGCTTTATCCTGGTCCCGTTTCCGCTTCCGCGCCTCCAACTCCTCTTCTTCCTTGCGCCTCTCCCGACCTTCTTCCTGAAGCTTGGCCTTGGCTTGCCTTCGCCGCCGTGCCTCCTCTTCTAAGAGTACCTGCACTGTCTTTTGGCGCCATTCTTTCTTAAATTCGTCCGTCTTTAACTCTTCCGAGTCGAGCGAGTACTTGTGTTCGCGGATCAAAAGTCGTCGCGCGTCCGCGATACATTCGTCTAAGTATGTGCGCGACTTTTCGTCCATAAGCGCCGTGTGCGCTTTCTTGAGGCGATCAAAAGCATCGGGGGCGGCCGGATTCTTCGTCTTATCGGGGTGGATGAGAAGGGACTTTTTGCGGTACTGGACTTTAATGTCGGATTCGGGGACACCTGGTTGGAGATCAAGGACCGCGTAACTGGTAGAATATTCCGTCCGTCAGCCTCTTCATAGGTCTATAGCAGCATGCAGTGTAGGTATAATAGGAGGCCGGTAACTCACGCGTCTAAGGAGAACGCCTTCCGAATGCGGTCAATTTCTGCATCCTGTCTAAAGTTAGTCTGGGTGTCATTGTAGTGGAAATGTTCCGAGGCAGCATACCTTGACAAAATCAGAGGCCTCACGCTCAAGCGCGTCCAAAGCATCTTGCTCATCGTCGGCCATGGTGACAGAGGTTGGGGAGTGAATGAAGGAATTCGCCGGGCCGGGACTGTCGCATGGCTGCTGAAAGGCACACGCCGATAAGCGCCGTCTTATCGCGGCGATGAGTCAGCAGGAACCCGCGAGGTTAAACTCCGAAGAGAAAAAAGTTGCTTCACCGCCCGCGCCTTTCTTCGAGATTCGCTTTCTCTCCCCAGCAACCAGTTCACTTTCGTTTGTCTGCTTTCTTCTGTTGGTGCTCATTTACGTGAGTATTTTATCTGGACGAGCCCATCATGGCTCCGATGAACGGTTCCCGCAATGGCAAACACTCAAGGGCTCAGCGCGGCGGTAACCTCAAGCGCAAGCGTGTCCAAGAAGATTTGAACTCTCTCATCAAGAGGGTTGAAGATCTGGATGTCAAGGAAACCATCGGACAATTCACCGATCTGCCTTTGTCTGAACCCACGGCGTCCGGACTTGCCTCGTCGCACTACAAAACTTTGACCGACATTCAGTCCCGTGCGATCAGCCATGCGCTCAAGGGCCGCGATATTCTGGGTGCCGCAAAGACGGGAAGCGGCAAAACGTTGGCCTTCCTGATTCCCATTCTGGAAAACCTATACCGCAAGCAATGGTCAGAGCACGATGGATTGGGTGCTCTCGTTCTGTCTCCCACCCGCGAACTCGCGATTCAAATCTTCGAAGTCCTCCGTAAAGTCGGTCGCTACCATACGTTCTCCGCCGGTCTGGTTATTGGTGGGAAGAGTCTGCGGGAGGAGCAAGAGAGGTTGGGACGGATGAATATTCTGGTGTGTACGCCTGGTCGTATGCTGCAGCACTTGGATCAGACCTCTTTCTTTGAGACGCACAATCTGCAGATGCTCGTGTTGGATGAGGCGGATCGCATTTTGGATATGGGTTTCCAAAAGACGGTGGACGCCATTATCGGTCATCTTCCGAAGGAGCGCCAGACGTTACTTTTCAGTGCTACACAGACGAAGAAGGTGTCGGACTTGGCTCGACTGAGCTTGCAGGATCCCGAATATGTGGCTGTCCATGAAACGGCCTCCTCCGCGACGCCGTCCAAGCTTCAGCAACACTACGTCGTTACGCCCCTTCCGCAGAAACTCGATGTTCTCTGGAGTTTTATCCGAAGCAACTTGAAGTCCAAGACGATCGTGTTCTTGTCGTCAGGAAAGCAGGTGCGCTTTGTCTACGAATCTTTCCGTCACATGCAACCCGGTATCCCGTTGATGCACCTCCACGGACGTCAGAAGCAGGGTGGTCGACTTGATATTACAACCAAATTCTCATCGGCGCAACATGCGGTTCTGTTTGCTACTGATGTTGCTGCACGTGGTCTGGATTTTCCGGCCGTCGACTGGGTTATCCAGCTTGACTGTCCCGAAGATGCTGATACATACATTCACCGTGTTGGTCGTACAGCAAGATACGAGCGCGATGGTCGTGCCGTGCTCTTCCTGGATCCTAGTGAGGAGAAGGGCATGTTGAAGCGTCTGGAGCAGAAGAAGGTTCAGGTTGAACGCATCAACATCAAGGCCAACAAGCAACAGAGCATCAAAGATCAGCTGCAGAATATGTGCTTCAAGGACCCCGAGTTGAAGTACCTGGGCCAGAAGGCCTTCATCTCCTACGCCAAGTCGGTCTATGTTCAGAAGGACAAGGAAATCTTCAACATCAAGGAGCTGAAGTTGGATGAGTTTGCGGGCAGCATGGGTCTTCCTGGTGCACCCCGCATCAAGTTCATCAAGGGTGACGATACCAAGGAGCGGAAGAACGCGCCACGTGCTACGGCATACCTGTCCAGCGATGACGAGTCTGGCGAAGAGGGCGAGAAGAAGAAGACCAAGAAGGACGAGACGCAGGTGCGGACGAAGTATGACCGCATGTTCGAGCGTCGGAACCAGGACGTGTTGGCCGACCATTACCACAAGCTTATCAACGACGACGGCACGATTGTGGAGACGAACCAGGCTACTGCCGATGCGGATGAGGATGACGACTTCCTGTCCGTCAAGCGTCGCTTCGCGGCCGGAGACAAGGACCTGGATGTCGCAGGATCTAGCTCTGAGGATGAGGAGGATGCAGAGGACGGAACGGAGAAGAAGGGACCCAAGGTGGTACACCTTGATGGCAAGGATGCCCTGGTCATCGACTCTAAACGTCGTGAGAAGCTGCTCAAGTCGAAGAAGAAGTTGCTTAAGTTCAAGGGCAAGGGTACCAAGCTTATCTACGATGATGAGGGCAACGCCCATGAGATCTACGAAATGGAGGATGAAGAACAGTTCAAGGCCAAGGGCGACGCCAAGGAGCAGCAGGCGAAGTTCCTGGCGGAGGAGGCGGAGCGCACTCGGCAAGCGGATCTGGAGGACAAGGAAGTCGCCAAGCAGAAGAAGCGCGAGAAGAAGGAGAAGCGCAAGGCCCGCGAGCGCGAGCTTCTTGCCATGGAGGAAGAAGGAGGGGATTTGGTCCAGATTCCGTACAAGGAGGGCGGGCTCGCCTCAGACGAAGACGAGGAAGTACTGCGGCCCAGCAAGAAGGCGCGGGTTTCCTTTGCAGACGAAGCGAGCGAGGAGGAGGAGCCCAAGCCCAAGAAGGCCAAGAAGTCTCAACCAGCTGGCAAAGCACCGGAGCAGATCGAGACTCTGGAAGATCTGGAGTCACTGGCCGCGGGCTTGCTGGGGTGATTTTGAAGTGTATACATTATTGTGTCTTTGGTGGATATATCCCTTTCTGTCTCAGTTTCTTTCATCGTTCATCAGCGGAGAGTGTCAAAAGTTTATGAGATTCCGGCCGCATAGCCATGTACATAGCACGATACAATTATCTTTGGGGGAAATTCCTTGATTGATTGATTGATTGAATGTGGTGATATGTAGTGAATATAGTAGATCAAAGCTGCCTCTTGTACTATGGATGTATGGTTTAAAGTTAGCCGAGCGGGTGGAGAACCCCAGGCGGCAGTCGGCAAACCGTCTCTTCATCCCCAAGGATTCCCTCGCCCTTCCATTTGCTGTACGTAACACCAATCGAGCACGCCATCCGCTAAAGAGCAAATTTTCAGCGTCAGGATGTGATGGTGACATGAGTGTCATTCGCGGGGATGCACTCTTCCCTTTGATAACATCTTTTTTTTCGTTCATGCGTGCCATGCAGACACTACTGCTAGTATCTACAACTTAGATCACTAGTAGTTTCAGCTGCCACTTTTGACAGTCGGCTTTTGAGCTTCTCCACGGTGGATCACGTGGTGTCTCTCCTCCCAGTCTCCAACATTTGCCTATTCGGGAAGAGCTCAACTATAAGGCTGCGATTGACTGGATCAATTTTAAATCAGTGGTGAGTCTCGGCATACTTCCGATATCTCCAATTGTAGGACATAGCTAAGCTAACATGGCCCTCTTAGCGTCTAGATCACCACCACCACCACCACCATGGGTGTTCATGACATCGAAAAGCAACGCCCTATGGCTCCTGGCGAGCCCATGGCTGAGCGTAATGCCAAGGACCCCAGCACCTTAGCTACCGATTATCTGGAGCCAGAGATTCCATACGTCAATGCGAATAAGCTGGCCCGGAAGCTCTCTCCCCGCCAGGTGCAGATGATCGCCATCGGCGGCACCATTGGTACGGGTCTGTTCCTGGGAACGGGTAAGTCGCTGGCCACTGGTGGGCCGGCGTCGATGTTGATCTCGTATATCATCTGTGGTGTCATTGTGTTTATCACCATGTTGTCGCTGGGTGAGATGGCGGCGTTTATCCCTGTTGCGGGTTCGTTTTGTACTTTTGCTGGGTGAGTAGTTGGGCCTTGAGATTATGAATGATCGTATGCTGATGATGAATTAGTCGCTTTGTTGATGATGCTTTGGGCTTTGCTCTGACCTGGAACTACTGGTTCAATGATGCGGTGTCGACGGCGTCGGATATCATTGCCCTTCAGTTGCTGCTGGAGTATTGGACGGATAATTTCCCGGGATGGGCAATAAGCTTGATCTTTTTGGTTGTGGTTATTGCGCTGAATATGCTGTCGGTCAAGGTTTATGGCGAGGTTTGTTGCATCTATCTAGGAGACTTTCATATGCTAATTATCTTCCAGGTTGAGTACTGGCTTAGTCTTCTCAAGGTGGTGACTATTATCGTAAGTCCCCTACTTCTACCAAATTTCGACAACATACTAATCAAAGCTAGATCTTCATCATTCTCGGCATCGTCGTCAACTGCGGCGCAAACACCCAACACAAATACATCGGCAACAAGTACTTCTACACTGGCGAAGCCCCCTTCGTCGGAGGCATCGGCGGCTTCGCGTCTGTCTTCGTCACTGCCTCTTTCGCTTAGTACGCTTGCTTACCCGCCACCTTCTCATCAACTCCCATACTAACCCATTCACAGCGGCGGCACCGAATCCATCGCCATCACCGCCGGCGAAACCAAAGACCCCGCCAAGAACCTCCCCCGAGTCGTCCGCAACGTCTTCTGGCGCATCATTCTCTTCTACATTGTCTCCATCGTCCTCATCGGCCTCGACGTCCCCTACAACTACCCAAATCTATCCTCCGAAACCACCGCGACCAGCCCCTTCACCATCGTCTTCGTCGAAGCCGGCAGTGCCGTGGCCGGCAGCTTCATCAACGCCGTGATCATGACCAGCGTCATCTCTGCCGCCAACCACGCCCTCTTCGCGGGCTCCCGTCTCCTGTACACCCTCGCCGTAGACGGCTATGCCCCGCGATTCTTCGGCCACCTGAACCGCTTCCAAGTCCCCTGGGTAGCGGTCCTCGCCACCTCCGTAATCAGTGGACTTTGCTTCGGAGCGAGTTACATTGGCGCAGGCCAACTATGGTCGTGGCTGCAGAAGTATGCTCATCCCCACCACCACCATCACCCCATACCATACCATACCATTCTAGTAATAAATACTAATATTACTATGTAATAGTATCGTCGGCGTCTCCAACCAACTCTCCTGGACCTTCATCGGCCTCGCCTCCCTACGCTTCCGCGCCGCCATCCGCAAACAAAACCTGGAACATCTCCTCCCGTACAAGAACTGGACGTATCCCGTGGGACCGATTTTCGCTATCGGACTGAATGTTATTTTGATTCTGGTGCAGGGTTGGTCCTGCTTTAGTCCGCATTTCAAGGCCGTGGATTTCGTCTCGTATTATATTGAGTTGCCGATTATGTTGGTCATGTTTTTGTTTTGGAAGTTGGTTAAGAGGACCAAGTTGGTCAAGTTGGAGGTTATGGATTTGGTTACGGATCGGTGGAATTTGGAGGTTGTGGGGGGGAGGGAGGTGGATAATGATGATGATGGGGTGGGTAGGAGTAATGGGGATGGGGATGGAGGGTTCAGGAGTGAGAAGGGGGTCATGGGGAAGGTGAAGAGGGTGGGGATGTGGTTGTTTTTGTGATTGAAACCTTTTTATTCATTTGTTTATTGATGGTATTGTTGGTTTGTTAGATTTGGAGGAGGATGTTGGTCCTCTCTGTAATAAATAATGAATATGATGACAACTACTACAACCATGCAGTCAGGTAAAAAAAGAACTGAGACTAGAACGAATATACCAGAGAACCTCTCATGCAAGAATTAAACACCAAAAAGCCTCCTTTTTTAAACAGAAAATAATACATACCCGAGAACTTGAGCAAAAGACCCCATCATGTCTGCCAATATCAACCCCCAACCGAGTATTCCCAACCCCAACTCCGCCTATCACATCACACCAAGCAATAGTCCCAACACCGTAATAAGTAACAAGACAACCGAAGATTCTCTCACACCCAAACCCATCAATCAATCAATCAATCAATCAAGCAAATCCTCTCACCCACTCATCTCCCCCAACACCCTCCTCACAAACCTCTCCAACCCCCATCGTCTGACGATAATCTGAGCAAAATAAGAGCCAGTGATTTAACATTACTGGCCAGGAATCGGTCGGTGGTTGCAGCTCTCCAACTAGACAAATGGAAGAGGACGAACACATAAGCTGGCACATGATACATCATGTGATGGCAGAATACATTTCTGTTGGTTACCCATCGGCTCAATATTAGCTATTGCGGTATCATACTCCATAAACCTAAAAATTCGGCTCAACAACTTACGGCGCACAGCAGCACAAGTCGGTAATTTCTCGAACAGAAACTCAAATTACACACCATAAATCTATAACACTATGCGATCAACCCCCTTTCCTGCTTAAGCTGACTCCTCTGTCTTTGTTACCACCTCAGTAATATGATGTCTCCTCCTCACTCTTCCTGAAGCATCATGCTCCCGATCCCATTCCTCCACCTGCGCCTTTGGCACCCTGACCAACTTATGTGCAGTCGCATCTCCCCCGACATTGATAATCGTCTGACGAAGCTCGTAACCGCCTACCCGGGGGAGGATCTTGACCCAGAGGTAATAGTAGACTCCGCAAGCGGCGATACTATGGATGTGATATGTTATTAGCGATGCTGTTCGAGTATGATGAAACTACAGAGGTTTATCAAACGGTAACTCACATTGCAATACCCACGACACAGTACGTCGCATACCAGAAGCTGACGTCTCCACCATCTGCTCCGGTGGACGGGGGGTACCATGGCGCAACGAGCATATACAGACTCGAGAGAATGGCAAAGTAGACGGATATAGTCCAGGCTCGGTAGCCGGATGGAGGGAAGTTGAGTCGCTGGCGCCGGTGTCGAGTGATGAGGATACCTATTGCCAGAAGGAAGTTGAAAGCGTTGGAGGGATAGATGCTCAAGTCGACAACTAATTTATAGATTAGATTAGTGCGAAACGGTAGCAGGCAGGTACGTACTGAAGTTGAAGGCATCACCAGCCGGAGGCGCGATAATCATGATGACTGTGAGTGCCCACTTGATAAAGTAGGGCCCGAGGGGCGTTCCAAATGGACGAGTCGAAGTCCAGAATCTCGTAAAGGGAAGAACACCCTGTCTGTACGAGACACATGTTAGAACGACACCAGCTGACTTGATGGAATATGACATACCGTCCACACTCTCGCAACATACGGGACTGACCGATCAGCACAGCCAGAAGATTGCCCAGCGCGCTGAGACAGACCAAGACGTTTAGAGCCCTAGAAGCCCCTGATGTGCCAAAGACCTTTTCGAAGAAGAGACTCGCTGCTGTGACATTCGAATTTAGGATCTCCTCCTTGCTCGCAGCGGAGAAGTAAGCAATGTTGGCGAGGATGTAGAGCACGGCTGTAAGAAAGAGAGCAACAGGGGCACTCCAGCGAAGGGTCTTGACAGGATCCTATGATATAACACGTTAGTGCAGTAACAACAGACACGAAGAATAGTCACCTACCTTGACCTCATTGACAACGTTGCAAGCATTCTCGTACCCGGCATACGAAAACATCACCTTGACCAAAGCATTGGTGGCACCGTACACCGATGCGCCAGAGGTTCCTGAGAAAGCATCGCGGAAGTTGACCAGGGGATCCTTCACTGGGGTATGACCTCCCAGGACGACGAGGCCAGCGATACCAATACTGTTTCGTCAGTCTCGATAAACTAGAGAGATTCGTAGTACACGTACAAGATCAAAGTGACTAGCTTGACGACACCGATAGCATTGGCCACCCAAAGAGACCATTTCGTGTTGAAAGCCAGCACTGGCATAATTAGTCCAGTCCATGACTTTCCCCAGGGCAGAACATACTCAACACAGCCACGGTATATGCCGCCACGGCAACACCTTTTTCTTTCCATGCAGTTGTATCCGCGTCCGCGAGCTTGAACAAATATTCTGCAAGTACTGTAGTACAAACAACATTAGCTCTGAGCATCTACTGCGCGATCAGACATCATACCAACAGCATTACTGCTACTGAATGAGAACAGCACAGTCTGCATCGCAAACACCGTCGGAAAGAAGTATCGCGGTCTGGGATACGCCTGTTCCAGATATACGACTTCCGAGCCAGACCGACTGGGAAAATATGACACGAATTCCATATACACGGAGAGCATGCTCGCCGCCATGAAGAAGCCGATGACCCAGTAGAAGAGACTCAGACCGACAGATCCGGCACCGTCGAGAACAGTAGATGCTTGATACGAGCAGTTAGCATTGTCGTCCACACCCAAAGCTCAACTGGCCTCGGAAAGATGGGAGGAGTAGTACTCACGCGTCGAAAAAACACCTGTTCCAATCATTTTACTCAAGTTCAGGAAAATAACTGTCACCGCACCTACGGAGTATCCCAGAGGTGACTTTGACTCGATCGGAGCACCACTCGCCTCCTGGTACGTGCGCTTGGAGGAGTTAGCACCCCCATCGACCGTATATTGTAGATCGCCATCGTCGATAACACTGAGGGTGTCGCTAGCCTGCTCCGAGGTCGCGCCCGCTTCCTCTGCTTTCGTTGTGAAGGGTAAGAAACCCATCGTGCAGGAGTAAGTGTCGGAAAGTCAAATCTCCGCTCGTAAACAACTATATCTTAGACATACCCTGCAGCTCTAATATAACTCTCTCAACGTCAGCGGACCTGGAACGTTGAGGTGGTACATGCACGATGCTCATTGCGGGATGCAATGGCGTGATTCTTGCCGGCAATTATCATGCATGCTTGGGGTGAAGATGACATGATAAGCTGGATGAGGTGCTTGATTAGCTTCCGATTTGCGGGGAAGAAGAGGCAGGGTTAGTATTGTGTATTTCGGTTTCTGTGGTTGGACAGCAAGAGTGTACCTGCTTTTATGATGGTTGTTGAATGCGAGAACTATATCTGCATTAGTAACTTGGTTGAGATCAAGACGAACCACGGTTGTATATTGGCTGACCTTGGTCATAGCAGGAGAGTAAATGCTTAATTGCAGAGTACATTACAGTAAATGTTCACGGATGCTAGTTCAGTAACTGGAGTTAAGCGTGCCGTGAGGAGGAGATGGATGGAGAAGAGAGGAGGGCGATTGCACGATTGCCGGCAGCGATGACAGCATCTGGCCCGGCCCCCTGCAGCCACTGAATTTGCCCAGGTGTGGCCATCTCGACTTATTCATTGCCGGTTGGCATCTTTCAGGCTGCATTAGTCTGGCCCGATCGGCGCGATAACAGACGTCTGTTATTCTTTGTCCGGGTTTCTCGTAACGTGCCATAGTGGAGGTATTTGCCTCATGTTGTCAGTGCAAAGGTAGGGGCCATCCATCGCTCGCCATTCTTCTGTGCCATTCAATACTTCGTAGATGAACAATATGCTATAAGATCAATTCAACAGATTCTAAGATAATATGACATGGTAGAATAGACAGAAAGAAAAAACAAAGTAACTACTACCGTCGATACTTGCAGGGCATACTTGTATACTCTAAATAGCCATCAGATAACTCCAGTGCCGCTTGTCCTCGATGCGCATATTACCTACTTGACAAAGCAGTAAGGGCACTGCGCCATGTCTTGCTCCGCATCCCGGATACACTCCACCGCTACCGTATACAAAGACCCGCGGCGAATGGCATCATACGCGATGCCAACCACGTCGCCCATCGTAGGGAGGGGCGGTGGCGTCGCTTCGCCATCCGGTGTCTTGGCGGAATCGCTTGGGCGCCAGAGTGTGCCCTCGACTATGAAGGGAAGCTTCAAGTTCTGTCGAACATATGTATACATCTTCCGCGACGCCTCCCCAAGGTAAGGGGTGGCATCTGGACACCTACAATATGCCTCACGTGTCTTGCGATATGTCTCAGCCGCCTGAGAGCCTAGGGTATCTATCCATGATTGAATAATGCCTGGGGAGGAAGTGCTTGGTGGCAATGCCGTAATGAAAATAGGCAGAATGGCGCGAGCGGCTTGATGAAATCGACTGCACGAGTCAACGGACTGTAGCTGTTCCACTTGCTTGGCAAAGGCGTCCCAGGCTTCCTTGGAGAGAGCCAGGAGGTTCCTGCTGGGCACAGCGTGAACTTGGAAGCTGTCGCTGAACAATTTCATAAAGTCCTGTTCTAGAGTTCGCATGAACTGGATATTGATCACACGGAGGTCGAGAGCCTGGCAGATAGCCACGAGATGGGCAGCTGCCATTTGCGACAAGACAGCAACCGCGTCCAAGGTGTAGCGACTCGATATCAGCGCGAGCGAGTTCAAGGCCTGATTTCCCATTTCGGCTGTCTGAACGTGGCTCCCGATAGGATTTGCGAGGAATCCTAGCTCCGACTGTAGCGCAGCGATCATGATATCTACACCTTTGAACGTGAAGGACACGCTAGGCTCGTCGGCAGACAAATTAGGAGGTAATCCGTTGTTCTTGGATGAATCAATCAGCTCAGTGCATTGCGCGTAGAGCATACGGCCCATGGATTGAACGGCCAGCCTGGTCTTCTCCATGGCGCTCGTGACTGACTTCGCTTGGAAATTGCCACCGTGTAGGATGCGAGCATTATCACCAGCCGTATCAATGAGTGGGTTGTCCGTTACCGAATTCAGCTCCATCGAGATCTGCTGATATGCTAGCTCCAAGTCTTCAAGAAGCGGACCCATCCATTGCGCAGATGTGCGAATCGAGTACCGATCTTGTCGTAGGCTTCCCTGTCCGAATCCATCCCCGTCATTGAGCAATTTCGAGTTGGAAAGAAAGTTCCACAGATTACTGGCAGCCGTCGTTTGTCCGGGATGAGGGCGAACTCTGGCGAAAAACGGATCGAAGCTTTCGCTAGTACCGTGCAAAGCTTCGACACTCATTGCTGCAAGGATTTGACTCAAAGCAGCGAGGCCAAGCGTTTCATGCAAAGCCAGGCCACCCACGGCTGCAGAGGTCGCCGTTCCGTTCACTATTGCCAGGCCTTCTTTCGCATCCAGACAGACAACTGGAATTGAACTCTCTTTGAGGGCGACATCAGCCCCTGTCACTTGGCAACCGGAGTTTTGACCACGCTTCCAAACATGGATAGATGGGTGCCCTTGCATTGCTCCGCCGATGTACGATAGTGGGCTGAGATCACCAGAGGCAGATATACTGCCTCTCAGCGGAACTCGGGGCGTGATATGTTGCTCGATCATCTGGAGCAGCACGTCCAAGACGGACTGCCGGATGCCGGAATATCCTGAAGCAAGGCAGTTCAATCGGATAATCATGGTTGCTCGGGTCCAAGACTCCGGCATGATGGTCGCGGAAGTTGGGTCGTCCAGGGGCAGGACATCCTCTTTTTGATTCTCTGCAAGGACCGGGCTTGATCCGTCTAATTTAACACCAGCCTGGAGCATCTGCAGTAAATTCTCTTGAAGCTTGTTAACGGCATCGGTTGTTGTATCGGCACTACCACCGAAACCCGTATTGACGCCTATAGCATGTGAATATCCCTCCACTGATGCAACGGAAAAGCAAGGGCTAACCGTAAATTAGCTCCCCGTCCGCCAAATGTTTCCTCAACACCGCTTCCGACCGCTGCACTTGCTTGCGGGTGTTTTGTGAAAGCGAGACGCGTTTTCCATATCTAACAGCGTGTTAGCGGCCCAACAACAGCTTCCAGATTTCCCCAACTGCATGGAGCATAATAAGAAAAGACGACGTACCGTGCACCAGCCACGACGGTGGCCAAGTCCAGAGTTTTGCCATCCAGATCGCGCCCAATATCGTTGGAGGAGAGGGCGTTGTTAAGGGCGGTCCAATGGTGGATAAGTAGAGTATTCATTCTTCAGACACTTTGCATGTCCAGAGACAATATCTTTAGTACTTAAAGAAATATTGAGGATGCGCTGGTTGAGTTCGAGAGAGTCGGGCTAGCGCTTGAATATATATACTATTGGAGGTTACACGTCAGATGGAACACGTCGACTCCATAAATTGGAAGGGGTTGCCGATTACCTTACCACAAGGAGCTCCCCACAAGACACATTCCAGTGCTATGCGTGTCTGATACACTGAGAAGAAAAGTGATAACAACGCCGTCATACAAGGAAGATCGAACTGAGAAGTTGTGATACACGATCTAGATAGCTGGAAACGTGGACATATAATCATCACGGATCGGCAATAGATCTCCGGGCCGTGGGAGCAAATTGTAAGATAGATCTCAGACGCGCGTGGCAGTGTGGTATTGGCGCCATCCCTGCAAGCTAGCCAGGAACAGTCTGCAGATGTGCTCCAAACAGACAAATACTGGACGTCATAGGCTTTCTAGCCTATAATATACTAAGTGCGACATGGATTGTTGGGCCTGGACTGCCGCACGGTCCCTGAAGCTCGGTAGCCTGGCTTAGAAGCCAAACAAACAAGAGCCTGAGCCGATTTGAACAGCGCAGTCACGTAATTACTAGAAGCATGGTGATCGCGAAAGATAGATCAGTCAGTAGTTTCGATGGCTTGAACAAGTATCGGTGAGTAGGAAATTGTTCCGCAAGACGCGTGTAGATGACAAGCAATGGAGAACCCATTGGCCACAGAAGCGCAGCCATAGACTGCAGCCTCACCATATCATCATTATCATCGGAGATATCACTAATGACGGCATGACCTCAAATAGAAGAACACGCATGCTGAATAAACGCATTCTTCAACTTCAAACCGAAAGGAAAATAAAGTTACCGAAAGGTGGAACAGAACCGCCTTCCTGGTCCCGTGATGGCGATAGGGAAAGATTATTTAGCGAGTAGTAGTACTGGAAGTAGCGGATGATCTAGACCTTCAACTAACATGCCACGTCCTTACTTCAGCTTGCTCCAATCGACATTCTCAACCAAGTTTCTGCAGACGAACCCACTCGGTCATGCCTTGTTCTTATAGGTTATTGGTCTCGCGACTGTAGCACACTGTGCAACCCCTACTGTGAACCTCAGCCATGGAGTGTGGCGATCGGATATACTTCGTTTGACATCATTTGGCAGACAAGTATGGGGATCAACGGAAACTTCTTCAGTGATTTCATTATCTGGGAAATCGCGCCTCCTTGCCTGGACCTCCTGTCTGATTGGGCTCATGGCTCTCGGAAAGAGAACTCTAAGTTGGGACCCCTGGCCATTCAGGGGAAGGATCTGTACGGTACTTACTGTATACTTCCCGTGAAGATTATTCTCAGGGAGGAGACTGGTGGGGGAGGATTCCATCTCCGAACGAACAGTTGGCCGTCATCATGGGATGAGAACTTGGCCATGGAATGCATGTTACGGCTACAGTAAGCAATCGGCTTGACGAGTTAAACTTCAAATCTCAGTATTTTCACAGTCATGACCTGTACTGTGGTATCTGCCCTGCAGCTTCAGTACCGAGTGTAGACGGCATCGCCCGCAAATTATTAATACATCCAATTAGTTTTCCTCCTTCCCATTTACCCCCAACAAATACTTAGTAATGAAGCATCAAGCCGATGATGATGATGTTGATGATGTTGTGATGTTTGGACTCCACCGAACGCCTTCTAAGACGATGACCAAAACATTCAAAACCCCCAAGGTATATGGTTAAAGAAAGACAGATGCACGCTATGCAGCAACAGATCAAGAAATAAAGAAGGAAGCGATGCCTGTATCCATGCGATGTGACAATATTTGACAAAGGAAAATGATGAACGTAGATCGACGGGTCATGTACTTTTTTGTTCCAAAAATGAAAACAAAAAAATGGAGATTGTATGCACGGTGTATGAGACAAAGGAAATTGATGTGAGTAGATGTGGGGGGAGGGAGTCAATAGGTCAGCGATCGAGATTGAGCACACATGACACAAAGGAAAGTGCACATTAAGATCGTTATCTTCGTAGTTCCTGCTACAAGCCTCAATGCTTCAAGGACGGCGTAGCTCCTCAAGCGATTAGAAAAAAATGGGGTGTGCATGTCTCGATCGGGACCTTGGTGGGTAGGAGGTATAATGCGAAGAACAACAACTTAGTCGTTCACCATGTCATCCAAGGCCATTTTGCGCCGCTTGGCTGGTCTGTTGCCCTCGGTGTCCGCCTCGTTCGTTGATGGGTCATCGGAGGGGGGTACAAGCGACATGTGCATTGCGTGTCTCTCTGAAGTTGACGCAGGTCCTAACTGCCGAGGGACGGGCTCCCCATACCCCATGTCAGATGCGGCGTGTCGCATTTGACTGCTAGGCGACAGTGGGTCAATGAAACTATGCGAAGGCATTTGTTGCCGGTGCTCCTGCTGGAGAAACTCTTCTCGTGTCCGCGGCGACCAAGCTCCTGGGTACGGATCGCTCAGGCGATGCCCTTGCGACGCCGAGGCCGGTGTTCCCATCGTGGGAGGGTAAATGGGAGGAAGCCTTACTGGCGATTCCAAATAGCCTTCCCGTGGATCTCTCGACATGGGAGATTCTCCCATTGGCATCCGATTCGACATCCGGGCGCTTTCTGGATAGGGCGAAATTGGAACAAAGGACTGTTGATACTGGGGCGGCGTGGTTGTAGGATTCATGCCTTGATGTGTGTAAGATGATAGCGGTCTTCCCATGCCCATGGGCATCCGTCCCGCTCCCAATGTAGGGTTGTACCCAACAGGCATCGGGACATACCCGGGTGGAGAAGCCGCCGTTATGGACTGTGCAGAGCCAGAGGAAGAAAACCGTCTGTGCCCAACACTCCTCTGCATTATTGACGGGTCTATGGCCTGAGAGTATACGGGAGCGGCCCATCTCTGTGGATGTCCAGCCGACGCTCTCATGGCCATGGCGCCCGTCTGCGCCCCGGGTATCTGAAGATCTGTCATGGGGCGAATCTCACGCGAAGATGTAGCTCTGTGGAGGGTACGTCTTGATTGGGGGCCGTGCTGGTCTCCCTGTGTCGCTCGATTGTCCATATGAGCTGCATAGGTTCTGAGCGATGCTTCTTCCGCCTTCAATGGCGGTCTTCCTCGCTTCTTGTGCGTAACATCAACACAGGTGGCCTGCTCATGTAAGTAATAGATCATAAAATAGCAGTGCGAATGAATCCGCTGCCTTTTCTTGGGGGCATCCAGAGGTTCAATGCTATCCCTTCAATTACAGATGGGCCAGCGACTAAAGAGATAAGATAATACTCACTTCTTTCCCTGACAGAACGCATCTTCGACATGGCCGTGCCGGATCGCACCCCAGGTGCTTCTTCTTACAATTTACGCATGCTGATGCAACATGGGCTTTGGTGCGTCGAGTGGGCTTTTGCGGCAAGGCCCGAGCCGTTGTACCGGGAGGAGACGTTCCAAAGGAGGGTTGCGCATAAGCTGTTGGCGTGGCTTGTGGGATGCCCTGGCCTACCAGCGATGGTGGAAGTCGCGATGAGGCGAAGGCGTCGCCCACCGAAAAGGATTGTCGCAGCACTTCGTCGGCTGAGGCCGGGGCCACACGTTGGGTCACAGACTCGTGAGTGGTGACGGCGCCAGCAGGTCCTGGAGGCAGGGCCGGTCCCGACAACCCCGCGGATACAGAGGTTGCAGCGGTCACGGTTGTCGCGGCTTGGGGCAGCTCTGGATGTCCAGGGCGCCTGACGGGTCCAGAAGTGTCCAGCGGGTCGTCTGCTGGAACCGAACCGGACATAGAGCGAGGGAGAGGCAGATCCCGTGGGGGATATCGACGAGCATTTGTCGACCGAGCCAAATTCAACGGCAGCCGCTCCGGGCCCGGATCAAACCTGGGGTGTCCAAACTCTGTAGCGATGAAGGAAGAAGGAGGAAGGACTAATGATTGCATCTGGTAAACCTTGGTCCCGTTGACAATGGAATCACTGGGGGGAGGATGGGTTCACAAGAGTGGAAGGCGATCTGGTTCGAATCTTAAAGTAGGCAACATAGTATCTGGTCCTCAGGGCCCTTTTTGATTCTTCAGTTCGTATAGTACTATCCTTGGGGGTTGCGGTGTGTTGTTCAGTTGCCAGTCATCATTGAAACCTCACGCTTGCAGGTCCGGGAGGAGCACAGGGAGCTTATAATCAGTCAGTTAAGGATCACTATTGGAGGAGTCAGAAACTAGGATGCGTCGATCAGCAGAGGGAAGCCAGATCGTGACAGCAGTTTTCCATAGCTTCGATGGTCCCCATCCTGGGATGATTTATTGCAGCATGGTGGGCGATCACTGGGGCCCAGGGAAAATGCACGGAATGGTCATGGGCGAAAACAAAAAAAGCAATAAATCAGAAAGCAAAAAGCCAGCAGCCAGACAAGAAGCAGCAGCAAGAAGAACCAAGTTAGATGCAAATAAATTACACCATTTGGGCGTACCTTACCTTTCAGTACACCGATGAGCGTGTAGGGCTTAATTCTTTTTTTATTTTATTCTATTCTATTTCTTTCCTTTTTCCCTTTCTTGAATTTGTTTCTTTTTATGATTTCTTCGCTATTTATTATTTTCCTTTTCCTTTTCTGACTTACTCAGTTTTCCTGTCCATCTCTTCCCCCTCTTTCCTCTCCAAGGAAAATAATGGGGGGGGTTTTTTTCCCTTCTTTATTAATTCCCTCTCCAATAATCTCGTATTATTTCTGCCTTTCTTTTTCTTTGTTTGCTCGGATAAGATTTTTCTGAATAATTCAGTCGAGAGGTAAGAAGTATGAACTGGCCCAACCCTCCCGAACAGCCAAAATCGCGGAACGGTGAACTATACCGGAAAGTGAGGCGTAAAATCCCGATGGGATCTCACAGTCTGTTACCAACACACAGAGGGAAGAGATGTCAGAAATTGAATATAGGAAATAAGATAAAATGAATAAAAGAATCAAATTAAAGATGGGTCAAATCAGAATATTACAAAATGGGGGCAAAATCCGAATGATCGAATTGGGAAGGGGAAACATTCACTAATAGGAGGTTTTTGCTGGGACCCGACGCCGCTGAAGTACAAGTCTTCAACGGCCAAGGCAGTTGGCGATTCCAAGGGGAACAGAGCGAAGGAACCCGGCTGGGCGGTCTAGTTCCCCCGAGACGTGGGCCTCATCGAAAAAAGGCCTAAAATGGAAAAATAAAAAGAATTAACAAAAGAATAAAAAAGAATAATGGAGAAAATGTGATTACAGATTAGTGGCCCCCCTCCTCTTCTGCGTCATTGCCCGCAGCTTGTGACAAGGCTTATA
This sequence comes from Aspergillus eucalypticola CBS 122712, assembly GCF_003184535.1. Lineage (NCBI taxonomy): Eukaryota > Fungi > Ascomycota > Eurotiomycetes > Eurotiales > Aspergillaceae > Aspergillus > Aspergillus eucalypticola. The sequence goes on from NW_020290278.1 coordinate 301,547, forward strand.
CCTCAACGCAGAAAGTAAGTAATTCACCCTGAAAGGGAGAGAGAAAGAAGGAGAAAGCCTTGTTTGCTTGGTCGACCGGCCGTAGTGGGAAATCAGAGTGGGTAAAGTGGTGGCCAGTGCAACCCCGACTAGCAGCCGATAGACCTGATCTCCATCATGGTAGTAGATCTTAAATGGGGTAAATGTATCTCAGGCTCCGTCGAGTTTGGAAATATGTGAGTATGGAGATTAGTGAGGTTCGGAGAAACGAGTGATATCAATGCTCCGGAAGGAAGAGGGGATGGGGGGGTTCCGGCTTCGATGGGTTCCCACCAACATGGTGATGAATGACTGAATGACTATGGAGTACTGTATCTTACTTCTCCACTTAACTATCCTGTGCTGGTTGAGATTTAGCTAGGAGGATGTTCTTCCATTATTAGTGGATATTTTTTTGATTCTTCTGTTCCCCCTGATCATCCTAGCCTGATCATTAATTATCATTGGGTGATCTTCTAACTGTTCAGTGTCTTATGGTAGACCATCTTTCCCTTCCTGTTCGCTGAGCAGGAGTTCCCGCCGAGGAAGTGAAGGGTTTGCTGGTCCTGTCCGGCCTGCTGGATCAGAAGCAGTGGCTTGCATAAGATGGGCCATTGGGACTGGATGCCGCTGTCAGTGACACCCACCTAAAAAGGGTAAAAAATGAATCCTAGATGGGGAGAAGGAGGAGGAGAAAAAGGAAGAGGGGAAGCTGGAACTGGAACTGGCACTGGGACTGGGACGAACACCGGCCAGTAAAGAAGAAGATCGACTCTTTTCTTTTTCTTCCATTTTTCCTACCTTTCCCTTTTGCGCCTTTTCTATATTTTTATTTTCCCCTTTCCGATTAGTCATTTCTTTCTTACTTCGTTTCGGTTTGAATTTATTTTATTCTATTTTATTTATCCATATGTATAATATTTTTCTTATTCACACAATTTACTCTTATTTGTATTTTCCCTTCTCATCCTTACTATCTCCTCCATATTTAGTGCCAATCAGCGAGCCCGGAAGCAAGGCGAAGGGGGGAGCCACGGATCGACATGGACGCCCGCCCGCGGCGCCCATTGCCAATAGTCCGCTCGGTAGAATTGGGAGGGGAGGGAAGTGGACATTCCGTCCCCAGTTTGACACGCGCTACCGAATGAGGACGGAGAATGAACAACTGCGCTGCCAGTATTTTTAAGCTCATTCATCAATTGCATTGGGCGGGTAAAACCCAAAAGGTGACGGTGTGTGTATTTCTCTGTGTATTTTCCCTGTGTACCCATCCCACCCTCCTACCCCCCCCTTCAAACCCCGTGATTCAGGATAAGACTAAGGAGAATGAATGATGTCCTGATCCTGCTAGACTGGTGAGAGCGCCCAAGTCTCGGTCTTTCCATACCGTTTGGTTTGATTCGGGTGGTTCTTACGCTACCTAGTAAGTAGTAGTATTCCGTAGTCTTGATTCTTTTCTTTTTTGTTGGAGGGGGGGGGGGGCGGCGGTCGTCTTCCTTCTCTTCTCCCCTTTTCTCTTTCTTGTAGGAAGGAAGAACCAAGATCCAACAGTCACGGTGTGTTTAGATCCCGACTGAAAATTGGAGTATGAACTGGGTTTAAAGGAGAGAAAAGAACGTGGTCATCTCGGAATCTCTCCAGTGATGATGTTTTTCACTTTGCCTGCTTTCTTTCCCCCCACTTCCTCCTCTTGCAAGTCTCCTCTAGTATTATTCTGCTTCCCCTCATACTGTATTTTTGGGATGCGCGTCTCATAATTGGGGGCCAATACGCACCAATAATATTGGTTTATCTGCTTTTATTCACCTGCTTACGTCGTTCTCTTCCCCTCTTGAGATCAAGGTTAGTATATACTCCGGTCAGGCGTGTGCCGGAAATCGCGCTTCAAGGCAACCCCATTCCCTTCCAGGGCCGACAGGACAACGATAGAATAGCCGCACTGCAGCCTGCTCTGGAGTCTAGTCTCGGTCATCGGACGCCATGTTTCTTTTGCTAGGGCTCGAGTACGCCTGCGAGGTGCATAGCTGATATCAAATCGACGTGTTGTCACTCACATGGCTGACCGTTCGCGTGCCGTGCAAGGGATGAAGAACGCTATGAAGACATGACCAATGTAATGCCTCGCGAGGCCTCTGAGGGAGCCTCCTTGGGGGGTTCCAAGCTCCTTAATCGGGGTTGGACAGTAGGATTGTGCTACATATTGGGGCTTCAATGAATAGACGCCAGCTCAATAGCCCGAACCACTGGATTGAGAGCCCGCAATTCTCCGTGTGGTTTCTGCAATAGGTTATGCTGGGTCCCACCCACGCAGCGTTAATACGGAGTGGATTAACGGGTGTGGGTGGGTGTGTGTGTGTGCCAGTTCAGGAATGTATGTGCCACATTATGCCAGCGCCGGTCTGGATGGATTCGGCCGGTCGGCTCTTGGGGCCCTGCAGGCCAAACCCCGGCAAACCTATGGTTGATCATGATTCAGTCCCAACATAAGAATTGGTTAAGCGTGATAAACACCGGAATTGGTGGCTGAGAAGTAGAAAGTCCGCGTTGGGATGCAAGAATGCTCTAACCGCTCTTGCCATTAGGCTGTCACTTCAAGCATACTAGAGCGCGGAAGCGTCGGTCTAGACTAGACTGCATGGTGGTGAGAAGCACGAACAGGGGGAGGCAGATCCCACACACAATGTCCAGCCACAGTGTCGAGCTCTCATCCAACGCGTCCTTATTGTCCGGGACATGCGAATAAACCACGGTGATGCTTGCTTCCAAACAAGATGTGGCTGCAGCAACAGCGCCCTGGCCAGTGGAACGACCGTGTACCCCAATGGTTCAATCACCTGAGCGCCGGAAATTTTGCCAGGGGGCCCCAGTGTCGGTGATGGGTAAAAAAGTTGAATGGCCCCCTCGGATGATCTGACCCTTGGGATGAACGGAAAGATCCACCTGGATTCGCCGAGCACAGAACACGGAACAAGGCGCGTGGGCGAAGCAAGAGGAACCACTTTGGATGGCTTTTTTTTTGACAACGGTTTTTCCCATGGCATATGCCATGAAGCGTTAGCAGGCTGGTGTATCACCCACAATGGGATTTTCATTTACTTTCCTTTTTCTTTCCCTTCTCTTGTCTGGTTGCCGCCCACCCCCCCTTTTCCTTCAGGTCTAATTGTTGCAATTACTCCTTTGGGTTGGCCTGGACTGACCCAGCGGGAATGTTATCTGGAGTCCTGCTTAATACCGAGTCACGATACAATTTTGGGGCCGGTCCACGGGAGCCACTTGCGGGGAATTTCTCAGGTTAACGTTTTGGGCTACCATATGACAGCACCGTCCCTAGCCCCTCCCAAGCGCCATCATGGATCAATCCGAGCTCGGAGACAAAAATTGGGACCGGAAATCATTTCAGATGAGAGATGATCCCCCTAAACCATCCTCCGTCCTCAGCAACAAAAAGACATAGCACAGACGCATTTATTGTGGGCGGCTATGGCAGTTGGTTGGCAGTAATGGCACATACTTTCTAGTATGCGGGAGGCCCGCAAGGGATTTGATTGTACAGCCTAACTATCTCAATCCACTCAAATTACGCGCTAGGACAGACGGGCGGTTCGGTTCTGGCTGTTTCTCGCTGGAAGGGAAGCTGCCAGCACGATGGATCTGCTCATTAGGGGCCGATGACTGCCAATAGTTCAAGCGACCGCGTCCCCATCCTTAGACTCAATGGGGTAAGGGGCAAAGCCATGAAGGATGATGCACCATGCACTATGCAGGCTGGACGCGTACGGAGAGATAGCTTAGTCTGCCACTATAATCACGATCCCCGCGTTCCCCCGGAGAGGTAATACTGGCGAATGCTCGAGCTTTCAGCTCACCCACCCGTACGAGATTACAATGGGAGAGTCTCCACGCAGTGGGATTGTTCCAATTGCTAGTAGACTTGAGTGTTGGTGTTTAGCTGAAAACTGCGAAGGAAGCAGATCTGCCATTTCCCCATTGGGGCTTAGCTTGGCCAGGGCCACACCAACCCGATTGGGAAACACGCAGTGCCTGACGAGGCAACGATTGGCGCCCATTATTTGTCATCTGCTCGAGGCTCAAACAGACTATCGCTCGGACTACTGACGCCGCACCGATACTAACTCGGCTCTAATGATAGCTAGGTACTTATCACGCCAGCTATCGATCTATCTATATCGGTGCTGGAGCTGAGCGGGAGTTGATGGAGCTGAGCGGGAGTTGATGCTGGACCAGCATCCGACTGCAGTCCTCATTTGCTCAGACAACTCGGCTGAGAATGCCTTCCAATCTCTGGTCACCCACTTCGATGTGACCGCCTGACTCATGGCGGATCATCTTAAGACATCAACGGGCGGAATACACACTAAACCAGAGACTAGAGCGGAGAAGGAAAGCCGAGAAGCTCAGACACGGAAAAGCTAATCCAAAAATCACCGGTGTTGACCATCGCTTCATATGGCGATCAGTCTGGTTGCACATCCGACCTCACACAACAACTGCTAGTACGTGTCCGGGCTACACAAGGATATGATTTAATTTTCCGAGAAGGGTCTTCCCGAGAGGGCCCTAGCCATGCTTGGTTTGCGCAGAGCGACACGAGGAGCAATGATCACAGCAGACGCCTAGAGTTGTCTCTGCAACGCCTCGGATATAACTGCTTCTTGCCAACCCGACCCGAGTCATGGGACATCGTGATACGTATCTTTTCTGTTCCGTTCCTTTGGATTGGGCTACATTGTACATTTTATTCGATCTCCGTCTAGGCGCGCGGATATGGTAACAGCACAGCAGTGTTGCGTGATAGTTCAATCCGAATCCCCATATCGCTGTGTAGAATCCTCAGATCACGGCGATCACTTTTTCTGCGCTTCACACAGCTTGCGTGTAGTATAATCTACGACCAAGTCATGATTTTAGGGAAAAAAAAGGTAAGGGGGCATTGCCACATTGCCAACGATAACAACGTACATAAACAACTGACGCAAGATCTAGTCGAGCCAGACAATACGATCCGCCATTCGATGGACACTCGCTCTTCACCGAGGTACTGGGCTTCGGGAGTGCATACTCCGTACGTGTTGACGGCGCTTTGAGCGGACCGAGTGAAAGAGCCACCGTAACGCGGATTGCAGCGACACGACTTCGGAATGACCTTGTACTTCTCTTGGTCCCGGCTTACGATGCTTCGGAGAAGAGAACCAATCAGCCTAGCCTCGTTGCTGGCACGGTGGGTTGCGTGATCTCCAGCATGCCAACGGAATAAGTCCTCCCAACGATATCGACGTGGCGAGTATGAATGCATCATCATGGCGGCTGTACATGGTATCTCATGCGCTCAGTGTGGCTGCTGTGGAACGTGCTGTAGCTACGTGCCCCGTGACAGCCCCAGTGAGGGCAAGTTAGTGCTGCGTATGAAGTACGCCAGCTAGGAGCGGCACCTCCCTATCGAAAACTGCAAGCTGGGCGGACGTGATTGTCTGCGCGAGTCAGCAGTTGCGTAGGAAAACTTTGACAATCTTTGACGGAGCGATACACGGTGACCGCGTTGACTTCAGCCTTGGCAGTGGCACTTATCTAGTCTACCGGGAGGCCAGATTTTGCGAGCGACATGGCTGCATGACGGACGTTGAGGCGGGCAGCCTGTGCTGCGTTACAGAGTGACCAGTCATCTGCATGGGGCGTTGATGTTGAGCACGTCCGATAATGGCAAATTCAGCAGAGTGTCGGTGAGGATATGACGAGTATTGTTGTGAGTTACCCAGTCTGACTTCAAAGTGTCCGCTCCTTTAACTTTGGGCATTCCGCTTCCTAAACGCTATTTCAACTTTTTCTCCTTTGGGTCAGTCAAAGCGATCCCTTATCGGAACGGTCCGTGAAGAGCGCCATTGCTCGCTCCACCAGCGATGGAAGGGGCAGTCAATTATTGACAACGGAGGTAGATCCTTCCATGTCTGCATATTAGACGGCACTTGAAAGCTCCCTATCTCCCTGGCCCGTGCCCTGCTACGGGGTGAATACTCCGTCTGAAGCAGGGTAGATTATCAACAGACGGCCAGTGATTATGGCTGTTCTATAGCGGCCTGATATGAGGCTTAGACATCAGCCCATTGTAAATTGCGACTGATCTGCACTGATACTGCTGAAGTACTAGCTGTGTATCTGCCAACTTAGTATAGTCTGTTAGCAGATATGTCAATCGATAGAGATCATCATACCTGGACTCACTATTATTATGCCAAGTCAATCGACTCTTCCATAACACCAGTCTGTTTCGCAATGACCACTTCCTGAAATATAACGGTGCGGGTTACCTCTGCTAGTTCAACGCACTAACAGAGCCCAGTTGTGAGCTGCACTAATAGCAAGAGAGCCCATTGTGATGTACTCCCCAGTAGTATTATGCCACAGGTGCTCAATCAAGCCCAGTATAGTTGATCATCGAAAGCTTTCTAGATAGATACTTCAATTCCAGTGTCAGGCGTAAACCAATAATCATCAGATACAGTGTTTGTTCTGCGTCGATCTACACTCCCTACCAGCGTATCCAAGCCACTTATCTGCCATCTTGTTGGCGGCAGGTTATTCTACTGGCATTCCCGTTGATTCATGCTTTACTCATGATATATCTTTCTGATATTGGGCATCCCTCAGGGCTTGGTTAGTATCACTCAACCACTAGCCTTTCAGCTAGAGCGTAGACTTACTAGGAGGTATGAGGTGTTCAGTGTTCTAACAGTTATGAATTTCATTGGTTCAAGTAGATATAAATACCTTTCTCAGTAGACTAGTACCTGATTGGACTTGTGTTATAAAGCATCTTGTAAACACATGATATGCCATTGATAGACACTCTATGATATACCTATAGACGCAATTGTATACCAACCCACATCACTATACACTCCACTACAACTATACCCTCATCTCTAATACACTCTACAGCCAACATCAACATAGTAACATACCAAGTACTACATAGTAACAACCCTAATCTCCCCCTCCCCCCTCCCGACCCTCCAATGATTACTCCACCTCACCACCTCCTCCACACACCCCTCAACCACCCACCCCCACTTCCTCAGAAACCCCGGCGTCACCTCCCAACTCTCCCTACAATGCGGCTCGCCCCAAACAATCCACCCATTTCTAGCATTTTCCGAAACCTCACCATCATCACCGTCATCCCCATCAACCTCAACCACCACCCTTCCCCCAATCCTCCCATTCCCATCCCCCTTCGAACCACCATCAAACAATTCCCACCCCTCCATAACATACCCCCCCACCAAATCCCTCACAAACTCCCCATGATCAAAGCACATTTCCCACTTGATCAGATTCTCGCGCATCCGCGGCCACGGTACGAGATCTATCCACGAGTAGTGGGTGAGGGTTCGTTGGGAGGGTGTCGGGAAGAGGGATGCGGGGATAGGGGAGGGACAGGTGTTGGGGATGGTGATGGCGTAGATGGGGAAGATGAGGCCTTCGTGGATGAAGTGGATGGATGAGTTGGGGGTTGGGCCGGGCAGGAGGGCTGTGGAGTGGTTGTACAGGAGGGTTTTGTTGGTGTAGAGGGCGCGGAAGACATTGTGGGTTATTAGGTGGAGGAGGTGGTCGGGGGGGATACTTGGTGGGTTGGGTGTGGATGATAGGGTATAGTTTTGGGTATTCAGAGAGGGTTGAAAGGGGGTGTGTGAGTGGTGTTTGGTTAGTGAGGTTGATAACGATGATGACGATGATGATGGCGATGTCTCGTGTTCTGAGACTCGCCAGCGGTGGACGCTGTATGGACGGGTGGGTTGGTCTTTGTGTTGCTGGTAAGTGTTTTTGAGGCGCAGACCTGGAGGGGATTGTTAGTTTGGTGGATTGTATTCGATTGAGGGATACTCACGACGTGCTCGCTGGTTTACTCGGTTCTGAAGCTTCTTACGCTGCCGTTTCTCGTCTGCGGGTGTAGATGACGGCATCGTTGAGATAGGTAGATTTGTCAGCTGGGGAGGGATTTCCAATATCCAAGAAGTCTGTAGAATCTCCTTGATCTTCCCTCTTCGTATATATCACGAAGAGAACTAGATCCGAAAAGGCAATAACGGTCAGCCATGAAGTCAAAGGAAGATGAAAGCCAGATGATGGCCCCCGTCAAGCTAACCTGAATAGGCAATAATGTCAGCCATTACTTCTGCCTGGATTGTTATAGATTTCTCTTTCTGCATCATTGTCAACCTGGCAGAAAACAATATAAATATGCTGTTGTTCTCAATCAAAATGTAGTATTATTATCACGCATCAACCACACTTTCATATTTCTCAAGTTCTCATCAAACATGTCTTACACTGCCGTCCACGCCACCCCCAAGGGCCCGGGTGATGCCCGACCCACAGCCCTTCAAATCGTTCAAGACAACAACATGCAAGATCAGCTCAAAGGCAAAGTCGCTGTCGTGACGGGCGTCTCCTCCGGTCTAGGAGTCGAGACTGTCCGCGCCCTCGCTGCCACCGGCGCAACACTGTACCTGACAGCCCGGGACCTGAGCAAAGCGCGCACGGCCCTAGGCGACATCTTCCAGCCGGAGAGAATGGAGCTGGTGCAGATGGACCAAGCCTCGCTAGCTAGCGTGCGACAGGCCGCAAAGCTCATCCTGTTCAAGACAAATAAAGTGAACATCCTCATCGGCAACGCGGGGATCATGGCTGTGCCGGACCTCCAGCTCACCGAGGACGGGTACGAAGTGCACTTCGCGACGAACCACCTCGCCCACTTCCTGCTGTTCAATCTGCTCGAGCCGGCCCTGCTGGCGGGGAGTACTCCCGAGTTCCATTCACGGGTAGTTCTAGTCTCGAGTTCAGGACATCGCGTGCATGGGATCAACGAAGCGGATAATTATCATTTCCAGAAGGGGGGATATGATCCGTTGGTTGCGTACGGACAGTCCAAGACGGCCAATATCTATACGGCGAGTGAAATCGAGCGGCGGTATGGAGGGCAGGGGCTGCATGGGTTGAGTTTGCATCCTGGGATTATTGCTACTGGGTTGGGGAGGTATCTTTCGGAGGAGCAGATTCAGGCGCTGTTGACTGATGAGACGGTGGGTAGGGTCGCGAAGAGTACGGAGCAGGGTGCGGCGACTACGCTGTGGGCTGCTGTGGGGAGAGAGTGGGAGGGTAAAGGGGGGAAGTATTTGGCTGATTGTGCGGAGGCAGAGGATGGAGAGTATGATGGCAATGTTGGGAGGTCGATTCTGAGTTATACGTATTGGCCGGAGGGAGAGGAGCGGTTGTGGAGAGATTCGTTGGCGATGGTGGGATTGCATGATTAGATGAGTTTATTTTGCAGTGATTATGTCGTTGTCTCAGTTGTTTCTACTAATTAATAGTTAGCATTGCAATCAATCACTCCACTCTTTTATTTCTCAGACTTATGATCGAGTATATTTACGAGATGATATAGTAACCATCTGACAGTCTCCCGATAAGAAACGGCCCCCAAACACAGTCAGCTCACCCCATTCCTCTAATCAATTCAGCCACACGCTAATCATCCTTCGACCCAGTTCAGGCTACAGCCTCATCATGTCAGAGCCAGCGAATGTACATAAAGCTGTCTACTCCCTGCTTTTTCCTTTTCCCCTCATGCATACTAACTACACCTACTCTACACATACTACTACTAAGAATCTCACCATGACAAACATGAAGCCCATTACAGTCTGGATAACCCGTACGTTCCATCCACTAATATTATCTACTATCCTCATATACTAACAATATTCTTCTTTAATAATGTATAGCTTCCGGTCCCAATCCCTGGAAGGTCAGTCCCCCACAGCACTCACACATACCATTCCACCTAATTAATAAACTGCTACTACTACTACTACCAGGTCATCGTCATTCTCGAAGAACTCAATATCCCCTACAAAATCAACTCCTTCGACTTCGAAGACGTCAAGAAACCCCCATTCATCAACATCAACCCCAATGGCCGTGTACCGGGTATGTGTCCATCCCATCATCCCCTCACTATTACCCCACACTATACCTCCCCCTCACGGCAGCCCAACCATATACCACAACACCACGATAGTATAAATTTAATTTAACTTACCAAATAACTAATAAAAATACAGCAATCCAAGACCCCAACACCCCTTCTCCCACTGATCCTAACCACCCCTTCACCCTCTGGGAATCCGGCGCCATAATCCAATACCTAATCGACCGCTACGACCCGGCCCACAAACTCTCCTTCCCACCGACCAACATCCCCGAGAAACATCTTCTAAACCAATATCTTCAGTTCCAAATGAGTGGGCAGGGACCATATTATGGGCAGTGTGGATGGTACACCCACCCCTTCTTTCCCCACAATCACCATTCCCATCCCCTGTTGAATGTGTTGTTAAATGTGTATAGGTTCTCCACCCTCTCCCCCGAAAAACTCCCCACCGCCATAACTCGCTACCAGACCGAAGTGCACCGTATCCTATCAGTGCTCAACACCATCCTTACGGGGAAAAATTGGCTAGTTGGTGAGCGATGCACGTACGCGGACTTGGCTTTCCTCCCGTGGAATTGTCAGTTGGGGATGTTGATTCCGTCCGATGACGATGAGGATATACTGAGCCCGTATCCGTGGGTCAAGGCGTGGCAGGAACGGATGGAGGCGAGGGAGTCGTGGAAGAGGGCGATGGTGTTGAGGGAGAAGTTGATGAGGGAGCAGGGGTTGGGGAGTAATGGGATGCCGGTGGGGGTGAGGGATATTGGGGAGTATGAGGAGGTTATGAGGAGGAGGGAAGAGGGGGAAAGGGTGGATGAGGAGGAGGGGGTGTTGGGGTGTGTTGGTGTTGGTGTTGGTGGTCAGAGTATCAGGGGTGCTCAGGAACAAGGGAAACAGGGAGAGAAAGAAGAAGAAGAGGATGAGGAGAGGTGGGATGAGCAAACGGGGGTGATGGGGTGTGTTGGCGTTGGGAGTATAGGAAAGTATCAGGAGAAGGAAGCGAGACAGGAAGAGAAAAAGGAAGATGAAGATGATAGATGGGATGAAGACATGGGAGTGCCGGGATGCATTGGGGTTGGGAACCCAGAAGTATATCAGACGAAACCATGGAGACAAGAGAGAAAGAAAGACGAAAGAAAATGGGATGAGGAGACCGGAGTGCTAGGATGTTCTAATCTCAGTGTTTAAGTCTACATCACATCATGCCAGTTATATTCAGACTCCTGGTATAATTATCACTTTTATCTAACATGGTATCTACATATGCAAAACCTAGCACACAAACCACAAGCCTCAAGTCACACTACTTCTTCCTCGACGGCCGAGCATTCTTCTCGCGTCTCTTCTGCTTCAAATTCCTAGCTAACCGAATATCATCTGTATTCTTCAGCTCACTCTTACCACCCGCCGCGGCCCCTCCAAACTTGCCCAACTGGCGCTCCTTCGCCGCCTCGTTCTTCTTCTTCATCTTATCATAATCGCCACGGAGCGGATCAGCCCGCTTCGGCGCCTGCTCCTTGTTATGCTTGAAGCGTCTACCACCGCGGTAATGGTTGAGATCCGCCCCGAGACCCGGTGTCTCAGCCTCACCCACACGCGGCAGACGAGTGAGTCGCTTGCCCTTCTTCCACGCGTCGAAGCGTCCACTGCGGAAGCTGGCAGCGATCTTGGCACCACTCTCACCACGTACCAGACGGGTACCCTTCGATCCGTCCTCGTCGTTCTGTCGCGACACGTACTTCTTGTGACGCTTGTCCCAGCGCATCATGGTGCGAGGCTCGCCGAACCCGCGGCTGCCTTCGTCGCCGAGCAGATCCATGGCTGCGTCGCGGGATGCTTGTGCGAAGTTGGCGTTGGTGCCGGAGTGCACGCCGTACGCGCGGTCTTCGGCCATGTTGGTGTTGTTGGGGGTGTAGGACATGAAGTATTCGGGGTTTTGGAAGGAGGTGGCGCTGGCGTCTTTCTTGGCCTTTTTGTTGCTGGGCTGGTTGTAAGAGGAGAAGGTGACTTCGAGGTCGGTTTCCGAGGCAAGTGACATGTTGTCGGCAGCACCTTCGCCGGCTTCGTCTTCGTCTAAGAAGGCGCCGTCAGCGTCTTCGGCCTCGGCGTCTCCGGACTTGGTGGGCACATCGTCGTCGTCGTTGTCGAATTCCGATTTCGCTTCTTGGGCGCGCTTCTTCTTCGAGTCGAGCGTGGTTCGGACACGCTTAATTGTGTGGAGCGCCTCCTCGTTCTCGGGCTTGCCGCTGCGGCGGTTGTTCACTTCGAAGATGGTCTCGTTGGGCCGGTAGCCTCCGATACGCGCCAGCATCTTCTCGCGCTCGGCTTCAAGTTGACTGGTCTCATCGTTGAATAGAGGATGCAGGGCGGTCCAGTTGTCGGATGAGACCACCTCTTTCGAGCGCTTGGCACTTTCCAGAGACGCTGCATTGCGCGTACGCAAGTAGAGCTTTTCACCCTTGCTGGCGACGGAGCGCTGCGCCGCAATATCTACCGTATCATCCAAGACCTTGGTCACCCACTCACAGCTCTGAGACAGGCCGTCGCGGGGAAATCCTCCCACAACCACGTCCTCGGCGAAATTGACACTTTCGCCATGCTCCCGACCGAGGACCAGTCGCCGGCCAAGGAACAGCTGCAGATCGAGCAGGTAGGGCGCATCGGAATCGCGGACCAGACTGTAACTCCAACCGGTGCGGCCAGCACGCGCGGTACGACCGACACGGTGGACGAAGATCTTGGCTTGCGAAGGAAAGTCGTAGTTGATGACATTAGCCAGAATGGGGATATCGATACCTCTGGCCGCAACGTCGGTGACGACCAGGATGTTGGAAATGCCGGTACGGAAGTTTTGCACTTGGATTTTACGAGCCGTCTGGTCGAGGGAACCGTAAGCGTAGGAAGTAGCGAATCCTGCCTCTTTCAGCAGGGAATACAGGTAGTCGACATGGTGCTTGGTCGCGGCGAAGATAATCGTCGAATGCTTCGTGGGCGACTCTTTAAAGTTGATTCCTTTGTCGTCCGATCGCTTCCGCTTCTTCGAAAACCTCCCGCCCTTTCCACTAGCGTTCTCTTCCTTCATGCGCTGCGCGGCCTCCGTCGGGCCCGTGGGCATCTTGATCACATTGTGGAGGATATACATCAGTGCACCCTCCTTGTCACTGGACTTGACAGAGAAGAACGCATTCTGCAAATCAGGCGAGATCTTGCTCTCAGTATCCAGACGAACAAGCGTAGGCTCCTGCAGACCAGCGCGCGCGAATTCCACCAGGGACTTGGGCAGGGTAGCCGAGAAGAGCAGGGTCTGACGAGTAGACGGCAAGCCGTGAAGAATTTCAGTCAACTGGGCAGCGAAACCCATTTCGAACAGGCGATCGGCCTCATCGAACACAACGTAGCGAATACTCGACAGATCGAGGTGCATTTCGACCTTCAAGTGCAGAAAACGACCGGGCGTCGCAATCACGATATCGGGGTTGCCAGCCATCATCGAGAACTGTTCCTCCAGACTATCACCACCAACCAACAACACCGACTTGAGATCCGTGCCCTTCCCCAGCTCCTTCACAACCTTCAACGTCTGCAGCGCCAACTCACGCGACGGCGACAAAATCAACCCACGAGCGCCGACCTGAGTGCTATGGCTCTTCAACTTCTGAATCATGGGAATGACAAACGCAGCGGTCTTTCCCGAACCCGTGCGCGCCATACCCACGACATCCTGATCCTCCATAATCACCGGGATCGTCTTGCGCTGAATAGGCGTGGGCACCGAGAAACCCTTCCTCGTAATAGCCTTCAACAAGTTCGCATTCAATCCCATGGCCTGGAAACCACCACCCTTCTTCACCGTGCGACCCTTCAGATTCGACGCCTTCCGGTTCGCCGACGCCTGCGTTTCCGCGATAAACGCCTCGTCATCTTCATCGTCGTCGTCATCGCCGCCGCCGCCGTTCAGAAAATCGAGCTGTTCGGGCGCCGCGGCCTTCGGTTGGCGCTTGGGCTGCTTCGCGGGGGCCTCGTTGTCGGAGTCACTGTCATTTTGGAACAGCGCATTGGTGATGTCGAATTCATTCTCCGACATAGCCGGAGAAGCGGCTCGACCAGGCATTTTGAAGTAGTGGTCCGGTCAGCCTGGATGGAGTATTGGAACCTATCGTGAGTATGCCACTACTTATCGGCGAGACTTTTTTCGAGAATTCCGCCGGGCGGTGAGGATTGTCGCATCAACGTTGTGCCGGAGCAAACAGATCAACAGAGACAAACAGGGCAAACACATGTCACTCCCCGCGACGCGTCGGACACGTCCCGATGCGGTAAAATGCATTGCGTCCTGTGAATCAATCTTCACTTGATATACCCAGTTCTCCATTCACTTAACACTTCAGAAGCACACATAGACACCATGGGTGAGTACATCATACCTACACGATACTGTTCCTCCCTATGCTATACTACTTTCCCTTACACCCACCCTCCGCACCATCCTCCCCTCACGCGTCCATATATCCCAACTAACCACCCCCTCCAGACGGCGGCTACAACAATTACAGCAGCACCTACGGCGGCGGCGGTGGTGGCGGCGGCGGCTTCATGCCTGGCGAGATGAACAACAGCCCATCCGGAGGAAAGGTACGTTGCCCCCTCCCCCAACTACCTCATCCATCCCATCCCATACTAATGATGAAATAAAAATCCCAGTCCGACTACGCCAACCAAACCCTCCGCCCAATAACCATTAAACAAGCACTCGACGCAATCCAACCATACCCGGAAGCCCCCTACCAGATCGACTCAGCCGAAATCTCCAGCATCTGCTTCATCGGCCAAGTGCGCAACATCAGCTCTCAAAGCACAAACGTCACATACAAGATCGACGACGGCACAGGCGAGATCGAAGCGAAGCAATGGATCGACTCCATGACAGCCGACTCTATGGACACGGACGATGCAGCCAATCCCAAAGCTACCCGCGGAAGGGACGGGAAAGTAGAGTTGAATGGCTACGCGAAGGTGTTTGGGAAGTTGAAGTCGTTTGGGAATAAGAGGTTTGTGGGTGCGCATTGCGTCCGGCCCGTTAAGAATCTCGATGAGGTGCATTGTCATCTTCTTGAGGCGAGTGCTGTGCATTTGTTCTTTACGAGGGGGGCGCCGGGTGCTGGTGCTGGTGCTGGTGGGGGTGGGGGTGTGAAGGGGGATGCGGCGATGGGTGGTACGGGAGATGAGTATGGTGCTGGGGCTGGTGGTGTAGGGAAGAATCTGCCTGCGATGAGTCCTGTCGCAAAGAGAGTGTATCAATTGTTGAGGACGGAGCCGCAGAGTAATGAGGGATTGCATGCGCAGTTGATTGCGGCGAAACTGAGTTTGCCCATGCCGGATGTGGCCAGGGCTGGGGATGAGTTGCTCACTGCGGGTGTGATCTTTTCGACGGTGGATGAGCAGACGTGGGCGATTTTGGAGTTTTAAGTTAATGGGTTTCTTTCTTGTGTGGGTGGGTGAAAATGATTTGATGTGATTATGGTATTTATTATATTGCACGAAATGAGGATTGTTAGTACTTACGTAGGGTTATTATTATGGCATCATCTTGTACATTCAACTCCACTACTTCATATCATAATACATCACATCATCATCACATACTGGTATATATCAAGTCATCGCATTCCGCCGCAGCGCGTCCTCCACCGAGCGATGCCAATTCGTCTGCGTCAAGAAGAACGCCTCAATGATCGAGACCAACAACAAGGCTAACGCAACACCAGACCACAATCCAAACAAACCCCAATTCAATCCGAACGTCGTGCCGAAACTAATCGGCATGGCAATGGCGTAGTAGCAGAACAGCTGCACGTAGCCGCCGATTTCCTGGCGACCGATACCGCGCAGGATACCATTGCAGTTGGCAGCCAATGCATCGAACAACTGGAACGCGGCACACAGAGGCAGGACCTGGGCGACGAGCTCAATTACCTCCTCGTCCGAGGTAAATAGGTAGGGGATGTAGTAACGTAGGGTAGAGAGGAGGAGCATGTTCAGCAGGCCGACGATGACGGCGCCGACCATGGATACCTTGGCGGATAGCTTGGCGGCATCGACGAGCGTCGCGCCGATGAGGTTGGCGACGCGTGTGCTACCGGAGATAGAGACAGGGAAGGGAATCTGGAAGGTAATGCTGGAGATGGTGGACAGGATGGATTGGGCGGCCAATGGGGTGGTACCGAGATACGATGACGCCAGGGTCAGGACTTCGAAGGCAAGACACTCGGCTTCGACCATGAGAAGCCCGGGAAGGGCGAGCTTGATCATGGGCCCCCAATTGCGTAGGGCGCGGGTGGTGACGCCGTTCCAGCATTCGGAGCCGTCGATGAAGTACACGTACAGGAAGAGGAAGAGAGGCATCAGGTTGTCTGTGATGGCTACGGCGATGGGAGCTCCGATGAAGCCCCAGCCGAACTGCCACACGAATACGTAGTTCATCACTGCATTCAATGGGGCACAGATGAGAAGCACATAGAGCGATGCAGAAAAGAGTCCCTGCGCCTGCACGAACCGCTTGCCACTCTCGAAGCAAGCGTACCCCGGGGCACCCAACGCAACCACCTTCAGGTACAAGCCGGCCAGCATGGCGACCTCCTTTTCCGGCACGATCCGGATGAGAATCCGGTCGGCGAAGAACCACAGCACGATAATAGGGATGGAGATGGCCCAGAGGAAGAAGACCATCTTTTGCATCTGCAGACCTACCAGCTTCTTCCTGCCGGAGCCATACGCCTGCGCACACAGGGTATCCAAACTCGTCGCCAGACCTTGATAAACTGCACATAGTCAATCAGTATCAAAACAAAGACACGCCCAGGGAATTGAACGTACCAGCATAACCCGTAATACTCGCACTCATACTCGCCAAACTAACAGCCCCAAGCTCCTTCTTTCCCAAATGCCCGAGCGTAAAAATACTCGCGACAGTCAACGAATACTGCAACAGGAAGGTAACCACCAAGGGCGCCGCATTCTTCCCAATGACCTGAGCTTCCCGTTTCCACGTCGTTTGAATTAGCCCAGCAGTAACCGCCTCCTCCCACTTCCGGTCAATCTCTTCCTGATCTTCCACCGTCTCATAGTTCGATCCGCGACGCTGCCCACCCAACAACGCAGCCGTCTCCGTCGCTTCCACAGGCTCACCCCGTCTCATGCGCCCACCCTTCTGCACACCCGGCTCAATGCAACGATTATCAGTGAGCAGATTCCGCTCATCCTCAATTGCCCGTTCCCGTTCCCGCCGCGTCAACCCCTCGCTATCCGGCCGATGCGGCAC
Source organism: Aspergillus eucalypticola CBS 122712 (assembly GCF_003184535.1). Lineage (NCBI taxonomy): Eukaryota > Fungi > Ascomycota > Eurotiomycetes > Eurotiales > Aspergillaceae > Aspergillus > Aspergillus eucalypticola. The sequence continues at coordinate 318,892 of NW_020290278.1, forward strand.
AACCGTCGCATGCGAGACAGTCGTGAAGAACCCGGGCCGCTGGTACGACCCAGCTAGCGAATGGGGATTTGTGCCGGGCTGGCTGTTAATGGCGCGGATGGTGGAGGTCTCGGAGGCTTCGTCGTCAGTGGTGAGCATGGACCCTTCGTCGTCGGCGTAGTCTTCAATGTCGCGGGCAATGGCGGTGCGAGCAAGCGGCGAGCTGGATCTATACCGGCTGTGAAACTGCTCGTCAGTGATCCCGCGTATGCTGTTCCGGCGGGCCATGGTGCGGAAATGGGTTCCACGGGGGAAGGAAGGTTGGTTGGTCTGCTGCTGGTGTGTATCACTGCAGTTGCAGGCATCCGTGCAATTGCACGGGAAGGACAGGGGGCGTGTATGTTGTGTAAGAGAGGAATTGGATCCGGCAGGAATGGGAAACAGCAGGAATTAATAGCAGGATTTAGTTAGACATCAGGGAGAGAGGTTTTGTATGGGAGATGCGCAGGGATCCGGTAATCGCATTACGCAAGTAAGAAAAGCGCAGATTTTGCCGCTCAGGCCATGATGATCCACTCACTGTCTGGAGTTTCTACCAATTGAGTGAGTGAGTCATGGGTTGGTGTACTATTTCTCCAAGTTTTAACCCGATTGGGACTGCGCTAGTAGGGATGTTAGCGACACAAAATACGAAGTATAAGTTAGTAGTATAACTATGTCTATACACACCACTGAGATGATAATATCCTGGTAGAAGAATAGAAGTAAAGTACTAGGAAAGAACAAGAATGCAGTGATAGACCCCGCAAATGAACGGGACCCCACGGTGGATGAAAGATGCCAGGAATGCAGTACGTACCAGTACTAGTTACATACGGCGGTAAAGATAGCCCCTCGACCAATGATAAGACGCTATAACAATCCCAAACGAGCTGGTCCAGCCGAGACTTGTATCGCAGTGGATCATTAACCAGACAAGCTGTGATGATCCATATCCACACAAGCTGTCTTATGGCAGATAGCAGATTGGCAATGATATAGATCGTATACTATAACTGATTGATAATGGTCTCCCTACGCCGTATAATCCCATTAGCAAATGTATAGAAAAGATCACGGGATCAACTAAAATGACATCATGTGGACACCGCATCACGTGTCTCCACATAGACCCTGTGCTCGTGCTTTATGTAGGCGCATTCATATAAGACATACACCGATATAGCATAGTTACTTATAGCTACTACTCCTACTAGGCTACTTCTAGCTAATTTTATCCCATAAAACTCATTGTAGCTTTTTCACATACTGAGCACCACACACACACACACACACAACTTTATCATTATACAACAACAAGAAGAAGAACAACAACAACAACAACCATGTCGACCACAACCCAACACCAAGAACCCCAAGAATCCCAAGAACAAGAAAACACCCACAGCCTCCCCAAACCCCCCTACAACCCAATAATAAACCCCTCCAACACGCGCCCAATCCTTGCAGACGAGTGAGTCCACACCCTCTTCCCCACCCCATACCTCCAAAACTAAATCATTCTCTCCCAGACAAATCTCCCTGAAATCACACATTTTCCTGACCCGCCCCTACATCTCCACATTACTCTTCGAAAACACTACTTCCGATGCGCGCGACCACTGCGCCAACGAGCGGACCTTTCTCTCCTGGCTGCGTCTCTCAATGTACCTAGCCATCGTGGCCATCGCCATCATAATCAGTTTCCATTTCCAGACGCCGCCGACGGGGCTGGAGCGGCGGATGGCGTTACCGTTGGGGATTGTCTTCTGGGTGTTGAGTATTGCGTGTCTGGTGAATGGGTTTGCGAATTATGTGCGCACGGTGAAGAAGTATAGTCGGAAGGCGGCGCTCGTGCAGAGTGGGTGGAAGACGCAGGTGACGTTCACGGTGGTCGGGACGGTGATTTTGGGGAGTTGTGTGTTGTTTTTGGCTACGGATGCTAGTACGAAATGATTTGATTGAATATGTTTTTTTTTTTTTTTTTTTTTTTTTTTTTTTTTTTTTTTTGAAGTTGGTTTTGGGGGAAAAGTGGTAGTGGGATATGATTATAAACAAAGCTAAATGGACACTACACTCGATAGTATCTATGGAATAGGGCCATCAAACGCTGCAGGGAATCATGTCAGGGGATATATGTATGGTGACCGTGTACAGGCTGCAGATGCAAAAAGATCACAACTTTATCGTCATCGTCTTCGCCTCCTTTACATCCGCCGGATCTGCTGCTCGTTCTTGTATCCCTCTAGCGACGCTGAGCCCAGGTGGCTCCACCATTCGAACAGCATCGAGTTGCAGATCAGCTTGAACCACGGCGTGAACTTCAGTCCTGGTTGCTCGAACATCTGCTTCAGCTCGTCCGCCGACACATACCGCGTGTCGCGCACTTCGTTGGGGTTCACGTTCAAGTCGACGTCGGCCTGGATGAAAAGAATGTAGTCAACTGGGTATGGTCAGCCACCTGTCCAAAAGCGCATCACTGGTATCGACATACTCTCGTGCTCTCCCCACTTGCCATCACTGGGCGCCTTGTAGTGGATGCGGGTGAAGAACTCGAACTTGTCCAGCGGCACCTGCTCCGGCTTGATACCCAGCTCGTGTTCCAGCTTGCGTTGCGCCGCGCGCTTCACACCCAGCACGGCCGCATCGAGCTGCGAGCCCGTCTCTCCGGGGATGCCCAGGGGGTGGGAGCAGCAGGTGTTCGTCCACATGTCGGGGAAGGTGATCTTCTCGGTCGCACGTTGCTGAAGCAGTAGACGCTTGTTCGAGTCGAAGAGGAAAACGGAGAAGGCACGGTGGAGGAGGCCGCGATCAATGTTGGTCATCAAGTGGCCTGTGGAGTGGCGCCATCAGCATGGACTTTCTTTCAATGCTGGGTGATGATGGATAAACTTACAGGCCTTCTTGCTGGCGCTGCCAATCGGCTTGTCATCGTCATCCAGCACAATACACACCTCTTCCATCAGGCGGACCTGTTCCTCATCGTAACCGGCAAGCTCGTCGCCCGGGGCGGAGGCATTGCTTGTCGCAGTGGGGAGCACCTCCCGCGCAAGAGAAGTGTCAACCTCGGGGAAGAGAGTCGCGACGTTCTCAGCCGTGATTCTCGGCGGCTCGGTGACGGTAGTGGTGGTACTCATCCTGATGATTTGGCTGGAAGATGGAAGAAATCGACTAGGCCTCCGCTGCTGTACAGAATGGGGCGAAAAGAGTGAAATCTTGGGGAGGGAGAACGACCCCCTCGACGTGGGGAGAACAGAGCGGGCGCCAGGGCGGTGGCAGAAAACCCATCGAGCGGCGCGGTTCATCATTTCCTTCTTGCAATTGGGTCATTCGCGGCCCTATTGCTTATATTGTTCTTGTGCAGTCTACGGACAAACTGTTCTGGCTGGCGGCATAATCGCTTCGGTAAACAGGATACTCCGGCACTCCCTCATTGGTATGTTGGAGCAGAATGCCAATCATGCGCTCAATGTCAGCTGAATACCCTGCCGTGGCATCTCCCTTTCCCTGGCCAGGTCTGCAAGCAGCTGGATTGAACGTCCGTCAGTACAGAGCCTAGAATAGCAACCGCCCGCTGGCTGTTCGCATCAATCCAAAGCAGATCGAGGTGGACAGACAATGCCTGTCCATGCCTGTCCATCCTGTCAAGACTCAACTTGATGGGGCTGGCTGAGCTTCCGCGCTGTATGCCTGCCAACTTCTACCAACAACTTTCCGTTGAGGCGCATTGCAGGCATGTTCTTCAGTCCGGCAGTTTCAGGCGCCTGCAGAGTCGGCATAGCATAGCCTCTTGCCCACGCATATAGCTGCAGAACTTGGTGGGACATGGCCAGCCGCTCAACAGTGTCTACCAACCCGGTTAGACATTTTACTGACTCGGCCCCAATTGATCGGGGTGTCTCATTCCGTCGGGTCCTAGTTTCCCTGCTCATTGCTGGAGCCTGACACAACCTACCACTGGGGTCGAAAGCCGCGCAACAAGCACACTCGTAGTGCTAGACCATACCAACAGTGCAAACGGACTGTCTAGTGTCTTGGTATCCAGATGGAAGTTGTCCGACAAGATAGCTCTTGTCGCTTAATCTTCATTGCTCTCTTCGGATCCGTCGGACGCGGACGTCCGAATAGTAGGTCGTAAACACTTTCGTCGCTAAACAACCAGCAAGGGCCAATAAGCGTCCAATGCACAAGGCGTCAGGATTGGTCCAGGCGTTGATCCCATCGTAGCCCCCATTCGTAGTAATTGACTAGGCCGTGATTAATATGAGGATGGCTCGTTAGTGTATTGCCCCTTGATTTAGCAGCTTCATTGGACCTGCTCCCGTGTCGGAGTTTGGAACGAAGCTATTCAGTACTGGGCGGAGTTAATTTCCACTCGCGCGCTTAGTTTCTGGTATCGAGAAAAATGGCGCCATTCATGATTCCCCGCCTTCAGCGACGGTCACTCCGACCACTAACTCAACCATTCTATGGCTGCAATGCCGGAAAAATGGGCGCGTCAACCCAGATTATCAGGGAGAACTCGTCACACGTCACACAAAGAACGTCTGAACTTCTCTCAAAGCAGCAAAAGTCGCAAGTTATAAATCAACAGCGCAGTCGATCAAAAATTCGAAGGGTCAAAGTATCCGTGCCGTGCGCTTGGCAGGATCAGTCCGTGTCGCGCTTGTTTGAACCTAAACCAGCTCGTTAGGGGTCTGGATTTCTTCCATCCGATAAATCGAACCATAGCCGGTCGCAGAACTATCCGATGGGTGATGATATACGGAGTCCTGGCTCCACTCGACTTAGAGTTGGAGCCACTGTGCGCAGATAAAAGTCACTCACGCCGCGGGGATCACCGCGAAAGAGGAAGGACTCTCAGAGCATGTTCCAACTTCCGTGCCTTCAGTTAGTCCCGATGGGTCCGCTAGGAAGCCTTCCGACTTCCCCATAGTCCTCCAACCCAGAACGGTAATGGTTATCTCGATGGCGCACGACGATAGGTAGGCCTTGCTGACAACTCCCGCGGACGTATGGAGCATTCCTATGATCGTGTGTCTCTGGTCTTTCTTTGTGCTCAAGGGACCCGTTCCTCGCGCCGCTCCTTCATCGTTAAGTGGCCCGTCAACCCACTTATCCTGCCCCCCATGTCCGATTCCGTTCCGTGTGGACTGGATTTTCGGCGTGTATTAAGTTTGTTAGGGCAATTAACGCAGCACTTGGCTCGTTCTTGGTGTGTCTAGCTGGTATAAGCTTCCGCGCTGCACCTTGTTAACGAGTCGTGCAAGACCGGAACATGTCCATGCTCCTCCGCTTCGTACTTTTTCCCCGACTAATGCCTGGCACGGCGATAATATTCGTCGATAATGACGCGCCATTGGGTGGTCCTTCATAGATAGTGAGATGGCATAGGATTGCATGAATCAATAATGGAACAGCCGGCCTAGTAGCGCCTCTTCCGGGGCCCATGTCTTCCGACAATAGTCTTGTACCAGGTTCGGACCAAGAGGAATCGGGAAGTCCTCCCGATGGTTTTGAAAGTGAGGCTTTATTCTGCAGGAGCAAGCAATGTGAATCATCTGCAACGCTCTTTCGTGAGCTCACTCTGGCCATGCGGCCTAAAGTCTTGCTGCTGTTGGGTGGACCTAAACAAACGGTCCACTTCATGGCCCACAAAAGTAAGTTGTAAACAACTTGCAAGAATAATCAGAATGGCCCAAGAGACGGAAGAGGCACTTGCGAAGTTTGTTAAACGAAAGGCATGGACCTGCCATGCGCTGCTTGATTTCTATAAGCCGCCTTTGGGTGACGACGGATCTCTAGCGATATTCCAAAAATATGCAAAACAAAAAGTCGACAAGGCCTCCCTGATGAGAAAACAATCAAAACAAAAGCAAACTGCCTCCCTGCGCTTATACAAAGCAAACACAAAAAAAATACATGGGTAGTCATGCTTTCAAGTATACAGTGGGTCCTCTCCAAAAGTATGCAGCCGTATCGTTCATGGCCAGCTGCGATCAACGCAGGCATGGTCTAGAACAGGCAAATAAACCGTCAAATAGCTGCTTAGTGTGCATAGTAGTCATGAGTGGGGTATGGCGCGTCTGTGTCGTTTCGGGAGGCTCGTGTCTTCCGGATTCTTCCATCGCAGCCGTCGGACTGATGTCTGTAGCAGAGTGAGTTCGTTGTTTCACATTGGTGTTGAATCAAGATGCGGTACCTTGACAATGTGTCCTGTCGACTGTAGCGCCGACCACACTTCTCGCAGCCAAATTTGCGTATTCCCCGATGGATCTGCGCATCCTATTAGTAGTGAACTTAGCTCTATCCGATGTGACTTACGCTATCTACGTGTCTCTTCAGGTCAGTCCTCCGCCTAAATTCCCGCCCGCAAGTCTCGCACGGATGTGGCCTTACGTAGCTAGGGTCGTGGCTTTTCATATGCTCTTTACAGTTAGAGCGTCGTGTGAAGCGGACACCACACGTAGGACACTCTAAGCCGCTCGCCGACGGTATCCTCGACTGTTCTCCCTTGGGCGATTCGCTTACATTCTCGATCCACTTTGAAATTGCCTCATCAGGGACCAAATCCGGCGCAACACTTTTGTTCGAATCCATCTCAGTTAGGGTGTTATCCGGGCGTTGAGGATGCAGATATGCGGTGTTAATCTGAAGTCGAGGGATCTCTGGCATCCTAGAGACCATCGTATTGGATGATTCGTCCAGGAAAGACGATTCCCAGACGTCCTCTATCGGGTCTTGAACGTTGGACCAGCCTTCTGACGCTGCCATGGTTTCGGAGGTAGGAGTGTTAGGCCAGAAGCGAGGTATTTCATCATGCATCGCGCCGAAATCAATGACCGGGCTGTAACTGGGTGATACTGAGATGTCTGCATGGCTACCGAATGCTTCGTAATGAGTCCTAGGCGGAAACTGACCGGCGTCTGGAGGGGTTTCGAGGATATTCGGGGAATGCGTCATTGGATCGGACCAGTTGCTCGTTGAAAGTGCATATTGCTCTGGACACGGGTAGAGTCTGATCTGGCTTGAAGGGGATCCTGTTCCACAATTGGAGATTCCTAACCCGGACAACGACTGAAAATCGTATCTATCGAGGGGAATAGCCGTTGGGGATGGGTAGGCCGGAGAAGCTTTGAGTAACCTTTGGTCATCCCGCGCCGAGTGAGCCAAGGGAGAGGATGGGAACGAGGTAGGTGTACAATCCATGACGAAATTAAGATTTAATCATAAACAGAACAGAATTGGGGAAAGATGAAGAAAATTTTTCGGGGACAGCTGCAACCAGGAGAAGGGTGATTGGTAACGGTTTCTGGGTCGAAGGATCGCTTTTATGTTCACAGAACTCCCGCGACGTCCTGTGGCTGAAATTGGGGAAGGGCTGGTGAGAAGGCAACAATATTGGTGACTAGTAGATGCTATTCAAACGAGAGTGAGGAAGTCCTTTGTAGTGTATATAAGTAGAAAAAGACTCAACAGCGACGCTGCTAGAAGATGAGAGTAAGTGGCGAACCATGAACAGCAGCTGAAAAAAATATCTCTGGGGATGCCATATGATGATTGGAGTACAGCAACCGCTGCATGGGGCACAGGTAGAGAGAAGAAGAAGAAGAAGAAGAAGAAGAAGAGATGAGCAACAGGTTTGACGCCTCATCAGGCAAGGCAGAATTGACGGGACGTTGTTGCATGGATGGGGAAGAATTCAGAGCGAACCTAGCTGGAACAACCCGGTCCAAGTGGACTGCAGCCTGAGTCTGCAACATTATTCAGATAGGCGCGTCAATTAGATGCCATGCGCAAGAATTTAGCGCCGGAAGGGTGTGATCAGGCCAAGGTGTCAGTCGGCGCTGTACCCTGTCGCGAGGAGAGTGAGGGAGAGGGAGGGGGGTGTGGGTGTGGATGGTGCATGGTTTGATTCACACCGGACGACGCCGTCATTTGTCGCCTAGCGGACATGACCGGGACCCAGCAGATCCATCAGCCAGGAAATCATGACTTCTGAATGGTACGAACGTAGAGAGAAAGGTAGGGAACCAGATAGTAGTGGTAATTGTAAATGTGTAGGTGGGGGGGTGTGGTAGGAGACCCCGTTAGGTTAGGGGATGCAGTGCCTCTTGGGACAACAAGCATGGCGCTGGGGAACAGACGGGCAACAATAGCGGCTGAATTATTGGCAGCATGGACGGGGGGAATGCCTGGCTTCCTGATCAGCAACAGTCGGCTGGAGCAGCGCGCTTTTTTTTCCTTCTCTCCTGTTCTCCTGCTCTTAATGAAAGGGGAATAGTAGGACCCGACAGTTTGGTACCTAGCTTGGCGAAGCAGCATTGCAGTGCGTGTCGCCAAAGCAGGCCGGTTGGCAACACTGCCTCATTATCGGCGAAGTAGTATGCATAAGCCAAAAATAATACCCAGTCAGGTACTGCGGTACATCAGAGCCTCAATGAAGGGTAACTGAAGTGTGGACGTGAGAAGAATGGATGTTGTAAAAAGTGGTGGTTGATATGGTTGCTGCGCGGGACGGAGTATACTAGTAGGATTAACAGTTAGCGAGGAGAGGAGGAGGAAGAAAAGAGGAGTAGGAGGTTCGGTGGTTGAGGGAACGGCGGACTGGCAGACCAGTGACAGCCAGGCTGTGGACGGAAGGGAGAGTGACCACCACTACTACTACTCTGTACCTACTACCACTTACTACCAACTAACTAATTGGGCAGGGCAGAAGAGGGGCTCCCGCCTCTAATCCTGGTCTTTACCAAAGAGTAGTATTGTACTAGACACACTCTCTGGCTTTCCCACGACCATGGCAGTGGCCCAGTTTCCCTGTTACTACTTACCTGCCGCTCACTCATGGTATCATTCGGTACCCCCCTAAAATTACTATTTTTCATTTCACCTACTTATTTTTCCCTTCTTTTATTTCTTTTTCTTGCTCTCTGCTCCTCGGTTCCTGATTGTTTAGTCTACTGCCTTCCTTAGTTGTTCTTTTCCCTGTCTCGAACAAATTCCCTGAGAGACCCATTTGTAGAACTAGTAGTAACATCATCTAAAACCCATCTCGGAGTCTATTCTATTTCTTACGGTAACGAGAGAGAACCAAAACAAAAAAAAAAAGTAAATGAGAGAAAAATAGATCGCTCAAGAAATACAACAGAATGACAAATAATAACAAACGACAATCGCCCAGTGCACTCCGTACAAAGAAGTTGTTCGTCGCTGGCGGGTCTCCAACTACTCCGTCCCTCCGACCTACGAAATGGTCACTGGCCGGTGCTCACGCTAATGCTTTAGGCTCTGGCACCGGCCTGACGCCAGGTGCGTGTGTATACCATCCTTCCGCTGTGGTCCCCTCCCCTCTTTCCATTCCTTCTGCCCTGCACCGTAATATACCACTTTCTGACACCTCTCCCGACTTTCTGTAATTGCCCTCATTGGCTTCGCTGGTGAAAGGCCATCCGAGCAGCCACTCGATCCACTTGTGTGCGCAACCGTTCCACCTCGTCGATCATATCCGCGGTGTCACCACGTCCAGCCTGGCCCGAACTTGGTCCGCGCGTTTCGGGATGCTGGCCCGGGTTAGACCGTTCCTTAGGCCGGCTGGATGCCCACGAACGCCCTTCCAGTGCGGAGGCATGGAGCGGGGCATGGTGCGTGGAGAAAGGGAACCCCATCTGGATGGAGGATGTTGGTCGACTGCTTGCGGTGGTCGTGGCAGTTGGTGGAAATTGGCTATTTCCCCGAGAGACGTAGCGGCGGCTAGATTCATAGGCCCAGATCAGTGCGACAAACGGCAGGTGGGTGGCCCGGAGCAGAACGATGCGCACCCGGCGGATGTGCTCTGCAGGTAAGAAGAGCCTCATGGGGCGGATACAGAGGAGGGGAATGAGGTTCTATCGTGGAGTCATGGCTACTGTCAGCGACACCACCCAACCCGGTCATGCAGGGGCCAAAAATTAAGTATCGTGGGGGGAGGGGGTGGTTTGTTTACTGACCAAGGGAGGCATGAAATACGTCAATCTCCGAGAATTACTGCTCTCTAGCACGTAGATAGACAGTCTATTGCCACACACACACACACACACACATCAGCGGGAGGAGCCGTAGGGCCGAAGGGAAAGTAGTATGACACATACTGAAAGAGATACTCTTCTCGGGCATGCGCCATAACCTGGATGAAGGGCACAGTTGGGTAGACAGATTAGCATGGCTCATGCACAATAACATAACTAACAACAACATGTCGGAGGGGAGGCCGGGCAAGCCCCGCACCTAGTAGTAGTCGAAGTGGTAGTATGATGTGGATTAGTAGTTGGAGCGACTTACCCCTTCCAGACTCATGCTCATGAGACTGACCAACGACGAGATCAACAGAAGGTTGGTCATCGAAACGAAAATCAACCTGTCAACCATACCAATCAGCCACTTTCCTGTAAGCACCGAAATTATTATGCCGGAATGATCGTCCGAATGCCGCCATTCGCGAGAACACGCGAGGCTTCATTTTACCCTGCGCCGCGACCGATTTGACGCCATGTGTTTCCGGGCGGCACCGGGTCTCCATCCTCTAGGAACGGAACCGGGTCGCATCGCCTCAATGTCCCACAGCAGCATCAGGAGGAGAAAGGAAATGCATGGCTGGTCATCGCGGTCGCAGGGCAGCTGGAAACACATCCAACGTGACCAAAAGTGTATGCGACCGACACATCTCATGGAGCCTGTGGCGCAGTAGAGGACTGGGGATTGGAGAAGCACTCACATCAGACCGTAGCCAAAGATCGGGGAAATCTAAGAATTAGCGTGTCAGTAAAACTTTCCACGAGAGCCAACCGATTCTGCAAGACCCCTGGAAATTCGGGTTTGGGCTGCATGGCGGCCGCGCTGCTGCATTAGACTCACATCGTGAGCGACGTCCTTTTCCAATCATTTCAGCCACCGTCAGTTTGAAGAACACATGTTACCCGATTAGGAACAACGCACGAAGCCCAGCACATTCGATCTGCCTCGCTCTGTCAGTCAACTGGCGGTCGATGAGGGGACATTTTCACCGCCATACCCAAAGAACACTTTCACCAAAATCCATGACATTTGCCGGAGAGAGAGGCGGTCACGGGCGAGCATCGTGAAGGTGGTCAGGAACCCTGCAGGTGCACATTTACCGCGCGTTGGCTTTCTTCGGCCTTGTCCTATGCGTCATCGGGATCACCTACCAAGGTATAGCACTACGACTATCGGAATAAATCGAAAAAACGCTTTTGTCTAGAACCCCTTATCAGCGTCTTTCGCCACCTGCCACCGTCTGGGCGAGCGGAGAAACTATACCATCTCTTTGAGGACAGGGATCTGTGCGTCGAAACTGTCAACGTGGCTTCCAGAACAGGGTTCTTCCGGGTCTACGCCTGCATGGATTGCCTTACCAGACTTCCAAAATAAGAGTTCAAACTCACAAGGGAGCAGATCCTGTTCAGCTCCTGTGTCAGAACCTGAAACAGGTATCAAGATCATCGGAGTAGGGGGCTTAGTCTTACCTTGGTACCAGGAACAAAGCCTCCAACGATAGGATATCAAACGACAGATCGGTGATGTAATCACTTTGTTTGGCTAATCCAATAATCCCTGGATAGTCGTGTAAGTCAAGGATCGAACCACACTCCGGCCCGCTAAGTGAGCCCAGCTGCGGAAACAGGCCCAGCTGAAAGAGCTGAATGCGGACAAGGCAGATCTATAGCATGGTGCAAATGACTCACTGGCAATGACAAAGGCAAGGCCTGTGCCAATTATGCCCATATTCCAAGCGCTCCAGAAGTCCATCTGGTAGAAGAGCATTCCGGCATCAGCCATCCCGCTGACTTCATCGTATGCAAAGGCAGCGATCCAGATGTACATCATAGTCTCGAAGATACCTATGCCAGTAGGCTTCCTCTCGACTAATACCGCATAATAGAGAAACAGAAACGAGACAAAGAAGGCCGCTTCAAAGGCCTTCCGATACACTGGCACTCTCAATCGGGAGTATGGATCGGCGGTTCTGCCAGACATGGATATCAGCATCTGGCAAAGAGGTCACGTAGCGCAGAGGTGGGTTACCTTTTGTTGAAAAATTGGGGTTTCTTCTTTGAATGTACGCTTAAAGAGTCCCAGAAAACAATCTCACCCTTCCAGATATTGTCTATCACCTTCTGAACCACCTTCTGGCTGAGAAACCTTTTGGCGTGTGCAATTGTGGCTATCTCGAGTGCGTTCAGTCCGAAGAACCTTGACAGCTTCTCAAGCTCATATGCGTCACTTGCAGACATGTTGGATCCCGGCTCATTGATGTCAAGCGGACTCCCTGCACGTCTCTTGCCACCAAAGAACCGATAAAGCGATGATGACGAGCTTAATAATAAGGGTGTCCTTTCGTCTTCTTGCGGAAAGGCCTCGCTGCCCATCGTCACGAACCCAGATGTGCCCCTTTCTGCCTGTGAGATATCCATGCCGCCCTGCATTGGGGTTTTGAGTTCCTCAAGAAGGAACTCGATGGTCTCGCGCTGATTGACATGACAGAGGAACTGCCACGCAACGTATTCACAGGCATATCCCCGGCTTTCATTCAAGCCCCAATCGTTTTCAGCATCATTGGTAAATTGCCATTTTAAGATCCTAAGGTATGTCTTAACACCACCCAGCTGTCGGGAGAGTCTACTTACATCAAAGCGGCGATTATACATGGATTGTGCGAGTTTTCAGCCAAGGAATACAGGAGCAACCGGAGACTTTGCGCATGAGGAGAGAACCTTAGCTCTTCAAAGGTGCATGCGACATCATTTATAGCGATGACCAAATAGCTAAGTGGTAAATGTTAACTAAGCGAATCTTTCAAATGGATATTCTTGGGCCAGCTGTACTTGTGTAGTTTTCGAACCACGTCAACGAGCGGCTCATTGTCATCAATAATAGGAACCTCAAATGGCGGCTGTTCAGCGGGTGCAATCGATGAACTAGAGGATTCCAGCCTCAGGGAAGCCATGTGGTGGGAGACTTGATTGACCTGCATAGGGGATTAGCGGGTCACGCCTACATGACGCGAGTGCGGAGAGGCCACAAAAACAGTACCTGAACACGTCCCAGACAAGTTTTTGATGTCTGCAAGAAATCTGTTCTGAAGGAGTGCAGAGTCCGATGATAAGTCGGTGAGCCACGTCCACAGCTGATGCTAACTTTAGTTACTAGGAGCTAGTGACGGGTACTAAATAACTATCCGAGCAGGTGCTCAAGGAAAGGTTGAGGTTATTCGAAATCCTGCCAGCAGAAACGTCGAAAGAGGATGGTCAAGAACAGGTGAATCGTCACTCAACAGTAAGATGCAGCTGGTAGAATGAAGTGCGATGCTAAATACGAGTGCGTGAAAGACACCAGCTAGCTGTACAGCTCGCTATCAGCACAATAATGGGGCCAATGTTCTTTATGAGGGTCCTCAGCACTGTGATTGGCTGCAGTTCTTGGTGCCAACCGGCAGGCAAAACAAGCTTCGACACTCTAGCACCGCATCATTGTATGGCGGTCACCGAATCAGATGGGGGAATTGCCAGCACATCAGTGCCTGAACTCGCAATGCCAGAGGTTGAAACATCCAGGAGTTCGCGGTAATTGGATGAATAGTGAGGAGATTCCCGTGTTTGCGGTGGTGGATCGCCACCTGTCAAATCATCAAATGATCTGTCCGGCTAGATAGTACAGTACGATACACCAGAAGTACTTAGATAATCAAATAGCTAATCATGCTCGATTTGCTGCTTTATAGTTCGGTGCACACTGGTTAATAAAGTTATATATTCCGGGATGAACTTCAATTTCGTTTCTACTTCCATCTTTCCAGTAGCAGCAGCAGTCCTTACCTTCAGGTCCCCTTGAGGCTCCTTCAGGCTCCCAAATGTTGCAGACTCACCGCCTTCCCCGGCATCATGTGACTGATATGCACTATCGGACCCCCTCCAGACGCGTTGGACTGACTTCATCCTGCGACATCCTCCGATCATTTATTTGAGCCTTGTGCCGGGATGATCCAACGCCGTAGATCGGTCGATCGGCTTACCTCTTTGGTATTTAATGGCAGATGCCACATATAACCTACAAACTCAAAGCCTCATGAGATGAAGGCACTTCAACACCATGGGCCAAGGCTATTCCCTCACAACCCTGTCCGCGGGTTCGGCTGGGATCGATGTCCCCGAGCTTGCGGATCTGGTGTATGAAAAGTCGATGGGTGGTGGTCGATTTATGAAAAGTATTCGAGCAAGGCAGCATAATGGACTAGTCTTTGTAAAGGTAATCATGAAGCCTTACCCCAGCATGAAGCTGGAACCATATATCAAAGCTATTCTACGTAAGTTCCATGAGCATCCAGTCGGATCTTCAGTATGATATCTGACAATCAATTCAGGGGAGCGCAAACTACTGTCTGAGGTTCCGAATGCGTTGAGCTATCAGAGAATATTGGAAACCAGCACTGGCGGTTATCTCGTCCGCCAATACATACACAGCTCTCTCTATGACCGGATGAGGTATGTAACCCAGATAGAGTTGCCTTGGACTTTCTCTAATACTATGTAGTACCCGTCCATTTCCAGAAGATATCGAAAAGAAATGGATCGCTTTTCAGTTGCTCTGCGCATTGAGGGATTGCCATTCGCTGGATGTCTTTCATGGCGATATCAAGACAGAGAATGTTCTAGTCACCTCGTGGAACTGGCTCTATCTGTCCGACTTTTCCTCGTCTTTCAAGCCGACATTTCTTCCAGAAGACAATCCGGCTGATTTCTCTTTTTACTTCGACACGTCAGGGCGCCGAACCTGCTATCTGGCGCCCGAAAGGTTTCTCGTGGCTGGCGAAGAACCAGGTAGTAGGGAAGTCAACTGGGCTATGGACATTTTTAGTGCGGGCTGCGTCATCGCGGAGCTTTTTCTGGAGTCACCTATATTTACTCTGAGCCAAATCTACAAATATCGCAAGGGAGAATACAGTCCGGAACATGGTCAACTCTCCAAGATTGAGGACCCTGAGATCCGCGCGTTGATCCTCCATATGATTCAGCTCGAGCCAGAGTCTAGGTACTCGGCTGAAGAGTATCTGAACTTCTGGAAGAACAAGGCCTTTCCTGACTATTTCTACAGCTTCTTACACCAGTACATGTCTCTGATGACTGATCCATCGTCAGGCAGAGCGCATGTTGAGACCGACTCAGCAAATAGAGGGGAGGCTGATGAGAGAATTGAGCGGGTATTCCATGACTTCGATAAGATATCGTACTTTCTGGGGGCTTCGCCGAAGGCTTCGACAGATGGTTCTAGTCGCACTACCTCCAGGCTGACCGGCAATACCTTCCCCGTTCAACTGGACCTACCACAATATGGACAACCAACTCCCAAGTCTACAGCTCAGTCGGATGACGGTGTGCTGATCTTTCTCACGCTTGTGGTATCTAATCTGCGCAATACTTCGAAATCGTCCGCACGCATCAAAGCCTGTGACATTCTCCTTGCCTTTGCCGAGCGATTGTCCGACGAGGCAAAGTTAGATCGCGTTCTTCCGTACATTATGATTCTTCTTAATGACCGCGCAGACTCCGTTAAGGTCGCTGCGATACGTGCTCTTGCACAGTTATTGGAAATGGTTCACGTGGTCTCGCCGGTCAACGCATACTTGTTCTCCGAGTACATCTTCCCGAGACTACAACCGTTCGTTCCTAGCGGCAGTTCGAATCCTAGTCCTTTGGTTCGGGCTGCATATGCTTCATGCATTGCATCTCTGGCACGATCATCCTTAAGATTCCTAGATATGATCCAGGCACTACGATCCGACACCCGCTTGCCCGCTTTGATCCCGGCTGGATCTGAACCTAGGTGGACAGAAGATGCTACATATCACAACCTATATGACGTTGCGAGAGTCGACCTTCTCGAGTACTTCGAGGCTCACACTAAAGCTTTGTTGACCGACAGCGACGCTTCGGTCCGCCGCGCCTTTCTAGGGTCTGTATCCGACCTCTGTGTGTTCTTTGGAAATCTTAAAACCAGCGAGGTTGTTTTGAGTCATCTAAACACGTATCTGAATGACAGGGACTGGATCCTGAAGTGTGCTTTTTTTGAGGCAGTCATTGGCGTTGCAATCTACGTCGGAAGTACAAGCTTGGAGCAGTACATATTGCCTTTGATGGTCCAATCAATGACGGACCCAGAAGAGTTTGTTGTTGAAAGGGTCCTTCGGTCGCTAGCAGTGATGGCAGATATGGGTCTTTTCCAGCGGTCTACCACGTGGGATCTTCTGCATATCACTGTCCGATTTCTCGTGCATCCGAACGCTTGGATCCGCGAAGCAGCAGTCCATCTTGTAGTCAGTTCAACCAAGTTCCTCTCCGTCGCCGATAAGTTTTGCATCCTCGCTCCTCTCGTGCAGCCTTTCGTGATAGCAGAGATAATGAACTTTTCCGAGGGAGAAATGCTTGACGCACTCAAGAAGCCACTATCAAGGGGCGTATACGATCTAGCATTTGTTTGGGTATCGAAGTCAGAGAAGGGTATCTTCTGGAAAGCAGCAAGCCGTGATGGGATATTCACCTTGAATGGAACTGACAGTTCGCTCACAAAGTTGGGGCACAAAGCCTCCACTCATCCCAGCCTGCAGCCCAAGAACGAGGAGGATGAGCAGTGGATCGCCCGTCTGAGAAATATGGGAATGAACCATGATGATGAGTCTAAACTTCTGGCCCTTCGGGAGTACATATGGAGAGTGTCGATGCGTCAGCCAAGAGATTCAGAGAATGGAATCTCTGATTTGAACAATGTCATTGCTCTAATGCAGCACGGGGTGACTCCTCAAACTGTGTTCTTTGACAAGACTCAGAACATCAAGCCACGCAGAAGTTCTATCGGGAAGTCTGAAAACGATAGATCTGACGAGCGGAAATTGCATACTATTACGGATGCTCTACTTGACGCTTCAACAACCATTGATAACAGACCCGAATCACGCCGGAGACATATGCGCTCACGGAGTCAAAGGGACCCGGGAGCTGCCCTAACAATCCCACGACCGAGTGCCTTGGATAACATCAGGGCAGAGAATTCGCCGATATCCTCACCAGTAGCATCATCACCTGGTGCAGCGCCCGGCTCACGGCCTTTGTCACCTCCTAGCTCAGATGCTGGACGTAGGGGCTCAGGAGGTAGGGACAGTCCCGGACATGACAGTTCATCGACACCTACGGATGCGGAAAATCCTGCAATTAGGAAATTGGCCTCCGGCGTGCAGCGTAAGTCCAGTGCTATGAGCTTACTTAACCGCAAGGATTCAGCCAAGGCATACGCAGAGACCGGAACCAGCTCGGCCAACGCCTTTGGAAAGGTTGATTTGCCATCTCAGAGAGCAGAGGTGTCTTCTTCTCCCTCGCCCGTACCGCATGATAGGAAGTCTCCTGAGCAGGGGCCCCCCAGATTTCACGCCAATCACTCCTATGCAGGCGATGATCCTGTCGTCCTCAAACTTTTAGATTCCGTGTTCGCGGAAAACTATCCTACCGACTTCTTTGATCTAGGGCCCTATGTCAAGGAGATAGACGTAAGGCGTTCGATTGTGAAGGCTAATGGACAAGAGCCTGACAAAGTGTGGAAACCGAATGGAGGTCTTGTAGCCGTTTTTGGGGAACACAGTGGCCCTGTGAACCGCGTGGTTGTGGCACCAGACCATGCTTTCTTTGTTACTGCTGCGGACGACGGCACCGCTAAGATCTGGGATACGACTCGTCTTGAGAAGAATCTTACACCGAGATCCCGCCAAACATACCGCCATTCCACCGAAGCGAAACTGAAGGCGTTGACTTTCGTTGAGAACACTCACACTTTCGTCACCGGCGCAAATGACGGCAGTATCCATGCAGTGAAGGTTGATTATCATAATGCCAACGGCACCGTTCGCTATGGGAAACTCCAACTTGTGCGCGAATACCAGCTACCAACAGCTGAAGATGGAACCGTCGAGTATCCCATTTGGATGGAGCATTTCCGTCTGGAGGGCCAGTCCACGCTTCTCATTGCCACCAACACCTGCCGTGTTCTGGCATTGGACATGAAAACCATGCTTCCGGCGTACTCATTACAGAACCCAGTTCATCACGGCACACCAACCACTCTCTGCTGCGACCGAAAGCGCAGCTGGCTCCTCATCGGTACCTCACATGGCATCCTCGACCTGTGGGATCTTCGATTCCGCGTGCGGCTCAAAGCCTGGGGCCTTTCAGGCTCCGGCGCCATCCACAGGATCCAACTCCATCCGACCAAGGGCCGTGGACGATGGGTCTGCGTCTCAAGCAGCGGCAGCCATGGCAATGAGATCACCGTCTGGGACATCGAAAGAGTCCGCTGCAGAGAAGTATACCGAGTTGACACACCCAGCGTCAACAACCCAAACCAGCCCAACGCAGGCAATACCGACCCTCACAAAATCACCAGACTAGGACACCCCAGCAGCACACGTGACTACGAGCCCTGGCACGTCGAAGGCAGCCGACCAGAAGGAATGCTCAGCCGATTCGCAATGGAAGGACTAGCATCAGGCCCAACAGATCACCATCCATCCGGCCCATCTCCTTCCGCAGGAATCGGTGCCTTCGCACTTGGCTTCGACTCCCCCGACGACGGTCGCGACAACACCACTCGCTGCGGCTTCATCATCTCCGGTGGCAGCGACCGCAAGATCCGCTTCTGGGACCTCACCCGACCGGAGCATTCCACCATCATCAGCGGGCTAGAAGTTGTCACGGATGGCGCCGTGACCAGTAAACCACGCTACGACGTATCGCAGCCCATCCCCTCCCTTGTCATCACCTCAGAGCACATTCCGACACCTTCCTCTTCAACTCCCGACCCAGTCCAGAACGGCAGTAAGAAGAGCAGCTCCGCCGCCGCCAACGCCAAAAAGAGCGGAAGTGGTCGTCTACCCCGCAGCACGGTGATTAGCTTGCAGCAGCAGCAGTTACTAAAGAGTCATCTAGACTTTATCCAGGATATCGCCCTGCTAAGAAGCCCGTACGGAATGATCGTGAGTGTTGATCGCGCCGGGATGGTTTACGTTTTCCAATGATTTGTCTGTCTCTCTCTCTGTCCACATGTATAACTACTGATAGTCTTGTTACGAGAAAGTATACTTATGATACATCCGCTAATTCGGACTCGTTTTCGCTTTGAAATAAAAATAAAGCCGTAGGCAGTAACTAATTACAGTAGGGGTCGGCCTACATCCGATGATTAGTACTGTAGTAGCGCAACTTGGCGGATTTCCACTACTTGGTAGATAAGGGGTTGTGCTAACTACAGTGGATAGTTATCATATGATCTATGATATGTCTTAGACTAGTTGATTGCCAGGATTGATGCATAGCGTCTAACGGTCGATAATCCTTACTACCCTTACCCTGTTCAACGGCTGGAATGCGGATGTCTGGTTGGTCGGTTGGCCACGTACTATCTACTCCTTATAATAATATGACATATCGGATTAATGCCATGGTCTTATAGTATTTTCCCCTTAGGTCTCCACATTAGTTCTCTCTCACATTTTACGGAGTAGTGTAGTAGTAGGAGGAGGAGGAGGAGGAGGAGGAGTAGTAAGAATTTGCGCCATTTTGTGTGCTGGTGGTATCAGCAGAATAATATATACTACCGTCTTACGGAGTGGTAGCACTTACGTTCGATGTATGTGCTTCCATTCTAGGGAGAACTACTAAGGCCAATGCATAAGTTACATAAATCAAGCACGATAGTCAATGCTACATAGTACCTACAATACTAGTGTATAGAGAGATGGAGCAATGTCGAGAGAAAATGCCGGAAAGATTGTAGAAACAATCAGGTGGGACAGCGAACTTTGGGGGGTGGAAATGATGAAACACTAGGCGACGGATACAGAAAGCGATCGGCAAAGAAAATTATAGACTGGAAAGCGACCAATGCGGTTGGCGTTAATTTCTTTTCATTGTCAACTTTTGCCCTGCGAGTAACAAAGAGAGAGACATTTTAGTTGTTTTTAATATCGGGTTAATCTGATTGATACAGTTGGGATTGAGGATTGCTTGGCTGTTGTTGTTCTGCTTTTCTTGTTGTCTTGGTTGGATTAGTTGTGGCAATTGTGCCAGGCAACTGTTTCCGTAGTTGGGATGATTCGTCGAAGAAGCCACTGGATATGTGTAAATTCTCGGCATCGCATTCTGGCGAGCGGAGGTGATTACTCTCGTCCTAGTTATTGCTAGGGCGTAGTGTTCCGTACATCCGAAACCAACTTCTAAATACTCTTTTGTGTTCAATCATGTCGGAGAGTTTGTAAGGTCCAAAGATGAGTAGCGACGGTAAATTAAGGCAGGCCCTATTATTGAGCATTGGATATAGATTAAGCGAGGGCCAATTTCGGATACAGACAGGTGACCGGTCGATAGGTCAACCTGCAGTATTCATATTTGAGGCATGCACTGATGCACAAACAATTCTATCTTGGACTTCTTGTGATTGATAATGGGTGCGTGCAGTGGGTTCAAAGGGTTCGAGCGGATGAAAAGTCTGGTACCGCCAGATCTGGACCATGAGATGAGAATCCCGCGTCCCGTTGGTGAACCATGGATGGCGAAATTAATACGATTCATGCCGCGACGGTACCCAGTTCAGTCTCCATCTGGCTTCTGCAGGGCCCGATCGCGGTTTGCTTTTGTCACAGGTAGACATTCTTCGCTCAAGTTCCATCCCCGAAGACTTGGCGGTGTGAGGTCTTGTTTCTTATTTTCCTGCCTTCTGTTGCCTTGCTCCTCATATTGACTTGTGCGATGGGATATACTCCGTAATATTGGATCGACACCCTCGGGCTTGGTTGACGGGTAATATCTGTAAACGCAACATTATGTTCGTCGGACTGGTAATATCCCGATCTCTCAATCACGAACGCGCCTCAGACTGGAGATCTAGATCGACGTTCCTATGCATGCACTGAATCTGATATTCCGGCAGCCGGTGGGCAAATGACTGTCAGGGCAAATGGCGGACTGACTCAATCGGTGGATCGGACCCAGCGGCGGGCAGTGAGACAGACGCGTCGCTTACCGACCGAATGGACCTGATGGGGGCGTCTAGCATTGTTCTGGAGAATGACACCGGAATTACAATCTGCAGCAGTGAGGGTCGAGTGTCAATGCGCTCCAGTCTCAACACGGCGACACACACACACACACACACAAACACTTCAATAGGGGTTGGAGGGAACAGCCGGAAATTCCGGGCGACGCCCATGACTTATGCACACGAAACCAAACTTAAAGTCTTCGTTATGAGACTTACTGCGAGGTATTGCTTTTACTCTATATGGTCGTGGTAGATGGTTGCTTGTATTACCTTTCCTCTTTCTGCTTTGCGCGCATCTTCAGCCGCTCTAGGAGATTTTTTTCGGCTGGGGACGTCGTCGGCGATGCGAGTGTCTCTGCGAGTGCGACATGAACAACCCCTAACTGCCGTCCTACATGAGCCAGACCGCACTTATGGTGGCCTCTGCCGTACACCCATAGTTGATAGGCTTAGTTCCTGGAGCCTAAGCGTCCGAGAGCAAACCACTGCGCATCCTGAAATGATGATCTCCCACGCGCAGGCAGGGATAGCTGATCTGGTTCTGGCACGAACAGTCGGAGTACAGAGCAAATAGGGCCTAGTCAACTAGATGAGGTTCTATCGTTGTACTACTTCGTATCTCAGAAATCAAATTGTCGATAGAGTTTGGCGCCCAGGAAGAGCGACAACCTCCCATTCATCAATCGATGAGGGTGGGAAGACCGGCGGAGAAAGCGTAATCTCCCATCCCGGAACGTTTGTCTTAGACCCCTGATGACCGTGCTCGCCAGTTAGTCCACCGGCGTTGCACCGTTTCTGCTTTTGCTAAATTTATCGTGTCGGAGATACTATCATTACGCTCGTAAGGGGCTGCAGTACAGCGAGAACAGCATTGTTAAAGGCTTTCCAACCTGGCTGCATAGCCGGGGGTTTTTCTTCCTTGACCCACGTTGGGTGTACTGCAGTTGGACACGACATGGCAGACTGAAACCGCGGAGGATGGAAGCGTGGTCACACCCTGGTCTGGTGTAGTGTTTAGAGCAAAGAATCTGCGACCAGAGACCGGGGTGTGTGTGTGTCTGGCTAATGATCAACCTCAAGAATAAGACTGTGAATGCCCTGGTCAGACACGGCACTAAGAGGTTAAACTTTCGACTGAACCTTCCCGTGGTGTGGATTTGTCATTTCGCATCGTGCCAAATGCGACTGGTTTTACTTCGTACCTTGCCTTTCTATCCTCTTCAGGGCATGATCTCTCTTTTTCTTTTCTTTTTTCTAATCCACCCTTTGCTCTGTTTCCTCGGTTCTCAACAGTTTTGGCAGGGTGCCTGGAAGATCCATTCTCGCGTGGGTGAGAGACTTTCGGGCCGTCCGTCTCCTGCTAGCAATTAATAGATAGTACTCCGGAGTAATAGTAGAGAGTGTTATCGTGGGGATTCTTGAGCCGGGATACCGTTCTGAGTAGATATTAGCCCGTCGCATGGTCAGACTGTTAGCTTGATAAGGAAGAGGGGATGAAGGGAGCATCCCCTCTTCCTTGGTAGTATGGCAATTATTGCGTTCTCACCTACCGCCATTCAACCAGCAAGTTCAAGCTTCTTTCTCCCCGCACGGGCGCAAGGACTGTGACAGGGATGCAGCAGAAGCAGGCCAGACTGGAAGCGTACAAAGTAGTAATAGTAAATTACGAGGTACGTAGTACGTACTTTCCAGGGAAGGATAATTATTGGTAAGTGGTAAACCGTCCGGGTGGGAGTGGCCGCACGAGGCCAACCCGTGATGGAGCGACTAGAGCCAAAGTTGTCCCTGACTAGCAGAATAGTCAGCCGGTTCTTTCCCCCCACCCACTACCATTTCCAACCGGCGCAGGAACAGTTCAGAAAAAAAAAAAATTAGAATTAATATACGGTAAAAGTAGTCTACCACTTCTGGAGTTGTCAATTTTTATGTAGGACGTAAACCATCATTGCAGTGGCAGATGGTATGCATTAGTGAGTATTTATAAATAAAAAAAATACAATTATTAATTTTTATATAAGTTCTGCTGTGACTTCTCTTCGAGTACTACCATAGAGACAACTACAAAAAGAGAGACGACGGAGGTCAACCCCCAAGTATCTCCTGGGTGGTTCACGCAGCCAAAGAGTACTCGAACAGTACCTAGTCGGCCCAGCTCTCCACCTTTACCTCCACCGGGCCCTCTCTGCCCCCTTTAGTGGTCAACGAACCTCTAACTAACCGCTTCCTCTTTCCACCTTAACTCTTCATGGTCAAGATTGTCTCCCTGCTTTGCCTTTTGCCCTTTTCCTCCCCTACTCTCTCTCTCTCCGTCCGGTTCCAATTAACCTGGCTTAACCTAACTTGACCTATTCTTTCTCCCCTTCTCCTCCTCTTCCCTCTCCCTCCTCTTCTCTCACGCCTTTTCTCTCTTCCTTCCTCCCTCTTTCCCCTCCTTTGTCCTCTCCTCCCTTTTCCGTTCCTTATCCAACTCTCCTCCCCCCTCCGAGGATCAGGACCGTCCGGTATCAACACCACCGCCACTCAAGGGAGTTGTTTTCCTCGCTTCCACATTTCATTAGATTATTCCAATCTAGATGTGCCGTAGAGCGTGAGAAATGCCCATCAATTGAGTTCGCGGGAGTAGTTGTGATCGATCCGTCCGATCTCATCTCCGCTGTGTTTCCCTCTTTTTAGTTGCAACAATATCCTCCCCCTATTCTAATCGCCGTCCTTCCTTTCACCCTCACGTCTTTTTCAACCTCTAGCAGTGCTACTGTTCTCTCGACCTGCCATTCAGTCTTCTAGCAAGCAGAAAGGAAACGGCAAAAAGTCAACAACCAGTCGTGATTTCACTACTATTCGAACGCAACCATCGGAACCAAGGTTCGGAGACCGCCTGCATCCCCAAACGGGAAAAAGTAATCCATTACGCAACCCACGTCTGTACATAATATAATATTCCCCGTCAATCCCTTGAAAACCCGACAAAAACCATCACTATGGGTCATTCTCTGAGGGACCACGCCTCTTTCGTCCGTCCGTCCACTCGCGACCGGCCGTCGACCCGCGACCAAGGGGAGAACTCGCTCGTCGTCCCTAGTCGCACCTCCTCACTTCACTCCCGCATTACGCAACCCATCCCTTCGCAAGCCAATACGAAAGCTTCTCAGCGAACCCCCAAGACTCTCACTCATGCGTACATGGTTTGCGGTGTTGGCCGGGAACCGTCCCAATGGGTCCGGGCTCCCGCGCCAGCACAGGGAAAGATTGGACACATGAAAGGAGCCGTGGGCCAGTTTTGGTTGCCGGAGATCCTGGGAAGCAGTCCCCGTCTGGAACAAGATAATGAAATCGCCAAGTCCTTGCATTCGGCCATGAGGGTATGTTCTTTCCTGAATCCGCCGCCATCTGGCAGAAGGATGGCTGACACTGACTGGCCGTATTAGGCATGCTTCCCTCATGATGTAGAGATCTGCACCGGCAAGAACCAGCCTCACTGCGTCCATCATGCCTTCGTTCTGCAGCAAGATTCTTCTCACACCCTATACGGTATCGCCCTGCGAGTATGGTCCCGCGCAGACGACAAGCGTGCGGAAACGATTCGCGAATTGCGCAAGAAGACAGAACCCGATTTCTACGACAACCCGGAAGAGACTTACTGGATCCCATACTGTCTGAGTTTCCTTTCCCGCTACCCACTCTACGACCTTCTGGGCGACTATCTCCGTGGCATGTGGATTCATTGGAACAAGGCCACCAACTTGTTCCATGCGGAGGAGGTTTCGCGAATTCTGAGCTTTCCTGCGCCCCGCCTCAACGACCTGGTTCGCATCGATATGAAGGATTATGCTCTCTGCTATCAGTTCCCATCGTCCCCGACGGGCTTCCAGAACTTCTCCATGTGGCCTCTGTTCACCTGCCTGTCGATCCCTAACGTCGTGGGAGTTGTTGAAGCTGCCGTATCGCCGACACGTCGTATCATCTTCGTTAGCCACTACCCAGCCATGCTCACCATGGCTGCGGAAACCATCCGTTACTGTGTGCGCATTTACGAATGGAGTGGATTGTATGTCCCCGTTGTCCACGCTCGTCACATCAAGGATTTGGTTCAGGAGCCCGGCCCGTACATTCTCGGTGTCACGGCTGAATGCCGAACCCTCTTCAACGCTCCCTCTGATGCTCTGGTCGTGGATCTGGACCGCAACTTTGTCCTCACATCGAGTCCACCCGATGTTCTGACTCCTGGTCAGCGCACCAAGTTCATCAACCGGTTGACCCAGGCCTTGAATGGTGATGTTTCACCCTCGGGTGTTCCCAACCACCTCCGTTCTGCCTATGCTGGTGGCAAACTTATTCCCGCTGGACAAATCATCGTGATGCGGGGTGAGGTCGAGAGCGTCCAGGATCCTTCTTGGTGGAACCAGGATGCTGTGATGAACGTTATGGATCATGTGTGCGAGAAGTTGGTGAGTAATTCTTTTGGTGCAAATATCTGTGTGGGTCTTTACGTTAACAATATGTGTACTAGGGACGCAATACTGGCATGAAGGCCATCTTTGGTGGCTCTGTCAAGAAGCCTCTTATGACCAAGGTTTCCATGCGCCACCTGAACGAAATTGTGCGTGAAAGGAACCAGTACTCTCGCGATGCGATGGAAGCTTGGCAAGATTTCATCAACCTTAAGGGTCGCATGGACACCGAGCTGAGCAAGGTCACCAAGCGCAACAACTTCTTGGTTGAGGAGCTGGAGACCTGGAAGCAGCAGGTTTGTCCCCCCCCCCCCCCCCCTTCCTGGATGACTCATGTATAATTCGGAGACTAACCCCATGCAGTTCCTCAAGTTCCAGGCTTTCGCCGAGACCCTCACCAAGGAGACATCTGAGCTCAAGGTTAAGATTGAGAACCACAAGCGTGAGAACCGTCGTCTTACCGGTCTCATTGACCAGCAGAAGGATGATGTGGCTCGTCTCTCTCTCCGTTTGTCCGGCACAGAGAAGCAGCGCGATGATGCTCTGGAAGCGTTGGTCCTCCAGCAAGAAATTGCGGAAGAGCTCGAGCGCGAGAGAAAGCGCAACCAAAAGGAGCTTGCTTCTTTGCAGCACTCCAATGCTTCCCTCACGCGGCAACGCGATGAGGCTCAGCGCGTGGTGCTGGGTCTCCGCAGCCTTATCAATGGCCAGACACATCACATGGAGCACATCGTTCGTTCGATTGGTAGCTCTACCGACCTGACCGAGCTGCCCGAAGCCGAGGCTGCCGTCGAGACCAAGGAGGCCGGACAGGATGTTGAGGCCCCGAGAGAATCTGCTGTGTCGTCGCGACGCTCTAGTGCCAATATCTCCGCGAAGAGCGTTGCCAACAATGTGAGCCCCGACTTGGAGCAACATCTCCTCAGCATGGGTAAAAGTCACAACCGTCTTGCACGTCTCAGCATAACTGATGTCGCAGATCGCTACCTGCGTGACAAGACTGATGCTATTTCCGACATCATCCGCAGCATCAGCGAGCAGTGTGCTGCCGCTGTGGAAGGCCTACAGCTTGCTCAAGATGCGGAGGATGATGACCTCCCAGCATCCGGCAAGACCACCCCAAATGGAAGCCGTCGTCTGACAACTGATGGACTTCGTGGACACTTCACACCAGCTGGCAGTGAGATGGGAGATGGCGACAGCCACTCGTTGCACCCCGATCACCGGCGTTCTAGTGTCCCGCCGACCCCAGACCTGGTGCATAACCGGTCCAGCACATCCATGTCAATGGTCAGCAGCTCGACGTTCCCGGAGAGGTCGAGTCAGCAGTATGGGCCTGGCGAGATCCCGACCCGGATTATCGAGGACGATGATGAGCGCGCTCATGAGACCGATGGTCTTGATGACCACACTGAGACAGGCACTCTGTCCAAGCAGGCCAGCGAGGACCTCATTCGGGCCGGCTCTTCCCGACTGGTTGCGTAATTGTCTCTTGAGAACGACGATGCAACGCTTGATTTCGACGACTTTTGACGCGACGTCTGCTCCTACCATCTTGTCCAAATTAGAGCGAGTTGTGGCCACTCTTTGGCATTGATTTATCTGCCTTCGAATTTTTCTTTAAACAGTTCCCTGTTATTCCACCTTTCTTTTTCCTCTGGAGATTCCCATTGTTTTTGACTCCGTGATTCTACCCAGGCGTTATTCTCCTTTACATTTCTCGGGAGCACCATGTGACCCCAGTTGATGTTTCACGGGACGGCTATATTGATTGCTTTGGTTATTCCCACCTGCCATCCCGTCTTTATACCACTTTTGCCTTCTTGAGAGTCCGTTGACTTCTCCCGCCTTGTAGTAGATCATTTGGCTTCCCCTCGTTGGGCCGACCCCTCATTCACTCGAGTTTCCTATCCTGTCATCCTCCTGTTTCCATTTGTCCATACTTCTACCTGTTGACTAGGGCAGCTTTGAAAGCTGCTATGTGGAGTTTAAAGAGATACACTGAATTGGTGTCAGCCAATTCCCCACCGCAACACAAAAACCTCTGCGGTCCTCTGAATGTAATTGTTGGTTACAAACCTTATTCGAATCCTATTTGTTCTTTATAAGAGTAATTCGAGTAACCTGATACTATAATGCATAGTGACTATGCCAACTTGCCCGGCACAAACGGGTGTCCAGCACTAAGTCCACCACAGACAGCCCAAGCCTGTCCATTAACATAGCTACTCTCATCACTCCCCAGGAACAATGCCACGCGAGCCACCTCATCCGCAACCGCTCCCCGCTGCAGAGGATTCAGCTGTCCGACTTTTCGCTCTGTGCCTCGCGCCCGTGCAGCATCAAACACCGCCTGAGTCATACCCGTCTCAATTAACCCTGGACAGATGGCATTGACGCGAATCCCCGTCCCAGCCAACTGGTACGCACACGTCTGGGCAACAGAAACAACCGCCGCCTTGGAAGCAGAGTAATCCGTGGAACCAGCATTCGAGCGTAGTCCTGCAACAGACGCCGTGCAGATAATAGAACCCCCGGGGTATGGCTTCGCCTCTGAGGTGCGCTTCATACCCTCGGAGGCATATTTGGCTGCTAGGAAGACACTACAACAATCAAATCAGAATAACTACCCCGAAGCAATGTAGATGTCATACTCAAACTCACCTAGCCACATTCGTATTCAACGTCTTCATCAACTGCGCCGCCGTAACCTCAGTGAAAATCTTCGGTTGGCCCGAGATGCCCGCATTCGCGAAAAATATATCCAATCGGTTATACTTCTCTAGTGCGTCGTGGACGACTGCCTTGACGGCTTCTTCATCGGCGGCATCAAATTGGCGGATGTGAATGTCTACACCGGGATACAGGGACTCGATCTCCCGCTTGTGTGTTGCCAGGTGGCTGTCTGCGTAGTCGCAGATGTAGATGGCTTTGGCGCCGTTGTGGGCGTATTGGTGCGCTGCGGCGCGGCCGATGCCTGCGGGAGAGTTGGCTCCTGGTTGCTATTAGCATGCGTTTCCATGTATGTGCATGGTGGTAGTAGGTAGTATGCTGAAGGGGAGTGTTTACCGGTTACAATTGCGACTTTGTCCTTGACTCGGCTGGTATGGTTGTCAGCTTTAAGAGGCATGTATATAGAAGGATTTCGAAGTATAAGTCTAGACTTACGGTCCGACAGAATCGCCTGCAACTTGGCGGATTCGAGGAATGCCCTCAAATGTGCCTGCATCCGGAATGCCTTCCACTAATTGCTGGCTCACGGCTTGGAGACGACGTTTGGCTACTGAAGACATGACGGGTGAAGTATGGAAAGGACGGAAGATATAACAGTGTCCACTAGGTTCACGGGTTGAAAAAAATTGGATTTTTTTTGGAGTCAAAATTGTGGTGTGAATCTGGGGTAGGGGAGTGTATTAGGCTGGTTTTACACCGACAGGAAGACAACAATCAGCTTTACTCATTTTACAAGGTCGATCTCCCCCATCGCAACCCCCAGAATGACGCCCGGTGGCTGCGGAGAACCGAGGCTGAGGGTCAGGTGACGAAGAGTAGCAGCCGAGGGAGGAAGATAGTTATGGCCTGAGGCATTAGTTTCCGTCGGAGTTAAGACATCCTTACCGCCGGAGATGAAGATCGTCCATTCCCTGAAATTCAGGCACCCAGGCCTTCATTACATAAGCGTGAGCTGGCGGCATGCCAAGTCACATGGCTGCAGCCACACGTCATGGTCCGTTCGTTCGGCTCCCCAAAGCAGCTGGCATTCCAGACCCTGGCTGCTACTTTTCTCCTCCCTCAATTTTCCCCCCGCGTTCCTGTCATTCCTTGCCTCTGTCTCAGCTTCGACCTCTGCTTCTGCGGCTTCACTTGAAATTCTATCGCTTTTCTTTCTCGTCTTGCGGTTTAGCGTGCGGGTGTTATCATCATCTCCGGTTGCTCAGGTCGATCATCTGCCGCACAAACAAAGTCGCAAACAGCGGAAACCGGCCTCAGGTAGCACAGCCAGACACAAAGCTAGAGGCTATAAAAAGACACACGCCGGTGATCCTACTTGATAAACTCCACATTCCTGTCTCAGAAATCACGCAAAGAAGAAAGACCGAACCAAACGAAGCATACATGAAGGCCGCAGTTCAAGTATCTGGCTCTGTTCACCGCCCCTCGAGTCATGGCGGAGTGCGATATCCCACAACTACCGCGTCGTTCCTCGTCTCGGACCTCCTCCTCTTCCCGGCGAAGTCAGAAGGCTAAGACCGTTCGTGCCCGCTCGCAAAAACGTAATTCGGCCTCCTCCAGTGCCACGGCCACCGACCTGACCTCGTTCCCTTCGCTTTCCCCAGACCGCTCCCCCGAGGGGTTCGTCGGCCAACCCGCGCTGAACCGTGCATTGACCAATGCCCTGTTGGAAGGTGAAGAAGGTAGTGATAACCCGCCGGATGTAAATCGAGATCGGAGGTCTACCTTGGCTAAGCTGACCGGTGGCTCGACCCCGAGCCCTGGTCGTGCTGCCCTGTTCGGGGATTCGGTGCCCATTCGTGATTTTCCGGGGGCGTTGCACCTGGCGGATGACTCTCATATTGAGCGTCTGATTGCGAGTACTGGTGCTGTTAAGCTGGTGCGACAGTTCGCCCGTGATCTGGCACAGCGCGATGCGGAGATTTCAGCTCTGCGACAGCGGGCTGATGCGAGGGAGAGGGAGTTGAAGAGAATGCTGCGGGAGGTTTCGGTCTCGAATCAGGATATCGAGCGTCGATTATATCAGCTGGAAAATGCGCCGTTGGGCGATGAAGCTGGTCAGGAACATGGTGGCAACACGGAACAGCCGGGCAGCTCCGCCTCCAGTATGCATGGACTGATGCAGCAGGCGATGATTGATGGGCTTGGGTCTCAGGTTCATGAGGAAGGGACGGATGCTGCAGGTAATGTGCAGGCTACTGTTCGAGGTCCCCAACGTCTCGATAGCGATGCACGCTCTGGCAATTCTAGCGTGGAGTCGGGAACAACACGCAAGAGACATGGCTCTATCCGAAGTTGGCAGGACTTCATTTTCGGTAATACTACGAGTAGCCGAAAGACAAGTCGAGCAAGCAGCGTAATGGGTGAGGTCGAGGAGGAAGAGACTCAACGTCAGCGAAATCTCACCAACCCTTCTAGTCGCCGAAAAGCGCTGGACGAGCAATTATTTCAACCCCCAGAAGGTCAACAAGGGCCTACTGCTGGTGAAGTTGCTGGGAAACACCTTAATGCATCCACTGGCGGAGACGACGCTAGTACTCATTCACGCAAGTCATCCAAGTCGCTATCCTCGTGGACGGTCAAGTTGTTTGCTGGGAACACACAAGCAAAGGACGAGACCAATAGTGATGATGGCCGCGGCAGAGCTTCGTCTACGAATCGGGGTAGTAGCAAAGGTATCTCTCCTGCGCTCCCTCCCAATGCTAAGGGGCCTGTTTCAGCCATGGCCGCCTTGAAGCGAATAAACAGCAATACTAGCGTGCACAGCGCTTCTGGGCGGGCACCTGGGCCCAACAGCGCGGCCAAATCAGGCCAAACAAGCCGGAGGCAACCGTCTGCGAGTGTCTCACAAGGAACAAACGCAGACGCTACAGCTAAGAACGCGACCAACCTCGGACCTGTTGAGATGGATGCCATCCTTCCCCTGGAATCACGACCCCCTACTCTTTCAAACATGTACAACAACTACCAACCGGGCGAGTTGCTGACTGACCGTTTTGGATTCATCTACGACCAGCGTCGGAAGAAAAGACAAAGGGAGGCGAACGCGTTTAAGAATGCCGGGGGTAGCAACCGGCTCAGCATTGCAGAGACTCTCAGCAGCTTACGGAGCGATGCTTCTGATGGTGATGATGCATCCGACTCTTTGAAGCAACTGCAGCCAATGCCAGAACCTCAGTCTTCACCTGTGTCTGCGTCTCCCGAGACCCCGGAAGCCGGTACAGTCGCACTTCGGAGATGGCAAGACTACCTGAGGGTACCCACTGGACCAACAGAGTTGCTATCACATACACCTTCAGCCGGTCCTATCGTATCCCTTACCACAGCAGGCGACAGCTCACCTCGCAATTCTGCTGTTGCTGTCGACAAACGTGGCGCAGTCTCGGTCAATCCGAACGCCCAACCATCGGCATCTACGTCCACAGTAGTCGCAGACCGTCCAGAATTCGCTGGGGTTTCCTCCGACGAGCCGGCCACATCAAGTTTGGCTGCAGGCGAGAATGAACCGGTTAAATTGCTGCTCGAGCAGTTGACAGAACTACATGATTCCCTACAACGTGACCGGACCGTGCGGTGGAACGAGTTCCTGCGCAAAGTGCGTGCAGAGCGCAGAAAAGACGGCGAAGCTGCCGCAGCAGCCGCCGCCACCTCCGACCGGGCAGTGCAGTCTGTCGATATGCCCGAGGCATCGCTGGCCGATGGCGAAGTGGTCGGTATTTCTGGCCTAGGTAACAAGGGCAAAGTCGGCCGTGCCAAATGGCGCGAGTTCCGGGTCCTCGTGTTGGGAGGAATCCCAGTTGCCCTGCGGGCAAAGGTCTGGTCCGAATGCAGTGGCGCTTCTTCGATGCGGGTACCTGGTTACTACGATGACCTAGTAAAGGGCACCGGCGGCTCTGAGCCCGACTCGTCGGTCGTCGCCCAGATTGACATGGACATTAACCGGACTTTGACCGACAATGTATTCTTCCGCCGAGGACCAGGCGTTACCAAGCTCAAGGAGGTGCTCCTGGCCTACTCTCGTCGCAACCCGGAGGTCGGCTACTGCCAGGGGATGAACCTCATCGCCGCATCTCTCCTGCTTATCACTCCCACCGCTGAAGACGCCTTCTGGCTCCTCACCTCCATGATCGAGGTGATCCTTCCCGAACACTACTACGACCATGGCTTGCTCGCCTCCCGGGCCGATCAGGTAGTACTGCGCCAGTACATCGCCGAAATCCTGCCCAAGCTGTCCGCCCATCTCGAGAGTCTGGGCGTCGAACTCGAGGCACTAACATTCCAATGGTTCCTCTCCGTCTTCACCGACTGCCTCTCAGCCGAAGCCCTCTACCGCGTCTGGGACGTAGTCCTCTGTCTGAATGTCACCAGCGCCGTCAACAATCCTCCCGCCAACGGCACAGCCAATGCCCCTTCTTCCACCACTACAACCGACCCCACCGACTCTGACCCCAGCGCCAGCGGCAACGGAGGCGGCAGCACCTTCCTATTCCAAGTAGCTCTCGCCCTCCTCAAACTCAATGAGCAACAACTCCTCACCACCTGCTCCACCCCAGCCGAACTCTACACCTACATCAACCACCAAATGACCAACCACGCCATCAGCATCGACGGCCTCATCCAAGCCAGCGAAGCCCTCCGGAACGTCGTCCGGCGCGAAGACGTGGTCGCCCGTCGTGCGGAAGCTCTCCGCGAGATGCAGGAATTCACGCGAGGCCGCCCGACCTCGTCAGGGGATAGTTAGAAGAAGAAGTCCCCCACTGAGAATCAGACTAAGTCGTGAGAGAGGAAAAACAATAACAACAAGAGGAAGAATAAGAAGAAATAAGCATGATATAAAATAACGATTTTTTTTCTTCTTTCCCAAGATGTTGTCCTTATCTGCAACTCCATCATTGCATGATACCACATTGTGTTATTTTGTGATATGTATCTTTATCGATATTATTTTTGCCGCACCCATGCCAACTATGCCCTTATAGACCAGCACCACCAATTTCATTTTTTTTTTTTTCCCGGTCATGATACGAATGAGTGTACTGAACTTCATTAGTGTAACGAATTAGTTCAATGTTACTAGCGCAGCGTTGGAAATTATATGTTGTTGTTTTCTTGCATTCTTTTTCTAAGTTCTTAGAAATACCATAAGAAAACTTACAGAAAGCATGGCACGTGTTCGACTGGATAAAATACTAGTATACATCGAGAGGTCTGTGAGCATTCTGAGTTTCAAACACTAAAACTGATATCACCATTATGACCAATCTTATCAATGATATTATGCAAGAAGTTCACCACTATAGATTCCTACATACCTCAAAACATATCACTATTGGAAATGGTTCACCCTGAGCATTGTACAGAACTCGCCATTGAAGCTGATGGGAATAGCTGCTACCAGCCGAAGTAGTTCTTTCGTTAAGTCATTTCAAGCAATATCAAAACAGTATAGCCGGTAGATCGGCAAAAATATAGCTTATTCTTATTTTCAAACATAGATAAAGAAAAGTGAAATAAATAACAAACCCCTAAGCGCATGGGATCCCCAGCGGATCAACGAAATCAACTCGTTGGCATCATTTCAGTATCTTCTTTTTGGACAAGCAATCATTATCAGTCGGGGAGGGGTATCATTGCCATGGTAGGTAAATATCGACAGGAAAGTAGAAGGGGCTTGTGCAAGGGTCGATCAATAAGCAACCCGAAAGTTCATGTGCATATAGTATAGAGCCCCGCCTCTTTACCTGGCCAGTGGAAGGAGGTCGGGTTACCAAAACCGATTGTTGTCGAGGAGCGTGGTCAGATCAATTTCAGGCATGGTAGGCCGAAGACCAAGGTCCATCACATCACGGGCGACCGCCTTGATCTGATGCATAATCGTTTGCGAAATTGCCCAGGTCCGTCCCAGAGTCTTGAAAACGCCAATGGTAAGCGTCAGCCGATCACGGCTGGGGTCGGGCATCTTCCCGGCCTTGACGGAGCACGCGGCCAACTGCACCATGGAGCTGAGAACCAGCGAACAAATGAAGAAGGGCGTGTGCTTCACAACTGGCATGCGAATAGACGCCAGCGAGGAGATTTGGTTGGCTGCCTTGACCGCCTTCACGGCATGCGCATGATGCGAGAAGGCGGGAATGCTCAGCGGCCCGTGATGGCCGCAAATAACC
Organism: Aspergillus eucalypticola CBS 122712; assembly: GCF_003184535.1. Classification (NCBI taxonomy): domain Eukaryota; kingdom Fungi; phylum Ascomycota; class Eurotiomycetes; order Eurotiales; family Aspergillaceae; genus Aspergillus; species Aspergillus eucalypticola. The sequence continues at coordinate 353,384 of NW_020290278.1, forward strand.
TCCGCTGCCACTGCGGGGGAAGACAGCAGATCAGACCGCGGGAAATGGAGGTAAATCGCAGAGCCGTTGACAATCATGGTCGCTTGGAACATCATCTCGTCGACGGACCCGTCCGAGCGCAGCAGTTCGGCCTTGTTCTCGGGCAGGTTGTGGAAGAAACTGGTAATCCGTGCGTCAGTGGCCTCGACTTGGTCCTGCTGGCCCTCAATCATGGCTTGGATGGCCACTACGCGTCCCAGGATGCGAACGGCCTCGATTCGGTAAGTGAAGGAAGAGAAGTCTCGCTCCTCATCTTCAAAGACACGCTCGTCGAATTGCGCAATCGTGAGTGCAGGCGGAGGTGGGAGGGCATCTTGGTAGATACGCTCTTCACAGGGCAATGGTACCTCGAGCGGCCCAGAATTGCACCGGAAAGCTGGCTGAACACCCAGTGCAGTGAGCATGCCTTCAATGATGAAGAGCTCCCACCAGGTGCGCCTCAAGCTCTCTTCCCGCACCGGGTCGCCATAGCTGAGCTGCGGCGCAGTGTCTCTTTTGTTCAATCCCAACTCGAAGGCCAGATTGACAGCCGTCGTCACGCACTCGCCCGCCTTCTGCCGCTCATTGCGGGAATGCAAGACAATGGCGAGGAGTACCAGGGCCTGCAATTTTTCGATGGACCCTTCCTGGTCCATCACGGACGACATGACCGTCGGCCGGTAGGTCTCACTGTTGGCGGCCGGAGTGAAGTGGGTCCCAATGAATTTGATGACATGCTCCAGGAACGCAGGCACGTGGTTGCGGTAAAGGACACGGTGGGGCGGCAAGACCGGGTGGGAAGGATGGAAATAGGTGTAGAAGATGTCGATAAGATAGCCATCGCCTGCAATGGTAGAGATCGAGTCTGGAGTCATGGGGCTATTGGTGACACCGACCGTCTGCGAGTGCGAGGAGCCAGAGTTATCTGTCAGAGCGGGACTGCCGGAGGGTAAGGAAGAGGAGGGCAAGGAAGTCGGCACGGGGGTGGTGGCGGCTGCCATCGCATACGACATGGGCATGTTACTCGACAGAGTCCAGTCGGGCGGCACGTTGAAGTATTGGGGCTCGAAGGAGGTCGACATGTCAGCGGGGAGTTGGTCGGGGGAGGATGGATTGGCTCGACGCTTCTTCGAGGGGCCCTTGTACCCGCGACGCGACGGGGTGTATTGACATTCGGAGCCTGTGGCGGAACAGCGACCGCAGATAGGAGTCTTTCCATCACATTTTAGGTGCTTGTGTCGACACAGCAGACAGGCAAGCAGCGACGGGCCCGAATTTTTGGCAGAACCGGAGTCCTTGACGGAGATAAACGGATTTTGTTGGAGACCTTGATCCATGTTGAAGGCGGGAACAATTCACTGAATGGTTACTGAGAATTGATAAGCTGATGGTCTCATTTGCGCAATTCCAGCACCATGCAGAGAAGAAGAAGAGGAAGAGAAAAAGGAGAATCCGGCGGGGTTCAGAGTGACTAGAGACAAGTTGAAACCCAGCAGGAGAAGAGGAAAAGAAAGACGGCAAGCGGAAGTTCGGTACAAGCGGGGGTGACGGCGGAAAGGAAGGTTTTATGGAAGCACAAGAAAAAAGCGGGCGGGAAGTTGAGGTGGGGTGGGGGGAGGGAGGAAGGAAGGAGAAGGAGAAGGAGATAATTTTTTTTTTTTATAAAAAAAAAAAAAAAGAACCAGGGATGGAAAGAAAGACGATGGATGCAATCGGAGAAGGCCGAATAGATTAAATCGAGGACGATGACTGGCAGGAAGGGGGGATATTGAATTAACCAGTTAACCAGCACTAGACGCAACGGCGACACGAATCATGCAGGACGACCAGTGCAGTAGAAGGTGTAGAGGCCAAAAAGAGAGACATACCACTTTTTCTTCCCTTCATTAATTATTATCCTAGTCTTGCCTTTTTGACAGGCCGAAGAAGGATGATCGATCAGACCAGCCAGACGTTTCTTTAGCTCGAGTCTCCACCGACAGCCGCAGCGCGCCCAGCATCTCACCCATTCACGCTTCACGATTGGCAATGGCCGGTGAGGGTGGAGCTGCAGCGATCGGATGTGACACAGAGAGAAAGCTGCAACAAAGGAAAAAAGAGACTCGAACAGGTGTCAAGGAGGTGGTGGATAAGGGAAGAAGATGAAAAAATTTAGAATCGTCCGTCTTGAGAAGTTGGACAAGTAGTGGGTGGCAGAGTTAGTTGATCGATAATTCAGAATAAATAGATAGCCAGAGAGAAAGAGAGAGTTGGAGTTGGTAGTTGGTAGTGAAAGGATGGATGGATGGATGATGGAGAAGTGATGATGCTGACTGAGCCGGTAACTTTACGCACGTAATTATCAAGTACTGCATCTACACCAACGGGATACCAAGTAAATAACAACTATCTCATCTATCTATCTAACTTAACAACCAATTCTCCTATCCTGTTCTTCCTTCCCCCTCCTTTATAAAAATCTTGTTTACACTTTCCCTCAAACCAGGTAAGCTTTCGCCGTAAGAAGATCCCATCAACCATAGACCACTCTTCTATGGTTCGACCGACCGAACCCCCCAATCCCCAATCGGGTTTTCTCTATTCCCTCAGCTCCGTTCTCCATCTCCGACTATAGTCTAACTATCAACGTGGCTTCCGCGCAATCACACTCCCTTCCGTCATCGCACCAACAACACTCACTCACTCCCCCTTCCTCTCTCTTTTCACTACTACTACTACTACACAACAAAGAAAAAAAACAAAAGTACCTTACTTTATCCAATTACTTACCTCTTCGTCGCATTCAACCAGTTCAATTTCTCCCTGAAGCGCTAAACAACAACCTAATACCTTACTACCCTCCACAATGATCACCGACGACGAACTCCACCGTCTGGCCGTCTTCCTCGGCTCCTGCGCCATGATGATGATCGTTCTCTACCACTTCCTCGAGGTCAATCAGAAAGAAGATGACGAAAAGGTCGACGTCAAAAACAACAACAACAGCAGCAGCAGCAAGCAACAATCTACGGGCGCGTCGTCGTCGGCTGGTTCGACTACTACTGCGTGAATTTGATTTGATTTGATTTGATTCGGCTTGGACTTGGTATTGGAATTGCAGGGGCAGTGTCGTTATTATACTTGTCGGTTGATTGATCGATTGATTGATGGGTTTGCGCCTTGGAATGCGGATTGGTTTTCGACTTTGCGATACAAATACTACAATGTATGGTCTATTGTTCCTGAGCGTGCGCAAAGGAAACAGACAGACAAGGAAGGGGGGAAATGGATGATGGCAAAAGTGTGGTGGAACAGAACAGAACAGAACAGAACAGTGGCGATGAATAGATACCCCGGTGGTCGTCGTCAATATAACTACCCTATTTTTCAAATCTTCTTTCCAGTTGGTCGGATTTGGATCCATTATCTATATGGTACATGGTTGATGTTGCTATGATTTACAGAGGTGTAACATCCCAGGAGAATCTGCATGCTAAATGCGAACAACAACACCGTCGCTCAAAAACACTCGCTCAATCCCGCTGTCAAATGCTATGCCGTGTAATGGGAAACCGATGAAACTACAACGAAAAACAAAAAGTGAGGGTATCACAGATCACGGTTCTTCTAGGTCGCTGGCACCACCTCGTAGACATCTTCGTCATTGTTCAATCGCTCATTCCGCGCCGGGGTCGCGAGCTCACACCCGCCCGGGTCAAGTCCGACTCCAATGTGCTCCTTCAGTCGCTGGACTGCCTTGAGGATCTCCCGGGACCTCTCCTGTTGAGTATTATTCCCATGCACTCGGTTAAAGGCACGGATGGAACTGCCGCTGGCAGGGATTATAAGTGAGTCTTCACTGTTGGGCTGTGCGGTGTCTGGGAAGGCCAAGGGCCCAGGACTGCCGCTAGCATCGTTTCCCACTACATCGCACAAGTCAAAATTAGATTTCAATCATTGCTCCGAACAATCAAACTAGTCGCAAGCTGAAAGAATGCTATCATCAAGCAGATGCTTTCTCACCAGTTACAGGCACCGTGGGCCCATCCCCGAGCTTCCATGCGATCGGTTCCAAATGCTCCTTCTTCACATGTTTGAACAGAACTGCGGCAGGCAGAGCGTCTGGGAACGTGCACCCCTTCCATGCGCAATTGAGCGTCTGAGACACGTGCACCTTGAAGATATGTTTCTTCAGTGCATCCAGATTGTGCATCTGGGCCTGGCAGCTCGTCCAATTACATGCAAATACCGGGTACGGAACTGCCGACGACATGGGAGGCTGCAGGGGCTGCTGCCGCGCCTTGTTCGTGCTGCCCGGGGGACGACCCGGTCTTCTTTTGCCCGTCATCGGGGTCACTCGCGTCGTTGTGATAGGTACAATTGATTGAGATGGGGACTGAGGGGTCGACGGTGGTTGCGGCCGCGTTTGTGGTAGCGGGGGCGCTGCCGAGGCAGATGGGCCGTGTGGCTGAGGGGCAGCCTTGAAGAGACCAAGGTGCTGACCCGACACCGGCTGACCATGCAGGGGCTGCGAAGACGGATATTGTCGTGCCGGCTGTGACTGGGGAAGAGGTGGCGGTTGCCGAGCTTGTGGTGGAGGGGGAAGAGTGGTGTTGGTGGTGCTCGGAGGGACAGGCAGTGAAGGCGCGGGACGCGGCCGCGGCCGCGGCTGCGACTTTGGCGGTTCTGGGTCACGTGGTTCCAGCGCGTCGACTAGATCCCAGCGAAAGGTCGACAGGTCCGACGAAGTGTCCACATGAACGAAAACATCGCGCAGACGAAGAAGGTGATGGTTCAGTGTCTCCTCTGTTGGGTGGCGGCCGGCTGCAATGAGAACATCTCTGGCGATCGTCTTCGGGTCATAGATCACCTTATCAACGGCATCCTCCTCACGTAGCGGCTTAACAATGTCGGCACGCGATTTCAAATGGTTTTTGGGTGCAGGGGAGCCGGTGCCTCCTGTCTGTGGTGAATAATTGTAGTTAGAGAGCCCTGCAGCCGGACGATCCTCAGCAGGCGCTGTTGCGTAGCTGGGCAATGAGGGTCGCCCGAATGACCGTTTAGAGGTGGATGGGGGCGCTATCCGACGTCTCTTTGCATCATGACCAGGCTCACTACCATTCCCAGCAGTATTTGTTTGCTGCATTGTAGCTTGCAAGGTCGTATTCGTCATCTGCGCAGGTGGATTGGGCGGAGGCGCTGAAGTCGACGGCTGGGTAGTCGGGACGGTCACTGGAGGAGCCGAGTGGGATGTCTGAGCTGAGGTTGTTGGGGTGGCGTGCGAACTTGGTTGAGGGGCTTTCATAGGTGAATGTGAAGGATGTGTAGTAAATTGCGTCGGTGGCATAGGTGAAGGATGTGAATTGGGAGCTTGCGCTGGTGTGGGTGGCAGTAATCGTGGGGCCGTATTTGACGTCTGCAGTAGCAGGGGCGAGATGACAGCATTCGAGGGTTGGCCATGAGGTTGGCTTGTAGATACGGTACTAGCCGATTGGGAAGGAGGTAGATTCGAGGGTACTGAACCTGACATCTGAGGTGGGGTCGGTCTAGACGGTGCTTGAGGGGCCGAATGTGGCGCTGAATATGAAGCCGGCTGGTACCCTGGAGGGGGCGCTGGATTGGACTGAGGCGCCGGTTGAGACATTCGAGGAGGGGGCGGCTTATACCCTGCTGAAAGGCCAGTCCTGTGTGTCTGCACGGGCTTTGGCAACTGATGCGCACGTTTATATCCCTGCGAAGGAGGGGGCCTCAGGGATTTGGAGGGCAGCGACTTCGGACCAAAAGGAGCAGCGAAACGGGACGAGCTTTCAGTATGCGAGCCTGGGGGTGATGCCACAGTGGAAGCTTGGATATACTGCGTTTGGTGAGACCGAGGATTGGGAGGGTGATGTTGGTTTTCTGGGAATGAGTCAGGCCTCACATCCCTCTCGTTTGAATACTGATATCCATGAGACCCGGCAGAGCCATTGTGGGCAGCTGTATAAGACGATGAAGGAGATACAGCAAAGTAGGGATTCGACTGATAGAATGCCGCATGATCATCGACGCCTCGGGCTTCTGGGTCGTATCCATGGCTCAGGTAACTTTCCAGCCACTGCAAGTCTTCGCTTGACATCTTGCGCAGCTGGTGAGGCAGATGGTTATCATGTATGGTGCCACTTCTTCGCTGCCAGCATCATTTCCGACATACAAAACAGGAAAGAAATGTGAAACTGTTCAAGAAATGTATTCCGAGCTGGGTCCCACTGTGACCGCATCAACCAGCATAGAACTTTACAAAGAAATCAAGCATAATGGTCGGCGTGACGCGACCGCATCGGAAGAGGGTTTAGCGGCGCGCATGAAAGAGGCTCGACGATGTAAGTTCCCCACCGCCTCACGCGGGCGGTGAGTCGCGACAGGAGCTGTCTCCCACTGACCAATCGGAAGCAGGATCAGCATTAAGCGGAGAGTCACGTGACGCACACTTTTCGAGCTCGACTATTTATACTGCAACTTCCAACCTCTCCTGCTGTAAGCCAGACAAGATGTTTCTTATACCACAACCAACAGACGCGGTCGTCTGAGTTGACTGCCAACACAGTCATCTCTGTGTTCTTCGCAATGCTGAGCCAGGAATCTTGAACATCGCCAATGCTTCACCCTCGCAATTCATGTTTCGTTGCAGAGAGGACAGCATTGGCTACTCATATACCAAGGGCTTCAGGCACATTATAGCAAGATCCTGACTTGGGAAGACATCTTGGACTCTCTGTTTTACAAGTGTCTTGTTGATATCGATCACACCGACTTCAACCAACCTAGTTTCTATCTCAACGCGCCAGATTATCTCCTCATCAATCCACTACCATGGTTGAAGAGGTATACGGCTGGCGCAGAAGGAATTGCAGATATGCATTTACATCTAGACAAAAGTCTAGATCGCGTTCTGCCTCGCTTGCAGACCCGCACTGAGCTTCTCGCAAGGACGCTGCGGGTTTGAGAGTGAGATACATGCTGTTTGTAGATATATAGTCTTTTTTATATGATTGATTGAATATTATTATCTTCGATTGAAACTTGTCAGGTGTTTTGTAGTCTTTATCTGATACTGTTGTGAGCTTGACACTGGACAAATGCAATTCGCATAGTGGATGGCTTTGCGGCGGTGACTTAGGTGTGCCAGTTGAGTACTAGCTACTGCTATTGAATGTTGAGGGTTAGACTTGTTCACTGAGGCGTCACACAAGGTTCCTTGAACGTGTATGGTCTTTAAAATGTCTCCAGATAGTAAAGGGTCTTGTTAAGACTACAGGTACTTTACACCAACGTCCATACCACTTCTCAATCAAAAGACACGCTAGACGTTATTGTATTGGGATACAACCCCAGAAGTAAATATAAATACCTAAGAATATGAATACCAGCCGCAGTCATCATATCATACAAACAAACAGAAAGAAAAAAAAAAAAAAAAAAAGGTCATATGTCCCGCTCAATTAGGCCGAAAACCAGACTCGTAAACCGAACCTCCACCTCATAATCACCACGAAGACACATAAGATACATCATCACCAATATCCACCAAGTACCTACTTACTGACTATGCCCAACACACCTCCCCCAAGCAGGCAATCCACACCCCATTCCCACAAACAACCACACCAAGAACACGACAACAATAGCCAACAAAACCATCAACTTAACATTCTTCCACCACATCCGTCTCCTCAACCCACGACTCCTAATGCGAAAATCGTGCGCACTGCCGCCCAACCGATCCGTCTTATCCACCAATAAGTCAATCCGTTCACCTCTCTCCAACACCCGTTCGATATTCTCCGTCATGATGTTCCTCACGCTATCGATCTCCCGCTTTGCCGAAGCCAGCGAATCCGCCGGCGGGGCCGTATTGTACGTCTGCAGCAGCGAGCGGAGCTCATTGTTGAACGCGGCGCAGCCGTAAGCCGGGAGAGCAGAGAAGTCCGTGCTGGAGGGCGAGTAGGTGGTGAGGAACTTGCGCTTGATTTCGAGGAGGAAAGCGAAGGGAATGCGGCGGCCTTGTTCGGCGGTTGCGACGACGATGTAGCTGAGGGGCGCGTAGGAGTTGGGTTCGCCCTGGCGGGGGTCATCGGAGGTGCTGGGTGTTGTGGGTGAGTCGGCGATGTAGTGCACGAAGAGGCGCTCGTGGGTGTAGGTGAGCTTTTGCGGTTGGTCGTGGCTGATCTTGGGGAGGATGATGGAAGCGAGGGACGAGGCGGCGCTCGAGGATGTGCCGGGGGAGGAGTGTTCGGCGAGGATGGTTGTGCGGTGGGCGATGCAGGAGCTGTGTATTTGGGTGAGTGGTCAGTTGGGGGTGATACTAATGAGGGAGGGTAGGTTGGGGAGTGAAGTAGATATCGCGGTGTGCTGCTGTTCAGCTGCTGGTTGGGTAACGTACTAGAGCAGGAAGCTCGATGGCTTCGATGAGGAGGCGGCCATGGTGGTTAGATGTCGCGATTATGTACTCGGATTGCTATACAAGACGGCGAAAAGCAGAAAGATCGATCTGGGCGAGTCCGGGCCCCTGCCTTGGACTGTGGAGGAGGGATTAATGCGAGGGATTATTTGGCGATAAGATCACCGCTCCGTGACGTCGCCGCCCAGACGGTTAACTCCCCGGATTCTGTCACGTGATATATACGTGTACTACTGTGGATGTCGAATCAAAACTACTCATTCATTGATTGGTACTTTACTAGTTTTATGTATTCATGGCGATAAATACACGTACAAGTCAAATTCCATCCATATCAACGAATCACTTCGGGCCAGCTTCCATCTCGAGAGACATATGTTCCAGCAATTCCGAAGTCTCCTCAATCGGCTCACTCTGCCTCGGTGTGCCCACAATCACCGTGTCATTATCCTCGCTATCAGTATCGAAGTAGTCCTCAAAGTCGTCCGCTGATGTGTCAATGTCTATGAAAGTCTCTTCTGTGTCTTCGGGCTTCTCATCCGGGGTTGGTCCGTGGCTTTCATCTTCTATAGCGTGCCCCTCTGAGGAGACTAAGCTGACGACGTCCGCCCACTGGCTTCCCGTGGCCTTGTGGGACGCACGCTGGACCGTACTTTGACCCTCGCTTGGGGCGATGTTGGAGTAGGAAGTGGTCGAAGGGGCAGTACTTCCTGTGTGGATTGCAGGTCCTGGCCTGGTGAATCCACCCGTCTCGAGATCAGGTATGCCTTGATCTGTGAACACGCCGCCGGATCCATCATCATCACCCCCCGCCCACAGCGGAAGGTATCTAAACTCATTGTTGGTAAGACAGGTGATGGTGTCGGTGATTTTGAAATGCGCTCCTTGCCTGCAACCATTTGCCATGCGCTCGGTGAGATCGCCCAAACGTGTGCGCACCTGCTGGAGGAAGTCGATTGGATCGAAGACGGATGCCATGGAGCTTTTGGTAGCAGTTTCTTCAGGTATCTCATCGGTCTCAATGTCAGAATCTAGATCTGGAAGAATACCACCTCGTTTCTCTATGAAAATGTCCCCACCACCGTACTCACGCTGGACAAACTTTGGGCTATCAGAGTCAACGTGGTTATTGAACTGGTTGACTGCCAGCAGAATGTCTTCCAAGGAAACATATGAGAGCTTTGCATCGTTTTCAGTCTGAAAAAGGTGGAGATGTCCGCCCAAGTCGGCGATTGTCATATCTCGGAATTTCTCATCGGGCTTTCGGAGACAGTCGCTATACTCCTCACCCCTGACTGTTCTCCAGAACGTCTTGCTGATGATGCGTTCTACATAACGCATGTTATCGTAAGCATCGGTGTATTCATGCGCTGGGTAGTTGCAGGGATCAATGTAATGGTTTGTTCTCGAGGACCAAGTGTCAACAGATCTGGTCGTATTGGCCACGATGTGGCCCCGCACATATAGTTTGAGCGAGGATAGTAATTCTGATGCCAATGAACAGTGTTCGGCACAGTCATCAATGTGGCGAGAGATCATTATTGTGGACGGCAGCTGCAGGAGCCAGTCCATTCGTGAGCCCGTCAATTGTATAAATTCTTCGAGGATACGGTCCACAAGGCTCTGGCTCGCATACTCGATCCGCTGGCGATCTTCATCATCCAAAGGCTCGCGATGTCGGCCGTGGAAAGTCACCTCTGGCCATTGGAGTTTGGGAGGTTTGCCCGCATGGGCCAGACGTAACAAAGCTTCTTCTCCAACCAGGACAGTGAAAGAATCCTGGCAAAGATAGTCGCATTCAATTCCGCGGGCAATTCGGTAGGTAATTTCCGGATGAAGTTCAATAAAGCAGGCATTTGTACCGTCATACAGCCAGGTCAAAATATGGATTTTGATGTGCCCTATGGTGGCAATACCAAACACCTTGGCCAGTGCAAAGAAGGTCCAAAGCTTGCAAGGCGTATCAAGGCACGGGTTGACACCTCCTAGAGCTTGCAGGATATGCACGATACCGGTGCGGTGACGAGAATCTGAATACTCAGAGGGAAAACCCGATTTCTTACTACCACCCTCAGTTTCGATTCCTTCGTCTTCACCGCCAACACAGTCCACAGGTAAATTCAAACGGCTTGATTCACGATTCCAAGTCCGTATGCCTAGTGGACAAGATAGTTCAGTGGTGAACGCTACTGCCTCGTCGTCCGTTGAGGGGGGAGTGAGGTTAATAACGTATTTAATGCCATCTGGTAGATTTCCCAGAAATTCAGAACGCTTGATCATGCGAGCTTGTCTTCTCGGATCAAAAAGTCTCGTAAAATAGGGAGACTTTGTGTCCAAGAGGGTGTGGCTGTGAACATAATGGGGAATGGACGCTTCAAACTGTGGTTGCAATGACCAGTTTGGCACGTATGATGGAGGGTCTATGAAGACGATTGTATCGGCACCTTCAAATCGGAGAACATCAAGTTTGGAAATGTTCTCATCTTCCTTGATGTTCGAGTCGTAACTCGCGTCTTCATCGGTTTCCTGTTCCTGGTAATATGCCATCTCGTGATCGGTCTGAATCTAAAGTAGTTTCAGTACTACCCATTTCAACACTTTAACTCGTTGAGATCACCCACCTTCTGATGAAGACGGACAATAGAACAGAGAAGTGTAATGGTAAAACGGAAGAAAGACTGTAAAGAGGACACCGAGTTCGCCTTTCTGCAAATGAGGTAGTGACGTGGGTACTCTATGATCACTAGTATGACACGAGCTCTCACAGCCTCAGTCAGCCTTACCGTTTCGCCGCTGCCTGGAAGTAGCACCGAAATCAGTGACTGCGCATCAGAGGTGTACTCGAAAGATGAAGAAGGGGTGAGAAGAACGCGAGAAAGTGTAGCAAGGAAAACTGGAACAATAATTTCGCGTGTTTGTGAACTTCCACTGACTGTGGCGGAGATTCACGTTGCAGTCACTCGGTATTCACTGACAGAAGTGACTGCAAACCGGGAAGACCCTTGCATATGTCCAGCCCCGGCTTCCTCAACGCCGATGGTAACCATTAAGCATGGGTATTATTTGTGTACAATTATAGAGATAAATATTAGAATGTAATTCGGAATAGTTCAGGGGAGCAGAGGCGCAGAAGAGCCACGATGAAGTGTACAGTCTGTAGGAATACACATACTAAGTATTAAACGACCATCCCGACGTGGTTCTAGGGACGCTTCATTCTTCTGAATCAGTAACAGAATGTGTGATCCAGGTCACATTCCCACCACTGATAACACATGTATGTGACCAACGAAAGGAAAGACAAGCCCGTGACCAAAAGGTAGCAGAAGGGTATCAGATGCTCATATTTCGTGAATCATTGAAAGTCGTGAGACAGCCAGCCCAATAATATTGTACATGTAAATCAATCAGATACAGGAAGATGGTAATTTGAGAGCTTCAAACGCCCAAATAGCTGCACCAAACTTAAAGTTTTTCATCCCCACTGGCTTCATCTCTGCGTTTCTCGAATGCCAGCTCGTCCGACCACTGCCCTTCGCTGCTCGTCTTGCTCTTCCGAGATCCTTGGAGACCCTTATTTGGCTCCTTTTTATCTGGGCGACGCTTTTTCTTCTCACGCAGGACGCCTCGTTGTTCATCAACCCGGCTTTCGCTCCGGCTAGTTCCTCCACGTCGGAGGTCTTTCACTTCCTTGATCACCTCACGGAAGCCTTCTTCGATATTGTTCATCCGTGCCAGTACAAGCTTGCTGAGCATATCCTGACTACTTGGGCTGTCGGGACGTCGGATGTTACCTGTCGCGTAGGCTATTTGTGTAGTAAGGCTTGAAGGAACACCGCCTAGGAAACCGTTCGCTATCGCCTTGTTGTCCCCAAGGTCTGAGCCTAAGCCATCAAGGATGGACGCTTGCCGGCGCCGCTGGAAGTGTGAATCGGGTACAGAAAAGCCACCCTGATCCGGAACAGACATCGGATCAGATCGGGTCATGGTCACGTTTCTAAGCCTGCTACCATTCGCAATATGTCTTTTCAGCGTCCACTGATCTGCCGAAGTAGACAGGACAGCCCCGCCTGCTGGATCAGGAGTCTCTGCTCTTGGCCGGACAGGGCCAGGTGAAGCTTTGGCCGCTTCGTGATCGTTATCTGAAGGTATCGGGTTGTACAGCATAGTGGCGCCCGAGTAATTCCGCGTGTGGTTCTTGATCCGCCGAGCGGGACTGGTCTTGCGAGATTTGAGTCGGGCAGTTGATGGCCGAGAGCTGAAGTGCTTGGGGGGCGTATGAATTGGACTTTGTCTGGTGGTCTTGGGCGTATCGTCCTCGGAATCCAGTGGACCTGATCTCTGTTCTCCAGCCCATCCGCCATTGTCATCGCTTGTGAGTTCATCATCACCTTCCATACCCGTAACTCGCGACAATTGCCTGCTTCGCATTGGAGTCAGGAAAGTTCTCCCATTACGTGGTGTCGCAGGCGAGGATGCTACATGGGGAGGTTCAGCGTCGGATGTAGCGGAGTGATTCGTTTCGGTAAAGTCGCGCAAGCTCCTGGTAAACGTCCGGCGAAAGCCCGTCCGACCACGGGGAAATCTCTCGAGCCGCTCGACCTCCTCTGAGTCTTGCTCATCAGGGGGGTTGACAGAGCCCGATCCCATAGTCTGCATCCACTTGTTGACGACGCTGTGGCTTCCTCTGCGATCAAGGGCGGCGGCAGGACGTCTAGCTGTTGCGTCTTGAAAGGGCCGTCGAAACACCTCGTCCAGAGCACGGTCTTTCTGGTATGTGGCAACTGATGGTTCTCGGACGAAGGGTCGAATCTGCGAGCTGAAAGCCCTAAATCGACGCCGGGCTCGAAAGCGGTCGGATGAATCACCTCGAGACGTGGACTCAATCAAGTCGGTTGAATCAATTACCTGCGAACTCAATATCGCTTTCTCGTAAAAACAGATCGTAAATAGGATGGGTAAGTGAGTAATCTTGATGATCGTGCGGTTAATCCGAACAAATTCGCGGAATGGCACGAAGTAACGGAGTGGGGTGATCAGCCAAGCAAGAATATTGGTCGGGGCGACGTAAGAGAAAAGTGCGTCCGACTTGACCATAGAAATTGTGTTGACGGCGAAGAGAAACTGGTGCTCCTGATTGGCATTCTGCACAATACTCATGAAGGAATTCGTCAAAACGGTGATGAGGATGGTGACGACGACAAAGTGACAAATGAACAGGAACACTGTCAAGATGAGTTTGCCCAGCATATTATATTCGTCCCAAAGACTCCATGCTGTTGGAGTAAACCCCATGAGCATCTGGAACAAAGCATACGCGACGGCCCCAGGAGAATGGTCATCGCTGTTGCCAAACGCCTGTGTGAATGCCACGAAAAACCCGCTGCAGGCAATAATGATTAAGAGGAAGACCGCGATAAGGTCAGAAGCCATGATTCTAAATGCGATAAGCAGCTGAGAAAAGTAGCGGTAGTGGTCAAGAACCGAGAAAAGTCGCGGGAAGAGAAGGACTGCATTCGCGGCCAAGATGTCATACGCTTGATCTGCCACAATATGATTGCGAGTGTAGGGCAGGATGACACCATAAAGTCGCATGCAATAGTAGCAGAAAAGGAGGAAAAGAATACCGAGATCAAAGAGATTCCAGAAGCTCATGAGATACAAGCTAAAACCTTGCTCGTTGAACCCGACAATCTCGTCGAGCATAAAGCCAGCGCTCCAAAGCCAGAAGATAAGCTCCAGCGGAGTAATCTCGAGGCGACGTTGGTTTAGTACAGCCAGAAACAATCCCAGTAAAACCGCGAATGACAAAGTTGACAGGAACTGTCTGTATCGAGGCACACGTAATCGTGAAAGTTTGAACAATGAGGCATCCTTTGGGTTGTAAATCGTGACCGAACGTCGAAGTCCAGATACGTTGGGCTGTGGCTGACGATGCGACGTGCCAAGGGGAGAAGGATCAGGAGCGGTACCATATTGCAACCTCCCATTGTTCCTGACTGGGGTGGGCGAGCGATGGAGGTAATCAGATGCGGAATGGAACACAATCGTGCCAGCCCATATCGCTTCGAGTTGTTGTACCACCAGGGGATGTGACAAGAACCGTTTCGCCTGAGCGCGGATGGCCACTTCGAGACAAGAAACACGAGCGATAGCAGGACGTTTGCTTCCTGGCGTAGAATACCAGCCAGGTGCCCGATCGGAGCTTACCGTTGCCGTGGGCGTCTGACCGTTGAGAGGATAGAATTCATAGGAAAGCGCGTCAATCAATTCCCGCGTCGAATATTCTCTCAGCAACTTGATAGCGAGAAGCTCGCTCACCATGGCCCTGGTTTGGCTCACGCCGCTGTTGCCGGGATTCAGATGGACCTCCTTCGAAAACTGGAGACAGTTCGTTATCAGCGCATAAAGTGTAGCCCGTGAGAAATGCAACGTTCGAATTTTCTGCTGAATCGGTTTGACCAAGAATTGAGAGATTTGTGGCGAGCGCAATTGGTCCCAGGTCAGGGTGGTTTCGCATCGAGCAACAATGAGAGGACGGATGGCATGGGTGATGTCATAAACCGGCAGAGTGTCTAAAAAATCAGCATGCGAACATGAATAGGGGATTTTGAATGATAGGGCGAGTATCTGTACCTAGATGCGACGCCGAAAATATTGGAAGGAGAGGCGTGGACTCAACGGGTTCGTCATCCTCTTCGTCGGCATCATCTTCAGATCTTGCGCCAGGCCCCTCATGGGTGCCGCTGTATCCGTTGATCTCTTCATAGCCTGGCTCATTGCCTCGTTGATGTGCATTTTCCTGTGGAAAAGGCCATTGGGAATCGCGGGTTGTGTAGGGCGATGAGAATGGCGACCGCTCTGCATAGACTCGTCTTTTCTTGGGGCGCAAAAGGGAGGCAAGCATTTTGGAAATCGTCCCCTGAAGTCTCAGCAACAATGGGCGGGTTTAAAGATTGCCGTCACTGCATGTTGGGGACGCGCCAAAAACCAAGGCAGAAAAGGCAGAAAAAACAACAATGCGTTACTCGGAACTGAGAAAAGAGAAGGCCTTAAAAGTGAGGAGGGATTTGTTGGAGCAGTTAATCCCAAGGTGGGCAAGAAACCTGGCAGGTTCGCGTGATTCACAAGGTATTTTCAACGGGGGGAGATAAGCAGGGAGAGCTGCCGAAGCGTTGAAACGATTTGCTCCCAAAATTAACGCAGCCCACATGCGCCTGCAGTGAGTGCAGCAGCGGAGGCGGCGATCGCAGGGAATCAGACGAGCTCGAGAGCTAGCGTCCGATAAGTATTCCGCACCTGAATTGTCATTGGCGTGTGCTTCAGATCATTGGAACGGCACAATGTGGCCAGACCGCTAACCGACCCGTTAGTCTAGCTCATGGTGAAAAAAATATCGTACTTTTTTTTCCGATGTATGTACTAAAAGAACTCCCACTGATCATAAGATGGAGATCTCCGGGAACCCCGCCACTTTTCTTTATCGGAACAAGTATGTGACGGTGCGGGTGGCAAACAACCTTACCATTTACAGTGATAAAGAATGTCTATCAATGCATTGCGCAAGGGATGATACCACTTGACTGGGCTGAATTTTTCAGATCATCTGGTTTTTATTACTATGTTTTTAAGGAACGTAACCACTATAGAATATCTACTTTTACGGATCACACATACTTAAATTAAATAATCTTAGCTTTTCCATAAGTATATCTTTGTATGTAGATATTATACCTCGCTTAGACTTGTACTAATAGGTTAAGAATCCTCTTTTTCACTGTATTCTTCACTAAAATAAACGGAAGTTTGTTCTTTATCCCTTACTCTATGCCCTTTGACACTCTTTATTGACTATGCATATGACTTGCTACAACTGCACCTGATACTAGATACAATCCGCAAATAATCAAGAACATTGAATCATGCACAAAAAGCAAGAATACGCAAACAGGGAATTCGCATTTTTGACCAGCAATCAGAGACACACTTTGAGCGCTACGCAGCATACATTGTGACACTCTAAGAAGCTTGCATAAATGAATTACCGGTGCAAATGACCGGATAGATTGATAAGCAGTCAACTCCGACGAGACTGATTACTAGTTCTTTCGCGATACATTTATCTGCCCAGAATCTGTGGGATGATTGTGCTACAGAGCATAATAACCATTGTATTCCAGACAACGTCATGCTTCAGATCTATGTAAAACTATGTCCCTAACCACGGAACCTTCGAAAGCAAGATAGTATTGTTACAAGCCTACTCATGATATACTTCCCAAGTCAATTATCCTGATAAAGTTACGCCAATGAGTTATACAAACATACCTAAACAAATAGCTTTTGAAATAATTATCTCAAAACTCAAAATAGCCGATCACAGTCACATATAGTATGATTTACACTTCGATATAGGCGTCATCAAGCTATCTTCTGAGTAGACATATAGTCTACGGCTTAACATGACGTCGTGTATGAGAAAGTCGTAGATATAATGATCGACTATTGACAATAACATCCTACTAATAATCGCGACAGATACACCGTCCTCTCTTATACAGTGCATTCATGCCATTGAATATCAACTCAAGGCACAATGTATCCAACCTTTACCTTGCATATGTTCTTCATGTCTCTTATAGCCGCCAATTTACTTGTCCACGCCGCCACAAACCCCCTACAACAACCCCAATCGCACTTGACCTTCTCCGATAATTATCCACTCTCCACTTTCATGGAAGACGTTGACAGTTACGTACTCGACAAATCAACTCTTGAATAGGGTGGATACAACTAGTACTTACTTCCTCCACCCCTAGGCCAACACTTAGGCTCCGATGGATCCGATTACCCCTATCTTTCGTTCGGTAAATCGATCCGTTCCGTATCTGCGAATTGTCCAAAAGTTCGGGAAAAGGTGGATAGGTATATCCTAGGGACAAGCTTTATCTACTCGACTTTCGCGGCTCGGACTACACTAAGAAAAGTGAGATTCTTGTTGCTGGGTTCGGTTGCTACAATTGGGTGTTTGTCTCCGCTCCTAGCTCTGAGTAGTAGTTTGAGACTTCAACTTTAGTGGAGTGTATGGAGTATCTGAAGAAATTGATAATATCTCTTATAATCAATTTTGGAGTCGGTCCATCTTGCCACAATGGGGAATAAATACCATACGGTTGCGGTACATTAGATTGATTTGGAAAGTTATCGTTGTTGTATGAGCTGAGATTGCTTGGAACGCACTCCCAGTATCTGTGGTATGTCGCTGGCATTTGATGTAGAATGACTTTCTGTTCTAGCAAAGGGACCTTTTTACCTTATTAAGTTAAGTTTTCCAATGCTAGTTCGCAAATGGGAAGTTAGTGGTAAGCGCTATAGTTGGCGCCGTCTGAACGCCGTCTGGTGCGCTTGGACAAATCGAAACAATTCCGGCGCTAGATATGCAGGCGTTTGACGCGTATTTCTATATTTCAGAGACACTAAGTATGGCCCTACAGCAGCGTCTAAGGGGACTTATAACCGGCCTCGGACACTAGATTGCTTAAATATCGTGATCTCTCTCCATCGTAAGCGAGATGGTGTCCCACGCACGAATCAATGACCCGCCGCACGCGTTCATGCTCAAGTAGCAATTTTATGCGTAGCTCTTCGGCCTCTTCTGCGGACATTGGCCAGTCTTTCACTTGATCCATTACAGACCACACCAGCTCCAGAGGTAGGTGTTGATCGAGCCGAGCTGCCTGTCGGGCTGCAGCAGCCCACCACATATGTTGCTGCGGAGGAACATTCTGCGTTGAACAGGTACGATAATGGGGATCGACGAGTCGAAGCTTGATCAGGGTTAGATTCCCCGGCTGTCTGGGGTCCACTGAGCGGAAGGACTCCAGCTTTGATCGATAGGTATTGGGCCAGCTGAGAAGATGGCCCTCTGTGAGCGGGACCGACCCGAAAGTGTGCAGTGCCCAAGGGGCCTCCTCCTCGTACCGCTCCGGGAAATTTACATCATAAACTGCGACAAGTGCTTTAGGCACCTGACACTGGAGCTCTGAGGCGTGGATTTTGTCTTCGTGCTCAAACGCCAAGCGGACTTGGGTGAGATTCTTGCACTCCACAACATACAGACTGGTGGCTGCTATCCGGTCGTTGCGGAGCCCCTCGGTGTGGAAATGCCTCTCCCTGTTATAGATGGGATTGTCGGGGTGTATTTCGATGCGGGTAATTTCCACTACAACCTGGAGACCCTTATCTTGAAATTGCTTCTCTAATTGACTAAGCTTGCGGTCATGGTGTAGCGGATCCGGGTATTTGCTGATTCCCTGCGCGTGGATTGCACGTCCTGTAAAATCACCCCGCTTCCACTGTTGGTACGAGAACGAGACACCGGGTTCTGGGTGATTGAACCAAGCTCGACGAGTGCGTTTGAATTTAGCGACCTGACAAACGTGGGTAGGAACATCCCATTGATCGGGAGAGAGCAGATCCATCAAATTGGCGGGCTTGTCAGGCAAGGGCTCCACCCGCTTCCATTTGAGTGGTTCAGGGCCTTCAATGTACTCACGAGCTGTGTTGCGCAGTATTTCCCACTCTTCGTAGGTGTCACACTGTAGCTGCCAGCGGGGCCCATAATGCAGAGCATCGAACAATTTGGGCTCTTCTTTATAGTTATGAACCTCGCATCCATATGTCAGGATACGTGGTGGCCGACAGCCACGGGTATTGCCGTAAAATAAGATCTCATTCCAGGAAGAAACGGAGCTTGCTATGAGGAGCTCAAGGTACCTATACAGTTTCTGGTGTTTTCCCGGGTGAAGGTTATTAACGTATGAAGTAATGCGAACATCCAGGGGGTCAGTGTTATTGAACTTCACCTCACAAGGAAGCCATTGGAAGCGGTTCCACCAGCAGCTCTCCGGTCCTCCCTGACCAGGCCTGCGATCCAAATGATGGGGCCGGTCTTGGGGAAGACCCAAGGGATGAGGGGGTAGCTCTCCAGCGGGTTCTTCGGCCGAACCCCAGAGATAATTGTCAAGGGAGGTCCGTCCCTCATGAACCAGGACTCGAGACTGATTGTAGATAAGAGGATACAAAAATGGATCCACTAAGCGATTATATTGAATGTAGGGTCTGGGCTGCGGGTGTGGGGCCACCAGTCGGTCTATCTCCGCTTGGACCCCGTCTTTCAAAGACAGGGACAGGGACCCCTAATCTGACAGACACACATCGGCATGACACACAGCCGAGGAACTGTCAAAGACCAGGAGGCGGCCTGTTTCTCGCCACGTTCTGGCTTTATCGCGCAGTTCCGCCAGGCACCATTCCCATGCAGCGGTGCTGATCAAGTGACCGTCCGGTCCTTCTGTGGCCTCGCGGTACCATTGCGCGATCTGCATCTCATTTGAATCCAGTACGGCGGCATCCCATCCAGGTTTCTCCGTGACCTGTTGCATGAGACGAAGCATCGCCATCTCCCGCTTGGTCAACCGAGGCGTGTGGCGGTAGTCCAACAACCCATGCGCAAAGCGAGCCTCTGGCGGGAGCTGAAAATCCAAGGGAATGGAGCCGAACCCAGGCACTTGAAGCGGACCCTCCCCGTCATTGGTAAGAGTCGCCATTACTGAAGGGTTCTACGCTGGGAAAATCAGTGCGTTGTGGTCTCGCTCGCAGGAGACATGAGCCTTGTGACCCTGGTCTAAATAGTGTCAATTTCCTCCACAACCCACTAGTGAGTAACAGGTTAGCCTTGGATATCTAAGCCTTGTGCTTGCTCTTTCCCCGTTTCGAATCCATCTCCGACTCCCTAGGACACACTTGGTTAAATATTAATATATACCATGGAGCAATCGGGCGATAGTAGGCCGTGTAACCTTACCTGGCTGCGAGGTTATTGCTCCCATCCCACGTGTCGACAACTCGGACGAGATTGCCAGTGCCCAACGGGCGATTAGGACGGATCTCGCATGCACCGAGACTGCCAGCTACGACTCTAATCGAGGTTTTTTGATGCTGGACGCGTTGGTTGTGGTTGTCGACACCCTGGAGCCCGGTGTAAAATATCTACACGCTCGATGGGCTGTTAATCGTGCTGTAGCAGGCCCTGGCCAACTAGTATTCGGGATCACCAGCACCTACGGCGACAAGCTCACTGACTACGCCAAGTACATCAAGGATATTATGTTGAGACATCCACTGCAGCCAGGCAGCTGTCAGCTGATCCTTCGCCTCTTCTTCCTGCGTGGTCTCTGACCACCACCTCTTCCAACCATTCAACCCATCTTCTTGAGATCTAGATAGATCAAATCTCTTTAACCCTTTGCCTTGACATATTTTCCCAGGTTAGCTGGCTGCATTCATGAGCGCTGACGCCCAATTCCAGTGCATGTACTGCCAGAACAGCCGAAACCACTGGGGAAAAGATAGGGATTGACACGGGCACTTTTACCGTCTACTAAGATCCTATTGATGCCGGGAGCTTCTACAGTAGCCTATCCGCCAATTACGGCTTTCATCAGACATTGATAATACCAAGAAAGCAAGAACGCTAGGGAAACTGCACGCCCGCAGGTGTTCAAAAACGGCTGCGCAGTCTTCGGCTGGACCTACATTTTGCTCCCAAGGCCGCGGATAGCGCCCTCACCGTCGCCAATCCCAATGACATCATGATGCAGGCACTTCCCAACATCCAGAGCCTGGCCAACACCATCACCACGGATAACATTGAGATTGCGCTGGGCTCCCGGATAGGCACTGACAATGACATCGTGCATTCACTGTCCCTGGAGGTTCGGAAGAAGAAAATGATAAATGAGCTTTTGATGGCGGTGCTTCTGGCCGTCCGATTTGTGGGCGGCCATTGCAGATGTCTTTGCGGGACTGTCCTGAATAGCACGTTTATTGGGGATGCCGGTGCGGGCGCTACCACTGTCTATGCTATTGTCGAGCATTCGAAAAGCTGGTGCCGCTGGCACTCTTTCTGCTGGGTGGCATTAGGAGTTCCCTACGATAACCGTGGCAAGACGTGGAATGAGTGAGGACGGTATCAAGGTGCTAGGTTCGGAGATTGGATTCAGATTATTCTGCGAAGCGTTTACCAAAGTAGTCTGTTTTTGCTTGTTTTGAAAGATATATGAAGAACCCTAGCCTCTTGGAGGAAAGACCCATAGTAACAAGGCAGATTGAGGATTCTGGCACATTAAATGCCAGTGCCATGCATAGGTAGCGGAAGTGTTCACTAATATATCTTCGACGATGATACATTACTACTATTAGTTTCACTGGTGGACTAGCGCAGATAATTCACTTACAGACCTGACAATCCACCTTCCAGGTGATACTTATCATGTTCCGAACATTCTTTATGCTTTTAGAAAACATTTTAATAATCGACTTATGTTGCTATATATGGAAGCCTCTTGTGGAATCGCAACATCTACATATCGAAGACGCTACAGTTGACACGCTGGAATATCTAGGAACAACAAGCATAACCTGTGTTAAGCACAAGGAGCTGTTCAATGTCCAATAGAGTTGACTAGCGAGTGTATAGAGGCTTACAAGATCTTCGAAAAGAAAGGCTGTCATTGATATCGGTTCCTGTTGTCCTCCCAGACGACACATCAGATTGTGCGCGGCGAACCGCTGGTGTGAGCGAGAGTTGGGCTTTGCTGAGTAATGATCTCAGCGAATAAGATCGAATTGTCTGTCTCCGTCTCCCTATTCAGCTTGTCCATCACCCACTTGTGATAAACAAAGCGCCCACTGCTTTACGCACCCCACTTCAACCCGCCCGCTTTCACCTACTTACTTACTTTCACCTGTTTCGGTGCCCCATAGATCCGATTTTGCAGCACTGTATACTAGTATCTAGTTCACGATGTTAGGGGAATCGGCTTCTGAGACTGTTCGCTTACCAACTATGTCCGAGATTCAGGCAGCTACAGAACGCCTGAGCATGTCCGATGCATACGACCAAGTCTTCCGTGTGGGAGAGCGTTTCGCGGTGAAATCGGGCTACGGTGTACCTCTCGTTGAGGCTGAGACCATGAAGTTTCTCGAAGAGCACCAAGTTCCAGTTCCAAAGGTCCATGCATCCTTTAAGGACCCAGACTCTAAAAAAACTATATCATCATGGATCACATCCCTGGTGACACCCTTGAAGAGTTATTGCCATCTCTGGATTCGACTGAAAAGGCCACAATATGCAATCTGATCAAGAATGCGATATCGAAGCTACGGAGTATACCGTCGCCTGGGTACTTCGGGATGGTGAACCGCCAGCGCTACCTTGATGGGGTATTCTGGACTTCGAAATATGATGCAAAGGTGTCCGGCCCCTTCACAAACCAGGAAGACTTTAATTTTGCCATCATCGAGAGACTCCGCCAGACTGAATCAGAACAGTACATTCGATTGTTGGGACCTATGATTGATCGGACTTTGAGCGGTCACCGTCCTGTTTTTACCAACGGTGACCTTCAGCCGAAGAACATTATGGTCGAGAAGCTCGGGGTTCGTGATGGAAATCCGGAATATAAGATTACTTTACTGGACTGGGAGGGCGCTGGTTGGTATCCGGAATACTGGGAATTTTGCAATGCGACAATCGCCTGCAGATCCAAACCGGATTGGCTTGAACTCGTGCCTGATATACTGGACCAATACCCGATGGAATTTCTCATGATGCAGATGGTGTATGCTTCGGTATTCTACTAGGCACAGAGGGAATGAAGCAGATTCCGAACAAATCTACAGAACGCTGGGGATGCAGGTACGTCAACGCTACCCTCCCGGAGAATAATTGCGCCCACAACAGCACCGGTTGGACTAATGCGAGTGCTGCATATTGCGTTGATATTGCAGCACTGGACTCACAATAATCAGCTGGGAATTACTTGGTACACAGTAGTATGAATATGTAGTACTATATTACCTGGCACAAAGTGAAGGATTCTCTTCGAACTTTCAGACACCAGTTCGAGGCAAATAGGCGACTAAAGTAGAGCGGGGCGCAAGCAGCCAATATATTTCCCCTTGCTCAATATACTTGTGTGAATTACAAGGTAAGTATGCTACTTCAAAAACCATCTGAATATCGACCAAGATCACATGGCAAGAAAATGACACAACAATGATGTGATATTTTACATATTAGATAGGCACTGGTAGCTTGTCAACCTGTCCATTAGAGCAAGGGGGTCAAGAACGCCATTTAGGGGTTAACGAATGGCCGCAAATGCGAGGGTTATAGGGTGAAATAGAACAAAGAAGCTCAAGCAGGTACAGGAATCTATATAGCGGAAAAAGGATATAAGCTATATGATGCTAAATATTATTTCCAGAAGGTACTCAACCAACGGCATCCCACCGAAAGGCCGAAAAAAGTACACTTTCCGATAACGGGTTGGCATTGAGTTTGCTGAAAGCGCCAATCGGGCCGATGATTGGAGGGAAGTGAAGCCAGGCATCGGATTGGATCCAGAACCAAAAGTCAAGGCAGGCAAACCGGGTAGGATAGCGCTCACCGCCTGCAGTGGCCACAGGCTGCAAGCGTGGTCGATCCGTGTGGCGAACTGTCCCCCAAAGAACCAATTGACTGTGACGGAGACGGGCCATCTCGGCAGTTTTTTTTGGGGCTGGTGGCACTAACAGGCAGGAAGGTCTGTGTGTGCGGCAGAACCGCTCTCTGCAACCCCCTCCACCGAACTGCAATCCTAATACGAGACTAACCTAGAAAAGAGCTTTCTGCTTGCGATGACCTCACTCGGTTACACATTGGTGGCTCTGTCCCGTCTAATCCTCGTCAGGGGATGTACTCCGTACTAAGGATGAGTTGTAAGATGGGGATGAATGTCATACTGATCAAAATCAGTCCCTCAATTTGAAATATCAGTAGTAAATTAGATGTAAGGAGAATATGCCATTCACGCTGTGACGGATGAGTCAATGCAGCAATTGGAACTCGGGGAAGGGAAAGAAAGGGAAGGAGGGGGATGGGATTTGACTGGCTCCGGATTGCGGACAGGAATTGCTTAGACTCCATAATTAGCAATGGAAAGAAAGCAAACGAAGGCTCCCAGTGCTCAACCCCCTCAAAATCCCCAAAAAATGTCGAGAAAAATTTTCTTCGGAGGCGGTCAGGGCCAGCAGAAAGGCCCATGATCCCCGGATCGGTGAGTTCAACAGCCCAATGAGAGAGCTCCATCAAGCCCGCCGTACACAAAATTTTATTCTTGAGAATTCTTCTTTCTCCTCCTCTCCTCTCTCTTTCCTATATTCTTCCTCCTCCCGTGCAGAAGCAGCAGAATCACCCTACTCCCTCCCCTCTTGCATCTTTCTCAAAAGGGTCTTGGAGGCTGCTGATGCTACGGTAGAGAGAATACACCCCAGTCATACAGTCCCCGAGAGGACCTTTTTCCCCTCCCCCCACATACACAGTCACCACCATAATGCCGCAGTCCGCTGGTCACGAGGAGGCTGCTCTCCCCTCCTCCCCTCTCTCTGGAGGCGCAGTGGCCTACAACCAGATCAGCAAGGAATTGCAGCCGCTTCCCCCGATGGAAGCTCACAATGGGGCCGTGATCCCTCCCGCTTCGGCTCCCTACCGGGGCAGCAATGGGAGGATGGTCGCCGTCGAGCTTGAGGATGGCACCGTCTACCAAGGCTACAGCTTTGGTGCCGAGAAGAGTATCGCCGGTGAATTGGTCTTCCAAACCGGTATGGTGGGATACCCAGAGTCCATCACGGATCCCTCGTATCGGGGCCAAATCCTCGTCGTTACCTTCCCCCTCGTCGGTAACTATGGTGTCCCCTCCCGGGAGACCATGGATGAGTTGTTGAAGACTCTTCCCAAGTACTTCGAGTCCACTCAGATTCACATCGCGGGTCTGGTCGTTGCTACTTACGCCGGAGAGGAATACTCCCACTTCCTTGCTCAATCCTCCCTTGGCCAGTGGCTGAAGGAGCAAGGTGTTCCTGCCGTCCATGGTGTCGATACCCGTGCTCTCACCAAGCGCATCCGTCAAAAGGGTAGCATGCTGGGTCGTCTGCTGCTCCAGAAGTCTGAGACTGTCAGCGACGCCACTGTTATCCCTACGGAGAAGGATAGCTGGAAGCCTTTCTTCGAACAGATCGAATGGGTTGACCCCAACAAGAAGAACCTGGTCGCCGAAGGTAGGCACCCGACTCACATTTCAGACGAGAATGATCATTTCTGACTTGTTTATGACAGTGTCGATCAAGGAACCCAAACTTTTCTCGCCTCCCGAGAATGTCGCCCTCAAACACCCCTCCGGTCGCCCGGTGCGTGTCCTCTGCTTGGACGTGGGTCTGAAGTTCAACCAGCTGCGCTGCTTGCTTGCCCGCGGTGTTGAGGTTCTCGTCGTTCCTTGGGATTATGATTTCCCTACGCTTGCTGGAAAGGACTATGACGGTCTGTTCGTCTCGAACGGTCCCGGTGACCCGGCTACCCTTGCCACCACCGTCAACAACCTCAGCAAGACCTTGAAGGAGGCCCGGACTCCCGTCTTCGGTATTTGCTTGGGTCATCAGCTAATTGCTCGCTCCGTCGGCGCCCAGACTTTGAAGATGAAGTTCGGTAACCGCGGTCACAACATTCCCTGCACTAGCATGCTCAGCGGAAAGTGCCACATCACTTCCCAAAACCACGGTTATGCCGTGGACTCCAACAGCCTCCCCGAGGGCTGGGAGGAGCTCTTCGTTAACGCCAACGACGGTAGTAACGAGGGTATCCGTCACGTCAGCCGGCCCTTCTTCAGTGTCCAGTTCCACCCTGAAAGCACACCTGGTCCCAGAGATACCGAATACCTGTTCGACGTCTTCATCAACAGCATCAAGGACACCATGGCTTCCTCGGACGCTCTTCAGAAGCCTGTCTCTTTCCCTGGTGGCGTCAAGGAGGAGAACATCAGACTCGCTCCTCGCGTTTCCGTGAAGAAGGTCCTGATCTTGGGTAGTGGTGGTCTGAGCATTGGCCAGGCTGGTGAGTTTGACTACTCCGGTAGTCAGGCCATCAAGGCTTTGAAGGAGGAAGGCATCTACACCGTCTTGATCAACCCTAACATTGCCACTATCCAGACCTCCAAGGGTCTGGCTGACAAGGTCTACTTCCTCCCTGTGAACGCCGACTTTGTTCGCAAGGTGATCAAGCACGAACGCCCTGATGCCATCTACTGTACCTTCGGTGGCCAGACCGCTCTGCAGGTCGGTATCCAGCTCAAGGATGAGTTCGAGTCCCTCGGTGTCAAGGTCCTGGGTACCCCTATCGATACTATCATCACCACCGAAGATCGTGAGCTGTTCGCTCGCAGCATGGACTCCATCAATGAGAAGTGTGCCAAGTCCGCATCTGCCTCCAACTTGGAAGAGGCCATGGGTGTCGTTGAAAGCATCGGCTTCCCCGTTATCGTCCGTGCTGCCTATGCCCTTGGAGGTCTTGGCAGTGGTTTCGCCGATAACATGGATGAGCTGAGGGAGCTCTGCCTTAAGGCTTTCGCTGCCAGTCCTCAGGTGCTGATTGAGCGCAGTATGAAGGGATGGAAGGAAATCGAGTACGAAGTCGTCCGTGATGCCCAGGACAACTGCATCACTGTCTGTAACATGGAGAACTTTGACCCTCTCGGTATCCATACCGGTGACTCTATCGTTGTGGCTCCTTCCCAGACTCTTTCTGATGAAGACTACAACATGCTGCGTACAACTGCCGTCAACGTCATTCGCCACCTTGGTGTTGTCGGAGAGTGTAACATTCAGTATGCGCTGAACCCCTTCTCCAAGGAGTACTGCATTATCGAGGTCAATGCTCGTTTGTCCAGATCCTCTGCTCTTGCTTCCAAAGCCACTGGTTACCCTCTTGCCTTCATCGCTGCCAAGCTTGGTCTGGGTATCCCCTTGAACGAGATCAAGAACTCGGTCACCAAGGTCACTTGCGCTTGCTTCGAGCCTTCCCTTGACTACTGTGTCGTGAAGATTCCCCGTTGGGATCTCAAGAAGTTCACCCGTGTCTCCACCCAGCTCGGTTCCTCCATGAAGAGTGTTGGTGAGGTCATGGCTATCGGACGTACTTTCGAGGAAGCTATTCAGAAGGCTATCCGCTCCGTCGACTTCCACAACCTTGGATTCAACGAGACCAATGCCCTCATGTCCATCAAGGGTGAACTGCAGACTCCCTCTGACCAGCGTCTGTTTGCCATTGCCAACGCCATGGCGACTGGCTACAGTGTCGACGACATCTGGAAGCTTACCCAGATCGACAAGTGGTTCCTGAGCAGACTTAAGGGTCTTAGCGACTTCAGCAAGCTCATGACCCAATACAATGCCACAAGTGTGCCCAGGCCCCTTATCCGCCAGGCCAAGCAGCTTGGTTTCTCGGATCGTCAGCTTGCCAAGTTCCTCAGCTCCAACGAGCTGGCTATCAGACGTCTGCGTGTCGAGTCTGGTATCATCCCCATTGTCAAGCAGATCGACACGGTTGCTGCTGAGTTCCCCTCGGTCACCAACTACTTGTACCTCACATACAACGCCTCTGAGCACGATGTCAACTTTGAGGACAAGGGTATCATGGTTCTCGGATCTGGTGTTTACCGTATTGGTTCGTCCGTCGAGTTCGATTGGTGTTCTGTGCGGGCTATCCGTACCCTTCGTGAACAGGGCCACAAGACGGTCATGGTCAACTACAACCCGGAGACTGTCAGTACCGACTATGATGAGGCTGACCGGTTGTACTTCGAGAACATCAACCTGGAGACCGTCCTTGACATCTACCAGTTGGAGTCTTCTAGCGGTGTTATTATCTCCATGGGTGGCCAGACTCCCAACAACATTGCTCTGCCCCTGCACCGCTTGAACGTTCGCATCCTTGGTACCTCTCCCGAGATGATCGATGGTGCTGAGAACCGTTACAAGTTCTCCCGCATGCTTGACCGTATCGGAGTTGACCAGCCGGCTTGGAAGGAGCTTACTAGCACTGAGGAGGCTACCGAATTCTGTAACAAGGTCGGCTACCCTGTGCTTGTCAGACCTTCTTACGTGCTTTCCGGAGCTGCCATGAACACTGTCTACTCTGAGCACGACTTGGCCAGCTACCTCAACCAGGCTGCTGAGGTCTCCCGTGAGCACCCTGTGGTTATTACCAAGTACATTGAGAACGCCAAGGAGATTGAGATGGATGCTGTGGCTCGCAACGGTGTCATGGTTGGACACTTCATCTCTGAACACGTTGAGAACGCCGGTGTCCACTCTGGTGATGCCACCTTGATCCTGCCCCCGCAGGACCTGGATCCCGAGACCGTTCGCCGCATTGAGGAGGCTACCCGGAAGATCGGAAACGCTCTGAACGTCACTGGCCCTTACAACATCCAGTTCATCGCCAAGGACAACGATATCAAGGTCATCGAGTGTAACGTCAGAGCTTCTCGCTCTTTCCCCTTCGTCTCGAAGGTTATGGGTGTTGATCTCATTGAGATGGCTACTAAGGCGATGATCGGCGCTCCCTTCGCTGAATATCCTCCTGTTTCCATCCCCAAGGACTACGTTGGTGTGAAGGTGCCCCAGTTCTCCTTCTCCCGTCTCTCGGGTGCCGATCCCGTCCTGGGTGTCGAGATGGCCTCCACTGGAGAAGTCGCATCTTTCGGTCGTGACAAGTACGAAGCCTACCTCAAGGCCTTGATCTCCACCGGTTTCCGCCTTCCCAAGCGTAACGTGCTGTTCTCTATCGGTTCCTACAAGGAGAAGATGGAGATGCTGCCCTCGATCCGCAAGCTGCACCAGATCGGGTTCAACCTCTTCGCCACCTCCGGTACTGCTGATTTCTTGAAGGAGAACGGCGTCCCCGTCAAGTATCTCGAGATCCTTCCGGGAGAGGAGGAGGACATCAAGTCCGAGTACTCGCTCACTCAGCACTTGGCCAACAACCTGATTGACTTGTACATCAACTTGCCGTCCAACAACCGGTTCAGACGTCCTGCCAACTACATGAGTAAGGGTTACCGCACTCGTCGTATGGCTGTTGACTACCAGACTCCTCTGGTCACCAACGTCAAGAACGCCAAGATCCTCATTGAGGCCATTGCTCGCCACTTTGCTCTCAACGTGCAGACCATTGACTACCAGACCAGCCACCGCACCATCATCCTGCCCGGCTTGATCAACGTCGCTGCTTTCGTGCCTAACCTGATGGTTCCTGGCTCCCCTGACTTCCAGGCCATGACCAAGGCATCCATTGCCGCTGGTTTCAGCATGGTTCGCGTAATGCCCGTTGGTGTTGACGCTTCGGTCACCGATGCTCGTGCCCTGAAGATTGCCCAGCAGAATGCTGAGAAGTCCTCTTTCTGCGACTTCAACTTCTCTGTGGTGGCTACTGCTGACAACGCCGACCAGATCGGACAAGTGACGGGAGACGTGGGCTCGCTCTTCATCCCCTTCAACCACCTGTCTGGCAACATTAGCAAGGTTGCTACGGTCACCAACCACTTCGGTAACTGGCCGTCCAGCAAGCCCATCATCACTGATGCCAAGTCTACTGATCTGGCCTCCGTCTTGCTGTTGGCCAGCCTCCACAGCCGCAACATTCACGTCATGAGTGTGTCGTCCAAGGAGGACATCAGTCTCATTGCTCTCAGCAAGGAGAAGGGTCTGAAGGTGACTTGCGATGTTTCCGTTTACAGTCTGTTCCTCACGAAGGATGACTTCCCTGAGTGCAGCACGCTGCCCTCGGTTGAGGATCAGAAGGCCTTGTGGGAGCACCTGAGCACCATCGACGTCTTCTCTGTTGGCAGCATCCCTTACCAGGTTGCTGGTGAGAAGAGCTCTCCTGTCGCCGGTATCGCCGAGACTCTGCCGCTCTTGTTCACTGCCGTCTCGGAGGGTCGCCTGACTGTTGAGGACATTGTCGCTCGTCTCTACGAGAACCCCAAGAAGATCTTCGAGCTTCACGACCAGGCCGACAGCTCCGTCGAGATTGAGGTTGACCGGCCGTACCTGTTCCAGGCACCCCAGGGTGCTTGGTCTCCTTTCAACGGCAAGAACGTTAGAGGGTCTGTGCAGCGTGTTGTTTTCCAGGGTAAGACCTCTTGCCTTGACGGTGAAATCATCTCCGATGCTTCCACTGGAACCGACATGTCCACCCACCGGATTGTGCCCGCCTCTCCTTCCGTGAAGGCCATGTCCCCTATGGTGCACGCTCGCCCTGAGAGCTCTCTCGACCGCAGACTGTCCTTCTCTGGAACTCCTCTCCGCCCCGGCCGCAAGCTTGCTGAGCAGGCCCCTGCTGTGGGAGAGCTTGGACCTCCTCTGTATACCCCCGTTCCCCAGGTGTCTTCCTCTCTCCTTGAGATGCTCTCTCGGTCCACCTTCAGACAGAAGCACGTGCTGTCCGTTAACCAGTTCACTCGGGCTGATCTGCACCTGCTCTTCACTGTGGCTCAGGAGATGCGCCTGGGAGTTCAGCGCCAGGGTGTGCTTGATATCCTGAAGGGCCGTGTTCTGTGCACTCTCTTCTATGAGCCTTCCACCCGGACGTCCGCTTCTTTCGATGCTGCCATGCAGCGTCTGGGAGGCCGCACCATTGCCATCTCCACCGAGCACTCCTCGACCAAGAAGGGTGAGACCCTGCAGGATACCGTCCGCACCCTCGGCTGCTACGGAGATGCCGTTGTTCTGCGTCACCCCGATCCCAGCAGTGCCGAGACCGCGGCTAAGTTCTCTCCTGTCCCCATCCTCAACGGTGGCAACGGCAGCGTTGAGCACCCCACCCAAGCGTTCCTTGACCTCTTCACCATCCGTGAGGAGCTCGGCACCGTTACCGGCCTGACCATCACCTTCACTGGTGACTTGCGTTACGGCCGCACTGTGCACTCGCTGCTGAAGCTGCTCCAGTTCTACGATGTTCGCGTGCAGCTGGTTGCGCCCAAGGATCTTTCCCTGCCTGAGGATGTCCGCCAGCAAGTCATTGCCTCTGGCCAGCTTGTTGTGGAGTCTGAGGAGCTGACTCCTGAGATCGTTGCCCGCTCCGATGTTCTGTACTCTACCCGTGTGCAGAAGGAGCGCTTCAGCGATCTGGCTCAGTACGAGCGTCTGAAGAACAGCTTCGTCATTGACAATGCTCTTCTGAAGCACGCCAAGAGCCACATGGTCGTGATGCACCCTCTGCCCCGTAACGCGGAGATCTCGGAGGAAGTTGACTTCGACCAGCGGGCGGCCTACTTCCGCCAGGTTAGTTTCTCCCCCGCCCCATTGACTGAACATGATGCTGATGTTGGATTACAGATGAGATATGGTCTCTACTGCCGTATGGCTCTGCTTGCGTTGATTATGGCGCCTTAGGTCATCCCGGGGTATTGACAAGTTCTACGACGTGAGGGAACCCGAGGATTTCTGTGGCGTTGTTTCACAGGTCTGAATGGCGACCTCCAAGCATCATGTGTGATTTACGTTGCGTGTTGCTTTTCTTCCTTTTTTTCCGCATTGGCTGGTGTTTTTTCGAAAAGTTAAGCAGTGTTATACATATACCGCGTAGGCTGCGAGGCGATTAGAATGCCCGCATGATAGATTAGATGAATTTCCTTCCATGAACACAATCATCCCGTTATGTGTGATGTATGTGGTGTGTGTATTATGTATTGTGTGTGATGTGTGTGTGTTATGTGTGTGTTCTGTGTGTTGTGTTTGTTGTGTGTGTCGTGTTCGTTATGTGTGTGTTTTGTGTGTGTGGTGTTTTCTGTTGTGTTTGGCGTTTTCTTTTCTTTTACCTTTTTTCTTTCCCTTGTTTCATTTCTTTTATCATTGGGTTTGGATGGACGGACTTTGGGATTTTTGGAATACTGGACTGGCGTTGAAATCTTCGGGACATTTTGGGTGGGATGGACAACAACAACGACAACAAGAGATACCCCTGACGACTACTAACAAGATACCACCGAGAAATGTTGATCATGTCTCGCAACAATATTATGATGATTATTCGATGCCATCTATTTTCCATTCATTCCATTTTCCATACCTTGTATCCTTGTACTTCCAGTCTATGCTGGACAAATCTAACTTTAAAGTATCATTAGTAAGAATGAAGGTTACTTCTGCATAACACTTCATACTAAGCAAGTCTAGTACTGAGAATAGTAGTATAAAGAAACTTAGTATTTATTAACACATGGTATAATCAGCATTAAGAATATTGACTGTGACGGCTAGCTTCCAAGATGTAATATTACAGACCTGGCTAGATGTATTGTATACTAGGTAAAGATACAGAAGGGTTATAATATATATCTATTTTTCTTTGTTTTCTCAAGACTAGTGGGTTCTCTATTCTTTGTTTATTACTATACCAACACCACTACCTCATAGCAACGTGAGCTCTGCTGTAATCATCACCGAGCCGAGCAGCTCCGATGGAGATGATAAAGTTCCAATTATTAGACAGTAATAAATAACACTTATTATTAATATACAATACGAGCACATGCTTCAGGAGCTTAATAATATTCCTTAGAAGTATAATTTCTTTTCTAGCTTTATAGAATGGAGCTTACTAGCCGGTTATCTTGTAATTTCCGTGATCTTTACAAGCCTTCAGGGATCTAATAAAATCCAGCAAGGACTAAGTAGTAATAATACAGAAAAAGTTGTCTTTAACACTATTCAGAATCTGCTGCTAGTTGGTATAGCATGCTCCCTGTTAATAGTCAGAGTCGGCATTATAGTATTTCTCTTCTTCTGATAGAAGCATAATTATCTGTGGCTTATCAATCATCTTTTTATATAAGACAAACAGGAAAGAGCTGATTATAATTGATTAACTTTGGAATAGACCAACCATACTTAATACAGGTGCTAGACTCCTTACAACAAAGATCAATATATACACAGCCAAGGGCGGTAAATAGTCCATCATGTCTCTTTTGACTGTGATTATTACTGCCCCATCAACAACTATCTCTTTGTCTCTCGCCATTTTCTATAAATTTTGGAAAATCGAGAAGATCAAACAGGAGCATGAGATGGAGCAGAAAGCTGGTTTCGCTCAACCGCACAGTAGCTGAAGCTACAAATCTCGGCTGGGCGTCGTCCACTGGCAATCCGCGTCAGACATTCCAGGCAACTGACCATCTCAGTGGGCGGGATAAAGAGGGCGGGGCATCATAATTGTGAATTTCAACAGTAAACGCTCCTTGTAGATTGCCAGTGGTGGAGGGGTCCTGAGACTGGGAGCTAGAAGGGGTAGACGGGCTTGGGAAGTCATTTCAAGAACTATGCTTGAGATCCAGAGTTAGTAAGGCCTGGGGTAATAATGACCAACTGGCTTACTGCAGTTTATGTGGCTTGTTCCAACTGCATTAAAGAACGGATCTGTGGGAGCATTCTCAGGGAAGGGCGGCGGGGGGCGATTACCCATTTGTTTTGTATAGGAACTGGAAATTGCCATACATAGCTTGATCATATCTCAGTCATCTGATATATCCCTCTCCTCTACATACAATGCGCCACTGTTGGATTTCCTTGAATAGCAGAAACAATATAGAACACCTTGTACAGCTTGACAATTGACGCCATATATAAGCTTGTTATAATGATGAATCGGCCTTGGAGAATTTTCAACTTCTCTTGGGCTGACGGCCTGGGAGGATTGTCTCAGCTGACAACCTGTCTTCTAGGTGAGCCTGTTGATTAGCATTTATGTCCTTACCGATAGTAGTTTCATCACTGAGTTCCGATCCTATTATGAGGCAAGCCTTGCTAGAGAGACAGGTCTGGACTTCATCATCTTGTGGTTGGGAATCAGAGCTCAAGGTTAACATCTAAGGTCTCTTTATTAGAGTTGTTGGGTTGGCATGACAATTCCATCTATGTGCTTGTTTCTGCTTCCCAGATGATGAGGTAGGAGTAACTTGAGCTGTTGTAATGGAGCTGAGGTCTAGAATAAAATAAAAATTATCCGCACCAATCATGAGCCACGATGTGTTGATAGTGATACCCAAAATTCTGCTGGTGATAACATGCGGGACTGCCTAGAAAGAGCGAAAAATTTTGTCCAATGGTTTCCGTTCCTGAAGAAAATTGAAACTATGAATATCACAGATGCCTTGTTGGAGATGCCATAGACATTAGTCTTGAGATCATAATGCAACAGAGTAGATCCATTGATTAGCTATCCCCCTCCACTTCGCACTATTTCCAGTAAGCTAAACATAGGGAGAGCGGCCTCTGGGCAGTGCATACTGTACGTATGAGAATTGGAATGATTGCCCGGGTGACTGAGGAGACTTTCAGCGGTGAGGAAATAAGGATGGTTTTGTGATTTGTATCTGTCGGGACATATCCTTCTGTCAGAACAAACTTGCGGTAACTTACCGCTGCCGAACGATGGACAGCGTTCCGAAGCTTGGTGGACACATTCCTGCGCTGGTGTGGTGACCGCCGAACGTCGCGTATGGGATCCATGGGTGTTTTGGAACTAGACGAACTATCTAACAGATATCTGTGAATCAATATCTTCTGGAGGCAAATTATATACAACAGAAGGGATTTGCTGGTGGTCACCCACCCAACTACTAATCTCCCGGCGTGTGGCTTAAAGCGCGGCTAATGCCTGGGTGGATGCAGCTTGCATGAGCTAAAGATAAATACTGCTTTATTATTCTAAGACTAGGGTGAGCTAGGGTGAGTGTATAATAATTAGTGTGAGTATATTCATCTTATTCATGTTTATTAATATAATTAGAAAATCTTGATATCCATAGAATCTATACAAGATTAGTTATAAGATATAATATTACTATCTGTAGTACTATCTTTCTTGACTGCATATACAGCCACAGACTGACATGAAATTAGCAGGTATACTGAGATAAGAATCTAGAAGTAATAGACTATCTCATTTTTGAAGAGAAAGTAGAAATTTATAAAAAGCTAGGCATCGACCTGGAGCTCCTGCGGGGGCCGTGCGCCAACACCTTATTAAGTAGGGTTCATGAGGCCGGACAGTGTAGCAGGGAGGCAGTGAAATCACAATTCCGAAGATCCAATCAATCATTCGGTAATACGGAGTACAGCAATCACGTAGACAGTACAAGTAACTACTAGTCTATGCTTACGCCTGAGATGTACCCCAGTGACGTGTCAAATTGACTGAGGCTGAAGGCTGCACGTGAAAGCAGCCAGCCAATAAGCCACTTCAGGATCAGGATCCCCCGATAGCCTTATCTCCGGGCATTCACGAGGCTCCTCATCCTCCCCAGCAATGAGTACACCAGATATTCTGTTCTCAGGATGGGCGGCATCCCCTTCACAGCGCTCGGCTGCGCAGCCTGCAAGAAGCGTAAGATAAAGGTCAGTCCAGAAATCTGCAATCGGACTACTGTTCGGTGGCTAAGCCCGGAAGTGTGATCTAAGAAAGCCCGAATGCGACAATTGCATCAAAAGAGGGAAGGCGCCTTGCCCTGGTTATCACGATCGGATCTTTATTCACCACACTCTTGTATCCCGACACGCGCGCAATGGAGAAACCACGCGCCCAGTCCCCCAGCTGGTTGGACAGCTCAAGCCCCTGGCTTTGCCTGCTCGCTTCAATATGAGTGCCGAGGCTCGCACACAGCTATTTGCCAACTTCATGCACACCTTCTTCGCCCCCAACCCGTCCCTGAATGGCAGGGACGACACCTGGTACTTGTTGATGGCGCGCTTCCCAACCTTAGCCGGCCAATCAGAACTGCTAGATCGATCGGTCATCGGCTTGGCCTCGGTGTTTCTGGGGACGAAGAAAAGGGATAATCAGTTAGCACATCATGGCTTGGAGATCTACAATAGTGCTCTGCATACGATGCTACGGATCTTGCAACGCAATCACCCGCCTACGGCTGCCACTCTCTACTCGGCCATTGTATTCCAGACTTACGAGGTATGGTCGTTCCATGCCAATGGGGTCCTATTTCTGACAAGACGTAGACTATGCAGAATAGCGAGACAGTCTTGCGTGATTGCT
This sequence comes from Aspergillus eucalypticola CBS 122712, assembly GCF_003184535.1. Lineage (NCBI taxonomy): Eukaryota > Fungi > Ascomycota > Eurotiomycetes > Eurotiales > Aspergillaceae > Aspergillus > Aspergillus eucalypticola. The sequence continues at coordinate 389,806 of NW_020290278.1, forward strand.
TTGCCCACATACAGGGCGCCACAGCGATTCTGAAGCGACAGGACTGTACCCGATACGATGATAAAACTCTTATCAACGCCATCATCTGGAGACATAAATGGGCGGCAGTAAGTTTATTTCGAATCCGACAATAGATTACTGACAGTCATATAGGCAATGTTTGTCCTCAATACCCCATACAGTATAGCACTGGACGGGGAATGTCTCAGTCTTGGACGGACAGACAGCCCGGCGGACGGGTTATTCGGAGTGATTGCCGCATGCATTGTTTTACGCAGAGATCTATGCAAACTCATCGGGCGACCGCATCACAATCGGGAACCCCCATGTCAGTGCCAAGCACTACTGCAGCGCTGCTTTGAGCTCGAGGAGCGTCTGCAGGTAGACTGGCTGCATACGTCCTCGCACAGGCTGGACGGCAAACCCACTCCATGTAGCAGGTGGGTATTCAGTCAGGAGCCCAGCATGCTCCCTTTGGACCCAGATCTTGCTCCGTATATATTCAGAAATCTTGAAACAGCCAAGATATACCTCCTGTATTGGGTCGCTTCGCTGCTCATCCGCCGCGTGATTTACCAAATCGAGACGCACCTGTTGCGAGACCCCGATCCGAGCTGCATGCTGTTCTATACCAGAGAAATCTGCCGCTCTGTAGCATATTGCATACAACCTAAAAATCAAATGTCAGCCGGGCAAGCCCTCCTCATGGCACTGTCCCAGGCATGCAAATGCTATATTGACTGCGGAAACCAGGCTGAATTCCTGTGGTGCCAAGCAGTCTATCCGTTCATTGCAGCGAGCGGCTTCGGTATAGCCAATCTCCTGAGCCAGGTGGAGTGGAAGTTTTGGAATGCGGCTCAGAGACAGCCACGGGGGTCTCTCTTGTTATTACCTGAGGCGGTGCATAATACTTCGATATTAGCGACCGTAGGGGATACACGGCAGTAGTGGTAATGCGACCTCGCTGGGGAAATAAGCAATGATATAGTTGATCCGACGCATCCCGATTGGGCCAGACAAGGCCATGCACGGGATTCGCACAATTTGCCCCGTTAAGACTAGTGTGCTATCATAGCATCTATTTACATTTGATATGACTGCGCAAGGCTGAACTCGGCTGAATAATACTGCTGCCCATGGAAATAAATCATCAACCCGATATCCAAGAACATCAGCGGCACGGCGAAGCACAGACAAGAGTACTTGTACCCAGCATCCGTCGTATTGTCGTCTTTCCTGATATGACTGATCCAGTCGGCGAAGCGGGCGACCCTGTGTAATGTTGTGGCATTTCTTCTGGGAAAAACTGTTTGTTTTTCTATTTTTGATCAACATTCTGAATGAATTCTAAGAGGTTATCGACTATGCCCGCTTCTCTCAGAATCCTCTATCTTTCCTAACCGCAAAGAACGATTTGAAAGAGACTTAGAGACGCTGCTCAAGATAAGTAGAAAGCACTTCTAAAGACACTCCTTGACTCCTTTCTAATGCAAAATTGTAAGTTGCTCTTGATTGCTGGATATCACTATTCCAGCAGGCATTTATGGCTGTGACTTGCTATTTTATCGACAGTGATAGGGAATATTATGAGATTCTTCTTGGATTTGAGTCACTCTATAGAGAAACCTTAAGCCATACAGGCGCTTATCGGAGTAGTGTCTTAATGAGACTTCTTGATCAGTATCGGATTGCAGACCGAGTTCTGAGTCATGGGATAGGGAAAAGTGAGTATATTCTAGGTATTGGGTAGGCTTCCGCACAACCCAACCTAAGCCGGACCCAACATGGACCCAACCCAGCCCGGGTTGCCTTTTGGGTCAAGACGTTCGGACCAAATTGGGTTATGCGGAAGCCTAGTAGTAGTCGGGCAATTTCTGCCCATACTGCCATGCAGTCAGGTAGATTGCACGAGGTCCCTTAAGTTAGAAGCCCACTGGTTACCCAGTGGGAACATGGGGTTAGAAGGATTAAATATCAGTTTACGAGCAATCGAACACAGACATCTCAACGAGCCACCACAGCCATAACCATTGTCTACTTGCTGGCGAATATCACTTTGAATCTGTCCCATGGTTTACTATCCTGAAGCCACTTAACATCGAGCCTCAGTCTTACTTAAGGAACGCCCCGGTTCTGCTTTCAGCTATGGGATAATAGATATAGCTAGCCGAGCACCCTCTCTATCTCTGATCATAGGGTGCTGGCTTGGATGGGCTTACTGCTGATATATAACCCAAGTCAGACTATGACAATGCTACGTGTTTGCCAAAGATAATGTCAATTGTTAAATCTACCTAGTCCCTTATATCTAGAATCCGTCGGGAGGGTTCCATATCTACTTTCAACTCTGTGCGCAGACCGGTAAAGAATGTGTTCCGAGTGGGAGAGAACTTCACACCGCAAATGTTGCCGTACATTGACTGCAACATTGACCGTTTTTTGGCATCCCATTTCCATAGTACTTCTGCGGTTTTCTCCAACTCCCACCAGGCTTGCTCTGCATGCTCACCCATAAGGCGCTGCTTGATGACAGAGTTCTCAGCGGGCGGCGGCGCGGTGTATCTCTCCATGCTCTCCGAGGTCAAAAAATCAATACAAAGAACATCTGATGTGCCTTGGCAATTTAGATGTCCATCAACGAAGCTCCAAAATCTAGCTTCCAGTGGAGTTAAGCCGAGGTTGTTCTTTTGCTTGGTGTTTCCATTCGCGATTGCGCTGTCTGTGAACATATCAAGCGGAATTTTCTCCTCGTTGTGCCCACCGAAAGCGACACAGGCGTAATGTAACGGCGTGTCACCGTCTGTATCGGCCTTCCTAACGTCAGAGCAGCCTAAGTTTTTGGCATAATCGACTACGCGCTCCTACAGCCGAGATTGTGACCATAACTTGCTTGTGGCGAGGAGATGCAGGATAGTGATTTCTTTTTCTGGATGGTAGTGGAATAGTGTCATCTCAAATAGCGGCGCAAGCTCATTGAATGGTAGAAGTATCTTAAGTAAGATTTTTGTCGCCGACTAGGAGAACAGATTTTCCTATATAATGATAATACTGACGGCGGTGCATCCTTTCAGGGGAATTGTGGGTCGGGCTTTGTCAAATTTCAAGGGATGTGATATCCTAAAGCCATCTTGTAAGTTGCGAAGCTGTATTCTCCAGGTACTGAAAGATGCTTTTAATGGAGGTAATTTTATATCTTTGAAAATGATAGAAAGGGGGTCTGCCCCATTTTTGAGTAAGTTGTGCACGGCATTGGTGCGGCGAGTAATAACAGCCAGGTGTAGCGGGCTAACCACAAGACCCGAAGGGTGTGTATGGTAATAGGGTATGATAGTATTGCCAAGTTGGTGTAATAGAATATTGAAAATCATAACTTCAGTCTTTTGAGGCTTGGCTGCATAGATTCAGTCTTTTGAGGCTTGGCTGTCCAGAAGAGCATGTGTATTGTTGAAAGTCCTTGCTGTGAGGTAGTGGCTCTGGCATCGGCACCGCTCCTAAGGAGGAATTGGATAATATTAAGTTGCACGCCGTTCCTGACTAGATAGCGCACTATGTCCTTGTGGTTGTTCACTACAGCCGCCCAGAAAAGTAGTGGGTCATCAAGAGGCTGGTATTGGCGCAGCAAAGAAAGAAGGGATGAGAGTGTATCAGGGTGGCCATAGTTGACCATCCTAATCTGCTGCGGGGGCCCATTGGGTTCCATCACTATCAAACCTAAGGGCGTCTCGGCGAATGGGGCTTGGCCTTGTTGCGAGCCATGTCGATCCAAGAAGGCTCGGACAATCCTGATGTTATAGCACGGTTGGTCGAGTACAAAGACGTTGCAAAGCTCTGAAGACCATGAGTTTGCTAGCTGGGTTTGTTTCGCTGTATTCTTATCCGGGATTTTGGGAAACTCAGCTCCAGTCTCTAACAAGGCCTGGACCAAGGCCGGTTTATCCTGAGCAATTGCCCAACGTAAAGGCGTGATTGAATTCCCAGTAATCTCATCATGGAAATGAAGCCATTGAGCGCGGATCCATACTTTTAGCTTGAGATCTACATGTGTTAAAGGGTCGCCGTTCGCTATTTTGTGTATATTAATACTAAACTTACTTGGACTCTTGTTTGTAATTTTGGGAGTTTAAGAGCTATCTTACCGAAGGTAGAGTTAGTCGTGAATAAAGTAGGGTAAAGAGCGTTCTGCTTGACTGCCAAGGGGTGTGCTTTCTGATTCACGTCGAGGCCCATGCCAACCAGAAATTTGACGAGAGGGCTCACGCTTTCTGGCGGTATATTTTCAAGCAGAAAAAGTAGGTTAGATGCTGGTGATAAACTTGTGATATTAATCGTGCCACGACCCAGTAACTCCATAGCAAGTGAGGATGAGCCATGGTATAAGACCAGGAGAATATACTTATATAAATTACCTGGTTGAATTGAATGAGTCCACCTATCCAGAAGAGCAAGTACAGTTTCGGGCCTTGCTATACAACATGTATATCAAAGGGCCACATGGTGCAAAAGCGCGAAAAAGATAAAATTTATTGATAAATCTGATAAGCATGTAAGAACAAGCTGTTCATTAATCTCTTCCATGTAAACATGATACATAGGACAGTCTTTCCTGTAGATTAAGTTTGACAATGTGGCCTTTTGGTATAACAGGAGATAAAAATATAATATTTTAAAGACTTCTTTTTCTTCCTTGCACAGTAAACCTCATATATCCTAATCTTCTGTATACTTCACGGTAAACAGGCGAGAAGATCTTACATATCTATTAAGAATATTACTAATAGTATCCTCAAGCTCATTCATTATTCATGAACTAAAACAGAGAGCTTCTTTAATAAGCCAATATACATTCTCTCCCCTTGTGACAAGGGACTGGCCATAAGATTGGTACAGATAATAGCTGACAGCCCGTATAAGTCAAAAGCCACTCTCCGCCGTGGAATATATCTATCCAAGCTCCAAAGTAATATCTTAGCTGACACCAAAGTCTGTCAGCAAGTATATTCCATATTTAAATGCGGCCTGGAATAAGATAGGCCGCTCCTCCGGAGTAGATACTTTGCTGTAAGTACTGTGAATCCTGCCATTAAAATACTCTTGTAAAACAATAAATAGGTGCTGCTGAATAGCAGGAGTATACCAGAGCTAGATTTATTATAATAATTAGCCTCCTTTACATGTAGTAGATGGATGGAAGGTATAGCAATTTCTTGAATTCCAGTATAATATAGAAACTTGTCAAGAAGATGCTGGTTTGTTATTATATAATTAAAATTACTATTGGAATGCATTATATGTTCATGAAGCAAACAATAGTAAGGGCCCATATTCGAAGTTAGTGAAAAGCAAGTAGAACATGATAACAGAATATTAATTATGCTAGTAGAATCCTCATCAGCCATCTAGAGATGACCAGGAACAGAGAGAAGAATTTCAGAGATATTAGTTCCTTCAAGCTTATAAGCAGTACTTGCCCATCTGACAAGTCCTTTCTGAAAAGAATATGTCTTTATAGTATAATCAAATCCAGGAGTAGAATCACTATTTCTGTAGAATACATATTCCTTATAAGTCTGGCACGCAAATTGCTTGTAGTACTCGCATTTCTGAAAGATTCCTAAGCAAATTAAACGGTACCAACAGTTAGTAAATATAATCAGGCATTCTATATACCTCTATAAAAGATCCACTCATCGAGTCAGGATAAATGAGTAAGGTCACTTGACTGTATAAGTAGAACCAAGACAGTCTAAAAGCCATATTTCCACCCTTTCTAATCCCATTCCAGGAGTGGTCAGTGGGTCTGTCACAAGCAGTTAGTAGAAATTTAATCCAGTAACTTAAATCTTATTTGTTGATAGTAGCGGCTCGTCTCCCAACTGCCTTCATGCTGGTAATTTAAAAATATAGTGGGTGATGCGCCGCTTTCAAAAAGATTTTTAAATATTACTAAATAATCAGCTAGTAACCCTGTATCCTTGCCTGCTAATCTAAATATAATAGTGTCGCTGTAGTCATTAGAGACTTTTCTGATTAAGAAGTATGGAATCTGCTTCTAGTAATGGAGTATTAAATAGACGAGTTGTGAATTAATAAAAAGATTATTGATTCCGTTCTACTTTTAATATTTCCTAGAATTTCCAACTCGTGCTCACTGCCTTAAATGTCTTTGAGATAATGGGTGCTCGGAAAGGTCTTTTGTCTGTGATTGTTTTCTAATCTCCTGATCTTGAGCATCTTCAGTAACTCCAGGTGAGTTAGTACTTTCACTTTACTATTTCTTTTACTGACCCTTAAGATAGATATTCAATGCTTCTTCAAGCAGGTGGTTTGGGATAACCGGTCTATAATTCCTGTATAAATTATCCCTAAGTGTGAATGACTTGGGAACACAGCTTCGATCAAAGAGACAGACAAGTGTGACAGTCCATTCATTTCTGGAATATTCATAGTACTTAACTTCTTGTACGTAAGGCTTCCAGTTGTCCCATTATAAGAGTTGATCTAATCGGACTGTGTATATTCAGCTGTCTTACTCTGTTATAAGTTATTGTCAAAGTACTATGCTAAAGGAACATACTGAAGACTAGATATCCAGTAAATAAGTAATTTACTGGGATCCACCTGATCATGGCTTCGGATAATAATGTTAAATAATATTAAATGGCCATATCCTCTTGCGTGAGCCTCCTCAAGATTGTTACAATTATCCTATATACGCAAAATGGATTTGTCCCTGTACAGCTTTCCCGTCCAGTTCTCCCATCGTTAATACTCCATTTGTGTTGTGTTAAAGTTCAAGAAAGAATTTTCCTTTTCGATTAGCTGTTATGTGGTTATATAGAATAATCTTTAGAAATATTGACTCCCCAGCTGCAGACTTAAAGTAAAATATCTGAAGAGCAGTCTGTTTAGGTATTTTTTTAATAATAGTAACAGTGACAGTGCCGGATAGCCGGCCAGAGTCATGAATAAAACATTTATGCCATTGGACATGGTCCTCCGAAACACAATTTCATCTGTATTCTAAGTAATCCAATCGCATAGCAGGACACTCGGTATCAACATAAACTAGGGCGAGGACAGAGGCGCAGGGATGGACAACTGCAGGAAACAAGTAAAACAGTGTAAGAGTGAAGAGTAGGAGGAACAAGTATAAACTGTAATATATAATCAGTCTTGCAGCCTGTTCAGACATCAGTCTCTTCGGTCCTTGAATCAGGGAAGCGCGGATAGTAGTTAGGATATCTCTAGAAACTAATAAACAAAATAAGATCCCGTATAAACAAGCGACGCATTTTCTAACAGTATAGGCTGAAGGGCAGGAAAATAATACATACAACTACTAGACAAAAGGCGGCAAAACAGAAGGAAGAAAGTCTGATTCACCTGAACAGCTAGTCAGAGCTAAAGGGATGCCTTTCCAGGATTCTGGAAGTAGAGACAACAGAAAACAAGGGCACAACCGCAATTTCTGACAAGGAGAAAAGAAAAGGGAGTTGGGTAGTGAACAAGACAGCAAGAATTTTCATTCTTCAGAGCAGGTGAGACGAGGGGGCCGCAATCAGGTAAATAAGTGCAGAATATGGGGGGGGGGGGGGGGGGATTAAAGGAAAAAAAAGAAAGTGGATGAAGTAGGAGAGCCAGAGGGTAAGAGGATCTTATATACTCGGAGAAGGTGAACGGGCAATGATGACAGTACATTGTATCAGGCGACTAAGCCGAAAGCGGTAAAACTAACTGCAACAGGAAATTCGCAGGTCCTCAGATTACTCCACCAATCTCGCCATCACCACTCCAGATTGCGCATCGGCTCGTGGATGCGAATATGCCATAGCGGGCAAGGATTAACCCTTCTGGACCCTGACAATGCCTTTCAACGCGGCCGCCATGATGTCTGTCTCACGTGGAAGGCGGCTTCAGAGTTCTTATATAGTCCCGTCTCGTCTTCGAATTTGAAGTTACATCGACGTGCAACCCTAATTCAGTATCAAAGTCGGGGACTCATACCCCTGTTATGAAGCAACATGGCATCCACACCCGAAAAGACAATAGAGGCCGACGAAAAGGCTGCCTCCCCCAGCACAAGCAGCCTTACCAACATCAACGAGAAAGCTCTCCTTCGCAAACTAGACTTTCGTCTCCTCCCACCACTAACTATCCTATATCTCTTATCGTTCCTCGATCGCAGCAATGGTAACACGCCTTTCCCCCTGCTTTGCACCCGATAAAAGTCCCCAAAATCTAATGTCAATCCTATAGTGGGAAACGCCCGACTCGAAGGCATGGCCACTGAGATCCACATGTGTATGTACCACCCACCCCTACCATATCACATCACATAACAAATAAGCCCTAACCAAAAAAACAGCAGGAGACCAATACCTCACCGGCCTAACCCTCTACTTCATCGGCTACGTCCTCTTCGAAGTACCCTGCAACATCATCTTGAAGAAAACCACACCCCGGATCTGGCTCCCCTCATTAACATTAGTCTGGGGTGTTGTGGCGACGCTTCTGGGAGTGGTGCAGAACTATGCGGGATATCTTACTTCACGAACTGGTACACACATCCCCCCCTTCCCCGCTAAACCTACCGTATCATAACATGCACAATGCTAAGAAAGTAATGAAACAGCCCTCGGCATAGCAGAAAGCGGCCTCTTCCCCGGCGTGGTCTTCTACCTGTCGATGTGGTATAAACGCAACGAGCAACACTACCGCGTAGCTCTATTCTTCAGTGCTGCTTCTTTAGCGGGTGCTTTTGGAGGGATTCTAGCATGGGTTTGTACCCCATCCTTTTCTGTTTCAGCCAAGCTAAGGAATAAATACAGGGAATAGCCCACATGAACGGCGTAGGCGGATACAGTGGCTGGAGATGGATATTCATCTTGGTACTATTCCCCATATCCCATCCTACACCCCTACCTCAAACCCCAACTAACAGAAAGGGAAAATTAAAGGAAGGCCTCCTAACAGTCCTCATGTCCATCGGCGCCTACTTCTGGGTCTACAACTACCCCTCAACAGCCGAATTCCTAACCCCCGAAGAGCGCCAATTCATCCAATTCCGTCTGAAGAACGATAACGACTCTACCCGCGACGAGCAATTCACCTGGAGTGCCGTCTTCGACGCCTTCAAAGATATCAAAGTCTGGTTATACGGACTGGCCTTTCATACGATGTCGCTTCCACTCTACACCCTATCTTTATTCATGGTGAGCTACTTTCCCTTCCAAGGAACACATAGCACTCACTAACAATCACATCTATATGAAAATTTTAGCCAACAATCATCTCCGCCCTAGGCTACACATCCGCGCAAGCCCAACTCCTCACCGTCCCGCCCTACGCCGTTGCCTTCGTCCTCACCATAACCGTCGCCATTCTATCGGAGCGCACGCACCGCCGCGCGCCCTTCATTCTGGGTTCTACGGCACTAGCATGCATAGGCTATATCCTTCTACTAACTGATCACAGACCAGGGGTCTCCTACCTGGGGACGTTCTTCGCTGCAGCGGGGATTTACCCCGCCGTGGCGATCGTGTTATCGTGGCCGGCGAATAATGTCTCCGGTCAGACGAAGAGGTGTATTGCGAATGCGATGCAGATTTCAATTGGGAATTTGGGCGCTGTCTTGGGGACGCAGTTGTATCGGACGGAGACGAGTCCGAGGTATTTTCTGGGTCATGGGTTTGCGTTGGGGTATTTGGTGGCGAACCTGGTGGTTGTGGGGGTGTTGTGGGAGGTGTTGAGGAGGGAGAATAGGGTTAAGGCGGAGGTGAGGGAGAGGGAGGGGATGGAGGCGTTGATGGGGGATGTGGGAGATGCTGAGGGGGACTTTTTGGGGGATAGGGATCCGAGGTGGATTTTTCAGACGTAGTCTGGGTACTGTCTAGTTATTTGGAGGTATAAGGGCTAGAATAATGGTATGACTCTCAGGTACGTTCAATAGAAATTTGGTACAGTATAACTATTGGAGGTTGCCTTGTCATCGCCTCTTTCATCCATGTTTTCCACGCACATTGCTGCATTACCCAATGTTGCTCCATACAATTCCTCTTCTTCCAAACCCCCTTGCTCATACTTGAGATACATCATTGCGACTTCTTTCATCTCTGACATGATGGTATTGGAAGAATAGGATATGAGATTGTAATGTCGAGCGTTGAATTATATGTTCGTCTGGTGCGGTCGTAAAGAGACAAGGCAATGGAGTAAGAACATGGAAGAAGATCAAAGCCTTGAAAGATGATAGATAGTAGGTCGTACAGATCATCAATCCGTGTAGGGAGTGCGCTTCGAGGCATGATTCGACCCCAGCCTCGACAAACGAAATAAACTGTAATAGTATCATTCCTTCATGCAAGTAGGACCCGGGTGGTGAGGGGTACAGCGCATCATGGTAGTCAAACTGAATGAACGAGATAGAAACAGTGAGTGTAAATGCCTGTATGTACGTGCGAGTGTTTGTGTGTGTGTGTGCGAGAGAGAGAGGAAGGATATATGAGGAAAGAGAGATGGATGGATGAATATATTACGAATTTCCTAATTCGGCAATCCTGTCCCCAAGGCCAACAGGACTTCCCAAAAGAGACATCTTCAGCCACGACTTCCTTCTTCTTCTCAGTTCCTTCCTCTCATGTTAAAGAGACATCATCTCCTGACTATAAAGTGAACGATGCTTTCTCTATTCTTGCTACTCTCATCCGCAACATTCCTTTCTCTTGATTCCATCATCTTATCGTACTTGTTCATTCGCTACAACTTGTTATATCTTATATCATCATCATCACTCTTATCATGGCAAACCAGGCCCCCCAGAACCCGAACGCCCGAAACCAGCTCACCCAGGGCCAGACCACCCAGAGTCAAACCACCCCAAATCGGCTTAGCTGGTGGAGATGGACTGACCTCCGCATTCGCCAACACCGCATGTTGGTCGAAAGGCACTACCCCATGCCAGAAGGCGGACCAGCCCATGCCAAGGGGACCATAGAAGTTGAGTCGCGACAAACTGGACGCATAATACGCGTCAATTGGTACTGTGGAATGGACACCAACGCTGCAGCTCCAGTCATCATCCATCTCAGCGGCAGGAACTTCTGCGTTAAATCTCATGGCATCGACGATGAATTCCTTCACCTTGTTGCACGTGAAAATAGCCCCTTCATAGTCCTCGACATTGACTACCGTATCGCCCCGGAGTACCCATATCCTGCGGCGCTCGAGGACATTCAGGACGTATTGCAATATCTCAGGCGCCGTGGTGACGAGTACGATCTCAATCACTTGGCTATCTGTGGATTCGGTGCTGGGGGGAATCTGGCCCTGGCTATGGCTATTAGTTCCCCCCGTGACACTTTTGAAACCGCGGTTGTGTTTTATCCGGTCACGGATTTGTCGTACTCAGAGAAGCGCAAGATTCGGCTTATGGATCCGATAATAAGGAAGAAAATGAGAAGGGGGACGGGTGGGGTGATGCCGCCATGGGTGATGGAGTCGACTCTCCAGTCTTATTTGCGTGGAAACCGTCCTAACATCGTGGACGATCCGAAGCTTTCGCCTATTCGCCAGCAGGATGAGACTAGATTTCCGCGAAGGTTACTTTTCATTACAGCTGAAGGGGATCCGTGGACCGCGGACACTCAGACGTTGGCAAATGGGTTGATATATGCTAGGCGTCGGGATCCGACATCATTGCCGACAGTGTTTTATATGGAGATGCTTGGCGTAGGTCATGCTTGGGATAAGTATAGGAAACTTGATGCGAATGGATTGGCACAGAAGAACACAGCGTATGAGACGGCGGCGCGGTTTTTAAGAAGAGAGATCCACCCGTGACATTCACGCATTCGTTCAGTTGTTAGTGGACTCTATGTGGTATTATAATTATCTCTAGGTTAGGCTAGGCCAGCTCCGGCCAATATTTCTGCACCAGCGTCTTCTTGTTCACTTTGCCCATGGCGTTACGTTCAATCGCTTCCACCAACTTCAATACCGTCGGCACCTTGTAAGGCGCCATCTCCTGCTTGAGCTGCGCACGCAGACTCGCCAGTTCCAGGGGTTCCGTCTATATCCATATCAGCATGCACTCTCTCAACCCGTAACAGTCGAAATATCAAACAAGATAAACTTACCCCAGGCCGCTGCTTAACCACGGCAGCCACACGCTGTCCCCATTCCTCATCCGCCAACCCCACAACCGCCACCTCCTGGATAGCATCCAGTCCCAGCATCTTCCTCTCCACCTCCAACGCCGAGATCTTATACCCCCCTGACTTAATCAAGTCAACAGACGCACGACCCTGAATGAAGTACGCGCCCTGCGCATCCCGTCTCGCCACATCCCCAGTCTTGAACCATCCATCCTCAGTAAACTCCTTCTTCGTAGCCTCCGGCTTACGCCAATACTCAATGAAGACATTATCACCCTTAATCTCAATCATCCCATCCTCATCCACCGCATCAACCACCTTCCCACTCTCCTTATCCGTCAACCGCACCTGCACACCCGGCAACGGCCACCCCACGCTCCCGTCAATGCGCTTCTCCGTCTCCAAGCCACAGCTAATCGCCATGCCGATCTCGGTCATTCCAAACCGCTCAAGAAGAACCTGTCCCGTGATAGCGGCAAACTTGCTTTTCACCGGAGTCGGCAGCGCCGCGGACCCGCTGACCATAAGACGGAGGGACTGGGCGCCGGCGCGGGCGGCGGCTTCGTGCTCGGTCCCTCGCAGGTGGGTTTCGAAGTAGTCGATGAGGCGGGAGTAGATGGTGGGCACGGCCATGAACATGGTGGAGCCGCCTTCGCGCCAGCGGGTCCAGATCGTGGCGGGGTCGAATTTCGGGTGCATTTCGACGGTGACGCCGCTGAGGAGACTGGCTGTGAGGCCGTTGATGATGCCGTGGATGTGGTGAAGGGGGAGCACGTGGATGAGTCGGTCACTGGGGTTGTATTTCCACGCTTCGATCAGGCATTGCGCTTGGAAAGTGATGTTCTTGTGTGTGGTTACGCAGCCCTTTGGGTTGCTGGTTGTGCCGGAGGTGTAGATCATCAGGGCGCGGTGGTTCAGGAATGAGATTGGGCTGATGATTGGGAGGGTGATTGCGGTGGTGGTTTGCTGGTGGGGAGTGAGGGGTTTGAAGGGGATGGCTTTGCTGATGCTTTCCTTCAGGGGGTTCTCGAAGTGCGCGAATGTTGGGTGCAGGAAGATCAGGGAAGGGTCGGAGTCTCCGATTGTGTAGAGGAGCTCTTTGACGGGGTGGGTGGTGCCTTGGGTTTGGTCAGGTTAGTGTTTGTTGTTGGTGAAGGGTGTTTAGTGAGGCGCAATGGCTGGGTTTGGGTTCCCTGGGGCTTGTGATATAATGTAGGGTTGGTGTGGACATACAGAGAGGGACGGTGACACCCCCCGCGGCCCAGACGGCCCATTGCGTAACCACGTAGTCGTAGCCGTTGGGCGTCAGGAAGGCGATGCGGCGCTCTTCCAGGTTTCCAACTTCAGTGAGGCCTAGCTCTTCCAGGATGACCTTCTTCAGGGCGACTGCATCGGCTAGCAGTTGTCCATAGGTGAATTCCTGCCCTTTGGTGGCGTCCACGACAGCAATCTTGTCGGGAGTGTCCTGCGCAAAGGCATTCGCCTGCACGAACAAGGGCAGAGAGGGAAGGGCCGTCAATGGAAGGGCCTGGTGTTCCGCATCCTGCCTGCGCGAACCGCGTTGGGTGTGAGCGATACTTAGGGTTACAAGTAGCCGCGGATAAAGGTTCGGGAGCGATACTCACCCTTGTATAGATTGACCATTAGTGAGTCCCATGTTGATTGATTGATGTCGCGCGGGGGAGAGATTATACTGATTGAAGGGAGGAAGAAAGATTAGATCGGATAAAAAAGCGACAGACGAAAAAAAGAAGCAAGGAGCCCCAGAAGGGAGCCAATGGAGGGGATGAACCCACTTGGCTGTTGAGTCTGCACGCAATAATCTTCGTCCGCTGCTTATCGTTCGGAGTTTCACGCGGATTTTGTAGCCGAAACTGTTGGGTCCCGCCGCTCGGCTTCTAGATTTGGGGCCGAGGTGGAACTGCGTCCAAGCCATGCCCACTTCATGTTGTTGAAAGCAACTGCTATCAGCTGTGCGTTCAGTTGCTGGTGAGAGGAAACATTCATTCCGTAGTATTTGATGAAATAGTTGTTTCTGATGACAAGTAATGAAGATACCATCGTGTAGAACTATCGTCTCAGGTATCTGACGTCAGATCATGGTCTAGTCATGCGCTGTGAGAAGGCTGCCAGCATACTAGCCACACTGTTTTCGGACAAGTAGCGAGTCATGCTAGTTAATAGCACCCACTGACGACCAACAAGGAATGTGGAGAGAACAGTTCAGTTGCCAGCTCGACGTTCGAGGGAGACATCAATGAGCAGTCTATCTTCACGTGATCACACGTGCCCGGAATTGGCTCGATGCCGACTTCGGAGATCTTAGTCTCTTTCCCCGCTTCAGTAACATCCAGGTAGCTCTAAAGGACAAGCATCTGCATATCTCTGCTTGTAGTGCTTTCTCAGTCTTGTCGATTGCAAGTTTTTCCATTCAAAAGAGGTGAAATTTGTGCGGGTATACACGGATCCGTTGAACGATGGTATAGCGCCATATACACGACTAAGCTCGGCGTTCATGGGTATGGATATAACATCTAGAGAATACAGAATAGAAGACACGAACATAGAGCCATTCTGGAGCACTTGCGTGGGGTCCATGTCAAACAGACTGAGCATAAGAAAGTGCACAAACAGTCAACGCAGAACACACATCATCAAATGTAGCCTCCTGAGGCTAGTGGTAATGAACAGAAAAGTAAACCAATATACACGCGTCACTTAGATAATTGCAGCTGCCGCTGCAGTGTCCGCTAATCCGGAAATAAGGGACTCAGACCGTGTCATCTGCGGTCGTTCGGTGAACTCCTCGCCTGTCTCCAAGTCCTTTGCGACGAGATCGGTAAAGTCAACGCCCACCTCGGTCAGCTGATCGGCTTGCTCGTGTACAATGTCAATGCATTTCTGCCAGACAGTCGTGCCGCGTTGGACGCTGCTGAGTTGGCGGGTGAGCAGGGCGTTGAAGCCGTCGAGGTGGTGTTTTGCCCAGCGGATGCTGGCGCTGGACATAACTGGCGGAAAGCACTGTTGGTAGATGCTGATTGTGTTCTTGATCAACGTGAAGTACACATAGGAGATCTGAAAAATGTATAGGGGAAGGTCACCCTCAAAGACGCAGGCACTGCAGAATGTTAGTTATTCGTGCTACTGAGCGAGTGGTACAGGGAGACATACCGAATCCGTTTGGAGACGATTTCCGAGCGGGTTTTCAAAAAAGCTTCCCGGGCTTGATCTTCGAATCCTAATCGCGTGAGCCAGGAGACTCTGGTTTTGGTGGATACAGGAAACGAGTGGGTATCCACGAGCGCTCGCAGGATAACCTCCGCCAGGGTGGCTGCACGCTCGTCGACCTTCGTGTTGATCACGTCCTGCGCGATCGCGTTGCCCTTCAGGCCCTTGGCGAGCTTGCGAAGCCGCTCGACGTTGGCCACTGCCTCTTCAAACCGCTGCAGGGCGATGTCAATATCCAGCTCGTCCACCTGCCCGTCAACCCAGCGAAGATTCTGTTGCTTTCCGTCCACATCGATACGCACCTCCGGCTTGTCGCGGGTGCTTTCGCCGCCGTCGTACTGATCCGGCATGGGGGAATGGGAAGGGCGCCGGACGCCCAAATAGCCAAATGACTCGGTGGACTTGCTTGCGGCCTCGGTCTCGGAGCGAAGCGTACGTCGGAGATCCTCGACGGTCTTCCGGAAGGTCGCGAGCAGCTCCCCTTTAGCCGAGCTGTCGCGCTTGTCATGGCGATAGGTAAACGGTTTTCCGCCGACGCGGACGTTGATCGCATTTGCTATTCCCCGGTCTTCGGTTTCATCTCGAGCGGCTCCCGCGGAGAGATTGGCACCAAGGTCGATCATATCAACGTCTTGTAAGGGCCAGCACTCTTCCGCGACCAGCTTAGTGGGAACCGGCCCGCGATGGCTGCTCTGGTCCACCCGCTTGCGCTTCTTCGCAGCGATCAGCAGGTGGTCGTTGAGCAGCACTATGTGAACTGGTCGCCTGGGCTTCCAGGTTGCAGAGTCCAGTTCCACCCAATGTCCCGTCTCCATCACGATGTGTCGACCGGGAACCACCGGTAGGAACTTCTGAGAGCCTTCCACCGTCTTCCAGAGGGTCTGGAGCTGGACGTTCCACATGCTCTCCAGATTAGCCACAGAACTGCGGTTGGCATTGCGTTTCGGCATGTACTCGTCAACGGCGGGGGACATGGGATTCGGGGTGTTGCCGATGGTGGTCTGTCCGAGCGCCGTGGTAAGCTCCGCCATCAGAGTGCGGAGGGTCCGCATTTCTCCTTTAAGCTTCTCCGCCTCCTTACTGATCTTGATGAATTGAGTGCGGTTCTGGTAAACATTCTGCTGCAGATCGGTCGAAGTTCGGTTTTTGACCTTCCGAAGACTCTTCTGGTATGCCTCGATTTCCTCTTCCGAGGCATTGGCGAGCAGGTTGGCAACGTCTGACGTAGATTGGTGCCACGTTAGCACCCGTGGGATTGGGGAGTCCGCGGGGACATATGTCGGGCGTCACTCACACTTGTCAACTGGGAGGCTGGGATCGCGAAGGGCATTCAAGTCCACCTTGGGGGGACCAGAAGACTCTGTGGACGGTCTGCGACTCGTTTCGGGTGGGCTGAGCCCGCCATACGTGGCTGGTGCGTTGGGCAGGCCCGGCACCGGCGGAGCGCTGACATCGAAGTCGGGGACCTGATTAAAACGAGTGGAATAACGGCGCTTGACTAGATCAGAGGTCGCGCCCTTCGAAGGGGCCCGGTCTAGGGATGTCGAGCTGGGAGAGGAGGTATTCTGGCCTGGAGTACTGGCACCCTTACAGCCGTTACTGGTCGGCAAAGGGCCGGATATGGGCTTCGGAGCACTGATCTGGGGGCGGGGCCGGCGCGACTTGCTGCGAAGGGTCAAGCCACGGCTCTCCATGACTGGCAAGGAGTCTATGAGAAGAAAAGATTGAGCCTGCAATCTCGTGGAAGGGGCGGAATGTAGCGAGAGAGAGAGGAAGTATAGAGAGAAGGGGAGTATGGGAGGCAGCTCAAGCGGGACAGAAACCCCGAGGCGGAACAACAATGATCCCGGCAAAATTATCCGGACAGCAAAAGAATCGCCGTCATCTCTTCACATCCGCTTGTTTGCCTGTCTTGCTTCAGCTCAAACCTCTCCCGTACCCTCCCCCCTTCGACGCCGTCTAGTTCCCTTTTCTTGGTGGACTCTCCCTTTCGCCGCTTCCGTCTCTTCCCAATTTTCACATTCCACTCAACCTTCATCATGAGGACGTCGACCTTGGTTGCCGCTACTGCCGGCACAATCGTCACCGGCCTTCTGGGTAAGGACACCAGCCCGGCCATCCACGGAACCATATACCGAAGTTTTCCCAACTAAGATGCTGATCGCCTTCATTGCCCTTTCTAGCCTACGCCGTCTACTTTGACCACAAGAGACAGACCGACCCGGAGTTCCGCAAAGCTCTCAAGAGGAACAACCGCCGCATGGCAAGGGCTGTCAAGGAGGAGGCTGAGGCCCAGGGTGCCATGCAGCGCGAGGTCATCAAGAAGGTTGTGCAGCAGGCCAAGGACGAGGGTTTCCCCACGGACCTGGAGGAGAAGGAGGCCTACTTCATGAGCCAGGTTGCTCAGGGAGAGTCTCTTGTTGCCGAAGGTATGCATCCCCCGACATGACGCGCTTCGAACACGTCCCCTACACCTTGTATGCATTGGCAATTCATATACCAATCGTATTACAGAACCCATTGAGGCTGCCCTGTGCTTCTACAAGGCCCTCAAGGTCTACCCCCAGCCTAAGGACCTGATCTCCATCTACGACAAGACCGTGCCCAAGGAGGTGCTCGAGATCCTGGCCGAGATGGTCGCTCTGGACTCCGGCCTGAAGCTCGGCTCGTTCACCGGCGAGAGCGCCGCCCCGGAGAGCCACGGAGTCGAGTAAATTCGATTCCACCATGATTTCTGAACCCCGGCCTCCCCATTTCTCTCCCTCTTGCTTCGTTCACCCACCCGCCCTTTCTCCGCATCAGAACCTTGGCCTTGAACGTGTGTGTCTCCTATAATATTCCAGTTCACGCTGGGCCGTGGCCTGGTCCTCTGGCAGTGACGGAATCATCGGAAATCGGTGTCCGTCTGCCAGTCACGCTTCTCCCCTCTCCGTTTACCCATGTACTTCCGCATCATTTCCTTTCCAGATTTCCCTGTATATGTGCATTGTGTCTTGGCCGCCGACCTGGCGGGCATTTTTGGAATTTTTTTTCGGCGCCATCACTTGTGTTGTTTCTTCACCTCACCTTTTTCTTATTCTCAACCGGGCCTGAACGGACGGCAAATGATCCGAGTCACTGGGGCCGGTAATAACTTCTTCCCGAGGTTTTCTCACGATGGGATGAAAACCCGGGTATGTATTCTTAGAACGCACGAACATGTAGTAGTTGAGAGTGCACGAGTCACTTGAGCCGAAAACGATGATTTGTCTGATGTGAAACAAGCGAACATGAAATAAATGTATGCAGTATGGGGAGCGGTGAGCTGTGTGGTGATGTGTTTATAAGTAGTTTAGTTGTGGTGTGCACGGTTATACATTGTACTAGTAAGCAGCTCCGAAACGGAATTGAATCCAAGCCGACCGACATGCGTAATCAGCTCACCCTCTTTTCATCTTGGGCGACCCTCTGAGTAGCGTGAGGGTGCCAGGGTACTAACAGACTAACAGCACTAACAGGGTCTCTAAGGGACGAGGGACAAGGGAACAACCAGGATCGGCCCTGAAATTGGCTGGTCTGAGGCACGCCGTCGAGCGGATGGGGCAAGTGCAGGCCAATAATACCGAAACCAACGGGGCTATTGGCGAGTAGCGGAGATTAGCGGTGCTATGCGACCCCCACTTCATTGGCCATTTCAATCAATCTCGAATCACTGGGAGATTGGCTGCCTCCTGTTGGTCCCTGAGGGTCTTTTGGGGGTGGTAAAGGACCAAAGACCGACTCCTGCCTTGATTTTTTATAGCCATCAGCATGTCTCACTCCGGCTTCTTTCTTCTTCTCGTGCTTCCCTGTTCAGCCTTTCTGCCCCCGCGCGCTTTCCTTCCTTAGCTGCCTTGTTTTGGGTTTCTATTCCCACGTCACTCTTTTTTTTTATATACTAGTATACCAATCGTTGCTTTTTCGGATCTTCCTGTGGAAGACTCGGTCCTCTCTCTTACTTCCTCTATATACTACACAGCCTGGTCAAGAGTCGATACCTGTCACTCCTGAACTCGTCGCAAAATGTTCCCCGTGAGTACTATAGTGATAGTAGCAGTTTGCGACCATGAATAGGTAGATTGCTGACTGACGGTTTGGTATAGACTTACACTCAACTGTTCGCCGCGGCTTGCGCTTTTGCGACCACCGCCAATGCTGTCACTCCCATCGAAGTCAAGGGCAAGGACTTTGTCAACAGCAAGACTGGTGATCGCTTCCAGATCCTGGGTGTCGAGTAAGCATCCCCCTCATTACCAGAGATATTACTTGTCGTGAGAAATATCTAGATGCTGACTGTATGCTCGCTTTGCGCAACAGCTACCAGCCCGGTGGTTCTTCTGGCTTCAGTGCCACTGAAGACCCCCTGAGTGACGCAGATGCCTGCTTGCGCGATGCTGCTCTTATGCAGAACCTGGGTGTAAGGAATCCCTCTTTGCTGGCTCTCTCTTGCTGTCCCCGCTAACCGTGGGGACCCGTTCAGGTCAACACTATCCGTGTGTACAACCTGTCTCCCAATGTCGACCACAGCAAGTGCGCCTCCATCTTCAACGGTGCGGGTATCTACATGATTCTCGACGTGAACTCCCCTCTGTCCGGTGGCTCGCTTGACCGCACCGACCCTTCGAGCACCTACAACTCTGTCTACTACGAGCAGGTCTTCGGTGTCATCGAGGCCTTCAAGAACTTCCCCAACACCCTGGGTTTCTTTGCCGGTAACGAGGTTATCAACGAGCAAAGTGTCTACGAGGCCCCTGCTTACGTTCGTGTATGTTCATTGTCTTTTCCATGTAATGTGGTTGGGCTTTCTTGCTGATTCTTCTTCAGGCTGTCGTCCGTGATATGAAGGACTACATCTCCACCAACGTCAACCGCTCCATCCCTGTGGGTTACTCCGCTGCTGATGTGCGCCCCATCCTCATGGACACCCTTGACTACTTCGAATGCAACCTGGAGAACTCGACTAACTCTCGCTCCGACTTCTTTGGCCTCAACTCGTACTCCTGGTGTGGCGAATCTTCCTACAAGGATTCCGGCTACGACGTCCTGACTGAGGACTTCTCGAACGCCTCCCTGCCCGTTTTCTTCTCCGAGTACGGTTGCAATGCCGTCCAGCCCCGTGTCTTCACTGAGGTGCAGGCCCTCTACGGCAGCGAGATGGATCAGGTCTTCTCCGGTGGTCTGGTCTACGAGTGGACCCAAGAAGCCAACGACTACGGTCTCGTGGCCATCAACAGCAGCGACACTGCCACCCTGTTGGTCGACTTTGAGAACCTTCAGAAGCAGTACAACAAGTTGGACATGAGCAGCATTGAGTCCTCCAACTCATCCCAGACCTCCAAGGAGGCTGTGACCTGCAGCTCTTCTCTGATCACCAACAACACCTTCCTGAACTCTTGGGACCTGCCTACCGTTCCCTCCAAGGTCGCTGACTGGATCAAGAACGGCTACACCAACGCCACCGTCGGCAGCCTCGTTGCCGTGTCTGCCACCACCATCCCCCAGACCATCTACGACTACAACGGCAACAAAATCTCCAGCGTCAAGTACAAGGTCCTGTCCAGCGATGAGTCCAACGCCCCCGGCAACTCCACTTCCCTCACCAGCAGCTCGAACAGCAGCTCCAGCACCTCGAGCTCTAGCTCCAGCTCCAGCTCAGGCTCCTCCAGCTCCGACTCTTCTACCTCGGGAAGCAGCGCTCTGTCTGCCCCCTTCATGGGTGTGTTGACCGGTGCCACTCTGTTCGCCGTCTTCATGCTGTAGATCTGCTTGCCTTAGGCCTTTTGTTCTTCCACTTTCTCCATTCTGCATCACCTATTTTTCTGATTAGATTCTTTCCCCATACTGTTCCCGGTGAACCTGTTCTTGCCAATTATGACCATGACCTTTTGCCCCCAAGATGGAGGGATTGTTCCACGTGTATAAAGTGAGGTCCCCTGAATAGAGCCAAGTGGCAGTGGGCAGTTTGACTCGGGATATGATTTCGACGACGTTTAATACATCTACGTGCTGTATATATACCTTTTCTGCACTGTATCTGTAGTAGTACGGCTTTGCCGTAATGGAACTATTACCTGAACTGTTCTTGCGATTTTTCTTGTCATATCTTATGGTCGGTTTCACGTCAGGTGATTTGGCCGTATCTGAATCACTTGAGTCGTTAGCTCCTCTCCTCTAACTATATATTAGTACTATGCTCCGTCCTAGTCCCTAACGAAGACTTTGAAGTAAACTTATAGTAATTTCTCGCTAAAAAAATGGGATAGTACTCCCCACTCATACGATGGTATACAAGCAGTACAAGCTTGATTATACTGCGGTTTTATATAACCAGAACCAAGGAAAATCTGTGACACTATATCAAGCCTGAAATAATTTCTTAACCTCTTCAACTGATTATGAACCGACTAACTAACGGATATACCATACACAGGTAATGTATTACGCAACACAGCATTAACAGTGTAAGCACATCGCAATAGATAACATACAATCACAACAACAACAACAATGATATCAACAAATAGCACAAATGTATGGATAGATATGTCTATCATATCATTCATGAACGAAAAGCTTAGGCTATGCGCGACCCTTCCCTTTGTCCTTCCCAGCAGGAGATGGCTGCGGCCACGGGGACAGTGTGGGGAATTCCTCTGTCGGGTGGTGCTGGCCCGATTGACTCTCTGCTTCTGCGAGACTTAGCTGGATTGCGAACTCAAGATCATCGATCTCTTGTTGGCGACTGCTTTCTGCGACGGCTGGGCCTGATAGAGACGGGGAGGGTGGGTCGAAGGGACCAGTGTCTGTGTCCAGGTCGGTGCCGGGCTTGTTGTCCTCGAGGAGACTAAGGCGTATGGCTTCAGCGATATCGGGATCGAGGTCGCCATCGGCGAAGTCTTCGTAAGGCGACGATGCAGAGGAAAGCTCATCTGGTGCGACAGAGCTGTCGTTTGGCCCAATGGTGTCGCTGGGCGAGGTGCTCACTGCTGAGCTCTCGATTGCTTCACCGCGTCTGTGGGCTTCGCTGGAGTAAGCCTCTTGGCTGAGAAGTTGAGCGTAGGCAAGAAGCTGCTCTTCGTCGATGTCTGGACCGAGAAGGTCGACGCCAAAGCGGTGGCTGAGGTGGGCACGTTCCTTCTCGTCAGCAATCTTTTGGCGTTCCATTTCAACCTTCTCATCTTCGATGTAGTCCTTGAGTGCACCGCGGCCGCTGGTGTTGAAGCGCTGACCTTCTGGGGTGGAGTTGATACCCCTAAGACCGCGACGGAGCCGACGCTTGCTGGACTTGTATTGATCGGCGCCGGTGGAGCTGTAGGACCAGTAGCGCAGGTGCGTTCCTAGGGCGACCATGCCCCGTAGAACGGTTGGATCGGGATCAAGGCAGATAGCGCCTGTAGCATAGTAATTGTTGCCAACACCGTGGATTGATGCCTCCGCTTGAACAAGTCGACGGCGCGCGCGGGTAGAAAATCGTGAGTTGATGGTCCGAATTGGCCGAGTCGAGGAGGCAAGGGGATCCCAGGCCTGCACCAGGCCGTCGTTTCCACCATGGACTAGGTACAGCGATGTCAATGCGACGCAGGAAACTTGAGGAGATTCTGTTTGAATGATTCGAATAGGGGAAACGTGATTGATGACTTCAGCATTCTTCGACGTAGGCGACCGGATGTCCCATACAAAGATCGTTCCCGCCGCTGTACCCACAGCCAAGTAGCGTCCTCGCTGACCCGGCACTTCTACATTGCCAGGCGATTGCTTCATGTGCGGAACAGGCGAAGACGTGGCGGAGGAGAGTGCGGAGCTGCCTGACATACCGATGAGAGGATCTTCATCGGTTGTCAACAGAGCATAGGTCGAGAGGTCCAGAGCACTCGTAGTGATCTGGACTGATTTTCTGTCACCAAAATCGAAATCCGTAATGCGCCATTCGGTGTTTGAAATGGAGCAGACCGTCTCACTCAAGCCACTGGAAGCGCGAGATGGAGCCGTACTGCTTGAGCTGCTCACAGAAGAGAGAATGGGAGACTTGACAGGACCACCAAAGATGGACGGTACAGGCACGTTCTCCACGTTGTGAGATCCATGAATAGACAACGATGCATTATGTCTAGTCATCTTTCTCTTGTATCTGCGGATCGAAGCTTTCTCGTCATCTCCCACACCCTGGTTGATCACCAGGAACGATTCGCCGGCTCCGTGACCATCGTCTCCAGCGAAATCGACCTTCAATTCACGTCTCATATCCCATCCCTCGCATACCTTCCGGAAATGCTTGGGCTTGAAGGACAGGAAGCGCTCAATCTCCTTTGTCTCTGCAGCTACCTGTTCTTCGTTGAGCTTCATGGCATCCGACGACGACCGAGGGCTATAGCTGCCATCGACCGAATCACGACTGAATGGATCAAGCCGTGCAATGCGTCTGCTTAACTCAACAAGCTCCCAACGAACACTTCTGCCCGTCTTCCAAGCAAGCTGCTCATATTCCTCAGGAGATAGCTTTGTGGTAGGCACATCAGGCTGTCGCGGGAGGTCAGAGAGGTAGAAGACCTCACCCAGGGCGTTCAGGACGGTCGCCCAGATCCGGCGACGGGAATGACGTTTCGGAGAGTAGCTATCGTCAACCGAAATAGAAATGATAGGGACACCAGGACACAGCACCCATCTAGCAGTCACTTGGCCCCTCTCGTACCTTTTTTCATAGGTAGGATGAGGACCAAGGGCGTAGGATGTGAGCACTCCGGTAGAGGAGCCTGACAGCATCGCGACCAGACCGCCAGTCATCTTAAGGATGTTGGAAGATTTAGCAATCCACACCGCAGTAACACCGGTCGCAATCAAGTTGAGCGCGGGGATTCCTAGACTAGGCTGCGAACTGGAATCCGCGATGCCCAAGAACCTCCCGCGTTGCTCCGTGGTCGAGATGAAGTATGTACGGCCTTGAGGACATGCTTCGCCGTAGATCATACCATAGGGCTGACTAACATCCATGCGGTTAGGAGCTCCAACATGATCACCAGAGCCTAGTCCATACTCTGCATCTCCGGGAAATAGGTCTGCAAAGTGTCGGAAGAACTGGTGGTCAGACAGGCCCCATGTACCGACTTTCACCGTTGAGGGATCGCTAGCCGACGCGAAGCCTTGCTCCGAAGCGCCATGGATGAAGAGAGGTTCCTTCTTCTTGACTTCCGACCCGAAGGAGCCGTGCAAGTGGCTGACAGGGTACAGAAGCTGTGAGGTATAGGTGGCTACGGCGCTGCCATTCCGGACGCTAGCCGCTCGCACCGTACCGGTTTTCTTGGACGGTTCAAACTGCGCCGGCTTGCCTCTGGAGAGCGATCGGAGCAAGCGGGTTCTCATGATATATTCACTCCTCCAGGATGCCAGCGCAGTCAGCCTCGAGAAATACCGCTTATCAGACGTCACCGTTTCCGACGACTTCGCTGCGGAAAGCCATGCGCCATCCTCGACAGTGTAGGGGCCGGGAAAGTAGCGAGAAAAAGCAATTCTCCATGCGTGAGGTGTCGTGACAAGACCATGGAAATGGCGAGACACAAGGGCCATCGAGGACAGAGAAGGGGGAGGCAGATGCGACAGGATGTGCGTCAAAACCTCTGTCGGAAGATCATTAACATGACGTTCAGAGCCCGAGATAAAGGGATGACATACCATTGGGGAAGGCTTCCAAGGACAAGCCCGAGTAGTTGGAGGGCTGCTTCTTCCTGGATTTCACTCCCTCCTCTTTCTTAATCAACGGAGCGACGGCATGCTCATACTGACTGACAGTGTCGTTAAACGGCGCAGGGTCAGTCCCCTTCAAGGGCGTCTGTTGGCTGCCATCGCATGAGTCATGACCGACACTGGAGTCCCCAGACTTCTGATGGCGAAGCCCAGAGACTGGGTGTTCACCATGCGAATCATTTCCATGCTGAGTAGAATTGAAGGGCACGTCTAAAGAGGGGTCTACCGAAAGCGAACGGTCGAAAACTGCAGTAGGCTCGGATTGCATAAAAGAGTTTCGCGGGGTAATTGGGATGTTGGAGGCGACTGAACCAGGGACGATATCTGGATCAGTCGGACAGAAAAGGACAGGCGACAGACAGAAAGACGGCGAGAACGTGTGGCGCGATACGATGCGATGGAAGGTAGGACGAGACGAGACGAGAAGGGACAAAAGGGGAGGACAGAGAGGGGAGGGGAGAAACAAGAGAGTCACAGGCAAAGGAGGACGAAGACAGTCCGGCGATCCGACGAGAATCAACGGAGGGGAATCTTGCTTAGTGTTGCCTCCCGGGCGAGGAATCAATCAGCGCTCGTCTTCCGCGCGCGTGCCGGGCACGTGATTACGCGCCGTCCCGCGAATGGCTTCATTTCCCGGCATTTCGTCGCCATCCATGCAGTAAGTAGTATACATCGCCATTTGATCAAGTGGCGCTCCCTCACTTCTAACTGATGTGCCGTTGCTTCTCGGAATGCAGGTAGCTCAGTTTTGACGGTCGTTGAATTATTTGTGTTTCCAGGCAGCATTCCTCTACGGTAGCCTGCAGGCTACATAGTAGTCGCCTGTAATATTACTCTTTTGGGATTCTTCATTTGTCTTTTCACAAATTGCTTTTGTTCAATATCGTCCACTCTTCTTCTATCACTCTGAATTTCATGTGTGTTTGCTCACTTCACGATGCCCAGATTAGATGGTAAGTATCATTCCTCTCCTCCGCTGACTGCCCGTTGCTGATGGTTCCAGACTCGGAAACGATCCGCATTCTCGTCTCAACAGACAACCATGTCGGATACAATGAACGGGATCCCATCCGTGGCGATGACAGCTGGAAAAGCTTTCATGAGGTGATGTGTCTGGCCAAGGAGCAAGATGTAGACATGGTGCTCCTGGCAGGCGATCTTTTCCACGAGAACAAACCATCGCGCAAGTCCATGTACCAAGTTATGCGCTCCATTCGCATGAACTGTCTAGGCGATAAGCCTTGCGAACTGGAGATGCTTAGTGATGCGAGCGAAAACTTTCAAGGTGCTTTCAATCACGTAAATTACGAGGATTTGGACATCAACGTGGCTATCCCCATCTTTTCGATCCATGGCAATCATGATGATCCGTCTGGAGAGGGACATCTGGCTGCATTGGACCTGCTTCAGGTGTCTGGGTTAATAAACTACTATGGACGAACTCCCGAGTCGGATAATATTCAAATTAAGCCGGTTTTGCTTCAGAAAGGACGCACGAAACTTGCTCTTTACGGTATGAGCAACGTCCGCGATGAACGTCTATTCCGCACATTTCGAGACGGCAAGGTCAAGTTTTACCAGCCCTCGATCCAGAAAGACGACTGGTTCAACTTAATGTCCGTCCATCAGAACCATTACGCACATACCGAGACAGGCTACCTACCCGAGAATTTCCTCCCCGAATTCCTAGACCTCGTCATCTGGGGCCACGAACACGAGTGTCTGATCAGCCCGCGACTGAACCCCGAGACCAAGTTTCATGTCATGCAGCCCGGCTCATCAGTGGCGACATCCCTGGTTCCCGGCGAGTCAGTGGCCAAACATGTAGCCATCCTCAGCATCACAGGTCGGGAATTCAAATGCGAGCCCATCCGCCTCAAGTCCGTCCGCCCATTCGCCATGCGCGAGATCATCCTCTCCGAAGAGAAAGGCGCGCAAAAGCTTGCTCGCAAGGACAACAACCGCACAGAAGTAACCCGCCTTCTCATGGAGATCGTCGAAGAACTCATCGAAGAAGCGAAAACGGAATGGCTAGAAATGCAAGACGAGACAGCAGAAGACGAAGAGCTAGAAGTCCCATTACCACTGGTACGACTGCGCGTCGAAACATCCACGCCAGAAGGAGGCAGCTATGACTGCGAAAACCCACAGCGATTCTCCAACCGCTTCGTAGGCAAAGTCGCCAACGTGAACGACGTCGTCCAGTTCTACCGCAAGAAGAAAAGCACCAACAGCACGCGCAAACAGGGAGACACCGACCTCGACGAGACAGCAGTCTCACACCTCTCCACGCTCGACACCGTCAAAGTCGAACAATTAGTGCGCGACTTCCTCTCCGCACAATCGCTAACCATCCTCCCACAAAACTCCTTCGGCGACGCAGTCGCCCAATTCATCGACAAAGACGACAAACACGCCCTGGAAATGTTCGTCAACGAATCACTCGAAAGCCAAATGAAGCACCTACTAGCCCTAGATCGCGACAACGATCTAGAGGAAGAAGAAGAAGTAGCAGAGAGCTCCCTACAAAAAGCCATGGAGAGATATCGCACTCAAATGGAAGACATGTTCTCCCGTGGCATCAAGAAACGCACGCGCGGCAAGAAGCGCTTCAAGCCCAAGCCCGACGGTTGGGACACCGAATTCGACGGTGTCTGGGAGGACCAACCCGGCGCTCTTATCCACTCCGATAACGAAGACGGCGACCCCAACGAAGACGTTGCCGGCGAGGATGGCGCCGAAGCACCCACCACATCACGAACAACATCATCCACCCGCGGCCGCGGCCGAGGCCGTGGCGGCAGAGCCACCACCACCACCGCTACCGCTACAACCCGCAAAACGGCCACCACAAAAGCAGCATATACTACTGCTTCCAAGAAAACTACCACGTCCTCTACATCTACTAAGACCCGCAAACGCCGCCCCGTCTCCTCCGACGAAGAAGAGGAACAAGAAGACGTCATAATGCTCGACGACGACGACGACGACGACGACAACGACAACGCAGCCGCCATGATTGATGAGGATGAGGACGACGACGACGACGACGAAGACTCCCTCTTCGTAAAACAACCCGCCAAACCAGCCACCACTAGATCCCGCAGAACAACAAAAACAACCAGCACAAGCCAACGCCGCAAAGCCCCATCTCCAGCACCATCATCCAACACAGTTGGAGGAACGGCACAAGCTACGCGAAGAACTCGGGGCAAGCAGGCAACCCAGACGACGCTGAATTTCGTAGGATCGCAAAGCAGTGTGCGTGGGACGGCGGGGTCTGGGCGATCGACGAGGGCGACGAGGGCGGCGAGTGAGGATATTGAGGATGATAGTGATGCGTTTGAGCCGATGGCTAGTAGCGCGAGGCGGAGATGATGGGTGTATTTAATGGGGGTCAGGGGAGAAGAGGTCAGCATGGTATGAGATTGTTGGTTTAGCTGTTGCATTTATGGCGTCAAATGATAAATGGTTTGTTTAGAAGGGCTAGTTATGAGATACCACGTATTACTAGTGATTTCAGTTCGGACAGATTGAAATAGGAGTAGTAAAGTTCGACTGGTAAAATTCAAACTACTCTTAATCAACTACTCTTAATCAATGCCAACCATTAGGACCAACCTTCTTTTGTCCTCAGTATAACCTACAGCTTTCCCCTCTCCAAAAACTTAATCGGCAAATCGACATGTCTGGCCCTGAGAAACTCCGCAACATTCTTCCCCAAGAAGTCCACCGTTGTAGTGACCCCCACCCCTCTATCCAATAAATTTCGAAACAGAAAGTGTACAGCCCTCAAATTCTGCAACTCGAACCTCTCAACCCTCAGCTCCGGATTGGCAGTATACTTCTCTCCCAGGAGTTCCTTGATTCCCGACACAGACAACAATGACCGCAGCCAGCGGTACTCGTCTGCATGACGGACCCAGAACCCGCAGTTCGCGTCGGGGCCCTTGTCGCCAGACCGGGCGTGGACGATCCAGCCCAAAGGGCCGCGGATGGTGGGGCCGAAGTCTAGAGTGGGGTTGTCGGTGAGGGATTGGGAGGGTTGGCGGGATGGGTAGGATCTTGTTATTGGAGGTGGTGGGATAGTGAGGGTTTGGTGGAGCCAGGGGAGGTGGACTTGATGGTTGATGTCGGATTGGGGCAGGAGGGTGACGTGGTATTCGTAGACGGGACGAGGGAAGCCCTGACGGGTGTCAAGATGGAAAGTGGCCCCCGGGTAGCCTTGCATGATGGTGTCGACGATGGAGCGGAGGAAGTGCATTGGGGAGAGGTCTTCTGCGTGGCGGGCCTGGGCGACGATGCGGAGGCAGACGGTGGCGCTGTCTTGGTTGTCGGGGTTTTCGGGGGCAGAGCCGAGGGTTGAGAATTGGAGGCTGGTGAATTTGGGCGCATATGGTGAGAGGAGTCGGCGGATTTGGGATTCAAGCATGCGTGCCTTGGATGGGATGTCGAGGCCTACGAGGAAGTAGATCGCTTCCGCTTGGAAGCCTCCGCGGGCTGTGATGCCGACTTTGGTAGTTGAGGGTGGTGGTCCGGAGCGAACCCCGTGGAGGGAGACGCGGTTGGGGCTGATTTGCTCGAAATGGATGTCGTTCAGAATGGCGGTTACGTCTGAGTTGAAGTACCATGGACCTTGGATTTCGTATAGGAGCTGCGATGAGCAGGTGTCGATGGTGACGGCGCCTCCGCGCGCGTAGGATTGCATGGTGATGATTACTTTACCCTCCGGGGAGATCTCCGCAATGGGATATCCGATGTTGGACCAGCCGTCAGGACCGATGTGTTCTAGGGCCTTGAAGCCGGTGAAGTTGCCGCCGCAGACATAGTTGCTGCATTCGATGAGATGACCGGCTACGAATGCGTTGGCTAGCTGATCGAGGTCAGTGCGGTTCCAGCCATGGAACCAGTACGCCGCTCCAATGACTGGGGACGCATCGGAGACTCGTCCGCAGAGTACGAGATCAGCTCCTTGGGATAGAGCGGCGGCGATTCCGAGTCCTCCCAGGTAGCACTGAGCAAAGATGGGCTCGAAAGGCCAATCGGAGAGGGATTCGCCGGTGTAGATATTGGCGAAGGCTGACTTGCCCGACGACAATGCAGCTTTAACGGTGGACAGGACTTGGTCTCCGGAGACCCAAGCTACCTGGAATTATGTGAGCATGGCTTCTTCAGAGGTCATCTTGAGATCGACCTTGAGGTTCAGTCCTTTTGCTTCCACCATCTGCTTGACCACGTTATAGAGGCCCTCGGTGTCCGTGTTTCCTGCATTCACTGCCACTTTGATGCCGTATTTTGCCAGGTTTGACAGGGCTGGGTCCAGGGCTTGGAGAAAGCCAACTTCATAGCCTGGTGCCTCGATGGTCGAGGATCCTTGGATGCCTTGTGCTTTACGCTGCTGCTGTTCTACTGTACGAGCCGCTGATGCTACCATATTCGCCTCGCTCATGTAGTCAGCAATGATCACATCGACTGGATCTTGAGGATAATTGCGAGCGAACTCGGCGATAGCATGGCGACGGTCAGCGTTGGACCCCGAGGCTCCTATTCAGTATGGTCAGTGAACTATAAACAGTCGTGGGGCGTCTCAAGTAGGCTGACGTACCAGCTATACGAACCGATCGTTGGGCCATGATACTATATATATAATTTCACCGCTAAACTAGAATTAGTCTGAATATTAGACGAAAGAAACAGCGAGAGTATCCTGTCCGATTCATGAAAAGTGTTTATATAGATAGTTATTTCCAGGGTTCATTGCCCAGGTAGCCAGTCCCATGGAACGGAGGGGAGGTAGGACATAGTGCGAGCTCCTCTCCAGCGAGATGCCGAGGACATTCGGTTGTCTGGGACGATGATGCGGGGATCTGCTTTCACCTGCCGCATTGCGGTCGGATCGACCGGCAGGAGAAGATGATGAACAACCCAAGTGAAATTTGAGTTACGCAGGCATAGAGATCAACAAGTCGCATTAATGCACCACTATGCGGGAGCGACCAGTTGCAAGAAGCTCGACCAAGCAGCAGAGAGGCAGGAAAAGTCTTAAGTCACATGTCGGATTAGATGAGCAGTCACGCCACCAGGCCAGCTCCAAATGGTTACAAGCAACAGACCCTTCAGTTCTGTCACAGTTCATACTACATTTACACGTATCCTGCCCATTGCAGGATAGCCATAGAAATAAACAACAACAGAATGGAGGTTTTGACCATCTCGATCTCGTCTCTGTGACGACGAGTCCAGTTGCCCAACTGCTTCAACCAGACAAGCTGATGGTTATCCTTTAGCGCAGTGTGTAGTCCAGGTAGCCCATCCAGACTTCGTACGTTCCACTCCTTCTGATAGGTACGAAGCTCATTGGACTCGACCCTTTTG
The DNA here is from genome assembly GCF_003184535.1 of Aspergillus eucalypticola CBS 122712. NCBI lineage: Eukaryota > Fungi > Ascomycota > Eurotiomycetes > Eurotiales > Aspergillaceae > Aspergillus > Aspergillus eucalypticola. The sequence goes on from NW_020290278.1 coordinate 421,317, forward strand.
CCTGTCCAATGACCTAGGGTATCGCGATCTTGGAGATACGGCTTGGTGTTGTTGGTTTCGGGGTCGACTTGCAGGGACAATCGCGGGACACCGTAACCGCAAGAACGTTGGACCTGTAGCCCATAACATGCATCGCATCAGTTGTTAGCATTTCGCGGCAATTAGCCAGAGGGCGCTTCTAAGAGGCGTCGGGGAGAGAACCTTGAAGACATTCAGACGGATGATAGCCCGCGCTCCCACAACTTTCTTGCCTCCCATCCGCTCGAGGTAGCCAGGGAACTCAGGCTCATCGTACTCGATCACAGAGCCAGTGCAGAAGAAGCGCACGATGCCTGGCGAGGCATCAAATGAGCAGAACATGATGGTAAGTCGACCGTTCTCACGCACATGGCTGATGGTCTCACTCCCGGAGCCGGTGGCATCAACATAAGCTGCCTCGTTAGGACCAAGGATAGCGAAGGACGAGTCAGGAAATCCTTTGGGCGACACATTCACATGTCGTCCTTGCAGAGGTGCAGAGGCCACGAAAAAGACGCTTTGGCGCAAAGCCCAGTCTCGAAGCTCTGGGGTAATTGACGGCCAGAAAGTTGGCATTTTACGTTAGCAGCAAAATGGATATACGACAGTCAGAAGCGATTCAAGAGAGCAGCAGGTTGCAGCACAGTAGCAAGAGGGGATGCGTGAAGCTAGGGGCTTCTCATAGGCGCGTAGTCGGCAGTGACAAAGACATGTGTTAACAGGGATGAGTCAGGCTGCTGTCCTACTTCAAGTCTTTGTCCTTATTCGCAGAACTGTTACAGAATTTGAATTAATAACCTGCACACCTTAAAGGCAGTGACTGACACCATTCGGTCGGGGGCTGCATGCACTCAGGCCACCCAATGACTTCATGTCGGGGAGTGATGGCCAGACTCCAGGAGTATTCCAACCCCGCCGATCGGCACTGATAACGCGGTGTTGTTGTACTTTGTAGCATTGCATTGCAGCACAACAACACATACCATCCATGAGTCACTTAATTGCAATTGCGCCTGGATTCCGCTCTATTGTTAAGCATTCTTTCCGGTATCTCTTCCGGTGAACCGAATGGGTTCATAACAAATTGGACCGGCAGTCTAATGTCTTTCAGTACGTTTTCAAAGACCTCGTGGAGACGTCTCCTATGTTATGGCCGAAAGAAATCCCTTCACCATCAACAGTGCCATGAGCACCTGTATAGAACATTAAAACGTCCTGTCCTTCCAGAAGAGCCCTGTAGAATGAATGGATGTCTCCCAATAAATTTCAAGGGCAAAGTAAGCAGCAATTCCACGGAGGAGTACTATCCCGAGGTTGTTTTCATGGCAGTTGTCGGTACCAGGACCATCAAGCTTCGTTCGGAGGAAAGGTCAGGCCAAAACACACTGGCGGGATTCGTTGCAATCTGGTGAGATGAGAGGAGTCTTAACCTCCCACCGGTATAAATCAACCCGAAGTTGGCAGATTCGCTTCTTCGGGAAAGATCGCAATCGGTATCAAAAGAGCAGAAGCCGAGGCTGGATCCGGCAGGTACAAGCCAAAGCAAACCCCACAAGGGGCACGTAAGCGGGCGCTACGGAGTAGAACCGGAGATAAGAGATGAACTGTGTAAGCTGCAGGACTAGACTAGGCTGCAGGCAACTAATCCCTTGAGAGAAGACAAGATTCTATCGAACAGTTTCCTAGTTGTTATCTACTTGATTGGGCCGGGATTTGGTGATTTGATCATGATAAAAGTACACTAGACTAGATCACGCATTGCCATGGTAGCGGGATCTCCATAGATCTTGCCGTTTCAGATAGAGACTTGGTCAGAGTGAACAACGGAAAGTTCTCTGAATTAATTGACATGGATGGGGGAGCAGTTTCTGGGCTGAACACTCAACCCAAGTCGTCTATAGGCAGCGGAAATATGCGTTGAGGTCGGTACCTTGGGGAGGGGTTGTAACTTGTAACAACTCGCCCGAGACGGGGCAAGGAGGTCTTAGATCGCTGCCCAGTAGTAAACGGTCCCGCGTATCAGCCGACCAACCCCCAGGTTTGAATCCTTACCAGATCGGGCTAAACTCCCGCCCGTCGCAAGCAACAGCAGGCGAAGGTGTCATTGTGGCTAAACCTCAACGGTAACCCGCTAGTGACTTGGCGCTAGTGGATGGGTCACTTTGCTTGAGACTAATCAGACTAATGCCTCGGGATCTCTCAGCTTTTTGTCGCATTCCCCTCTTTTTTCTGTTTGTTCATTTTACTTTGAGAGTTTGAGGAGTAAGTTTGTGAGATCTCACTGGTCAGGGTTCAATTGGACTATACAGGGATGTTTCAACAAATGCGTGAACTACTACTATCCAAGTACGAGATGTACTTGGAAGGAACAAACCTGACTGGCTGACTAAAATGTGGCAGCTTGCAGGTCAACAAACTAGCTCAAGAGACTAGATCCCACTTGGTTCCCCGCCACTCACACCGAGGTGGAGGGGTTCCGGAAATACGAAAAAGAGCTTGCTCCATTGCTCCATAGCTGTGAGTAATATTTCCCAAGTGAGTTACAAGAAGGAGATGATTGATGAACTCACTAACCGGTTGCCTAGCTACTAGCCTCTTATTCTCCCGTTCCGCCAAAAGGTCCTTCATTCTTCTTCGGTATGATGTAAGAGGAAACTAGATGTAACCATGTCAAACCAAGACTAGCGATAACCATCCCCTGCCACAACCAACGCCACAGGGTCTCTTGAAGAACTGAATAACTACATACTACCAAGTAACTGGCTGACACCAAATGGGGGGGACCTGGATGGTGGTGGTGGTGTCCAGAAAAAGCCATAGGATAACGAAACCCCGCACGATCGCTGGCGATTGTTGGATAAAAGAGTGGAGAAACGGGCTGGCATGTGGGAATCCCGACTTTTCAGGTTCCCTTCTTTGCCCTGGTCTTATTATGCTTTACCGCGATATAATAATATGATGGTTACTATAGGGGTCTCGGGAGTAAGTAGGTTAACTCGCTGTGGGTTTCGGTCTCAAGGAGCTTGGTCTCTCCAATCGGAGCATGCAGAAGAGGGGGTGGCTATCCGCGGAGAGATTCAGATGAGGTAAATGGCAATGGATGAGACCCGGAATTCCTTCCATGGATTCGACTAGACCAGTCCAGCTGGACGAGGATGATCTCCGCTGGCGTTTCCCCCTCGCGCCTCGCCAGCTTCCCCTCCCTTCAACCACATCAGTCATCAATCACTTCTCTCTCACTTTCTGTCTGCCCCCACCCACTCCTACCTACCCCACCACTAGTAACTCAACTTTCTGTCTCCTTTATTAATTGATAGTTCTCCCCTCCCCCCGCTCTCCTCTCTTCTTCTCTTCCCTCTCTCTTTCTTCTCTAACCACATCTCCTCTCCCCATCTCTCATCATGTCTGACCTCTACGCTACCATCACGACCCCTAACGGCGTCAAGTATGAACAGCCTCTGGGCTTGTATGTCAACCCCGCGTTCCATCCCCTTGATATTGCTTTGGGTAGAGGGTTAACCCCACTGTTTACTTTACAGGTTTATTGACGGCGAATTCGTCAAGGGTGCCGATGGCAAGACTTTCGAGACCATCAACCCCACCAACGAGAAGCCCATTGTCTCCGTCTATGAGGCCTCGGAGAAGGATGTGGACACCGCCGTTGCCGCTGCTCGCAAGGCCTTCGAGGGCGAATGGCGCCATGTCACTCCTTCCACCCGTGGCCGCATGCTGACCAAGCTCGCCGACCTTTTCGAGCGTGATGCCGAGATCTTGGTGGCCATCGAAGCCCTGGACAATGGCAAGTCTATCACCATGGCCAAGGGTGATATCGCTGCCGCTGCCGGTTGCCTGCGCTACTATGGTGGCTGGGCCGACAAGATCCATGGTCAGACCATCGACACCAACTCTGAGACCCTGAACTACACTCGCCACGAACCCATCGGTGTCTGCGGACAGATCATCCCCTGGAACTTCCCCTTGCTGATGTGGTCCTGGAAGATCGGTCCTGCCATCGCTACCGGTAACACTGTTGTCCTCAAGACTGCCGAGCAGACTCCTCTGTCCGGTCTCTATGCTGCCAAGCTGGTCAAGGAGGCAGGCATCCCCGCCGGTGTGGTTAACGTCATCTCCGGTTTCGGTCGTGTTGCCGGTTCCGCCATCTCTCACCACATGGACATCGACAAGGTCGCCTTCACTGGCTCCACCCTTGTTGGTCGTACTATCCTCCAGGCCGCCGCCAAGAGTAACCTCAAGAAGGTGACCCTCGAGTTGGGTGGCAAGTCCCCCAACATTGTCTTCAATGATGCCGACATTGACAACGCTATCTCCTGGGCCAACTTCGGTATCTTCTACAACCACGGTCAGTGCTGCTGCGCTGGTTCCCGTATCTTGGTTCAGGAAGGCATCTACGACAAGTTCATTGCGCGTCTCAAGGAGCGTGCTCTGCAGAACAAGGTCGGTGACCCCTTCGCCCAGGACACCTTCCAGGGTCCCCAGGTTTCGCAGCTCCAGTTCGACCGCATCATGGAGTACATCCAGCACGGTAAGGATGCTGGTGCTACCGTTGCTGTCGGTGGTGAGCGTCACGGCACCGAGGGTTACTTCATCCAGCCTACCGTCTTTACCGACGTCACCTCCGACATGAAGATCAACCAGGAGGAGATCTTCGGCCCCGTCGTCACTGTTCAGAAATTCAAGGATGTTGAGGATGCTATCAAGATCGGCAACAGCACTTCTTATGGTGAGTCCCCCTTCCGGTATCAAATTGCTGCGATGCCAAGTGCTAATGTTATGTCCTAGGTCTTGCTGCCGGTATCCACACCAAGGATGTCACCACCGCCATCCGTGTTTCCAACGCTCTTCGTGCTGGGTAAGTCACCATCACTACTACCTACATAAATCGAATCCACTCGCTAACAAGCATCATAGAACTGTCTGGGTCAACAGCTACAACATGCTCTCCTACCAGGTTCCCTTCGGAGGTTTTAAGGAGTCCGGTATCGGCCGCGAGCTCGGCTCGTACGCCCTTGAGAACTACACCCAGATCAAGGCCGTCCACTACCGTCTGGGCGATTCTCTCTTCTAATATAAATAATTGACATCGTGAGAATAATTGGGAGAGCTCGCTTCGGCGACGAGCTCGTGGATCTTGGGTTAGCTTCTACGCAGATAGCCATGACTGGTTCATGTAAAACAACTAGGATACGAATTTACGATGATTACAAATTGTTCTTACATTGCAGTGACTGTAGACCTAAAGCATATAGTGACCTGAAACTTATATTCTGTCCCAAACTTTACCCCACGTAATCATAATACTACTAGCTATAGTCACTCGGTTAGTTCCAATCTGCAAATTCACTAATTCATCTACGCCGCTTTAAAACTCATATCCCATCAGGCCATTGCATACCATACCCATGGTTGCACGCGAAAATTACCCCCCCGGGACAACCACCGGCGAAGTCGCGTCTCGGGACAATCACTACGCCGAGAAAGAGAGGCCCCCTCGGGTCGAAGATGGCCCGAAGCGAGGACATTCATACAACCAATACACAAGGAGGGCTATGTCGTCGATGTTGATTAATTACATAGTTAGTAGCTCGCCAGTTTAATAGTAGAGGCTAATTTTGGTTCTTTGGTCTTTCATAGACTTGGTTATTGGCCGGTTGTGGACTGGTACTCGAGAAAACCATACATTTGAGATTTTATTGGAGAGCTCGGTAGATCGCATGATTTACACTTAGAATATGAGAACCTGAGAAATCGACGCTGAAAATGACTGCTATTAAGGCCATAAACAGCTGCATTTCCACCTGTAACTTCCAGCTTCTAGCCGCCGCCTAAGTATTTCATCACGTGATTTATAATATTATTTTGCACCTGCCAAGCATTATTGAATTATAATATTAGTATTTAACTTGAGTAAGTGCTCAGTCTGTTTCAACTTACAGTAAAAATAATACTGAAAATAGCTGGTGCTACTTGTGTGAAATAATGGACAAATTGTGATGGTTTTTCCATATTCTTAACTAGGTTATTCTAGCTATCTAGGAAGGGAGTGAGGCGGTTAGCCTTCTTATTAATTATCCTACCACAGGCAGCTGTTAACCGGTATAGATATATCTAAATTTATTAGTATTTATACTAACAACTTTCCCCTTCTCTGGCAGAGCTGTAATAAGGATCTTATAACCAGAACTGTTGGTACCTAATTTCTAAACTCATGTTATCTACTGCTTAACTAGTTCTATTCCCCCTCACCGTACCACGCATATTCAAATCATGTTCTTAAGACTTCTGCTGGGCGTGTCACAATCTCAGAGGTGCCCTGTCTCCTGTTTAGGTATAGAATATAGCATGCTGTTTTCTATCTTCTGGCTATCTTTAGAATATAATAGCATTGTATCCCCCCTTTTCCGGGAATCTGAGTAATCAGAGCATTTGGGGTTCCCGCACCCTATAGCATTGCACTCCAGTGTCATTACCATTCTGGTATAGATTATGCAATTGGGATCCGATCAGGTGGGAACATTGAGTCGAAACTGATGGAACTGCGATCCGACTCAGCTTTAGGGCCGAGGTCCCATCTTTTGGAACCTGAATCTGACCATGACGAGGCCTAGGTGTTGCTCATCCCTGTGTGATCGCTGGTTCCATCCAACCCAAGCATCACCATGGGGTCCTTCAATCCTACCCAGCCATGGAGAGGATTGCTAGCTGCGAACCCTAATCGCTTCTGCATTCGGGAGGATATCTTCCGAATATCGCTGACTGAAACTGATAGATACTGATTTTCCTCCTGCAAAAGGGGCCACTATTAGCATCATTGAAAAAGAGTCAAACAAAGACACAAAGACTGGAGAAAATTGAAAAATGCAGTACGCCGCCAATCATTGGAAAAAGTTACCAACCTGTCGGAGAATACTTTTAGTCATGAAGCAGGAGTAGACTAGACGCTGCTCTTGACTATTATTTATCGAGGCACCATGATAGCAAGAGGCTAGCATGATGAAGGCGTCTCCAGGCTGGAGCTCTGCATAGACAGATAAACTATCATCAGGAGGATGCATTGTATCCCACAGGTGGGAGCCGGGAATGAAGCGAGTGGCACCATTCTCCTTGGTCGTTCGAGAACCGGCCACAAATATGCCGACCGCAGTGTCTCTGCCGACCTGGTATTGTCTCGGGGTGATGGCCCTGAGACGATTGTGATGGCCCATATCGTCACGATGAAGGTTCTGGAGCGTGTTGCCAGGGGAGGTAAGGAAGGCTGCCGCACTGTTCACCTGTGGCAAGGCTTCAAATGTATGCTTTTCATTGCCATACCAGCACGTGTGCGACGAGCCCAACAGTCGATCGCACACGTCCGAGAATAGCGGGTTCCCCGCTATATGCTCAATGAAAGTCGGACTCTTGCCTGCCACGCCAGTAACTACCCGAACCTTGTTGGAAAACAGTGGATCATGAGTCCATGGATCGGTAAGATGTGGCATCAAGTCTCGCTTGACCTGGTCTAACACTTCGGGCTCGATGAGACCACGCACGATGACTCCACCATGCTCGGTGAGGATCTGGACCATTTCTTCGGGGCCAATTTTAGACGCGGCAACCTCGATCAAATCACCCAAAGGAGGATTGGCGTCAGAACATTCAGCTATGGATCCCATGTTGCCAGGATGATAATTTACCCAAGATGGAGAGAAGAGAGAATGCACAGTTCTGGGAGACACAGGGGGGCATTGTGTTGGGCTTATATGCTTCAATAGAGTGCGCATTCCACCTCAACAGAATGATGCCATTCATGGTTTGTCCAAGCCTTTCACTGCTTCTCTGGAAGCATACTACCCCCCCCCTTTGCAAGGGATGATGACCTTTACCGAGAAAATGCAACAAGCAAGGTACAGAAAAGTTGATCTTTGCCAGAAGGGCCACAGCGGTAACACAATGGGCCCCGCGCTGCTAGTCATGTAAAATGGAAAGGAATAGTAGAGTTGATACTAGGTCATGGAGACTCCAGTATCACTTCAATGTCTCGCAGGTCTCGCAGTTTTAGTCATCGCAAGAATCTCATGGAAGGCAGTCAGAAATGTCTAATTGTCTCGATTTCCCGGCCCGAAGCCAGCTTCACCTGGCGTTTGGTGGATGATGTTTCATGAACTTTTGGCTGGAAAGGGGGTTTCGGATATTCTGCATGACCTCCATGCCAAAGATAATGTGACCATCTTAGCAAACTAATTTGTTGTGCCCGCTCAAAAGACTGATGTGAGATTACTATTACCAGGCCCGGTTGTTGTTTGGACGAAATTTTTGGTGTAGTGGAGAGTTTGGATTTTTCTCATCTATCCTGTACAGTCTCAATAATTTGCTGCCAGGATTTGCTATCTAAAGATACTTCCCCTCGATATTGCTATTGCTCGAGTGTTTCCCTACGTATGTTCGTAGCTGAATTTGGCCATCCCAGGTGGGAGTATGGTCATTTTAGAGCGAGCTGATGGAGCAGGTTGTAATGGCATGACAAGAACCTGCACTGCGACAGGACTCACAATATCTGGTTATTTTCCAGGGTTTGGGTTTATTGGCGGTGGGCATTACCCTAGACTCTTTGTACGCGGAGGCCCAGATATTACTCATAGCGGGAATCTAGAATGTGAACAATATTAAATGTCCTGTGGCATCTATTGCATTATAAAAAGCTACTACATCGGGTCTAGAACGATGTCCAGGACGTCTAGCCAGATCCTGAGATATATTTAGAGTTAGAAATTCTTGAATCTGCCACGTGGTCAAGGAAACTTTGCGTGTCGCGTTGGGGATCCCATATCAAGCCACCCGGATCATCCCTTAAACAGGCGCCGTTATCAAGGGCCAATTCATTCCCCTAGGCACCGTCGTGGGGATCGGTACCACCTTTTCCGCGAACCGGATAATTTCCAAGCACTGCGTTTGCTAGAGGCTAATGCCAAACATTCATCACCTCTGAGGAGGCATCATCTTTCCTTGACGCTGGCCGGACTTCCATGGCGTTGGTTATGTCTGGGCTATTTGCCGGACCCACCTCTTCAGTTGACAAAGTAATGAGCTCGCATAAACGCGAAAGGTCGCACCGTAGATCAATAATTGCCTCTGACGGGGTTTCTGTTGGGAAATACAGCGCGGTCATGTCGTATCGAACCTGAGGGAAGACTAGACAGAGGCTGTGGCACACTGACTATTGAGAAGAAGAAGGCATGGGTTTCAAAAGCCCTTGATTATCTCCAACCTCTAACATGCGACTTTAATGAGAAACAAATGTGCATATCATATTGGTGGGGTGAATAGTCGGTGTGAATGCAGATTTTTTGGATGCAGCAGGTCACCGGGAAACCAGCCTTTGGAGACCAAGTTGATCCAAATTTCCCGTAATGGCGTTGATGAGGGCCTTAGAATGTGCGCATACGTAGGCATTATCGCTCTCAATTATAACGATCCCCCATATGCTCGGATAAGAGAACATGTCTGCTTTGCGAACATTCGCGATTCTACTGTACAGTCTGCAGACTCTGCAGATGACGTGGCACCTACGCCCATAGTTAGGAACATAAGTAAGGAAACAATGTACACATACCCAACCAGGTATTTAATTGACAAATTTAATGCCCAAAGTCCATGGATTATTGCATATATTCCCTTCTATGCGGGGATAATGTAAGAGCCTAGATTAGTGTTAACATGACTATCCCTGGTGGTAAAGCATATAGTCTACAGATTCTGCAGATGACGTGGCACCTACGCCCATAGTTAGGAAAAAAAGTAAGGAGACAATGTACACGTACCTAACCAAGTATCAATTATATAAAAGGTAATGCCCAAAGAGGGTGGATTTGTGTATGTGTTAAATCACTCGGGCTCGTTCTGATTATTTTCTTCGACAAACCATCTATTGAAGCCGTGATTACCCATCGGAATTGGTTAATACCTGTTTCCAATATGACAGGGGATTATTGTAAGAAAATTATCACCGTTGTTGGTGCCACAGGTATGTCACCTTTTCCTTCTCATCATGATTGGGAGCTCATACCCAGTTTTGTGATGGTCCAGGTACCCAGGGCAGCTCGGTCGTGCGGTCTCTGGTTCAAAACCCAGACTTCGAGGTCCGCTGTGTCACCAGGAATATCTCGTCCACCAGAGCCCAAGAGCTGCTGAAGTTGGGAGCTAAACTCATAGAGGCCGATGGGCTAAACAGGACGCAAATGATTGAAGCCTTCACCGGCAGCTGGGGTGCCTTCATCAACACCAATTCTGAAGATCCGGTGAGTGGTATCACTCGCATGACTTTGATGAAGTAAATCTGGACTAAAACCGTCCCAGCACTTGGCTGAAATCGGTAAAACAGACCTCGATCTCGGCGGCAATATTATGCGCTGCGCTGCCGAGGCCGGGGTACAACATGTTGTCTATAGTTCTGCCCCCAACCCAGCCAAACTTACAAGAGGCCAATTGGTCATCCCGGGACTTGATTGTATGTGTCTAGTTGGAAGCTACAAGTCTGATTGAGAAAGGTGGAACTTTTCTGACATAAATGGGTAGACAAAGCAGAGGTTGAAGCAATTGGCCGCGGCCTCGAGGCCTTCCAGACCTTTACACCGATCATTTTGGCCTGGTTCCTAGAGAACTATTTGGATCCGGCGTACGCAGGGATCTTCGGCGGCTTCCCACTGGTAAAGGATGATGAAGGATATCTCACTTACCGCATCCCTATTTGGGGTGGGTATGAAGATGCTCCTTGGATCAGTGTTACTGATGATCTCGGAGATATCGTGCACGGTATTTTCCTGAACCCGAATCGGTGGAATGGGCGTCTCGTCCAGGCAAATGGTGATATTGCCTCCTTTGGTGATATCGTCGCCAAGTTCACCAAAGGTAGCTCCCACAACCCCACCTTCTCTCCCAGCCGTCTGGTCTGGACTTTTATTTTTATGAGGTGGGCGCTTATCTATGTACAGTGACTGGACGCAAGGCGAGATACATCCCATATGCCACAGCCGACGATTTTCCTACGAACGGTGTCCATTTCTTGGAACAGATCCGCGACATGTTCAAGTTTGTCCATTCTAGAGATGGGGAGTATTACAGCACTGGAATCACCGAGCTGCGGTCCGCAGCCGAGCTGAAGCACGCTGCATTTATTGCCAAAGGGGGCAAGGGCCGAGAGAAGCTCATGTCGGTAGAGGAATGGTTTAAGGCAAAGTTTGTCAACTGAAATGGGACTAGGAACCCACCGGAGAGAGTGGTGAGAGGCACCCTTAGAAGCAACAAGACTCTGCCAGTGGTCAACAAACAAAATCAGTTTCTATTCGGGAAAAGATTAGTAATAGCAACCACAATTAGTTTCTTCTAGATCTATAATGTTAAAAAATATGATAGATTTAGACTTGTAGATATCATTTGTTTTTACTTTTCATCTATTTTCCCCTTATTTTATATAAAGACTCAAACTTGGATAGGCTAATAGGTCATCATTTCAAATAATTTCCATATTGGATAAACTAATTATCTAATTTGAATTATCATCCCGTTTATTATCTTTTTTATTTTTCCTCAGTTCCACTAAGTAGAGAATCTGATAAATTATACTTAGAGTGGTTAGCGGCCAGGGTAGGGTAGGTTGATAGGAAAATCTATACCTTCCGTCAGGTCACGGTTAAGGTTAGGTTAAGGTATAACCACGAATATTCCTTGCTTTACAATTAGTTTTAATTTCTAAAAGCGCTAGAAATGGATTACTAAGAGTATATATTTCAAGGAGCACCCACGAAATATATAATAGAAGAATAAAAGATAACTACTAGTATTAATTATATAGACCTAACCTGCAGAATAAAATATAGATAGTCAGAAATCAGAATCTGATAGATAATATAGATAGAAAGTCTATGAGAAATATTTTTATAAATATTATAATTATTATGAGTAAGGTATGTAACAGCTTTTTATAAATTTTGATAAAATATAATTTAGACTTTTATATCATAGTTTTTAGCGAGAGCCTGCGAACTAGAATTCATCAATCTTTACCCGGAGTGACTGCCTATATTGTCGAAAGGCGGAATCTTGAACTTCGTGGATACATGGGCAACCGGCGGCATAGCTTACAAATCTTTATGGAAGACCATTTGAAGCTCTCAGTGACACGACTGCTTTGAAGAGTGCTTGCCTGGTACGCGGTAGTTCACTCCGTTGTCCTTGCTTTCTGCGGATGGCGATGAATGGGGGCAAGGGTATGTTGATCATGCAGGGGTGTAGATAGAAGACACCGGGATTCGGTAGATAGCGGTGAACAGCGGCAAGGGTATGTGATCATGCAAGGGTGTAGATTAAAGACACTGGTCCATGGCTTCTTCTATTCAACAAGCAACCACATATTAGCCCGCCGCTGTCCTGCCGAGTTTGATATCAAAAAAGGTATTGCGAACACGACCGCTCTGCGGAATATAGACCTCATGGCTTTTCATCTCTTTTTTCCCTATATTTTATGGGTGGCTGGCCTTATCGCGACTAAAATAGCATGGGAAGCCATTCGAAATATTTATTTCCATCCTCTCTCACGATTTCCTGGCCCAAAGCTGGCCGCTGCTAATACTTGGTGGAGGACTGTGCAAGAAATGTTCTATGGGAAAGGAATATCCGATTTGTTGCCCCAGCTGCATGACAAATATGGTAGGATCCTGATCACAGTGAAAGCAAATGGATGTCTAATGCAAAAATAACTGGCCAGACAGGCCCCATCATTCGTATCGCGCCCAATGAGGTCTGTCCCACTGTTCGAACTGGGCTGTTCGTGATATGATACTGACGGGAAACAGCTTCACTTTGCCGAACCTGAGGCATATCATAACATTTACAATGCCAATATTCGATGGAACAAGGATCCCTTCATCTACCATTCTTTTGGCGCCGATGATGCTTCGTTTGGGTATCTGACAATGGAGGAAGCGAAACCGCGCAAGGCTATTCTGGCTTCCATCTTTTCACGCAAACAAGTCATAGACTTTCTCCCCTGCATTCACGAACAGATTGACCATTTCTGCTCTATCCTTGGTAGGAACGACCAGCAAGGTCAGAGCTCCAATCTACTATTTGGACCTCGCGCGTTGACGCTCACCATTATCACAATCTTGATGTTTGGGCAAGATATGTGGCAGGCGTTGGAAAGTCCGGATTTCAATTTATCCATCCTGCGAAGTCTAAATGATTCGCTCCCCGCATTTACGATCCTGAAATGGTTTCCGTGGGTGGGGCATGTACTCGAGTCCCTGCCCGTATGGGTGAATAATTGGCTGTGGCCGTCACACGCCGGGCTTCGTCGGTTCCAGAGCGAGGTCATGGAGCAGGTGGTCGCGATCCGCAGCGGAGCCACAAAATTGGAAAACTCGCGATACCCGGTTATCTTTCGCGATCTTATGGCTGCGCAGATCCCCTTCACTTCCCTGTACAGCGAAGCCCAGACCCTACTTACTGGAGGCATTGAGAACACCAGTAACACCGTCATGTGGGGGATATGGCATCTCTGCCACGACAAGCAACTCATGGCCCAGGTCCAGGCTGAGTTACAGGCGATATGGCCTGATCCCCAGGTTTACCCCCCACTTAGTGTGTTGGAGGAACTGCCCTTGTTTATGGCGGTGGTCAAGGAAGCTCTGCGTCTGGCTCCTGGGATCCCCCACCCGCTTACTCGTGTCGTGCCCGCGCAGGGAGTGATGATCAAGGGCCAATTCATCCCGGGGGGCACCGTCGTGGGGTCGAGTACTTTGATGGTGAACCGATCGGCGGCTCTTTTCGACGAGCCCGACGACTTCCGCCCTCTGCGCTGGCTGAAGCCCAACGCCAAGGAACTGAATTCGCACCTGGTGGCCTTTGGGAAAGGACCGCGCGCCTGTATGGGAATCAAGTATGAACTCAGACGTTGTTTACTCTGTTTATTTTGGTTCAGCGCTCTAACTCTGCCTTAGTTTGGCTATGGCCGAAGTGCATCTCATCCTAGGTGCCATACTCCGTCGCTTTGACATCGAGCTGGTGACTCCAGGGTAAGATTGTCGTCCATTTCTTCCTTCTTCATCTCCTGAACTCAGCTTCGAGTATGACTAACACCTATGGTGATATGATGAACATAGAAAAGAAGATCTTGTCTGGCGGGAATGCTTCATTCCTTACTTCAGCCAAGAACCAGCTCGGGCATTGTTCCGCCCTCGGGCTGGAGTCGTAGCGATGTAAGGGGCAGTCGACAGCAGGTGATATTGGTTGTAGGATTAGGGGTATCGGGCATTGTCCGCTTGGGTCAACGGGGCAAAAGAGAACTAGTCGACGAAGTGGAAAGAATGCATCTATCAGATAATGCCAGTACTTGTCAACTCGATATGTCTAGATTAGCCTCAACCGACCTCCTGCCACCAGCCATGCCCTGCTTCCCTCCCGTAGGGTATACTAGGGCTAGTATATATGAGGGGCTTAGTGCCAGTTAACGAGAGCTCTTCGCCTCCGCTGGTTATTTCTCCTTTTGTTCTTGGCCCTCAGCCGAGGCGTATGAAAAGTACAAGGTCCGGTCTTCGCTCGACCGATTCGTCTTGGTAGTCGTACGCAACTTTCATATTACCTCAACTATTCCCAGTCTATTCCTATGTCTCTACGGGATTGGGTTCCTCTTGCCCTGGCGCTCCCACCGCTGCTCTAATTCGTCTCCCTGCCAACATCGCCAAACACCTTCTGAAGCCACTCCTCGATGGAGCGCAGTGATTCACACCCTGTCTCACTTCCTCCTGGTTTGGCACGGAAGGCGGCTCGCTTCAGCTCAGCGGCGGAATGCACCTCAGTGATACCGGTGGCAAAGTGCTCCCCATCGCGACGTTGGATGAACTTGAAGATGTCGCGGTCCTGCTCGACAAAAGGGAGTCCGTGAGTGGGATAGTCGTCCGTCTTAGGGTATGGGAGGTAGCGGGCCAGGCGGTCGGTGACGCGGACGAACTTCATCACGACGGCGCCGAAGGGGGGGATCTTATCTCTGGCCTGCCCAACCTGTCTATTCCACCGCGTCGGGTTTAAGAGAGACACCGTGTACGATGTCACCCAGATCGTCAGCCACGCTAACTGAGGGCACCTCATCCCTTCCGCCCCAGAGGGGAATCCGGTAGGTGAGAATCCCCTCCGCGTCTGTATGGAGTAGGGATTCTCCGAAAATCTCATCGTATTCCAGGTTCTGGAAATTCTCTAGAAACGAGGCGACGATCACCGGGGTGAAGGTGCAGGATTCGGAGAGCAAGCGATCGAGGGCTTCGACATCGGCTTTGACTATTGGTATAAATTAGGCTTTGAAATTGGTATATCCTTCATATTGAGGTAAAGAGGGATTGACAGACAGTCCAATCCGGGGATCACCAGGCCCCCCATTGTGAGTTTGGCTGGATGGGAGCCGAGCTATAGACAATATGCTGGACTCCGGACGCAGCGGCACTTTTCGTGATCGTCCGACCAAGGTCCAGGTCAGGTTTCCTGATTTCAGTAAGTGGCTGTGGTGGTCAACAAGATGCACCTCGAGGTCAGAGATAGATTGACGACCAGAAGGCTCCTTGCAGGCCGAACAACATATGCAAGCTTACTGGATCTCTTTCAGAGCTGGTGTTGATGAAGGCTGCCCAGCTGCCCGCAAAGGCTTGAGTCATCTGAGTGGCATATAGTCCATTTGCCTAAATGAATACTGCACCTAATTGCGCTAACTCTTGCGATTTTTTCGGACGAGAAGTTGTGCGTGACGCAGCGGACTTCAAATCCCGGGTCCTGCAGTAAGGAGCGCACGACTGACCACCCCTGGCTTTCTGTCCCTGAAGATTCAGTCCCGATTCAGACGGAGGTCGCACCAAGGGCCTTGGTTCATCCTTACCGGTTACACTCATGACGGTGATGATTTTTATTCGCGAGGTTACGACCGTCATGTTGAGGCAGATCAGCGGTAGACACTTCCTTGCCACTGCAGACGCGGATTGGGCATCCCTGCGTGCTGCTCGCAACCTAGGAGCGACACGTACTGTAATAACGGATCTTAGCCTTTATGCGAGAGAAAGGGCAAGACAGAGAGTCTGCATGTGTCTTGCAGGTAGCCACGTCACTCTCCCCGCTCATGTTAATAAGCATAGCAGGCTGCTACGGGGAATTCGGTGAAAATAGATACTTCCAAACAAGGAAAGCACCGTTTACTTGATCTATTATTAATCATCAGCGGTCCAGGTCCGTGAGCATCATAGGATTTACAAGCCCTGTGAAGCGCTCCCTGTTGGCTGTCTCTTCCGGCCAGAGCCATTTTCATCCACTCGAAGCCTTTACTAAGTCTCTTTTCTTTCCGTCTAGAATCCGATCTCAAAGCATACACATATCAAGGGCGAAGATGGCCAGCGACGGATTCACCCCCTTCCTTTTGTCACCACTCGACCATGTGTTCCCTCCGGTCCTGTATGCGACAACAGTTCTGTACTTCCGACCGGAACGCACTTCATTGAACAAGTCTGTGGAGAAGCTTCAGCGCGGCCTAGACCGGTTGATCAAGATCGTTCCGTTTCTGAGTGGAGTCGTAGCCTCAGCAACTCACCCCTACAAGACGAATGTGCTGGAGGTGCGGCCAGACACCTCGTCCCCGTCCCTCGCATTAACCTGCGCCTCCCTCGTGCAGGTCAAGGACTACTTGGAGTATGGCCTCCCGGGGCAGGTTCTGGCCGACGATGATGTAAGTCGCTGGGCCAGCGGTGAGGAAGCCACGCGCCGCTTGATGCCGGACTTCGAGAGACTGACCCAATTGACCACGGTACCGGCTCCCGTTTTCCGGGCACAAATCAATCGTCTCGCCGACGGGATCGCGCTGTGCCTTGCGGTTAATCACATGGTTCTCGATGGTAAGGGCAATGATATGCTTCTCGCGCTGCTAGCTCAATGCTGTCACGATCCCACCGGTGCCAGTTGGTCGACTTCTGCGGCTGCCGCCCAGGTTGAGACCCGGCAGTATCTGCACACGCTGAGGGGATGGTCGGACGAGGGTCCTTCGCTGGGAGTCGATGCGGTGGACGCGACAGTTCTACCCGGGGAGGGTCTGGCTTCCGATGCAACCAGCATCGTATATAATCTCGTATTCTCGGAGGAGCGAATCCAGCAGCTGAAACGCCACTGCAATGCCCGGCTGCCAGGCTTGCGGCAGCAGCACGACCAAGAGGGATACAAGGCCGGACCGGGATTTGTTTCGTCCAACGATGTGCTAACGGCACTACTGTGGATCTGTGCAAGCCCGGTCGTCGTCACGCAGTCGCCCTCATCGACGGTGGGGGTTGCAGTGAATTCGCGTGGGAGGTTTAACCCGCCACTGCCGGATGAATATCTAGGCAATTCGGTCGCGTACGCAAACTCCTTGCTTAACATGTCTCAGCTCCGATGCTTAAAGCATGAACCCGCAGCAGAGAACGAGGGAAGAGAAGCCATTAGAGGACAGTCCGACACGAGTAACTTCTCCGGCGAAAAGCAACGCGCATGCCGAGAGGGCTGTGCGGTTATCGACGACGATGACACTATGCAGCTGCTCACCCTCATGGCGTATCGCATTCGCTGCAGTATCGCCGATGTGGATGGACCTGCGCTGGCCAAGCTCGTTGCGAGCTACTACAAGACGCCGGACTGGAGCCAGATCCTGTTGCAACGGTGCGATATCATCGTCAGCAGCTTGAATGACTGGCGGGTCTTTGCATTAGACTTCGGGTCCCAGCTGGGATATGTTGACCGGGTGGAGTTCCTACCTCCGAGCTCTCCGGTCGGCGAGTGTATCCTGAAACCAATTCAGAAGGAGAAGGCGGCAGTGCGCGAGGTCATGGTGACCCTGCAGCCTGAGCAGATGAGACGGATGAGCCAGCTGTCCCTGCTTCAGTGGGCCTTGATATCTCAGTCGCCAACAACTTTCTACCGATTAATATAGAAAATCCAAGTTAAGAAATTGTTCCAAGGTGAAGATGACAAATCAAAGCATTTTCTAATAATCTCGTAGTGTTTGGTCTAATTTTGCCTCAAGACTCAATGAAATTTTCTTTTCTCAACCCAATGATTCTGACTTGTACGCTTTGGCGCACAGTCATTTTGTGAACCAAGCCAAAAGACGGAAACGAACAACTAAGAAAATGACACAAGTACGGAAATGAGAGCATCAACAATGAATCCGCCATCGGCAGTACTTTTCGCCTTACTCGGTACGCAGGTGGCGAGGCAACCACTGGTGGATGTATCGCTTAAAGAGCGCAGACAGGGGCTCGCATTCCAAGATCTGAGGGCAATCCTCTTGCAGTGCCGTACGGAGATTATATGTGCCGTAGACCGCCATGTTTTCTTGGATCTCCCAGCGAGTCAGGTCGCCCAGGACCTTCTCCTGCAGCATGGGCATCAGCGGGTGCAGCGGATCCTGGGTCTCGAGGGAGAAGCATTGTACCCACTCCGCATAAGGAAGCGGGTGCAACGCAACAGGGGAGAGATCTCTGAGCAGACAGAAAGTGGTATTCATGTCAAGGGCGGCCTGGTGGCGTGGCTGAATGAGATTGTACGCGCGCCCCAGCCGGGCGGGATTTGCCGCAATATGCAGCAGGGCACCCACCACGAAGTCAACCGGAATAAACTCCTTGCGCTGAGCAGGAAGCAAGGGGTAGCAGCCCATATTCAGACAGCTGGAGAAAAGACGGCCGATAAAGTCGTCAGGGTTGCTAATCCCACTGCTCGAGTGGCCCAGCACGAAGCCGGGGCGGAAAATGGCGACCGGTAGGCCCTTATCAATAGCATTCCAAACAACACACTCGGCGACCATCTGGCTCTGCGAGTAGCCGGTATCGTACTGGAGCGAGCGCATGTAGTCGCGGGGCCGTTCGTTCTCACCGATAAACTTCGCCCCAAGGACGAACCCCGAGGGCCCATACGCAGCGATACTGGACGAGTAATGCAACATCTTAGGCCGCCGTCTGTTGGCGAACTCCAGCATCCGCAGGGTTCCGAGCACGTTGGCAGCGCGGTGGGTGGAATAGGGTTGTACGTAGTTAACATGCGCTCCCAGGTGGAAGACGACGCTGGCCCAACCTGCCAGTAACTCGTAAAGATGTGGGCTGAGACCGAGATTAGGCTGGCCAAAATCGCCGGGAATAATGAGAACTCGCGCCTCCATGTCTGGCGTGAGCACAATTTGATACTTATCTAGATTCTTCCGCAGACGGGCCCATCCAACGGTCGTGTTTTCGGCGCGGACCAGGCAGGCAACACATTGTACGCACGGCATGTTGAGCAGTTCCGACAGCAAAAAGGCGCCTACAAAGCCTGTAGCTCCCGTGAGAAGCACTCGTCCCTCGTCAGGGGCTTTCCAGTCGGGAAGAACCCCCCCCAACGGCTTGAGCTCCTTACCCAGCTCAATATCTTCGTTCCACTGAGCTTCGAGCTGCTTGTACGCCTCGGTTTCAGAGTTGGTACCGGCTTGCAGCGCCTGGACCAATCGTGCCAGTGCCTCGAGAGTGGAATGCTCATAGAGAGCTGCCGACTGCAGCTCTACTGCAAACGACTGGCGCACACGAGCGACCAAAGTGGCCGCCTGCAGCGAGGTGCCCCCCAGGTGGAAAAAGTCTTCACGTTCGGTTAGCCCAGCCACTGGAAGGCACAGAATATCCAGCCACAGCTTTTGCAAATGGTCCAGAATAGCCGGGTAGCTTTGCGAGCCCAAGAGGGCCTTGACTGGCTTGGTCGAAGCTCGGGCCTGCTTCATCTTCTCTAGATAGCATTTCTCCAGTAATTTGCGATCGACTTTGCCGGTTGATTTCAGCGGAAAGCTTTGGATGAACTCAATGCGTGGCACCATGTGAGGCGTGCGCCGGATGAACTCGCGGATGATAGCGTGTGAAGTAGTCGAGGCGGAGATCGGAATCACATAGGCCAGTAGAATGGCGTCAAGTGTTGATTCTTCGGGCTGTACTTTCAACACGACGACGTCCCTGACAAGGTTCGTCTCGCGCAGGAGAAGCTCGACAGCCTCTAGTTCAATGCGCTGGCCGCGAATCTTTACCTGATTATCCTTTCGGCCAATGAAATAGTAGAGGCCATTCTGCTCGATACGGACCAAATCACCAGTCCGATAGATATGCTCGTGCGGATTAATTTTGGGGGCCCGCACAAATGCTTTGGCGGTCTTTTCGGGCTCGCCCAAGTACCCTCGCGAGACTCCAGCCCCCTGAAGCAGCAATTCGCCTATCTCCCCTGGCGCTACTGGGTCAAGATTTTCATCTACAACATAGGCAACCATGTTGTCAAGGACATGTCCGAGGGCAATCTGCTGAGTCTCGACATCCTCAGGTTGTACCCGATGGCATAAGGCATACACCGTGCATTCCGTCGGCCCGTACAGATTGATAAGTTGGTGTGGAGGACCATGCTCAAAGATGGTCTTGACTGTCTGAACATTGATTGCCTCCCCGCCGGTATAGAGTGTATCGAGCGTGGCGAAGGCGTTCGGCACAGCGTGCACGGTGGAGGTCAACAATGCGGGTGTCAGCAGCATGACCTCAATCTTGTCGGACCGAAGGCGCTCGGAAAAGGCTGGCGGATCAAGGACCACATCTTGGGGAATGATTATGAGAGATGCGCCACTAAGCAGAGAAACCCAGATCTCAAATAACGCGGCGTCGAAGGAAACATTCCCGACGTGGGCGAATCGACGCCCACGTTCCACTCTGTACGTTGCATTGTAGGCCAGATTCATAATTCCCTGGGCCAGCACCTGTACTGCTTTAGGCTTACCGGTCGTGCCTGAAGTATGAAATATGTGCGAACACGCGGAGGGTTCGTTGAAGGCGACTACTCCGGGAGTCGCATCATCCTTCCGTCGGTCGTTCTTGACCTCGTGATCGACGAGCAAATGGTCGTATCCCAATAGTCGGCCTTGATTTTCCCTGTCTGTAACCACGAGGGTGCAGTCCAGGTTGCTCAGAAGGGTGTCCAGATAGCTATCAGGCTGCTTCACATCCAAAGGAGTACAGCTTCCCCCGGCGTAGATGATTGCAACCTGCGCTAGGACATGATTAATTCCCCTTGGCGCTAGAATCGCAATGGGCGATTCCTTTGGCAGTCTTTTTTTCAAAATCTGACCGGCGAGGCTCAGGGCAGTCTTGTGCAGCTCCCGGAAGGTCAAAGAATGCTTGCCACTTTGGACAGCAACAACTTCCTTGGACAGCTCAACCTGAGTGTAGAGTGCCTGTGCAAGGCCTGGTTGCCCTAGGGAGCCCATGTTTGGAAATATGAAACGAGTGCCTGAGTAGAAGGAGATTCGAGGTAATGAAGTCAATTGAGAAAGGGCTTTCTTCAAATTTTATACCCTTCCAATGTGGTGCCCGCCCGTTCTAGTTGTGGCACAATCCTCACATTTACATTCTATTGTCTCTGTCACCGTAATAGGACTTGTCTTGATCCTTGCTTCACCGATGTGTATGAGAGGCTATGCTAGCTCGGTTGAATCTGGTTTATCGTTCCTTATCCGTGTCTTAGATCGGTGGGCGCCGTATGCTCATTCAAGCACTTCATGTATAGGACTGGGTCTGCCTGTATTTCCTTGTTTGTCCAAGAAGACGTAGGGGACCATATTTTGAGCATATTAGTAATGATAGAATGTAAGCTTATTACAGACACCTATTTTACCAAAAGACAGCCCAATGAAGAAAGTCTAGAAAAATTTAATTCGTCCAGAATATAGATATTAGATTCAAGATTAGAGTATATCTACTATAGCTAATAACAAGCAGAATATAGTCTCACCATATTTTACTAAATACATTATCTATAACTAGTCAGATCAAGAGCTAGCTTTAATATCATCCCCTGTATAGGAAGTTATAGAATATCAACTACACAGTAGACAGGAATAACCATAAAATCTAGGTTTTACCTGTACATAAACTTTGTAAAGCTCTATGCAAGGATCTGTCTATTTATCAAAAATAGATTAAGTTAAAAAGAAGAGCGCCGATCTGCATGGTAATGTGACCCATTGCCGGAGTTATGTTGGCCATTTACACCGCTAGTGACACCCTTGCGTTCAGCAAGGGAATCTTAAAGGCCTGCACAACCCACGGGGAAGATTCTATTTCTCATCGACTCCTCCCGTGGAATTCGATTCTCTCCGCTGCCTCTACTTCTTCGATCCGTCTCCTTACCAGAGTACTTCTTCAAAATGGTGGCCCCTTTGACTAGGACAATCGTTGTGTACGGCGCAACAGGTAACACACCTCCCGCTCTCCTCGGTGTGTTTCAACTAAGGAAAATAAAAAACACTCTAGGTGCCCAGGGTGGCGCTGTGGCTCGGTCGCTGCTCCAGAGTACCGTCGGCTTCAGCGTGCGTGCCCTAACTCGGAACCCTTTATCCCCACCAGCACAGGAACTCGCACGTCTGGGAGCTGAGGTCGTGCAAGCCGACGGGTTTAACCACGATCAGATGCGAGCCGCCTTGACAGGCGCTTGGGGGTTTTGGCTAAACACTAACCATCATGATCCAGTACGAGATGGACCTTCCCCTATCCTGCTCAATCTCTCTCCTAACTACTTTTCGGAGGATAGGCGTTCCCCACGCCAGAAGGAGTAGATGATACTATCTTTGGCGAGCACCTAATCTCTCTAGCCGCTGAGGTAGGGGTCAAGGTTCTAATCTACAGCACTTGTGAATCCTCCAGTGAACATTCCCACGGTAAGGCAGTGGTGAAAGGGATGGATAACAAGAATCGAGTCTTCCGCTACGGGGTCAATCAGCCCGCGTTTGACGCGGTTATCGGAGCCATCCCGGGTTGGTATATGGAGAACTTCCTCTCTCCAGAGTATGCGGCCTGCTTTGGCGGCTTTCCCCTGCGGTCGGATGCCGAGGGATATCTGACGTTCGCAAGTCCCCATCTCGGCGGACAAGGAAAGGTGCCCTGGCTCGCCGTCGCAGAGGACTTTGGCGATATGATACACGGGCTGTTCCTCGACCCGGCCCCCTATCATGGACGGACGGTGCAACTGTTCAGCGATAGCATTACAATGGAAGGATTGACTGCGCTGTTTTCCGAAGGTTCGTGTTTCCTCTTTTGCTCCTTCCCTTTCTGAACGGAAGACCCAATACTAAACATGCACATGGCGGGTATTTGGGGAGAACAGTGACGGGTCAGAAAGCCCGATTTGTCCCGCAGGCGACTCCGGCAGAATTTCCGACATATGGTGTGGGCGCACTAGAGGAGATCCGGGACATTTTCGCCTTCACGCAGTATACGGGCGGGAACTTCTTCGGCCACCCGAACGATATCCAGGCCAGCCAAGCACTGAAGAAGGCGGCTCGGGAGGCGAGCCGATCTCAGGACGGGTATGAGCTTATCACCATCCGAGAATATTTTGCCAAACATTTCGGTCCCAAGAATATTCAAGGATAGATCCTCGCCAGGCACAGATCCTGTCATTGCAAGCAAACAAGCAAAGTAGTCGATAGGGTGTTTTCAAAGAATGCAAGCGGGATGGTGATTTGAGATCCGGATTATCTTCATTCTGTTGTAATATAAGGCTGGTGCAGATCAGGAACCAAGCCGAACCATCGGAATTAATCCCGATGTATACGAAGAATCAACTTGATTGGAAATCAAGTTGATCTTCTCGTTGGATATATAGCCTCATGTTTCCCTCTGAATAATAAGAATCAAGCTTCCCTCGAACTACAACACATATCCTTCGCCTACATGCCTCAAATAATAGCAAGTCTGGGTATCGGGGCCGTGGTTGAGGTGGATACCACACCAGGTTACACCGTACGGAGGGGAATGTAAGTGTTCCATATTACTTTCATAGCCACGTTAAGCTAAATTGTGGCTGTTTAAATGGATATTGCGTTCGGTAAATAGCCTCTACGCCTTTCGTCCCCCCAAATAACGCACCCGGAATTTAGTCTCGAGATGTTAGTCTCCATAAAAGAGTTGATCTCCTTTGATATCTTCCGTTCGTCAAGTTTGCTCCGTCTGTCGTTGCACGAGCAAGTGGTGTAAGGTCTGCAGCTGTTACATGGGCACCCACCTGAGCTCATATAACCAGCCCCTTTCGTGTCCACTAATGGCATTGGCTTCGAAGTCAACGATTGTCCCGTCAGCAGCAGTCCCAAGGCCGTAGACGGCGTCGTTTGTCTCGTTTTCCGATGCTTCAAACTACCAAGCAAGATGGCCATCTCACCGGACCTCCTTTGCACCATTTTTACCATACTCCAAAGCCTCATTGCGGTCTCCCTCATTGTCAGAACGCCTCGGAACTCCTTTATACGTTGGATATGCCTCCCTTCAATAACCTACATGGCCTACATTGAAGGCGTCCTGATTAGAATGACCGACCACCATACCTATGCCAAAGTCACTCTTAGTGGCATGCCATTCACCATACTTATCCAACATATAAACTTGCTTTTAATTGCCAGAGTCGATTTGACAGGGCAACCGGGTACTATTGCAGAGAAACTTGCGTCTGCTTCTGCGTTGCTCCAGTCTACCCGTGGTATTGGCACCGCCTGGCAGGTAAAGAATATTCCCAGTCATCCACTTGTGCTTCGAGCAAAACCACCCAGCCGAGGCTATTTCATGAGCAGGCAGCTGGCCATTATCATATGGGAAGTTCTTGCCCTGGTTCTCGTGCTCTCATTGTTAGCTACCCATGATGTGCAGGATTATGATGGGTCATACATATATGGATCCGGGCGCGAATTCGAGATGGCAAATTCTAGCATGAAGCAGCTCCTCGGACGTGTCACAGTCGCATTTCTCTTCGGATTTCCTGGATCGATGCTCTTCCTGGACTCTATGTACCGGGTGGCGTCTCTAATATCAGTAGCGACGGGAATGACAACAATCGCTTCGTGGCCCCCAGAGTTTGGGAGTCTGGCCGACACGTATACTGTTCGCGGTTTCTGGGGGTAATTTCACCTCTAATCCTCCATATCATCCTTGCATTTCGAAGTGAAATAGTTATCGCTGACATATGGCAAACCAGCAAATTCTGGCATCAAAATCTCCGCTGGTCATACACTGGTGTTTCAACAGCAATCACCTGCCGTATCCTCGGTCTTCCCAAGCCCTCCTTGATAGAACGATATCTCAACCTGACCATCGTCTTCATCCTATCCGGCTTGATGCATGTATTCACAAATGTGATCAGTGGAATTGAAGGTGGAAACACTGGAGCCATGTTGTTTTTCGTCGCACAAGCCGGTGCCATCATGTTTGAGGACATCGTCCAACACTACTGGGCTATCTTGTCACGAGGAAAGAAAAGCACTTCAGCTGAAACACCCATCTGGCAGCGGTGCGTTGGGTTCATGTGGGTATTTTGCTGGTTGGGTGCAACATTTCCCTGGTGGTGGTATCCTATCATCCGGATGCTGGTGGCGTATGACTGGACTGGGGCGTTGGATGTCGTTCAGGGTTTGGGAATGACCAAGTTCAACCTTTCTGTTGTGGTGACTGTTGGTGTGGTCATTTTGCGTATGGTGTTTGGTGCTGAGATCTGAGGTTGGATATTCAGTCTGGTGTCTCAACTGAGACTGGGGTTGCATGTCATTAGTATCAGTTGGGATAAGTTGAACATGGTGCGATGGTCCACTCAGGGACATGGCTCTTGTCAGGCTGCCGTTGTTTTGTATCAGAAAGTTTGTCCATCGAAGTCTCTTTCAAAATAGGAATGGAAATCATTATTGTATTATGCTAAGTCAGTGGAGATCGTTAGGTGTAGGAAGTTACGCAGCGCTCAAACACACTACTCATGCATGTAATCCGTTTCAGAAGAAGCTTACAACCCATACGAAGAACCCAATCATAAAACTCTGTTTCCACAATTGTTGGTACGGCGCAGAGTATGCCAGTGTTCGAGGTTAGTCAGATTCTAAGGAATCACCTGCTGTCTAGAAGACTGCTCTATGAGAAATCTTTGCCATTGGTAGCCCTGCAGAGGGGCTTGTCCACCCCAATTGTTGTTGGAAAAAATCGGGGGAACCTGATGCCCAATTACAAGGAACCCAGGGAGACGCGACATGATCTAGGTTCGAAAGCTTCAACTGGCTCGAAATCAATTAAAAAGATCGTCTGCTTCAGGCAGCAGTTTGGTCCCGATGCAGATGATGCTCTGGTGCAACCTTGTTGACCACCTGGGAATTCATTCAGTCATACAGAAGGTCATCCATAGGCCTAATACCTACCACCAAGAACAAGCATCTGTCTCCTGCTGCCATTACGCTCAGCCGAACCTACTCCTGTCACTCATCGGCGAGGCAATAAGCTACCTTCCCGTTACACGATAGTGCAAGGCACACTCACGCCCGGTGATCAAACAAGGGGCCGTTTTCCTCCAGTTCAACTGGCAGGCCTGATGGTGCTGATCAGGTTCGAGCAAAAGGAGTCGACCACGGATCCGGGGAATGGTATGTCACCCATGTGGCTCGTATCCACTTCTGATTCCTGTGAAAGCCTTGTTGAGCTGACACAGATAGTAGATCCGGATGTGCTGGACTGAGATCCCCGAGGCAATTGTGTAGGTTTTTCTCATGTTCAGCGCATGTTGTGGCCGACATATAGGCGATCAATTCCTGGAGTTCGTCCCCTTGAGTTTTCCATGTCAGTACCACTCAACGCAACCAAGTCAGCCCGATGAGTAGATACCTTAGCAGCTCTCTACCTTTTCTCTCTGAGCCAACTTCCTCCTCGCAAGGTTTTCTGGTGGGGGTTTTCGCCCCAAACGAAACACTTCCCCTGAGAGAACAATATCTGATGTCAGCTGGGACACGGAACGATCTGCTCCCTGATGTGTCTGGACCGGTGGGCTCTGCCACATGGCTATGTTGTAGGACAATCGCTTCTAGATCGGCTGAAGCGGAAATGAAGTTGGATCGTCTCTGGGGGCGAAAGTTGAAGGTGGAAGGGAGGCTTTGCGAGAGAACTTCATCCGTCTTTCTTTTTGGCCCCTTCTCCAACTCTCTTCTCTTCCGTTGCCTCTTTGGACATTTTCTCAACACGTCCATCACAATTCATTCGTTATGCCAATTTTTCTGCTCACAGTGAGTCTGACACTCAAATCTGCTCTCAGACTGGGGAGTCACTAACTATTACTCAGTGTCGCGTTCGTCGCAATCCGGGTTCCTCGCAGATTCTGACGCGATTTGGCCCCAACGCCATCGCGAACTAGTTTCTCCAAGCACACAAGTGCTCCAGCGACCGTGTTGTTGTGTTGCCTTTCTCAGTCAACATGCTCCAAACACTGCCACGACCCCTGCTAGCTGATCCTCCGTCAGCATAGCACTTGTGCTTGCCTGTCCCCTGATTGCCTGGTCATTGGTTGGGCTATGCTCTCGCAGGCACCTTTTCCATGGCCAGGTTCTAGCTTCTGGGCTTGCTGATACCGCAGGTTCGCGTGGGCCCTGTGACTAAATTCAAAACATTATGGACCCAAAGCCGATGGCTTTCAGGATTCAAGCCCTGGTGGGCTTGCGTATCAGTCGGAACCGAGTACCAGGGGTATGTCATCCGCAGGCTGCGACGTATATCACCCTTGTCCGTCCTCCCCAGTCTATTATAGACCTTTTTTTCTGGACCTTTCTGGACCTATAGCGGTGATTCTACATGATCGCCCTGCATACCATGTCCGACTATACCTCGGGTCCCTATGCACCCATTCGCTGCAGATCTCCAATAGCCCCTCCACGCGCCCCGTTCAGCAACCCACAAGGCATAAAGTCAGTGGACAGCCTCACCTCCTCCAGGTCGACTCTCTATTTTCTCCCAAACGATATCCTTGAGGATCACACTGAAGATAGCGCGGGTCGCACCCAACCCAAGCAATTGAAAATGCCGTCCCCAGACGTTGACGACAAACTACTCCTCGCGGGGTTGGAAACGACATGGGACTCAGCAGACAGATTGGCTGTGCCACATCTACACATACCCAAGACAAGAGCCGATGAATATGGCCCACCCAGCCCTTGCTATTCATACACATCTAGCGCGAGTTCTGCGACGCGCTCGCCATCAGCGTCCGAGTGGAGGTTCAAGCCTCTACCCCCCGTTCCTGGAGTAAGTGGCAATGCGCATTCGAGAGGATCTGGTAGATCAAGTGGCGGGCAAAGCTCTCTCAGAGAGTCCCCTACGAGCTATACGCCTCAGCCGTTAGCACTCCGACCCACGACGCCCCGTCCTATAACTCCTGTATCTTCGACATCCAGACCAACCACACCTCAACCTCATGCAGCGCCCTATGGTGCAGTTCCTCGGTCTATAACGCCACGTCCTCTGACGCCAGTGTCTTCGACATCCAGACCTACAACACCTCTTCCCCCAGCAGCACCCTTCGCTGCAACATCGCGGCCTATGACACCCCCGTCTATGACTTACCGACCAGCAACCCCTCGACCTACCACCCCCAGACCCGTGACTCCTCTACCTACCATTCAGCCCTCCACGCCCCGATCTACAGCTCCCCGTCCCACCACCCCGCGACCTATAGTGGCTTTTCCAGATACAGGAGCGGCCTCGAACCTTAGGTATGAGAATGCGCCAGGGTATATCGGCTCTTCGGCGGTTGGGAAAGGGCCCAGGGATGCTCCTGAGTGGCCGCAAGTATTTGGTATCAAAGCTGAACACTTGCCGCCCGCGCCGAACAATCAGGGCTACGGTCATCAGCCGAAACCCTCAAGTCCGACGGACCGGCAGGTCCAGCAGAAACAGCCTGTGAAGAAGACGTCAAAACAGGAAATGAAACCAGAAAGTGACGAAAAGCCCCTGTGGCAGTCATTGAAGGCAGGTGTACGGCGTGTCCTAACCCGTAAAGCCGTTTCCCACGATGGTGGAGCGCTCAAGCACAGCAAAACGAAGAAGAACAAGTACCAGAATGTCCGCAGAGCATCAATCATTGTTCGCATGTCGACGATACCACCTATTCAGCGTCCACCGGAGGACAATGGTCAAGGTTTCCTGGACGGCAAGGAAGATGATGGTCACTACGAAGACGCCATAAAGCGAATGAAAAATGTCCTCGCGAGCTTGCTCGAAGATGGGTATACCATGGATATGATCCTGCAAGCAGAATCCAATCAGCAATTTCTCCGATCCCTTTTCACGCGGGTTCAGAACGAGCCACTTCTTGGTGTCGACACTGTACCTTCTAACTCACCCCCACCGACTTCACACTCCTCCCTGCCCCCGGACCACACATGCGAACTCCCTCCGCAGGATATCCAGGATTCTGAGACAGCCGATCAGCCGGTTGACCGGCCGATGAGCCAGCTGTTTGACAAGCCAATTCGACGGCCTACGTTAGGTGACGACACTGAAAGTAACTGGGAATACGTTGGGTATGACGAGGATGAAGCTTTCACTGAAGGTGCACCCTCGGTGCGCATTTTCACAGGTCCTGCGCCTGATCAAATATCAGAGCCACGCAGTTCCGTTCCGCCATTCGCCGCAGTCATGGCCGCCTTGGACGACGACCTGCAGCGCATGGTATCCAACCGATGGAGCCTCTCCAAGCCTGGCATGGAAGACATGATTTTGAATATCCTCCTTCAGATTGACGATCTGGATGACCTCTTCTCTTTCGCTCAAACCAGCAAAGCCATCTACCACATCTTCAAACGCCACGAACTCCCATTGATGGAGAACACCATTAGACGCAGATCCCCTGCAGCATGGGAACTCCGTCAAATAAGTGATATCAATGAAAACACAGAGTCGCAGGACCTACCCCCTGCAACGATCTACTACCGTGCAGTGACCCGCGATCTCCGCGCCCTCGCCACCCTCAAAGGCCTGATGATGACCCACTGCAGGGGAGTCATGCGCACCAGCTCATACACTGCCCTTGCCCGTCCGTCCGGTCCAGAAGCCCGCCGGCTAGATAACGCCATCTGGCGCGTCTGGACCTTCTGCTACCTGTTCGGAAGGCAGACGGGCAGAGAAACAGACATGGATGGACAAGTCAGCTGGCTGCGTGGCGAAACTGGATCCCCGTTCCAGCCGTGTCCCGACCCCAAGGACGTAGTCAGCATCCTGTTCGACCCTCCGCCGGGATTCGGGGAGGGCAATCCCGGAGGCCTCTCGGTGAGCGAAATGCAAGACATGGACGAGGTATGGACGTGTCTGAAGTACATGCTGGGATTCCTGCGCGGTGAGACCGAGCGTGCCCGCCGGTTCGGCGTGTTCCAGAATGCCGGTATTTCTCAGGAGCGCAATCAGGGCATGATTGTGCTGCATGAATGGATCAATTACCTGTTGTCATTGGGGCCGGAGGCTGTGGTGGAGCTGGCGCCGTTGGGGCCGGACACTCATGCGGAGACTACGTTCCAGCGAGCTATGTCGCGAGGGTGGACAACGTGGTCGGCTCCCCAGCCGGGGTCAACGCGAAGTGCGTTCCTGACGGATGCGCTGGGGCGGGTGTCGGGAGGATTGCGACGGTTGGAGGAGTTGCAGATGACGCTGTGGTATAGTTATGTGTGAGCTATTAGGCTGTTAATGAGTAATGACACATGATACTTGACTTCAATTATATTCCTCGTAGCTTATTATCGATCTTAGTAGTAATAGTATGGTCTCAACCATTTGGAGGTGACATGAGGCCATACGACACTACCTAGATATATAGTAGCCGCTTTACCTATTTACCCAGCACCGGACAATCAACTACGGTATTATTGATAACCATGGAAACTACTTATATAGTAAATATGTCTACCAATTGTAAAACTAATTACAATCCAAAGATTCATCCCGCAGTCATCCAATGGACACACCACCACATTTGTATATACCCGGGAGTGACGGGACTCCCCATCCCACCCAACCACCATCACCACTAATCAACACACTCAAAAGTATTTACCCCAGGATTGCACACCCCAATGCTACACTACTATGTACAAGGTACGATCGTCACCACTGACATCAATCTGACCATGACACCATCCCACACTCCATTCTCCCTGCTAAAGATAGTAGTAGTTGTAGTGGTAGTACTACCACCTCCTGACGTCACTTCTACGCCATCCTCCTACTATATCATATCATATAAACAACCCAACTCCTACACTCCCCCTCTCTCTCATACAATCCATCTTTCAATTGACTACACCAAACCTCCAACCAAGTAATATCCACAACCAACGAAACTAAGCAACCAAAATGTCCTCCACAATCCCCACCACCAGCGGCACGCAGCCCCTCGACCCCTACAAAGCCAAATCCCTAGACGAGGACATCCCGCTCTCTCAAAAGATCACCGACTTGTCAACCTTCATCACAGAACAGAAATTCGGCATGTTGACGACAAAGTCCTCGGACGATGATCTGCTCACGAGTCGGTGTATGGCTCTTGCTGGGAAGGTATCATCCCTTCTTACTTTACTTTCCAGAGAATATTAAAAGGAGACTTACAACTAACACAAATGATTCTTACTATGTATAGGAAAAAGGCGACACGACCCTAATCTTCCACACGAACCTCTTCAGCCACAAAACCATGGACTTAACCGCCCATCCCACAGAGACCAACATGTCCTTCCTCGACCCCATTAGCGGGTCCTGGGCGTCTATCTCCGGCACGGCGAGTATCGTGGCGGATAAGGAGACCGTCAAGAAGTATTATTCGCCGGCGTTGCAGGCGTGGTTGGGTGATTTGGGCGATGGAGTGCATGATGGTGGGCCGGAGGATCCGCGGATCGGGGTGATTAAGCTAGAGGCGAAGACCGCGGTGTATGCGGTTTCGAGGAAGGGGGTTATTGGACGGGCGGTGGAGACGGTCAAGAGTGTGGCGAGGGGGGATGTGCCGGCTGTTAATAGTATTAGGGAGGTGGGGAGGGCGGAGTTTGATGAGTGTAAGTTTGCCTTTTTTTTTTTTTTTTCCCTTTTCTTTTAGGGTGGTTTGAGGGTTTGGAGGTGGTGATGGTGATGGTTGCTAACGGGTTTTAGGGAGACGGACGCATCCTGAGTAAGTCTGTGAGGGTGGTTGATATGGGCTATGAGATATGATTAGTATTATGTCAGTTGTAGGACTGCAAGATAATCAATTATGTGCTAGCTTCAAGCTGCAAGTAGACAAGTCCAGTCAAGTAAGACTAGTCAACAAGAGAACGAGTATGGCAACAGCGCCAGGCTGAACTAACAAGTTCAATCAAGTAGACTGGTCGAACGAAACGAAGGTAAACAACTAGTGTTACAAGATGTTCATACAAGATGTTCAATCAAGTAACACCTGACAAAAGAGAAATAAAAGAAACATCCCATCCGTTAACATGATTCCCAAAGCTCCAAAAGATCAATCCAGACCAGTCAATTTCCGAAGACCAGTCCATCAACCTGATTATCAATAGAACCAACCAAGTTCAACCAAGAGCACCGAAAAATAAGAAATCATGTTATCGTAACTCCAAGGGTATCGTGAAATTGTGGCCCACGCCATCGCTAACGCCAATAATTCCTCAAATCTGTCATAGTTAGCATCTACCACCATATCCAATATCAGGTATGGACCTACCAATCGCAATGGCATCTTAGCCGGCAGGCGTCCATTGTGCAGCAGCATGGCAATGTTCTTATTAGGAGTCGCCTGCAGCTTCCGATACGCTTCGCGAATATGTCTGGTCTCAACCGGGGTACGACCCTCCTCAGGGGGATCGAACAACCCAGTCTCGCGTGTACGCTTCTTACTGCTCTCGCCGTTCTCACCACCTCCACGACGGTTCTTCTCGCGGTCTTCCCGCTCCTTGACCTTGAGTGCTTCCTCGGTCAGAGTCTGGACGATCTCGAAAGTCAAAAAACCAAGAATATCAACGATATCGTCATTGGGCTTGGACTCAGTCACGATGCCAAATCCAGCCCACTCGCGGAACCGTTTACTTTTGCGGTAGGTGAACGAAGCCTGGCGACATTCTGACCAGAACACATACTCTTCCTTGGTCATGTTCTTGGTACGTTCATCGGCTGCGGCGAGGCGCTGGAGCGTAGCATAATTCTGCTCCTCCTCCTCTTCATCTTCTTCGTCCTCGCGTTCGGGAACCTGCACCGAGTAGAAGCTGTTCACATCCCAGGCGAGACCAACGCGAGCACGCTTATTCTTGGGCTTTGACGCAACGTCCTGCGGTCCTGCGACGACTCCGCCGGCGATGGGGTCATCAGCTCCCGCGAAGTCTGCAGCATCAGCGCCGCCTTTGTCGTCGGAGTCTTTGACGTTCTTTCGGACATCTTTCCAGGACAGGAACGTCTTGAGACGCGACACCTTGGCCTTGTCATGGCGAATGAGAAAGATCAAATCATCGGTAGAGATAGACCGCACGCCGCGACGAGTCGCTAGGGCGGTGCTTCGTGCGAGCTGCAGGAGTTAGCGGAGTTCGCAACATAGTAGGGGAAAGAGCATACAATTTCGACAACCTGCTGGCGCACAATATCCTCAATGAGAGTCGTGGTTTCAACGGATGGTTCGGCAGTCTCACCAGAGACGAACATCATCTTGCGAGAGAAACTAATTAGCATTTCCTTAAATTCCTCCCTGGTCTCTGCATCCATCCCCATGTACATGTCCAACGGTTCTTCGCGTGGCTGCTGCTGGACCGCTGGGACTGCTGGCACCGGCGGTGCAGTCGTCATTTGGCCATCTTCCAGATGGTCCCATCCATGCCACGAGATAGTAGCATCAGAATCATAGGGATCCGCAGACATGATTGGAGATAGTGCCTTCAACAACAAGCAGACTTGCAATATCCAAGTGGACCTCAGTCAAGCGAGGTTGGCAAGAAGTAGAAGAACACTTCCAGTCAGAAGATCCTTTATAATCCCATTTTTTGCAAAGAAGCAAAGCACCATTGCATGCTAGAATTCACCATTCCCATGCATTACTGCTGCTTCAATGAAGCTCCGTAGATCACATCGATAAAGCGGAGCATCACATATCACAGCAGCGACAAATAGAGCCAGCATGATACCACAAACAGTCTAGACTAACGCAGCCGCAACCACAGAAAAATAGAGAGAAACCAATCACTGATTCTCACGGCACCAAACAAAACAGATAGGAAATCAGAACAATGCTTACCTGCTGGATCTCCTGCCGATACTTGGGGGTACGATCAGTCGACATGATGCAGGTTATAGGAACACCGATCGAGCATGCTCCACTGCAAATACTCTGACAAGGGGAGTCCGAATCTCAGTCTGCTCAGGATCAAGATAGGACGGATATTGACAATGTGGCATCCATTCGAAGCAGCGAAGTATGAAAGAAGGAAACAGTGCCTGGATGCTGGTTGGTGCACGTGAATCTCACCCTCAGGTGACTGGACTGGTTACAGTGCATAAGCCGGATCATCACATGATCCGATGTCCGGCTTGCCCTCCGCCGCATTTGGTGGGGGGAATATCGAAAGTTTCCCGGCTGGTGGGAATATTCACGAACAACTTACAATTACAATTATTTGTGGTATTTGAAATTGTATATTCACAATGCTTTACCTAGTAGGACTTGGTCTGGCTGATGAGACCGATATTACGGTCCGCGGTCTGGAGATTGTCAAGAAGGCCGAGCGTGTCTATCTGGAGGCATACACGGCCATTTTGCTCGTCGATAAGGAGAAACTAGTGAGTGTCGCCTGACGGAGTACTACAAGCTATGTGTTCTAGGGTGCGGAATTGACTAACTGGAATGAATTGGTTTAGTAGGAAGCTTTCTATGGACGTCCTGTTATCGAGGCCGACCGCGAAAAGGTCGAGAGTGGCAGTGATGAGATTCTCGCCGACGCCGACAAGGTCGATGTTGCTTTCCTCGTCGTTGGTGATCCCTTTGGGTATGTATAGTATTCACTATTCTTTGGCGCGACATTGGCATGGTATCTGACTTCCGTCAGCGCCACCACACACACAGATCTAGTCCTCCGCGCCCGCGAATTGGGCATCGAATCCAAGGTCATCCCCAACGCTTCCATCATGTCCGGTATTGGTTGCACGGGCCTGCAGCTGTACAATTTCGGCCAGACCGTCAGCATGGTCTTCTTCACTGAGAACTGGAAGCCCTCATCCTACTACGATCGGGTCAAGGAGAACGTTCAGTTGGGTCTGCACACATTGGTTCTGTTGGACATTAAGGTCAAGGAGCCGTCGCTGGAGAACATGGCTCGGGGCCGTTTGGTCTACGAGCCCCCTCGCTATATGACCGTTGCGCAGTGTGCAGGTCAGATGTTGGAGACTGAGGAGGAGCGTCAGGAAGGCGTCTGGGGACCGGACAGTCTTGCTGTCGGCGCGGCGCGAGTGGGTGCCGCGGACCAGAAGCTGGTTGCCGGTACCCTAAAGGAACTGGCCGAGGTCGAGATGGGCCGGCCTCTGCACAGCTTGGTGTTGATCGGAAAGAGAGCGCACGACCTGGAGAAGGACTACATCCGGGAGTTCGCTGTCGACAAGGCCACCTTCGACGCTAGCTGGCAGAACGGCGGATACGGTACGATGTAAAGACCGTCGCTGATGAGGAACGAAACCAAAATAGATAGAAATTCATCACGCCAACAATGAACACTGCTAATGAAATCACATGCACGAACCCAAACACCCAAACCCGCTGTTCTGGTAGAAAAAAAAAATGCTAGCAACTAGCCACGCACACGTCATAAGCCGTAGAGAGGATTGCGATGTAGCCATAGCCGTGGCCATCAAGCTGTTCGCCTAGCAAACAATCGAGTCAACCGTTCGGGGAATCGCATCTATACAATCGCAATCACCGTTAGCAAAAGATTCATCGAAAATCAACCAAAAGAATAACCCACCGTAGCAGAAGAAGGCGTCTCCGGCGGCGTCTGCGTCTGATCACTCTCATACTCTCCACCATCGGCATAGCTCCCCTCCTCGTCGTATCCATCATCAAAACTATCCCCATCTTCCTCCTCATCGTGAGGGAACCACCTCTCCGGATCGCCGTTATACACAATCCACCAGCCAATGCGCTCACCAGCCGCATACTTATCCCGAAACTCCGTCAGGGCATCCATGGCGTCCTTCTCCAACGGCTCCTCCTTGAAAATGTCCTCTGGCTTCCAGCTCGTCTCGGGAGTAGGGCCGACATCCTCGGGGATGGAGATGACTTTCCCACCGACGTAGGCGTATGGCTTGCTAACTGCGTCGTCGCTTGTGTCTTCGGGATCGTATTGCTCGATGAAGCGGAGGTTAGGTAGACGGGAGACGATGCTTGGTTCGGTCTTTTTGAGCGATTCCATGACCAGTTCGCTGGTTAGGGGCTGTTGGAGGTATTCGGCTGTTGCATCTTCCAGGTTGTGGAGAACAATGTATACGCGGATGCCGGTAAAGCCGGCGCGCGGCCAGCGAAAGCCGTAGAGCATGTAAACGGGCATTTTATTTATTTTGATCTGCCGTCTGCAGAGATTTGTTGGATGGTAGTTGGTGTGGTAGTGGTGAGAAGGGGGTGTGTGGCGGGGGGGAGGGAAATGAGGAGAGTGGGCGAAGCAAGGGAGGAGGTGCTGTTTTATGAATGAGGTGATCGGTAGTATTGTGGGGAGGAGGAGTAGTTCATATTAAGATCGGGATCTCGGCGAGGTGAGGAGAGAAGTGGAGAGAAGGATGAAAGAGAGAGAAAGACAGAGAAAAGATCGTGAAGGTCTAGGGGTTGCGCATTGCGGATTCGGGTTGGGGGAAATAGTTGGTTGCACAGCGCGGGATGGGATAGATAATATGCAGGGGAAAGAATGAAAGAGAAAAAGGCGAAAAGAGCAGAAAAAGGCAGATGATATATGCAGGGTCTCTCCGTGAGGCCGGATTCGAATGTTGGCTTCTTTGTTTGTTCTCTTGTTTACCACCTATCTAGAGAGGACTAATGATTTAACGGTTGGGCTGGATTAAAAGGAGAGAAGAACTGTAGAAGAGACTATTGATTTCCAGAGATCCTAGCGAGCAGTCGGGTGAAAGCAATGGAAATCAATCTCATTATGCTGGTTGTCTGCAGATTCGATCTGGAAAGCTTAAAGTCAATCGGTGACCCAACGGTCAAAGCGGTCAGTACTGGCAGTATGGAGTCTCGACTCGCATTGTCCGCCGGAGACACCGCGGAGAACAAGTGACGCCCCCGTTGCACTTCTGGCTTTGCTGATTTACCCCCTCATTGGTCTCCTCCCTTGCAATTACTACTTACGGGATGGTTCTCTCATTTATTCTGGTGCAGAATCGCCAGTAAGTCATACCCCGCGTTCCCCCGGGATGCCCCCATCTCCATGCATGAAATACACCCCCCCTAACGCAGGAACAGGGGGAAGACGCGGCTCGCGAAATGGTATGCGCCGTATAGCGTAAGTGCAACCCTACTTGGACAGATTCGAATGTCATCTAACACTCTGAATTTATCATAGGATGAAGAAAAAGTCAAGCTAAAGGGCGAGGTTCGTTATACGCCCCTCCCGACAACTACCACCACCAGTACTACTACACCCCGCCGCGGAACGACTTATTAATGTATGCTGGATAGGTCCATCGCCTGGTCGCCCCGCGAGACCAGAAATACCAGTCCAATTTTGTCGAGTTCAAGAGGAGTACCAAGGTCGTCTACCGGAGATATGCGGGGTTATTCTTCTGCGCCTGCGTCGATGCTACCGACAACGAACTGGCCTACCTCGAGGCGATTCATTTCTTCGTCGAAGTGTTGGACCAGTTCTTTGGAAACGTCTGTGAGCTAGACTTGGTGTTCAACTTCTACAAGGTAAGTGAGCTATAGGCTGGAGGAGGAAGTTACTGGGATTGTCTGGGATCGGAAGAGAGTAGCAGACGGATGGGCTGATGGTTGTACAGGTATACGCTATTCTGGACGAGGTGTTCCTTGCAGGTGAAATTGAAGAAACAAGCAAGCAAGTCGTATTGACAAGGTTGGAACACTTGGA
Source organism: Aspergillus eucalypticola CBS 122712 (assembly GCF_003184535.1). Taxonomy (NCBI): domain Eukaryota; kingdom Fungi; phylum Ascomycota; class Eurotiomycetes; order Eurotiales; family Aspergillaceae; genus Aspergillus; species Aspergillus eucalypticola. The sequence goes on from NW_020290278.1 coordinate 459,301, forward strand.
TAAGCTGGAATGAGGGAGATAATATCGGGGGGTATAGCAAGAAGGGAGAAGTATAAAGATCGCTTCATGGCGATACAATTGCATATATGACCACGGGACATGGTCAAGAGGAGTTAGGGGTTCATTAGGCTGATATCAAGTCTGGGCGTGTTTCTTTATATATCACTATTGCATGCGGTTGTTTCCAATGTTGTATGTGGTTGGCGACTGTTAATACCCTTTCTGGTTAACCTGCGTCCTACTGTCCAATCGAGTAGATTCCATTCAAATAAGCGCCATGCGATGCCTGTAATGAGTGCACTTATAGCCGTTCTCAGGGCCACTTTCAGGGTCTGCCAGGGGTCCCGGTGAACCTCACAGGGACCAAGTGTGTCCGCTATTTTTTACACTCACCACGGGTATGGCTGCTGCCTGACCTCCAACAGCCGACTTTCACTGCCGCGATGCTTGACAGCGGATCACCCGAGACATCTCACAACTGAGACCGGACCACTCAACGCAGCCAGCACGCAACGGCCGCGCCATCAAAATAATTTAAGCTTATCTGTCAATGACAGGGCTAACAGGACTCCGTAGTTCGTCTCCATTCCAGAAATGTGGTTGATTGTGGGTGCTTTCAACTGGGGGAGGGTTGCTTCCTGCCTGGGTCGACATGCCCCGGGGAGATGAGGTGATTGCGGGCGGCGATTGCGAGCCTGCCAACGACGATGGTGACAGCAGCTCTTGGCAATCCATACATAAGGGGCCTCTCACCCTGATCACACTCTTTCTTCTGATGGATTTGCTTTGCTTGATGCACGACTGCACCGTTACCCTGCACGCTTATGTTGGTCATCGCATCCGGCCTACCTGGATGGCCTGAGGACACCGTTTTCGACAACCCTCTCACTCCGGAAGCACACCTCCTTGTTGGCTCTAATGGTCCGACAAGCACTGGCCTTGGATCGGTGAACTGTGACGGAGATTGATTGACGGCACCGGCACTTGGGACCTACCAACCGTCTCAATCGCGTTACACCGTCCGTACGCAGGAAAAGGATTGCCGCTGTATCACCTCTGTCTCGGCTTCATGAACTGTTCAACAACGTCCAAGCTGGCCTGTCTTGCTGATAATGCCGCACCGGCTCATGCTCCGTAGCAGAAACCGGAAGGAGAGGGCAGATCCTCATCAGACTACGCAGAATTCACCCACCAGTCGTGTTGCGATCATCCATCGTGGAGATAAACCGCCGTGACAAGTTGATAACGTTACCTAACGCATCACCATTTCGGTCGAGCGCATGCAGTTCGACGGAGATTTGGGGATTGGAATCCCATGGGTCCACCGCCCCACGTCGGAGGGCTCGCCAGTGATAGCGGTCCTTGATATGGGCAGGTTGATGGGGCTTACGACGATTCATCTAACGACTGGTCGTCTGATTGATTGATAGGGGACGGGATACATGCCCACTTTGCCCAGATGATTATCAGTCGAGCTTTTGGCCTATCACTCCGCCAATTTCCAACTTACTCCCAACTTTGTCCCTAGATGCGCGGTTTTTGAAAAAAAAAAAAAAAAAAAAAAAAAAAAAAAAAAAAAAAAAAAAAAGGGGGGAGGCAGAAAATGAGGGATCAGGGAATTTCAAGAAACCTTAGGAAATAACTCTCGTTGAACCAGCCTGCTCGCCTTCACGACCGCATAGGCCTTCGAGACTTTTCTGGCTTGCGGAGAGGGCGGCACTAGTCAATTCCACTTTCACGGGGCAGTCGGACTAGTTGACCGTAGCACCAGCTTGGACTGGGTCGGGTAAGGCGAGTTTCAATTTTCTAGGCTCGGCCGTAACAACCAAGACGAGGCAAGTCGGAAGTGCGTGGGGATTGTCTGATTCTGCGTGTTCATAACATGTGGAGACTGGTTTCGCAGACGGATCATCTTGAGTTTGCCTCTTTGGTTCGGAAACGACTATTGCAGTAAAGTTGACGCCGTCCTCTTGCTGAGCCACCACCACACGTCACGTCGCAGGTGCTTGCGAGGTGGACAGACATCTGAAGTGGTCAAATTGGTAGATGAGCAAGCGTCAGCAAAGAGGTCTATGTCACTTTGTCAGGTCTATTTGCGTCGCATGATACACTGACCAAATGCACCTGTTCTCATGGGCAAGTCGGGGAAATTATTCGCTCGAATATCTCCTGACGGTTAACCTTAGACAGCCCGTGCCTCGGGATATTGTGGGTACACAGCCTATACGGGCAACATATAATCCACTGTCAGAGTTGATCACATCCAAGGGCGGCGTTCCACGAGGTATCACACTATTGTATCTTTAATCTGACCAGTTCAAGTCTAGAAATGCTTGCCCCGAAGGTTATTACCATGCACCGTTACAATTGGCGCAGAGGGATAGAATCGATGAGGCTTGGACAAGTTACGCGGACGACGACGTGGAAGTGTACTGCCGCCACCAGATGGAGACAACCGTTCAAGCTCCAAGTCGTTCCACAGTGGAACAAAGGCACGGGTCGGTGTCAGGGCATCCGCACGGCAATATTGTGGACACTGAAGTTCTGAACAGCACTGGAGTGGATGGTGTCAGGCTTTGGACTCGCAAGTCAAGCTCTAGGCAGACGCTTAGATTGCCTACCTGGGATACTCGAAACATGATATCTGGCAAGAGCTTCCTCTTTCGTGTGTTGTACACCGTATAGGACCTTAATAGTTCGTAGAAAAGTTGTCGATCTTTCTCTAGATCCACAGTGAGATAGGACAAGTTCCAACACCGCTCTAAGCTTTCTTTCTCTGTAGTGGGATCAGGGTCATGTCCAACGCACTTGAATGCAATGTCTTGATTGTGACGGCTCATTTGCACGCACGCTTTACGGAGGCTTCCCGGAAAAGCTTGCTTTCAATGTCGCCGCAGATGTGGGGCTTCTATAGATGGATTCAGATTCGAGAGCCATATACTTTGTAGCTTGTGAGGACACAGATCCAGTTCGTTCCGGGTTGCTTTGAACGGCCTGGACAGGCAGTAATCCACGTATTCAGGTGTCATAGCGCCATGGTTATTGTGAGAGCGATCCAAGCGATCTTCTACCGTCTGTCTGGCAATAGATCTGTATACCAAACAGTGAAGGGTGAAGAGTCGTCAAGATTAGATGCTCATGGTGTTGACCAGGATGAGAGACTAGCCGGATTGGGATAGCAGCACGGAAAGGAGTGAAATGGAGAGAACTGATGAACTAATGCCACTCCCAGCCATGCTACTTACACACTACCTTTGTTATTCCATGCCGGCTTACAGAACAAGGAATCCATGGGTGAACATTCCATGTCCGAAGTATACACATCGAAGACGACTCTGCAGGTCATACAAATCTCAAAGCAGAATGGGTGTGTTGGTAAACACCGCAGCTCAGCATAGTTTGCAGAGATTTCCACCCTTACACCGCACAGGTAGGAATGCAGGGGCATACTCAGTATGATACGTAACAGAACAGACCCTGGAGTATGGTGGAGATGGAAGGAGAGAAATAGAATACGTTTCAGGCCTTTTCTTTGCTTCGCATTTCGTAACTCGTACCATGTATGTATCCCTGAGCGGAGACCATGCTGGAAATTGACACGCACGGCTCTTTTTCTTTCCATCTTTCATATGTTCGAAGTAGAAAGGTTCGACCATTATTTCCCCCCTTTTTTGTTTTTTACCCTGTTCTTTATTTTTACTTGTTGGTATGGCGTGGGTGGCTTAACATTAGCCCGGGCGGGGAGTGGCACTATCCAGCAACAGACGGAGAAATGTACGCGTCGTCAACTGTGGCTTCAACCAATGAGTGCGAGTCCGGGCACGGTTCGACAGCTGAGCCTATGAGGACAAGATCCAATCCAGAGAATCCAGAAGCTCAACGATCGACCGGCGAAACGCAGGCCTACGCGGCCGATCCCTGGGATGCAGCGACAGCCGGGCTTGGCATGTTTCCATCTTCTCTTCTTCCCCTTCCCCTTCTGCTTCTTTCTTCTTGCTGGGAGCCCCGCCGCGCACCGCTGCTGGGTCTTCCGGAAATCGAATTGATTGATTCCCTGAATCGCCTCTCGCCTCCTGCTCGCTTGTGACTGGCCCAACACCTCGGGTTTCCCCTTGGCGAGATTCGTGGAAATTCATCTGCTTCCTCATGTTGAGTGGAGGAGAACCAAATCCACCCCCTGACTATCCTTCTGGCTTTTTTGGGTGAACGTCAGCCGGTGACGTCTATTTTCCTGTCGGTTAATCCAAGGTTTCCTTTTTTGGGGGGAGAGGGGAGGGACCTGACTATGGATGGATGGATGGATGGGTTCCCCTTCGGTTATACTTTGTACCCCAGGAGTACTACCCTACTCTATTATTGGCCCTACATTACTATCGACAAGGTGGTTTATCAATGTCACTTCCATCCTTGTGAGGAATGTTTGCAGAACGTGGGCTGAGCAACCGGCGGGTCTCCGCCGGGGAAAGGAAGGGATGGAGGGGATGGAAATGAATAATCGATTGAAACGAGGGAACAAGAATCACTCGAGTCAAGAAGAAAAAACTAAAAAAAACATAATAATTTTGACAACAAAAAGTATACTTGGGGGAAAGGAAATAAACGCACGCCGTTTCAGAAGTATTCATGTTTCCAATGGTCCAGAGAAGTGGATGAAGATCCAAACGACCGGCCAGACCAATCCAAGGTTTCCGTCGCGGAGTTCCCCAGAAGACAGGAAAGTTGCCACATTCAGTCTGGCCGTCATTTACTATTATTCAAAATATTCAAAATCCAGAAATTGCAGATAATTTAATTTACTCTTTCGGCGCAGAGGCGCCAAGGTGCTTTTCCTAGTCTGATCTTATTATTACCCTCCCACCATCGAGACTAGCCTTTCTGGGTCCTTCTGGGTTATCTACGACTCCATCACCTTGATTGTTCTTGATCTACTCCCGGGCTCCTTTTAATCTCTGCAACGCCTGCTCTGGAATCCACTTCTTTCTTTCTTTCTTCTCTTCCATTCTTTTCTCTTGTCTCTATCCTTGTCTGTCTGTCTGTCTTCCTCGGGTTGGATTCAGTTCGTCTTCTGTCCTTAGACCTGTTCCTTCCTTTGCGACCAGCGGTCCCTTGCAGAGTAACACCTTCATTACTACTACACTACACCCCCAGCGAGCCCCCGGGTAGTACATCCAGTTCGCGTTACTATACTACTTCAAACCACACATCAATCTCCGCCGATAATTCATCATGTCTTTGATTCACGCCGACAACTTGGCTCCCCAGCCAATCACTGATATCTTCACCGATGACACCTGCATCGACCGCCGCAAGTGCCACCGCACCGTGCCCATGAAGGTGCTGGCTCTGGGTGTGGGGAGAACTGGAACTGCTTGTAGGTGCTACTTCGGAGGCAGACGACGGATTGCATGACTGACTGTCTCTGTGAACAGCCCTCCGCATTGCCCTCGAACGTCTGGGCTACGTCAAGACCTACCACATGATGTCCGCCAGTATGGAGAACCCTCCCGACTGCCTGATGTGGCACGATGCTCTCGCTGCCAAGTACGACGGTGTCGGCGAGTTCGGTAGAAAGGAATGGGACCAGCTTCTGGGAGACTGCCAGGTAGGTTGCTACTATAGATCACTCGCAACGAACTCGCACGCTGACTATTTCAAAGGCCGTCTGTGACTGGCCTGCCTGTGCCTTTGCCAAGGAGCTGATCGAGGCCTACCCCAACGCCAAGGTCATTCTGACCACCCGTGAGGTTGAGTCGTGGCATGCGTATGTTATACTCTGTCGTTCTGCGATCCGAAGCACAGTCTAATTGATTTCCTATAGTTCCGTCATGAAGACCGTTTGGTGGCGCGTCTCCGACCCTGAGCACAAGTTCGTTTCGAACTTCAGCTGGGCCGCTAGCATGTACTACCCCATGCTCAACAAGTTCTTCCAGACCTTCTTCCGCGGCGACTTCCCCAACAAGGGCAAGCAGGTCTACCTTGACCACGTCGAGGAGGTCCGCAGCCTGGTTCCTCCCGAGAGGCTCCTCGAGTACAAGATCGGCGAGGGCTGGGGCCCGCTTTGCGAGTTCCTGGGCGAGGAGGTCCCCGACACTCCTTTCCCCCGCGGTAACGACATGGCCGACTTCTTCAAGCGCTGCCGCGGCCGCAACAGGCGCCAGATGCTGAACGCCGCTCTGCAGGCTGTCACCATGGGTGGTGCTCTGCTGGCGACCGGCTTGGTTGCTACCATGGCCTTCAAGCGTTTCTCTCGGTAGATGCGCTTGCTTGCTGCCTGATTTGCTGGATTTCCTTTCGTTTTTTCCCTTTGCAGCATGCGCTGGGCGCCAATGCTGGGGATCTTTGCTCTATTTCCCCTAATTATTCCCAAAATTGCTTTTCTCTTGTTGATATATACCGATGAGCGTACCACCTTCTCAGGGGTATTTGTTGCTAATACTGTGCACTGATGTTCTGCTATTTCCCTTGGCTCTTGGCTGGGTTTTTCGCTCTATGGCTTACAGTGGGGGGGATTTTCTTGGCTATGTTGGTTAGACTTATTGCGCAGGGATCGGTCTTGGATTCTTGTTGCCTGGCGTGGATGGAGTCGACGAGAGATGAATATAGATTATTTAGCCTATTAACATGGTTGCTTCCGTATGGTGTATTCTTGGGCGGGGGTTTGTAATGTGTAAGTAATCTGTAGGCGAGCCTCGGCATGCGGTGTCACAGCCAACAACTCCAACCACCCTTCCCCCTTGCCCTCGCACGGTGGAAGGCGCCGAGCATCCGTCTTGGCCTGCATAGGGAGTTGTCGCGCGCCCTACAAGGCCATGGCGGTCGCTGACATGGGCTGTGCGACTCAACCCGTTGTGCTTGGCACGTCCTCGGCGGCGCGGTTCCCAGCCCAATCCAATCCTTGTCATACTTATCACACAGCCTTGGATGTATGCGAGCTGAGCCTGGCGGTAAGCACAGCGTTCATAATGCTCATTGATCAGATACTAACTCCGCTCGGTACTTCGGACTTGCGTACAGCAGATCTATCGACCCAGCTGCATGCATAAGGCGCCCGCCCAGCGCATGACGGAAATTAAACCAGCCATACCAATAAGCCGTACGGAGTAGATACTCATTGCCAGTTGGCAACAAGAAAGTACAACATTACAATCCTAATGCGCAATGTCGAGCAGCACGTGGAACATAATCCAATGAGCCTAGCATAAATCACTCAAAAAGATCGGAACTACTACATTTAACCAGCTAGTTGGTCGGTCGGTTGGTCAACAGATTATGCAAGCCATGACTCTCAAAAATGAGCGGCTCCTACACCCGCCGCCTCCGCCGCGTAAACTTGAAGCTGTGCTGCGACGAAAGGGGGGGGTGGTGTGGTGTGGCGGCGCCTATAAATAGAGTTCCGCTGATACAGCCAAGGATTTGGAGATGAGGGTGCAGCGCTTACGTTCAAGGCTCTAAGATTGTACGTAGTATACGTAGAGTGTCGTGTTGTGTTGTGCTGTGATGCATCCAATGCAGCATAAGGAAAGTACATGTTCTGCAAGCGCCAGGATTCAAATGTCTGTGTGACCCGTGATCCGGTGTCGTATTCGGTTAGATATTTTCGTTTCCTTTCTGTCTCTTTTGTTTTGGACTATTGGATTGCTGCCAAGCCATTCAGGCACTGTTTATTGTTGGGGTTGTCTCCATTGTTCATTTCGCTTTTCTTTTCATGTAGATGACTAAGCGTGACAGGCTCAATGATGAACACAGCCAGCCAGCCATGAGATTCTCAACCACATGCATAACTACTTATCTACCTTCACTATCAAACTCTCCAAGCAACGACCATCTACAAAATAGGTGCTCAAGAATCCTATCCCCTACCATAGCCGGGAGCCCTGACTAGCACTCCAATTCCGGCCCGGCAAATAATTTACCTACCTCGACTAGACAGGTACCTAGTACCTAGTGAAAGGCCCAGCCCATCAACTAATCAATCAATCAAACTAAAAGAGTGGAGAAGTCTCCTTCCTGGCAACTCCACCAGTTTTCTCTTTCTCTTGCTCCAACCACAACCGTGGCGTGACGTGGCGTCGGCATGGGTCCCCCCCCTTCTCTCAGTTCAGCCCCTTGGTCTAGCCTGAACATGAAATCCATGAAGTTTTGCCTGTGGCAGCGTGGCGACTATTCCTGATTGGGCGTTAGATTCGGCGTTAACGAAACACACCCAATTTGCCCGGGAGGTTGTTGGTTCCATGGTTTACCGGGTCCGTACGGATGTAAATATACCCCCCGGTAATGGGTTACGTGTGTGTAGCGCATCTATCTTTATCTCTAGTAGTCAGAGTAATTAGCGGTGTTATTTGAAGGGTTCAAGGGAGGATCTAATTATCTAGTGGCGGCTGCTTTTATTAGCTAGCTGGAAGAGTCGTTCAATTGGTGCTGTGATTTGTGCTAGTTGGGATGTGAGGACTGGCGTGGATTAGACTAGATGGGGTTGGGGAAGGCACTACGTGGAAGGGGTACGTATGTTCTCTCTCTGCAAGATGGTAGTACTAGTTTACACACCGTGGCTGTGAGCTGAGGACAAGGTAGATTGGGGTTCAACTCTTTGCTTTTTATACCTTTTATTTCGTTGATTCTTCTGGCTGCTTTTATGGTGTGTATGCATTTATATCATCATTATCTTTTGGATTCGTTGGAGTACTTGAATGCGATTCTGCTGCTATACAGAATGGGCAATGTTGCTGTAGACGGAACGCTCTATTCATAGGGATAAAATGAGGATGATCAGGAGGTCATGTCTACGTAGTACTTCAACGTGTCTCTGTAAATAAGTGCCCGAACTAAGCATTGGGATAGACAATTCTCCTAGTTACGAGGCAGGTGCCAAATGCGCCACAAAGATCGCCTATCTTTGCGCAACGTGATGACGATTAGAGTTGTGGAAATTCACAACTGTAATTATCTTGCTATTACTATACTACTATACCTTGGAACATATCTTTCTCTGACAGACCGTATCATTATCTGTCATATGTCGGTATGGACCAACACACGCTGCTGCCTCTGTATGCCATGCCAACTGTGCCTCTGCGTCTGAGGTATGGAGATTTCAATCCCTGCTGCTGCACGACTGCAATAAACATGAACAGCCAGTGCCAGATTGGGGTGGGGATCTTTATCCTGTCCCCGCCCCGATCAACCAATGACGGTTTGTAGCCACTACATTTCCAGAACTCCGGCTCGCCATGGCTAATCCACATTGGGTGTCATCGTACGTTGGCCGGGCTTGGCATGACTCCACCGACGAAACGAGGAAATCGGGTGTAACGAACTGTGGCCAGCCTGAAGCATAAAGCAGGATTGCCAAACGTTATCCTCGGCGGTTTGCGGGCAAAAAAAGCAGACCAGAGGGAAAAAAAAGAGGATTCAAACAGAAGGAGAGGAAGAAAGTCGAGAGCGTCCTGTGGTTCTTTGTTTCGCCGCTTTCGTCTCCTCTACTATCTCTCTCCCTCTCGCCCTCTCTTCCTCCCTTTATATCATCAAGCGCTGATCCCTTCCCCTACTCTCCCCCGATCTTCCCCCATTCTTTCATCCCTGTATACATACTTCGGTACATACCTTGACACCCCGATCAGGTGGCCCTGCATTGACTGTGGGATTTTCTCGCCATCCGCATCTGTTCTTCATCTTTCAATCGACATTCCTTTTTCTCTGTTTCCCTCTCGCTCATTCGATCTTCCTATCAACTTCCGAGCTCACTCCGAGCAAGTGATGTAAAGAATCCATGGTGGCCTTCACTCATATCGCCGGGGGATCGGCTCCGTCCTCCATAGTCGCTTGTGTGGCGCTATTACTATTCGCATGCCTTCACACTGTTGTCGCAGAGATTGATTCAGTCTTCAAATCTGTGAGTTGCGCCCGCTTTAGCGTTATCGCAGCTGCTTGCACGCAATAGTAGCCAAGATGTTCGCCACCCGGATCGCTAACCTTGTCTCGACGTCCACCTGCAGCGACCCGATCTCTATCCTCCAGTCCTTACTTTGGAACATAGAGTTCCCGACAAGCTAAGCCCAGGTTACATCTTTGTCGGCCCGTACGAAGCGTCCAATTCCGGCCCGTATATCTATGATGATGAGGGGGTATGCTTCTGATATTCCCGCCCGAGTGTATCGTATGGTGTTGACCATGTTATAGAACCTAGTCTGGAGCGGCTGGGGTAACTCGGGCCCCGGAAATGCCCATGGGATGCACGTTTGCAAATACAAGGGAAAGGATCACTTGTGTTTCTTTCAGGGTGTTCAACAGAATGGGTATTGTCGAGGTCATGGAGTCATCATGGATGACCACTATCGCATCGTCCGAACCGTGGTTCCCGGAGGCGGCATGGCATCCAGCGATATGCACGAATTCATGCCTATCAATGACGGCAAGACTGCCTTGATGACGGTTTACCAGCAGCGACAGTTCGACATGTCCCCGTGGAATGTGAAATCCGGCATGGGATGGGTGATGGAGAGTATCTTCCAGGAGGTGGATGTGGAGACCAACGAAGTTCTGTTCGAGTGGAAGTCCCTCGACCACGTCGACCCTTCGGATGCCTACACCTGGCCTAGTCACACGGATACGTCGGGCACTGGGCTGGACCCGCGCTCGCCCTGGGATTACTTCCATATCAACTCGATCGACAAGAACGCCGACGGCGATTATTTGATCTCTTCGCGCCACACGTGCGCGATCTACAAGATCTCCGGCAAGGACGGATCCATCATCTGGCGGTTGCATGGAGCGCATCCCACGTTTAAGAACATCAACTTCAGTTTCTCGCAGCAGCACGATGCGCGGTGGCTTGGTGAAAACTCCACCCACACTCTGCTGTCTCTGTACAACAACGGCTTCAATGGGTTCAACCGCACTCACGACTTCTCCTCGGGCATGATCATCTTGATCGATCACCAAGATAAAACCGCCACTCAGCTGCACGACTACTCTCCTCCCGGGAAGACCATGATCAGCTCCAGCCAAGGTAACATGCAAGTCCTTCCGAACAAGAACGTATTCATTGGATGGGGTAACAACGCCTATGTTTCGGAACATGACGAAGAAGGCAACGTGCTGCTCTGGGGCTACATCGACAAGGATCGCATCATGAACTACCGGGCGCAAAAGTTCGAATGGGATGGAATGCCTACCGACGTGCCGGCTCTCTGGACGTACTCGCAATCTACCGACACCTTCTCTCCGACGACGTTCTACGTCAGCTGGAACGGGGCTACGCGTGTGAAGTACTGGCGGTTCTACGGCGCGACCAACTCCACTGGCCCGTATATGCTCATCAAGCAGACCGAAAAGAGAGGATTCGAGACGAGCTACTCAGCACCGCACTTCTACCGCTGGACCTACGCGGAGGCGGTGGATGTGGAGGGCAAGGTTCTGGGCAAGTCGCGCAGCATGTTCACCTTCACGCCGTCGCCCGATCTCCAGAGCTACTGTGGCAGGGAATCATGTGAGAATGCGCAGACGTATGGAATGCCCGGCGAGGAGGGCGCTGGACCTGCGATTCCCCCGGCTGGAATCAACACCGTTCCTTGGATCGATCCTGATCACCCTGATGCACACTTCGATTGGGGTCAGACTGGTGATGATGAGGAGAGTGAGAGCGGGTCCGGCAATTTGAAGAGTGCTTATGGTAAGCAGACTCCAGCTGACGGCAGGAAGAATAACCCCGCTGACTATCGCAATTTAGATAACAATGTGGGATGGATCGCCCCCGTCTTCGGCTTTGTCGTTACCATTGTGGCCATCTATACGATCATGCGGATATACCGGCGCCAACAGCAATTTAGCCGGGTGAAGGAGAGGGCTTCGACGGAGAGTGTCGATAGGATTGAGAGGTCCAAGCCCTGGACGGAATCGGAGGAGACGCCGTGGTGGCATTGGCGACGCTGGACGAAGTCACAGGAGCCACCGCGGTATTTTCCGTTGGCAGAACAACGGAGTCCATCCTGGCGAGCGGAAGAACATTATGTGCGATAGATAGATGCACCTTATATAATAAGTGTGATTATTGATGTGCTTATAAATGAATATAAATATAAATATCAAACATGTATAAACAAGAAGTTCCTCCCTTTCTTCCAATTCAAACTTACGATCCATCTCCTTGAACCCTGGAACCATACCATACAGCGGCTAATACACGGGACGGTCATCGACTGACGATACATACATACATACGCAAAGCCGGAGCAAAGCGGCAACGAGCCATAGAAATGCATGACGCCGACAACGAGTAACAAAGTTAACTAGTAGCTTAGTTCTTAGCTGACAGGAAAGAAAACCTGACTCGTGCGGACGCAGCCCCGAACCAACAACCGAACTGCATGTCACTTCCCGTCACTTGCTACTTTTATCTACGCACTGAATTGCGTACGTCTGAATTGAAGGCTTTGATCTCTGACGTCTGACGCAGCCTGCATAACTTTCGTTCAAAAAAGACAAAAAAAAGTTTTCACCTGCCCCATACACATCAACTAGCGGAGAGGTCGGAATTGATGCTACGTAGACACTTTCTGAAAGACGCATGAATGGAGGCTTTTTTTGTTTCAAGGGAACGGGAGGGAAAAGATTTCAGGTCGTCTGGATGAGACGCTGGTGAGGGTCTGTTTAGCCGGGGGAGAGATAAGTGGAAGTATCATCCTAGTCCTATCTAGTTACTTTGTAGAAAAGAGGAAAGAGAGAGTGGGTATCAATTGTGTCGAAACTCGAAACAAAAGTGCCAAATAAGACAAGAGGAAATTTCAACGGGGGGGATAGAATGGATGCCAAGACGCCAAAGGCCGGACGAGGAAGGAACGGACGAGTTGAAGTGGAGAACCGACGAAAGAGTCGTCGCAAGCTCGGGGATCCGTTGCCGATCCGAATGAAGAATAAAAAGAATTTCAAAAAGAATGGCTTTTTTTTTTTTTTTCCCTTTTTATTTTAGTAACTTTTTTTTAATTTATTCGGCTTATTTTAGTTTCACAAGTTATTTCCTCTTTGGGCGTATACTTCATTAATTTCCATTCAGTTGTTCAGTACATCCAGTAAGTTGTAATTCCCAGTTCTTACTGAGTACGGCAGTTCTCCTGATGGTCTTCTCTGTCTAGTCTTTTCTCTCTCTCTTTTCACGATCTTCCCTTTCCATTCCTTTCTTCTTCTCTCTTTCTCTCTCTCTTACTTCCTCTCTCAGTCTCTCATTCTCGCTTCTTCTCTTTTCGTGGATCCCGATCTGACCTGACCTAAACCAAACCATCAAGCCCCGGTCCGGCCCCTCCCTTCCTTCTTGTTCTTCTCCAGTACCGTGGGCTGCCCTATCATCATTCGCCGCCCCCCCAAAAGGTAACTCTCCAATGCCTGCGCCAAAATCCGGCTCTCAAGGAACCGCCGGGCGTCCGTCGCTACCCTCTTTATCGCTCTCCTCCACCACCCCTTCCTCGGCCATCTCTACTCCAGCGGCCACTCCCAACCCCCTCTCGGCCACCTCCTCCTCCTTCGCCCAAGCCTCTAAGAGCCGGAATGCTCGTCATACCCGAGCCACTTCCTGGACATCCGGTCACGATCAAGGCGGCGAACCCGACCCCGCGGACTTTACCTCTTCTCAACAACGACGTCGCCGAGAATCCAACATCTCGTTAGCTGACGTCTCTGAGGGCTCTTCCGGCCGCTACGACGACGATTACGACGATAATCGCTCTCACTCCAACATGGCCGCGAGGAACACTTCCTTCGACTGGGGTCCTGGACACGCTCGCAGCCGCTCCCATTCCTACAGCCAGCCACAAATGTCTCTCCTACAACCTCAAGAATTGGCCGATTCGTCGGCTCCCCGGCCTCGTCCAGCACCCGTTACATGGATGTCCCTGCCGCGCAAAGGGCAGTTGGCTCTCTTGGGTCTCTGTCGTGTCTTCGACTTCCTCCAGATTGCCTCCCTGCAAGCATATATGTTCTACCAACTGAAATCCTTCGATGAGAACCTCTCCGACGCCGATGTCTCCACGCAGGCCGGTATCCTCCAGGGTGCCTTTACCGCCGCGCAATTTGCAACAGCTATCCCTTGGGGCCGTGTCGCCGATGCAGAATGGGGTGGTCGCAAGTTTGTCTTGCTGGTTGGTCTTATTGGTACCGCGCTGTCCTGTCTGGGTGTTGCCTTTTCGACGTCGTTCGCGCAGGCCGTGTTCTGGCGTTCTTTTGGCGGTGCCATCAACGGGACGGTTGGTATTATTCGGACCATGATCGCGGAGAATGTCAAGGAGAAGAAATACCACTCGCGCGCGTTCCTGATTCTGCCTATCGGGTTCAACGTCGCCGCGTTGTTCGGACCTGGTAGGTACCCTGCTGTGATGTTTTTGTGGCTACAGCTAATTTCTTTTAGTGATGGGTGGTATGCTGGCTGATCCGGTCAAGGCGTATCCTCGACTCTTCGGTCCTGATTCTTCTTTCGGCGGCGCCAACGGTGTGCAGTGGCTCGTTCGCTACCCGTATGCCCTGCCCATGCTGGCGAATTGCATTTTCCTGACATTTGCTGCGGTCTGTGTCGCCATCGGTCTTGAAGAGGTATGTTTTCTGTTGAAATCTGTTATGCGCACTGCTAACTGACTGCACAGACTCTGGAAGCTTGCAAGGGCAAGCCCGGTCTGGGCGTGTTCTCGATGCGCATCTTCGCTCGCGGCATCCGGGCAGTCGTTCCCTCGAACTCTCCGCTGTACCAGAGACTGCCGTTCGCGGACTACGACGAGGCTGGTCCTCTGCTGAACCGCAGAGACCCGGCCGAGAGTTACGAGATGGAAGAGAAGGCAACTAAGGGAAGCCGTCAGGCTCGCACTTTGCCTTTCCGCCGGATCTGGACCAAGAACGTGCTGTGCACGCTGTTGGCGCAGGCCTTCTTCGACTTCCAGATGGGTGCTTTCAACAACCTCTGGTTGCTTTTCCTCTCGACCCCGCGTTATGATGCCAACGACCCTGCCAGTCCGGCCCAGAGACTGCCCTTTATCTTCACTGGCGGTCTGGGCATGCTGCCACAAAGTGTTGGTTTCGCTACTGCCATTCTCGGTGTGATCGGCATGCTCCTCCAGTTCACCATTTACCCCAGCATAAACAACCGTTTGGGCACAGCAAAGAGTTACCAGTACTTCTTGACGCTCTTCCCTCTGGCGTACGCATTCGCGCCATACATTGCTCTTGCTCCGTCGTCCGCACCCCCGCCGGGCCAGGCCAACGGCGGATGGGTGTGGTTCTCCATCATTGTGGTCTTGTTCCTGCAAGTGACGGCACGAACCTTCACTCTTCCCACCTCCATCATTCTCCTGAACAACTGTTCTCCGCACCCGTCAGTGCTCGGCACCATCCATGGCATCGGCCAGTCCGTGTCCTCGGCGTTCCGTACCATTGGACCGATCTTTTCCGGATCGTGGTACGGCTACGGTCTGGAGATGGGCATGGTCGGATTCGCCTGGTGGCTGATTGCATTGGTGTCGGTGTTTGGCTGCGTGGCAGCCATCTTTGTCTACGAAGGTTCCGGACATGAAGTCTTCCTCCCCGGTGAGGAAGAAGAGCGGGACTAAGACTTGCTTGTTTCATTTTCTCATATCACTGCACAGGCGTTAGAGTTGCTTCTTGTACATATATATAATGGACCCATTGCATAGCGGTGTCCGGTCGTGTGCTTTGGATTTGATCTGGTTTGGGATGGTTCAGCGGTTGCTGTTGATATATTATACCTGTTGTTACATTATGCATTGGATGACGAAAGAGAGAACAGAGAGGATAGATAGATAGATGCATGCATGCATCTAATAGAAGTTTTGCTCGTGCTTATCATCATAACATCGTAACTGTCAATGTAGTGAGTGTAGACGGAATGTGCAATGTCACCGTCTCAACGCCGCAAACCGTCTCGTCAACTCATCCAACTCGGGTATATCACTCTTCGCCGGCTTCGACTGCCTTGCCTCGCGGGACACATCCTCCTCCCCAGGCACCTTGACCTTGGGATGCAAATTATCCACCCTCGGCCCCGGCGGCGCCACACTCACCGGACTCTTTCCCTCGGAATATAGCCCCCGCGGCGGCGTCGCCTTATTCAACTCCATTGTCTCGGATGCCCGTCGCGCATCACTTTCACCGTCACCAGACTGACCAATCTTCCTTGGAGTAGACGGCAACTTCACATCCCCATCACCATCATTATCATCCCTACCCTCATCCTCCACAAAACTCGGCACATCCCCCTCCGGCGAAGCAACAGACCCATCCGGCCAAGTAACCCCATACGCCCTCGCAATCTCAACAAGATAACTCTCGACCAACTCCTCCGAAGGCGGCTTCACCCTCAACCCCCTCACCAACCGTTCCGGAATCTTCACCTCCTCCAGCTTATTCTCCTGCGCCAGCATCATGAAATCCTTCCCCCATCGATCGCTAAGTAGTCCCCGCAAGATCGTCATTTCCCGAATATCATGCGGGAACCGCGCATACGAGTAAAATATCACTGCCGCGGCTTCGTCGAGCGCGGGGTCGATGTAGCCTTCTTTTTCCACTGCGCCTGCTTCTTCCCCGCCGCTTTCAGCTTTTGCTTGTTCTGCTTCTGCTTGTGATGTACTTTGATGAGTTTGTTGTTGTTGTTGTTTCCGCCCGAATCCCCAAAACGAGAACCCTGACCCTCTCCCCTCTGCACCTTTAGATGATGACGAAGTAGATGAAGAAGAAGAAAGATGGCGTTGCGCCTCTCCCCGCGCTCTACTCCGCGCGCGCGCGCCTTTCTCCCCAAAGGCAGATTGATCGAGGAGATTCGCCCGCGCGAGAAGTAGTTCGCAGTAGAGCTCGACCATCTCCATTACTTCCACTGCGGTGTCGGTCGCGATTACATTCTCGACGCGGATGCGGGCGCTCGTGGAGCGGTTCTCGGCGAGGAGGGTGGAGAGGTCCCGCCGTTGGACGACGGAGCTGGCGGTGTCTTTTTTTTGGAGTAGGCGGAGGCGTGGGATTAGGAGGTGGAGGGTGCTGGTTAGTTTTGCCTGGAGGATTGAGAGGAGTTGTTAGTTGGGGGTTGGAGGGGTGCGGGGGGAAGGGGATGAGGGGAGGGAATCAGAGGGGGTGGATGGGATGGGATGGGATGGGATGGGATGGGGGAGGGATGGCGTACTGTTTGTGGCGAGGGAGGCATCTTGGTGGTTGTTATTGTGGGTGTGGTGGTGAGTGTGAGATAAGAGGGAGGTGGTGAGGAGATGATGATGATGACGGTGGTGAATGATGTTAGGCAGTGCAGGTGGAGGTGGAGGTGGGCCGATTGGCTTCCCGCTTTGGCATTGACACAGGCTCTCCGTACATCATCTGTTTCTATTCTGTCCAGTTAACCAATACTCCACTTTGCTTGTGGGTATTGAGTTACTTATTTGAATTTATCTGAGAGTTTCTTTGTCACTTGCACTGCTACGCAACCAGAAAGACAGAATCTGACTGTTCAATGAAAGCTCGTACTATGTAAATGCGGGCTGTTCTATCCTGTACCCTATGATCATGCTAAGTGGCACTTGGATTACAGATTAATGACTATAATAACAGTAAACATTATCAATAAATGCTCATCAATCAAGCATGTACAAGAACGTCAATCATAAGGGTATAAGGTATAGTGTGAAAAAGGTGCCCATCAGAATTGAACCAAGAAAAATGATGGTGAGTATGCAACCATTTAGTTATGGTTTGTTTAGTAGTCAACATGGTCTCAAGTCTAGACCATTACAATCGCTCCAAGGACCGCCACAATCAGACTCAGCTTGGACACAGCACTGCCAACAGCAGCACCATCTGTCACAGCTGCCGACTGTGTTGCTTGAGCAGTTGCAGATGACTGGCTGGAACCACTGCCAACAGCAGCGGCAGCGACAGGATTCGCATGCGAGGAGCCTGTCTCCACCATGGCGTGTGGCTTGTACGTGTAGCTAGCCGACACGGTCCAGTTCAATGCTGCGCTGGAGCTGACCTTCCAGCTGGATGAGGGCGTCCAGCTGGGGGTAGGCCGGGGGGTGATGCTGCTGGAGCTGGTGGTGCTGATGGTGGAGCTGGAGCTGAGCGTGGAGCTGGAGGTAGTAGTGCTGGACGGGGTCGGGGTCGGGGTGCTGCTGGTAGTGCTGGAGCTGGTGCTGATAACCGTCGACGTGCTGCTGGTAGTAGGGGCGATGCTGCTGGTCGAGGTGGAGCTGGAGCTGGCGCTGCTGCTCACGACGACGCTGCTTACACTGCTGCTGGACACCGGCACACTGGCCGAATCGCCTTCCTTGTCGAAGACAACGACATTGGCCTTGCCGCCCTTGGGTACAGTCACCACACAGAAGGTGGCACCGCCTGCACCCACCGAGCTGTCGCCAGTCATCTCGTTCACGCCGTTGACGGACGGGTCGATCTTGCAGGGCAGTCCATTGCAGCCGCCTCCCTCACACTCAATTTCGACACCGAATTCAGGGACTTCGTTGCGGAACGGGGTGGTCGGTTCCAGGTAAATCGGATTCCATCCGAGCTTCACATAGGTGTTGCCGTCGCCGTCGGTGTTGGCGCCGGCAACATACGGGGACCAGTTGCCGTAGGGGTTCGCGGAGGTACCCCAGACACAGGCCGTCTCGGTGTTGTATCCCGGAGGGTTGATATAGAAGCTATACTGTCAGTATAATGATCTCTTACAAGTAAAAGTAATGGAAAACCTACTGCGCCGCAGTCTCACACCAGTAACTCAGATCCGGAACAGCCAGGGTAGCCAATTCCTCAACAAGCGTGGGAATCAACATGGCCTCATTGCCAGGAAGAACCGTCTGACAGAAGGACACCTGCTCCTTGCACTTGTTCTTCGCGCTGACGACGCCGGTGCCGTCCTTGCAGTAGGGACGGTCCGGGAAGGGCTTCTGAATCTCGCCGTTCTCGTCGCAGTACAGTCCACCATTCTACTCTTGTCAGTCACGCCCAATAAAGGTTTACTCCCAGGCAGCTTACCATAGACATGGGGTAGGTGTACGAAGTAGCCTCCGGGTCCCACTGCATAGAGACCTGGCCAGCCGGACAAGCATACGGGCAGTATCCACCAGGCTTGCACTCCTGGTCAGGGCTCATAGCCCATCCACCATTGACCTCGTGGGGAGTAATGGGGATCAAGCCAGCACCGGAAGGGAACTGGCACGAGGAACTCTTCTTTACCACGGGGGCATCCACCGAGCGATGGCTGCGGTGGTGGCCATGGTCATGGGCGTGCTTGGCTGCTTGGACAGTAGTCATGGCTAGGAAAGCCACCGTTGCACTAGTGGCCTTCATTGTTGTATGAGAGGTGTGTATGTATGTATGTTGTATGTATATGTGACCAAAGGTGGAGTGATGTGATATGTATGGGTCAGTTTTGTGAGATATATAGCAGCAGACAAGTAGGCAGGTAAGTATAGAAAATAATTGAATATGACACCACGACAGACCACGCGAAACGAAAGACTAGGGTCAGTAAGGACAAGAACGAGAGACTGGACCGAAGCAAAGAAAGGGAAGAAAGAAGAGAAAGAAAAAGAGAGACAAGAGCCGGCAGACCCAGAAGAAAAGAGAAACGAGGAACCCACTGCCACCACCATCAAACTACTAAAGAGAGACTACTACGACTAGTAGCCTGAAAGTGATGCTCTCCCCGGGTTACCCAAACGGGATAGCCCTAAAGCTTCGATCCCAATTAGGCATGACCCGCTCAGGGGGTCACGCCAATCAGCGGCCTTTGCGCCGCGGCAGTTCATGGAATACCCCCCGTATGTTACTTCTTTGGGATTAGTGGAATAGTGTAGGTTACCGTACGGTTCCTGATGGATGGATAAGGGGTCCGTGGACCCTGAGACATTCATCCATACTTGGTGGTAGAACTCACAAAAGGGGAGTAAATATAAGAGAGAGAGAGAGAGAGAGAGAGAGAGCGCGTAGCTGTGAACAATGATATATCTGCTGAGTTTATCCAACTCAATCCCTTAAATTATTGCCATCTGTCAACTCAACTCAACTCTACCAGAATATGACACGGGACAAACTCACAACCACTCCCTTCCTCTCCCAGATAAAGACATCACGATCAGCATCCGTCCAGACCGGATCAGCATCCTATTCCAGTATAAGTCACAAAGTAGTGCTCGAGTCCATTCGAGTCAGTGCCTCTCTGCCTCTGGGCTAGTCTCAGTCACTGACCGGCCACGGACTTTGGCAGTTTGATGAAAAGAAAAAAAAGGGGGGGCGAGAAAGCAAGCCAATCGTACAGGCTCATAGGCGGGAGCTATGGTGCTAGCTTGGGCAATAGTCTATGTTTAGTCTGTGTCTCGCTTGCTCAAGGGCTCGTATCTATGGTCATGTTTGATTGCACCAATGGCTTGATTGCTGGGCAGATACTGGTTTCTCTGTCAGGTACTTTAGGCAATAATTGACAATAACAATAAAATTATAATACTAGTATACGGAGTAAACAGGGGTCTTGGGGTGGTTTGCATGCATGTTGCAAGCTTGGGCTGCCATGCACTTCACTCCACTGCATAGTCTACTCTCTCCTCTTTCTCGCCCCTTGGCCTGTGCGCTCAACGTGGATTCCCATTCATATGTAATCTTTCATATGATAGTCTGGGGAACTACTTGAGAAGCAATAAATTAACTAGCTAGCTAGTTAGTTATAATGTATGACGCACACAATACTCCATAACGACACAGTCATACTTCTTATCTCTTACTGTATACCTACTCCTACTCCTACTCCTCCTGCCCTTCCATCTCCCTCCATCCCTCAAACACTCCACCCGGGGTGTCCCTCCACCCCCAAGCAACACAATAATGTCTCGCCAGTAACCTCCACTCCTCCATCTCATCCAACATCTCCAACCCTGCCACCCTCTCCTTCTCCCGCTCATTCACCCACTTCTCCCAGATGAAGTCCACATCCGCCGCCGCCTGTCCCCTGTCCAGTCCCAGCTCCCGTAACCTCCGTCGCTGCGCCTCTAGCGACGCATACTCTTGCAATGTCTGCAGCTGAAGCCCTCTCGTGGCTAAATTTGCCACCATTGTGCGCCCGAATGCATCGTCGGGCCGGATGGGCTCATACAAAACCAACCCTACCGGCGTGGTCGCCGGGAAAATGGTTTCTGTAAAGTGGCGGACCACCGAGCTGGCTTCGCCGGGGGTGAGGTATACGAGACAACACTCGGACAGGAGGAGGGTGGGGAGAGTAGGATCGAGGCCTGGGAGGACGGGTGAGGTGGGTAGACTGCGGAGATCGAGGGGGTGAAGGTGGTAGGAGGGCGAGTGGAGGGCGTCGTTGGTTGGAGAGATTTCGACGTCGCCGCTGCTACTGCTGAGGACGCGTTGGATGAGAGGTGCGGCGCGGATGAGTTTGATTTTGGCGGAAGTGTTGACAGAAAAGTCGATTTCGTGGTAGACTAGATTCGATGCGTCGTATGTAGGGGAGGAGAGGAGACGAAAGATGCGCGTGTCGGTGCCGGCGCCCAGGGAGATGATTTGTTTCTTGGGGTAAGAGGAATGGGCGCTCAGAAAGCGGGTGACGAGGTGGTCGATGGTGGTGGTGCGAACGTAGGTACCTATGATGGTTAAATTTCAAAAATTTGTGGAATCTGTTGACGGGAAAGTACCTCTGTTGATGATGGGAAGTCGGCGAACTTCCATGCCCGGAGGCGTTAATGCAGGTGCAAAGACATCATCAAGATAGCCCAGATTCACGGCGCTGAGGCGGGAGACGCTGGCGTCATTGTCGGTGCCCTGCACCACACGATCTTTGGCGCCATGAGACCCGTGGCCTGCCTCACCAGGCTGGCCACCTCCACGACTTCGAAATCGGCCGCGACCACCGCCGCGACGCAGGGTATTCAAGTTAGGGATGTGCGAGGCGGACATTGACGAGGAGGAGATGGAGAAGCTCAAGTTGGAGCTCCGCGGCGGAAAGTTGGTTGTGCCCCGCGGTGCCGCCCCCACAGTTTTTCTACTTCTACAAGCTGTCGGATCTGCATGTTGACTATGTACTATGAGAACAAGTTACTCAAGAGATGCTATTATTTGCTTATACTGACAGAGATTTTAGGAGCGAAAGTGGGAGCTGAACAACGAGATACTTTGATCTTCTATTCTTCATCACTTCCTACTAAAGAGGTGGAGTAGAGGAAAGACTTGCGTTGTTCGCAAATTGTCTTCTTAAGAGAGGAACCCGCTGAAAAAAAAAAAAAAGTTTACCAAACCATGTAGCTTGTTTGAAAAAAGGTTTACTGACTCTTTGAGTATTGCTGTTGTTAGCTTTGTCTCTTTCCAGTCCGGGCAAGGACATGCGGATGTGACAGATACTGATAGTCATCGAGTAATGTAGCATCGTAATGAACACTTTCAATATACTCTCTATGTACATCTCTACTACCCACCCCCTATACATAAACAAAATTGTTCCGACACAGCGGGCACGTGCTCTGGTTGCTGCTCTTGAACCACCGGAACAGACACACAGAGTGGAAGGTATTCTTGCACGTCGCGCACCGCTTGTTCGGTGTTTGCATGTCCGTCGAAATGACCGAGTAGCAGATCGCACACTCGCTCTGTCCTTTGAGCGCACCCTGCACGTTCTTTCGGAACGCCAGCAGTCCGTCCACCAGGTTGCCGTTGGCAAACATGATCACCCCTTGGATGGTCAGCAACCAGCTGCGCCACTTCTTCTCATCCACGAGCACACGGCTTCGACTCACAACCAACGCTGGCTGCAGTGGATAAGCCGGAGGAAGGGACAAAGACAATGCCACTGGTGGCGACTCTTCATCCACCGGGATGCTGGCAATGATCTCCGCAGTCTTGGGTGAGATCTTCACGTTCAGCGCCCGCTCTTCGTTCGGATCCTGGGTGGCTGTCCATTCAGTGACTCCCCGGAGCGAGTCCTCGATAACCAAAGGCGAGATCTAATGCAGTGTTAGTTTACAATAGGGCAAGCCAAATATTCAGGCAGCTTACGAATTTCTCGGTCCAGGATTCCACCGGCCCCTTGATGCGCTTCTTCGTATCGAGCCACCAACTCTTAGTCATGTTGGCCAGGTGCCTCAAGCACAAGAAATACAAGTGCACGAGAAGCCATTGAATCTCCTTCTCAGCGCTCTCGGACTGATCGAGCTCGAAGGAGCGGATGTCAAACTTGGATGCATCCACCATCTTTCCGCCCGATCGCTGGAGGAAATCGAACATGAACTCCAAAAGTGGGCTGAGACTTTCGTTGTCCTTGATACTAGCCACGTAGTTCTCTTGGACAGTAAGAGACTGTGGCGGTCAGCAAACCATATTCCTATAGCAAGACACCAATACATACCGCGTTAACGAAGTGATCGAAAACCACCTTCCAGCTTAGCAGATACGACCGTAGTTCGGCCCACATCCTGTCGTCGCCATAGGCGGCGTTAACCCCTTCCATAGTCGGTGCTTCGAGCAGCAAAGACATGAGCTCGTCAGGCAGTCCGACCGTCGTCTTCGACAGCGCCACGTCAAATGACACTTGTTCTTGCACGCTGGGGATGTACCGATGGAGGACTGTGTAAGCTGCGCGTTGCACCGCAGGGCTCTGCGCTGTGATAAGAGGGAAGAACTTGCTCGCGTCCTCCATGTGATCAACTGGGATAACGTTGAGGAAGCGACACAACAGATCAACAGCCACATCTCGAGGTTGGTGGAAGGTGGTGGACGAATCTGTCCAGTCAGCATATACGTGATAACCGTGTTTCCAACACTTACCAAATTTCTGGAGCGTTGATGCCAAGCTATTGAAGAGTGCATTCTTCCGATCAGACCACGCATCCTTCACATCATCGTTACTCTCCTCGTCGCCTGCGATTGACTGAAGACGAGAAAGGAGTCTGAATGACGATAGCAGAGTAGGGATGGCTTCGTCGCTACCACCAGTCTCTTGCCATGTGGTAATAAGGATATCCATACATTCCTCCCAGTGGGAGCCGTAGATTTCCTGTAGGTTAGGAAGCATCACTACCAGGACTTGGAAAATCTCGGCCTTGATGCTCAGAGATGTGCCCTCAGACTGTAGGCATTGAATGAGATGTTTGATAAGGAACACCAAACGCTGTGTGGGAATGGAGGCCGCAACCTCTTCTTCTCCAGATAACAGGAGATTCAAAAGGACCAGCTTGCGAAGACCTAGTCTATATTAGCAGATTATATTGACTGGGTAAAGGGGCCTCGACATACCATCTTTGCTCTCTTCGGTGGGCTTCAACCCCGTGGAGTCCGCCACAAACTCGTTACACAGTCGTGTGCCGGCAGGGTTGGAGAGTATGGCACTTCGTAGCACGGTCACCCAAGAGGCCGACCGAATGGCGTTCGCCTTTCGCATATCCCTGCAAAGTTGTGTGACCTCTTCTGATGACCGACTCTTGTTTGACGAATCCACAGCTTCCATAATTTTCACAAACGCCAACCCAATTTGGTAGTCTAACGGAGAAAGGGAGTCCAGCTTCTCGACCTGGCTTGTCCAGAATGTAGAAAGCAAAGAACCAACTGACAGTCCTTTACCGGCATTCAGTTTTTGCGACTGAGCCCAGCCATTCACGGCTTTCCGACCATCGCTGACTACTTCCATGTACTCCTCACGCTGCTCGGGGTGTGTGATGCCGGTTATTCCATTGCAATTTTGGACGCTCAAGTCATCATCAATAAGCTGCACTGTTAGGGGTACATTGTAAAACAGTGTCTCAAGCTCCTCAATCTCCAAATGTGCAATAATATCGAATGAAGAAAGAATCTTGATGGTGTAGAATGCCAGACGGAACGCCGACGAGCAATTGTTGGAGTCGCGCGGAGTACGTGCGTAGCGTTCCCGGAATGCGTCTGACACACTGCGATCAACGAGATGCACGGTACCGGCGAGCGGGCTGGTGACGGCAGCCGATAGCCGTGGAGGGAGCTCGAGAAAAGGCCCAAGGGAATTCTCCCAAGATTGACGAGACGGCAGTATGTCCTTCGCTACTCTTCCAATGTCCGCGGAAGGGACATTCTGTAGCAGCTCTTCCGCGATGCTCAACATGGACTCGATGCTAGTACCGTTAGCTTCTTTTCTCTCCTCTCGTTGGGTCGCGACTTACGAAAGTGACATTTGATTCACATTGTCGAACTGGTGCTGCAGGATCTCAAAGCTCGATTTGGCGCTTGTCTCACTGACGACGGAATCTTTCACAGTCTTGGACAGCGACTCTGCGAGACTAGCTACTTCTTCATCCGACGACTCGGTAAGGAACAACAGCTTACCAGACAACTTTGAGCCGTGGCCTCCGCTCTGGAAGTTTCTGACAGCAGTGGGGACCGAACTGGAGATGCGAGAAAGTCCATGTAGCGTGTCAAATACCTTGCTCTCTTCAGAGAGGGCATCCACAATAGACAGGAAAATCGAGTCCGTCAATTGCCCAAGAGAAGTATGGTTCTGTAGCACGGCAACAACAATGGACCAGTGAAGGTCGCTGCCCTTGCAAGCTTGGTCTAGGGCCCGCATGACCAAAGAAACCAGTCCACTCTTGTCGCCTAGCTCCTGGAAATCAAGAGTGGAAAGAAGCTTCTGAACAGCATGTACATTTGAGGACTCAGGATCCGACTGTGCCACACGCTCGACGACCTTCTCGAAGCTAGGTCCGAACCCTTCCCAAGATCGGCAAGACATGATAATGGATACCAATCGATCAGCGGATGGCGATGCCAAGAGCTCAGGCGCATCCTGCTGAACAAAATTCAACAACGACTGCGAGCCTTGCGCGATTTGCGGGACTTTGCGTACTATTTCTTCGACAACCGCAGCCGCTCCATAAGGCTTACCATTCCTGGAGCGCAACACCTCCAGGCAATTATCGAGTAATTTTAGGCCTGTATTCTTGAATACACCCAAAATGCTTGTCTCATGGGCAGTATCATGCAAACGCGAAAGCAACAAGGCTTCCGAGGAGAACAGACGCTCAGCCTCCACACATACTGCGTCCTGTGAGGACTTGAAGTCCTTGGACTGCTCTGGTGATGACAGCTTTACGGCCTCGAGTAGGCCATCGGCCAACTTTGTCCACAGCTGCTCGACCACCGCTTTGTAGCCTTTTGCTGTAACTGCGACGAGACAATCCGTGCAGATAGATTCCGCTGACGAAGGGGGAAGAGTCCATTGAAGACGATCTTGTTCAGGCTTGACATATTGCAATATCAACGGAGCAAGCCTGTCCTGCAAGAATTTTTCCCTATCCTCCTCAGAAAGCCGGTGCGCAAGCCACATCGACGTGTCAATGTAGGCCTTCCAACCAACAGCACGATTCTGTCGAGGCTCATCCCTAGAAGTGAGTCCTTCCTGGAACGACTCTGTTAGTGCAACCGCACCAGACAGACCAAGAGAATCAGATGTAGATTGCGAGTCAATCTTGGCCAGTGTTTCGAAAGGAATCGTCTGGAGTAATTGGCAAAGATTTGGCCAGAAGGAGCTTGTGCCGCTTTGTGAACCTTTTTGTATGTACTGAAGAAGTCTCTTGGAAGGAGGCGACTTCCCAGAATAGTCCTCTGTCCATAGTTGCGGTCTTGCAGACGTTACCCGCAAAATCGTTTCGGAAAGCTCCGATGCGGAGCCAAGTTGGGGACTGTGCAAAGCCTTGCCAATCAAGGCAGCACTGATGAGCTTCCAATCAAGCTCCTCAGGCTCTTTAGACACAGCTGATCGAGTAAGGATGTAGAGCGATTTGCGCACAAAAGGGTCGTCGTGATAAGAAAGCGCCCATAGAGATTTGCTGCATAAGAGAGTTTCGATGGTCGGCAGATCCTTCTGCAGATCTTCGCGGGTCGAGTGTCCTACATTGCTTTAGTTAGGTTGTTAGGTACAATATGGCTTTCCGCCTACCTAGAACTCGGTTGAATAACAAGAGCGCAGTGCCAGCTACACGCGCATACTTCGCTTCTGCATCGTCAGGCTTGACTGTTCGCTCATCGCTCAATGTCAGAGCAGTCTGCTGCAGGATGACATCATCCACAAATTCTAGGATAGCGCTCTGGTAGACCTTCCACACGCCGCTTCTCTTCTCGTCAGTCGAAAAGACGCGGGTGAAAGACTTCAAAGCAGACTGATGGACAGGTCTATCATTATCATAGATCCCCGCCAGCCACGCGCCAATCACCTTGGGCAGGAAGCGAGCAATTCGCTTTCCCACCAGACTGGCAATCGACCCTTGAGTAGAATGAGCGGTTTGTCTCACCCTGCGGGACAGATCTATGGAAGCGCGGGGGTAGATTTTAATCTGCCGATGTTCCGAACCATGATCAACTTGCTATCCCGGGGGCGCATAATGCGAAGGTTGACCTACCCAAGCTTCCAGGAACCCGTCATCAAGAGTTCCGCTGCGACTCTCGACACTCGATACATGATCTCGCAGATCATCCAGTGCTCTCGTTCTGGTGACTTCATCTTTCTTTAGAAAGTTCTTGAACGCAATCGCTAATTGTGCCTCCGATATGCGGGAAAGATCCGGCGGTTCAGCCACATATGTAAGTGAAGATGGCTCTTTTCCTTGGCTAGAAAATGCGCCGGAGAATCCACCAAAGCCGCCGAAAGTGCCGGCAGCAGCTCGGCTGCTTGAGGCCTGAGATTTGAACTTCTTGCTCATAGTAGAGTGGGGGAAGCGGGATGTAAAGAAAATGACGGAATGCGCGTATATAGCATGGAAGTAGAGCAGGTCACAACCATAGAAGAGAGGCTTAAGTGAACCTGGCCGAGTTTAATTTCTTGCTAACCGACCCAAGCTACCTGTTCAAGGGTCTCTCATCCCACAATTCCCCTGGGATTATGCCGATTCTTGCTTCAATATCGATAATTGATAATCGAAGCTCCCCGCCGTTAAAAGCGGCGTGATTACATTATCGGCGTCTCTATCGGGCAGTGCACGTGATCTGGTGTCATCGATTCCCGATTGGGCAAAAGTCGACGCGGTCTAGAAGATCCTCCGAAGGCGCCCAAAAGGCGATTCTCATTCTCTCTCGAGCATCACGCTCCTCTTTCACCATGAAATTCTTTATCGAGTATGTACTACCCTTTACGTAGCTCTCACCTTCATCCGAGAGCTGTCACAACTGACTCTCCCCATCTTCTAGTGATCTCCCCGTCCTTTTCCCGTATCCTCGTATCTATCCCGAACAATATGCCTACATGTGCGATCTTAAAAAGACCCTCGATGCCGGGGGTCATTGTGTCCTGGAGATGCCCTCCGGGACCGGAAAGACTGTATCTCTTCTTTCGCTGATTGTCGCCTACCAACAACACTATCCGGAGCACCGAAAGCTCATCTACTGTTCTCGAACAATGTCCGAGATCGAGAAGGCCTTGGCCGAACTGAAGGCGCTGATGAAGTTCCGGGCTAAGGAACTTGGGCATACCGAAGATTTCCGCGCGCTGGGTCTGACAAGTCGAAAGAACTTGTGTCTGCATCCGTCTGTCAAGCGGGAAAAGAGTGGCGCGGTGGTCGATGCGAGGTGCCGGAGCTTAACTGCAGGCTTCGTCAAGGAGAAGAAAGAGCGCGGTGAGGACGTTGAACTTTGCGTATATCATGAGGTATGGAGCTTGCGATCTGGGTCAGGGCCGATTTATAACTTCTCTGCAGAACCTCGATCTGCTCGAGCCGCACAATCTTGTTCCTCCCGGTGTCTTCACCCTCGATGATCTACTCAGATACGGAGAAGAGCATAAACAATGTCCTTACTTCTCAGCCCGACGCATGGTATGACACCCTTGAATGGCTGTAGTTATTCCAAGCTTACTCAAGAACTGTCCAGATGCCCTTTTGCAACGTCATTATCTACTCTTACCACTACCTGCTGGACCCCAAGATCGCCGAGAGGGTATCGCGAGAGCTCTCTAAGGATTGTATCGTGGTTTTCGATGAGGCTCACAATATCGACAACGTCTGTATCGAGTCGCTAAGCATTGACATTACGGAGGATTCGTTACGGAAAGCGACGAGAGGCGCGAATAACCTGGAACGCAAAATCAATGAGATGAAGACTTCGGATGCAGAAAAGCTCCAGAATGAGTACTCGAAACTTGTTGAAGGCCTACAAGCAGCCGAACAAGCTAGGGAGGAGGATCAGTTCATTTCAAACCCTGTCCTTCCGGATGATCTGCTCAAGGAAGCCGTGCCGGGAAATATACGACGAGCGGAGCACTTCGTATCCTTCCTTAAAAGATTTATCGAATACCTCAAAACCCGAATGAAAGTCATGCATACCATATCCGAAACGCCTCCTTCCTTCCTAACACACGTGAAGGATCTGACCTATATCGAGCGGAAGCCCCTTCGCTTCTGCGCTGAACGATTAACCTCGCTCGTGCGAACTCTGGAGCTTATCAACATAGAAGACTACCAACCGCTCCAGGAGGTAGCAACATTCGCGACTCTAGTCGCCACCTACGAAAAAGGATTCCTCCTGATCTTGGAACCTTTTGAATCAGAAGCAGCAACCGTTCCTAACCCGGTATTACATTTCACCTGCTTAGATGCTGCCATTGCCATCAAGCCGGTGTTCGACCGATTCAGCTCCGTCATTATCACTTCAGGAACGCTATCTCCTCTTGAGATGTACCCCAAGATGCTAGGATTCAATGCTGTAATGCAGGAGTCCTACAGCATGACACTTGCTCGTCGATCTTTCTTACCCATGGTCGTAACCCGCGGATCCGATCAGGCGCAGATATCCTCATCCTTCCAAATCCGCAACGATCCCGGAGTCGTCCGAAACTATGGCAACCTCGTCTTGGAGTTCTCCCGGATCACCCCCGACGGCGTCGTCGTCTTCTTCCCCTCTTACTTGTACATGGAATCCATCATCAGCATGTGGCAGGGCATGGGCATTCTTGACTCAATCTGGAACTACAAATTGATCCTCGTCGAGACGCCCGACGCACAAGAATCATCCCTCGCCCTCGAAACCTACCGAACAGCTTGCTGCAACGGCCGAGGCGCCCTCCTTCTCTGCGTCGCACGAGGCAAAGTCTCCGAAGGAATCGATTTCGACCACCACTACGGCCGCGCCGTCATCAACATCGGTGTTCCCTTTCAGTACACCGAGTCCCGCATCCTGAAAGCCCGTCTTGAGTTCCTGCGCGAAAACTACCGCATCCGCGAAAACGACTTTCTCTCCTTCGACGCCATGCGTCACGCCGCTCAATGCTTGGGTCGCGTCCTACGCGGAAAGGACGATTACGGAGTCATGGTGCTCGCTGATCGTCGATTTCAGAAAAAGCGCAACCAGCTTCCCAAATGGATCAATCAGGCCATGCTGGAAAGCGAAACCAACCTCAGTACTGATATGGCGGCGGCTACCGCCAAGAACTTCCTGCGGACGATGGCCCAGCCGTTCAAGGCTAGGGATCAAGAAGGGATCTCCACGTGGAGCTTGGCTGATATAGAAAGACACCGTGAAAAGCAGAAGTTGGAGGAGGAACGAGCTCAGCGAGAAGTACCACAAAATCTTGCTTATGGCGGTGCCGCGCCTGCTCCCCACAATGGAGTGCGTAATGGTGCGGGTGATGCAGATGAGTTCGATGATGACATTGATAATGAAGATCTGATGATGCTGGATGCGCAGTGAAGCTGAACTTATTAATGGCTTTATTGTGTCAATACATTCATTAGATCGGTTGCATTTGTTTCTGTTTCTGCTTTCCTTTCATCCCCTCTCAGCAGTCCTTGCACAACCTGCATGCATGATACCACGGTTTAAAGTCTGGTGTTCAATTGGGTCATCACAGTGTACTATATATACAAGGCGTGCTTCGATCATCCAAAAATATGAGATATTATTGTTACTCTTCCTTAGTATTGAGAATTCTTTTTATTGATTGCCTGTGCTATTGAAATAAAGGTAGATAAGAGGATGCGATCTGCGTAAGAAAACTTCAACTTTTTTCTTATTCCCGCTGAAAGACAACTGCAGAGATCGTTGGACACGTCAGACAAGAACAGTAGGAAAGAAAAGGAAAAGAAATAGAAATAGAAATACAGAAACTAATGATTTTGCACATATACAAAAAAGATATGGAAACTGGTGGAAATGCAACACGCCCATTATATTTACGCCACAGGAGCAAGGACATCGAAGGCACCAGTACCGACGGTGCCGGTGCGACCAACGACGATTCTGGCACTAGGACTCTTGAGGTTATCGAAGTCTCTCTCAACGACGGCCTCCTTGAGGTATCCGACGGTGGTTTCGAAACTCATCTTGGCCAGAGGGGATGAGCCGTCCTTGACAAGACCGTTACGGTTGAAGGGGCGGAAGCCACCAGACTGGGTCATCACGTCACCGATCAGGTTCAGATGACGGTTATCGACGGAGATACTGTGACCCTGGAAAACGTCGGACATTTCCTTGACGATCGAGGCACGGGCGGCTTCGACACCGTAGAGGTTGAGCATGTCGTGGATGGAGTTGGTGTAGAGGGAGTGAGGCTTGATGATGTCTTGGTAGTCGCGCATGGCAAGCAGGTTGACACCATCAGTGATGACGTGGGCAGGTTCACCCTTGATCGGGTCGGCTTCGACGAATGTGCAGTTGCCAAGGCCAGGGATGGACTGGATGACTGCGCTGCGGCAAGCATCCTCCACCAGGGGCAGAAGCAGGAGCTTGGGAGTGTCGATGTCGTACTGCAGCTGGATAGTGCAGGATCCTCCGTCGCGAGGGTTGAACTTGAACTGCGTGACTTCCTGGTATTGGTTCTTGATATCTTCTTCGCGCAGCTTGGTGTCCTTTGTCTCGCCCTCCGACTCTTCATCGGAAGCATCGTCCATCTCGACATCACGCTTTTCGCCGGCGTTACCCTCCTCGTCGTCGTCATCGTCTTCTTCAGCATCCTGCTGTCGGACCATGTCCACCTCCTCGTCCTCCGGGCCTTCGTAAGAGACCTGGTTGGACCGGTTCTGAGTGCCCCGTGCACGCTTGGCGTCGTCCTCGTCGTCTTCAACGTCGTCGTCAGCCGGCTCTGCGTCGGCATCGGCGCCGCGGGGTCCGTCCTGTACGGTGCCAACGGAAGCACCAATTTCAGGCTGAGCAGTGGAGTACTTCTTCAGGGTCTTCTCATCGACACGCTTCTTGAGTTCAGCCTTAGTGAGTTTGACAAGCTTAGGAATGAGCTTCTTCTGCAGTGTGTTCTGCACATCCTTCGTCGTGATGGCGTATTCGGCGGTGTACTCGTCAGCAGGGAAGAAAGTAATATCAATGTCGTAAACCTTAGCCTTGACACTGCCTGAGGAGACGCGCTCTCTGACTTGGACCTTGTCGACAACCTCCGCGATGCTGAGCTTGCTGATAGCCTTGGCAAATCTTTCGGAGTGCTCCTTAGACAGCTCGTCGTTCAAGATCAAGGTCATCGTAGGGGTCATGATATGGGCACTAGCAGTCATAACAATTTCACGCAGACGGGGAATACCCAGCGTCACGTTCTTCGCCGAGTGACCAGCCAAGTGGAAGGTGTTCAAGGTCATCTGGGTGGACGGTTCACCAATAGACTGACCGGCAACGATACCGATGGCCTCACCAGGCTCGACGACAGACTTCATGTACTTCATGTTCATGAGAGTGTTGAATGCCTTTTTGCTGATGATACCGTTCACGTCCTTCTTCTTGTCCTTAAGAAGCTTGTCCGGGTTGGCATCCTCGTACTAGAAACAGGATTGTCAGTCACAGTACTTTGTCTCGTTTTGGGGTTTCAGATAGTCTTACCTTCTTAAGAGCTTGCGAGAAATTCTCCGAGATACTTCCCAAGTTACCTCCGGGGTGGTAGAGAGAAAGGACAGGATCCATGGCTTCGACCTTTCCTGTCTTGCGCACCTTTTTCATGGCATCCTTATGCCAGTTCGCGACCTCCTCCTTCTCCAAGTTGTGGAAGTCGCTGGTCAGGTTGACCTGAGACATGATAGACACGTAGTTCGATGCCAGGAAATCGAAGTCCTTCAGGTGGACCTGTTTGGTAATATCCAGACCATCCTCACCATACAAGAACTGGACGATCGAGCCATCAGTGGCTTCACGAACAGAGCTGTCGTACTCTGCCTTCAAGCCTTCCATACCCTTGATCAAACAACGCTGCAAGTATCCGGATCTAGAGGTCTTGACAGCAGTATCAATCAAACCTTCACGACCAGCCATGGCGTGGAAGTAGTATTCCTGGGGCTTGATACCAGTCAAGAAACGACCACAGACGTAACCACCAGCCATAGGATTCGTGTCAAATGCTCTGAAAGATGGCAGAGTCTTACCGCTAACCATGACGGGTACACGGCGACCTTCCAGAACCTGTTGACCCAGGTTGCAGGAAATCAGGTTGGCATTGACGCTCGAACCCTTAGCTCCGGAGATTGTCATGGACTGCATCTGGTTCCACGGGAAGGGCTTAACCAGACCCTTCGGAAGACAGGCCTTGGTGATCTCGGTGGAGAGCTTCGCGGTGCGAGCGTTCGAAACACTATCAAGGCCGCCCTGCTTCTCATCGTCTCGGAGAACCTCCTCCATACGTCGCCGCAGCTCGGCATCTTGGTCGGGCACAGTAGTCTGGTCGAGGGTGACATACTTCAGGGCAACCTCCCGACCAATGGCAGCAGCTTCGCTAATCTTTTCTTTACGAACGCGGTCGCCCTCCGGGGTCAGTCGAAGATCGTCGATACCGCAAGTAAAGGCACGCATGTTCAGGTATCGCGTCAGAAGACGACCGAGAATACTGATCAGCCGACCAGCAATGGTATGTCCATAAATTTCATGGATGGCATCAATCAAACCACCAGCTGTGGGACCAATCTGCTTCTTGTCGAGAATACCACAAAGCATCTCTCCATCCTTGAAAATAACTTCACCTTCCTCGTTACCCTCGCCCCAACGGTCTCCAGGAGTCGAAGACTTGCTCTTCAGGTTGAGACCAGCCCTGTCGGAAGGCATGATATTCTTGAGGATAGTCGAGATAATCTGCTTACCAGTCCAGAGACGCTTAGGCCGGATCACCGTTGGGCCCACAGTCTGGATCCGATCAGTAATTGTGTGGGAGTTCTCGGGCCTCAAGCAGCTGTACAACAGCTGGTAGTATTCTTCCTCATCGAAGAAGCTGTCACGGCAGGTGAACCAGGTTCCCATGGAGATGTGATCCTGAATCAGACCTCTCAGGGGTTTTCCGGATGTTGCGACAAGGTACTGATGGTCTGCATCCGCAAGCATCATAGCCTCCGAACGAGCGAGCTCGTTCTGAGGGAAATGCATGTTCATCTCATCACCATCGAAATCTGCATTGTAGGTATTGCAGTTGGCGTAGTGCATGCGAATAGTTCTTTCGTTGGGAAGAACACGAGCTTTGTGACCCATGATGGATGGCTTGTGGAGTGTGGGCTGACGGTTCATCAAGACGATATCACCGGTGGTGAGATGGCGGTAAACCTTCTTATTACGCGATCCTTTCATGCGCCAATTTGACGGGGCGAGCAGCTGGTTTGCCAACGCCGTCCGCTCATCCAGACTCTTGAACCGGAGGTTGGTGACTTGGCCAAATTCGTTCTCAATAGCCGAAGCACCAGGGTATTTGTCAGGACCATTGATGACTGCCTGCTTCATCTCCCAGAAGTTATGGTTCGTCACCGGCTCTGGGTAGGTCAACTTCTTCGCGAACACCATAGGAACACCAATTTCGTTGGTCTCGATGTTAGGGTCGGGCGAGATAACACTTCGAGCAGCAAAGTTGACACGCTTTCCCATCATGTTCTTCCGGAATAGACCCTCCTTCTTTTCGAGGTACTGCTTGATGCCCATCGGAGCGGCGGCAGCGGCGGGTCCGCTGAGGTTACCACGGTCACGGTCGATTAGCATGTTGACGGTATCCTGGAGGGTGACGATCGAGTGAAGGAGATCACGGTAGTCCCGCACGCGCGTAGTAGAGTCGGCGCCTGCGCTCTGTCTCTCCTTGCTAATCTGGTTGATGATGTCGCAGTTCTTCAAGATCGCTGTGAAGGACTGGTTCTGCTGAGCCTCCATGATCTGACCGGGCCCTTGCGGTGCCGCGGGACGGAACTTGTTCGGTGGCACCAGGATGTTCTTGATGAAGAACATATCTGCGCTAACCTGGGACTCCTTCTTCGGCAAAGGTCGGGAGTTATAAACAAGGCTCAAAATTTCCTGCTCTTTCTCGAAAAGCAGCGTCATCGCAGCGTGGACTTCGGGAGAGGGCATGAACTGCTGGGTCTCCCCAACGGCCTGTTTCCTGCTCTCAGCCTGGGCCACAATTGCATTTCCACGCGCAACCTCTTCCTCTGCACCATGTGTTTCGGAAGTGGTGCTAACATTGTCAGACACTCCGTTAGCAAGCGCCGCCTTCTCCTTGAAGGTAAGCTTCTTGGCCTGCTGGAGGAGGACCAAGGAGTTCGGTATTTGGAATCCAGCTTGCGTCATGGTAAGTCTAGACTTCTCGGGCAAAGCCTTTCGGAAGATTTTCGAGGACCGATCTTTACGGTACGACGGGGAGAGTCTATGCGCCTGGATCAGTGACGAGGCCTTGCAAAAGTTTGCGCGTAGAGAATTCAGGAACGTACCCGCTGCAGCTGGCGCACTTCTTCACAGCACCAATGTCTTTGAAGAATTCTCTAACAAGTGCTCGTCTCTGCTCCGCAGCGAGCGGGTTCTTCGAGCCAGACATGAGACCCCGTAGCCTTCCATCTGCTTGCGCTTGGCGGATAGATTTCTTGACGTAAGCATTTCTGCGGGCGATAATGTCATCGTCGTCCTCTTCCTCGCTGCTAGACCCTTCACCATCCTTGTTCGCCTTCTTCTTGTCGGACCCCTTGCCGCCAATCGTATCGATAACAGCTACCTCATCAACCAAGCCATAGTGCAGCAGGCGCAATTTGCAGCTGTAGGAATTGATGTTGGTTCGGCTCATCTGGAAACGGTGGCAGTAGACACACTGGCCCTTGAGCAAGCGGTACAGCTGGTCGAAATGCGTGACATTGTACACATGAACTGGGAGTTCGATGTGTCCGGGATGGCCAGTACAAGACCATGAGGTTTGACGGCATGTCGTGCAACTGGAGACTGTTAGCTACGATTCGCATACGCATGGTACGCGATCACAAGGAATACGAAAGCAAAGAAAGGGAAACCTTACACATGGTCACCCCATGCACCCATAGCCGGGTCATAGAGACCACCAGGAACGGGGTTGTTAAAAGAATCCAATGTCGGAGTATTATGGATTCGCTTGACCGAGATGGCCTTGATGTCTTGATCATTGTAGACACCAAACTCAATCCCCGCAATGGAGGAGGCCACAGGCCGAGCGAAAGTAGTCATGATTCCCCTGGCAGCCGCTTGAGCGACAAACGACGCTGGCGGTGCAAATTCTGGGACTCGTGGGGGATTAAAGGCCTGGGAAGCAGAAAAGGCGGGTTCGTCGGTCTCGACGATGCGAAAAGTTTCACCCAACTTTTTTTCTGCCGTGCGACACCGCCGGCGGACCCACGTTGGCACTTGCAGCGCCCCGTGATTTGAGATCCTTTCCTTGTCTCGATTGTTGACGTCTTTTCGCGACCGGCCCCAGATCTTGCTTATTGAGCTGCCTTTCTTCGACCCTCTCACTTCAATCCCATCGCTAGTCTGTCGGTCGCTCTGCTGATCTCCGTGGGTGAGTGGAGCATTCAATTGTCTCTCCGATCATGGCGGACATATCAGGCAACATGCTGAAGCGGCCTCACCCCGAGGACCAAGACAACAACACTCAGAAAAGACCTCGTTCCAATCATGGATCCCCCATGCCAGCCCAAGGCGCACCTGCCGCGGGCAAGGTTGATATTGAAAGAATGGTGGCCGAAGCAAGAGCAAAAGCAGAAGCTGTGCGTGCCAGACTTCAAGCGGCAAAGGGTATATCGCCATCGCCTACACCGGCTGCATCAAGTGCCAGCCCTACGCCTCCTGCCGCCAGTCCAGCCATGTCGAGATTGGAACAAATGAAAGCTAGAGTGGCAGCAGCGACCAGTCGCGCCAACGCTGCTCCTCCGCAACGACCCGCCCCTACGCCGACGCCTCAACCTCCCCCATTCGAAGATGAAGACGATGGCTCGTCGCGAGCTCGAGGTGGTCTGGATGTTGGTCTTCACCCCGCTTTGCTCTCCGATACACTCGAGTTCCGGGGTGCGAAAGGACGGCAGACTTCCCAAAACAAGAGCCGACGTACAGAATCACCAGCTACCGCGGGGAGGCCAGATCGAGCCGGACTTGATCTATCGGGGCCGTCTATAGAGGAAATCAAGAACAACCCATACTTTGATCCAAACCTTGGTCCGAAAGCAACAGTAGCGAAGCCCCGACAAACGCGGCAGCTCATTTTCAACCAGAAGGGCAAATACATACAGCAGGCCGCCGCTCTCCGTCGGCAGGCTCAGTTGGAAGCTATGAAGAAGCGGATTGCGGAAAGAGCACGGCAGGCGGGTATCGATGAAGACTTGGATGTCGAGAAGGCTTTCCTCGTGCCAGCCCCTCCCGCAATTGAATGGTGGGACGAAGGTCTGGTGAACGGCGAGGACTATTCTGGCATTGAAAATGAACAAAATCTCAAAATCGACACGCCTGACTCGATCATCACGCAATACGTACAACACCCAGTTCTTCTCGATCCTCCGCAGGAAAAGCTACTACCAGCACAGAAGCCTATGTATCTCACGCCAAAGGAACAGGCCAAGATCCGTCGCCAGCGCCGCATGGCAGATCTGAAGGAACAACAAGCGAAGATCCGACTGGGTCTCGAGCCAGCACCTCCACCAAAGGTCAAGAAATCGAACCTGATGCGAGTCTTGGGTGAACAGGCTGTCAAGGATCCCACGGCCGTGGAAGCACGCGTGAACCGGGAAATCGCAGAACGTCGTGAGAAACACGAGACTGCGAACGCGGAGCGCAAACTTACTAAAGAAGAACGTCGAGAGAAGCTTGCCCGGCAACAGGAGGCCGATGCGGAGAAGGGTATTCAAATGACCGTGTATCGAATCGACAGCCTCGCCAACGGGCGAAACCGCTTCAAGATTAGCAAGAATGCCGAACAGAACGCTCTCACAGGAGTATGCGTCATGCACCCTCGCTTCAACCTCGTGATTGTCGAGGGAGGCTCCCACTCAATCAACAACTACAGAAAGCTCATGATGAACCGGATTGACTGGACCGAGAACGCTGGCCCGAACGCGGTGCGCGAGGGCAACCGCGAGGCCCAAGCCGCCTGGCTAGCAGCTGAAGACGAGCAAACCGGGGAATTGAAAGACCTTAGTCACAATACCTGCGAACTTGTCTGGGAAGGTCAGGTCAAGACCCGCGCGTTCCGAAAATGGCTGGGTGCGCGAGTGTGTGAAACGGATTCCCAAGCTAAGGATGTCTTGGCCCGCGCGAAGCTGGAGAATTTCTGGGTATTGGCGAAGAGTGCCAAACAGAACGAGTCGTGAGCTCGATTACACATGACATGGCATGGCATAGCATTATCAAGCTTTCTAATTACAATTTACTCTTCTGTATCATAAACAAACTCAGAAAGATTTCCCGCACATTATATCCAGAGACATTAGTATCGTATGTCAGTACACTGTACGCCGTACATCGTACCATGATAATATTGGAAGTTCTAAAGAAGCGTGAAGTGATAGTGCAGAATGAGATATGACTTTTTTGATTACCCATCCGGAACCGAATCAAGAAAAGAACGATGCCCAGTTAGTAGCTCCAAAAATGCAACCGAACCCGGATAACTAAACAAAGGAAAGAGAAGAATAGCCAGGACCCATTTCCAAAAGGGAACGCGTATAGCAATATATAGATCAATCAATCATATCATCACAAATCACGAACGGGGAGGTCCCTGGTTCTGGTTCTGGTTATTACTTAATTGCCGCAGAAGATCCAATTGTGCTTTCACTTGATCGAAGTTCATCGTCGGTTGTTGGGGTTGGGGTTGGGGTTGTCCCGGTACTTGTTGCTGCTGCTGCTGCTGTTGTTGCTGTTGCTGAAGGGCAGCCAGGAACAAGGGGTTGATGTGCATGTTACCAGGAAGCTGCTGGTACGGGTTTGGTTGTTGATAGGCCTGTTGGAAAGGCATCTGGAAATTGAAAGGTGCTGTTGGCATGGCACCTTGTCCGTACGCCTGAGGTTGTTGCGGCTGGAAGGCTCCGAAGGGAGGGAATTGCTGAGGGAGAGCGTACGCGCCTTGTGGGTTTGTGGGGTACGCTGCTTGAGGGTAGGCGTGGGGTTGAGGTTGAGGTTGAGACTGATGAGAGGCCTGCGCTTGGGGTTGGTAGTATGATTGTTGACGATCTTGGTGGTGAGGAGCCGACTCGTGGGAGGGACGACCACCGCGGCCACCACCACCGCGACCTCCACGATCATATCCTCGGCCACGACCACGGCCACCGCCGCGGAAGCCGGAGTTGTTTCTGCTGGGGCCGGAGTGGCCGTCGGCTTCAACGGGGGCTTCTTGCTGGCGCATCATCTCGTGCAGGTTCTTCGGCCGGGCCAGCGGAGTGTAGCCGTCGTCAACGGGGTTGTCGTCGTAGTTCAGTTCGCTTTGGCCGAGCTTGGAGGGTCCTGGGGGGTTCCTTCTGCCTCTTGCTGGGCCATTTTCGTTCCGAGAGTCCTTCTTTTCCTGGCGTTTTTGCTTGAGCTTGCGCTTGTACTCTGCCTCGGCTTCGTCGTCGGAGAATTCGACTTCGTCCTCGGCGATCTCTTCATCGTGGAAGTTGGAGGCATCGCTTCCCTTCAGGCCCTTGAGGGGTTGAGTGAAGACGAAGGTGGAGTGTTCGTCGACATAGTAGACATGCGTGCCCTTGGACAGGCCACGCTCGGTGATGGCGGCCGCGGTCGGGTACCGAACGGCATACAGAGGGTTCTCGACCCTTCCGAGAGTCTCGGAGACTACACCGGCGACACTGCGGTTCTCCAGACAGAGTAGCGAGCCGGCTTCGAGCACTTGGTATTCGCCGCTGGTGTTGGCAGTAATAAGGAGTGTGTTCTCGACAATCGCCTCCACCTGACCCAGATGCACAATTTTCATCTCGGGTGTAATGGTAACCTCAGGGATAGGAGGTGCTTCTTCGGGCATCTCGTTCGCTGTTCTCAGATGGCCGCCGGTTTTGCCTTTTCCATCGCCTTCGTCGTCAGAGCCAAGTTCGGCCTGCATCAGTATCCGTGCTTGTTCTTCGGGGCTCAGGATGGGGTAGTCTTCGTCGTCGTCGCTGTCATCGGAAGAGTCTGTGGAGGAGTCGTCGGATGAGGATTCGTAGGGCGAGGAATCGATTTCCCACTCGGGGTGCTCGTCGTCTTCTTCTTCTTCTTCATGAGCAGCTTCTGCACCATTTGTGGCAGGTGCCTCCGCTGGTTGTTGAATCTCCTGCTTCTCATTGGCATCCACATCCATAGCATCGGAAGCGGGCTCCGCCTTGGTTTCCTCCAACTTCTCGGTCTCAGCCTGTTCGGGAGCAGACTGGCTGGTAGGTACAGCATCGCTCTGCTCGCTGGCCGCATTTGTGGTCGTCTGTGGTTGCTGCAGATCTTTGACGTTGTCATTGACCAGGTTCAAACCCGGAATGGGGGGATGGAATTGTGAAGCGGCATCCGGCTCACTGGTCGGATTCTGAGCGTCATCAACCTGGTCCTTGACAGCGCTACTGTCCGCAGGTGTCCCGACAGCCAAGGGAGTATTGTAGAAATCGCTTCCATCGTCCGCTGGCGTCAAGGCAATGGGTGGCGTATCGATGGTGCAGGGTCTCTTGACAGGAGGACCCTCATTGGGGACTTCTGAAGAGCCCAGAGGCTGAGCAGGAGACTGTTTATCACTCATCTTGAAATCTCCAAGGACCACGAAGGACAGTCACCCCAAAAACAAGCGAAAAAGGTGGAATGGAGGAGTGATGAAACTGCGACGGGAACTTTTTTTCGTTCTGGAGAAGCGGGTTGCCGTGGTGCCGCTTATCGATAAGCGGCGCTGCTCGCTTCTTCCGCCTCGCGGGACTCATTCCGGACTCTCTTTCCGACCGCGTTAATTCGACGGCGTCAAGCACAAGTGCGACAATAGGAGGATTCATCATCCGTGGATCATTCCTAGAAGCTATAATGGCACCTGCTCGGAGGACAGGCGAGGCCCCTTCAGGACCGCAGGGGCCAACGCCTACTCCGCGCACCAAACAACGGTATGAGTATTCCTCCAGCTGGCATCTTCCATCCGCAACTGCTAATAAGTCATGCTATTCTAAAGGCCGCCGCCGCCGCCATTTTACCTACCATTGAACATCGCACTCTACCTTTGCATTATCACCAATGTGATTTCAGCCCTCTACGCACCGATACAGGATTGTGACGAAGTCTTTAACTTCTGGGAACCAACGCATTATCTCAACCATGGATACGGGCTTCAGACGTGGGAGTACTCCCCGGTGTATTCGATCCGAAGCTGGCTGTATGTCTCTACACATGCCCTGGTGGGCAAAATCGGATCGTTTGCTCTAAGCAGCAAGTCTGCAGAATTCTATGCGATCAGATGCTTCCTTGCGCTGGTGTGCGCTGCTTGCGAGACCCGTCTCTACTCCGCCATCTGTCGTACCTTGAGCCCCCGTATTGGCCTTCTC
Source organism: Aspergillus eucalypticola CBS 122712 (assembly GCF_003184535.1). Lineage (NCBI taxonomy): Eukaryota > Fungi > Ascomycota > Eurotiomycetes > Eurotiales > Aspergillaceae > Aspergillus > Aspergillus eucalypticola. Next base: position 500,985 of record NW_020290278.1, read on the forward strand.
TTCCTCATGGTCGTCGCATTCACCCCGGGCATGTTCCATGCGTCAACCGCCTTCCTACCATCTAGCTTCACCATGTATATGTCGATGCTGGGCCTGACGGCGTTCTTGGATTGGCGAGGTGGCCAGAAAACGGCGCAGGGAATCATGTGGTTTGGGCTTGGGGCGATTGTCGGCTGGCCGTTTGCTGGGGCTCTCATGCTTCCTCTTCTACTGGAGGAGGTTGTCATCGGCTTGTTGTCGTCAAACGTGAGAGGAATGTTCCTAAGCGTTCTGGATGGCGCGATGAGGTGTCTTGTAATTCTGGTATGACTTCCTGCATGGTCTCCCCATCTTGCGTTTTAGCTAAGTTCTCCCAGGCTCTTGAAACTGCTGTAGACTACGCTTTCCTGCGTAAACTTGTTATTGTACCCTGGAACATCGTTGCGTACAACGTTTTTGGCGGAGAGGGTAGAGGTCCCGATATCTTCGGGGTTGAGCCTTGGACCTTCTACATCCGGAACTTGCTGCTCAACTTCAACATCTGGTTTGCGTTCGCTATGGCCGCTGCGCCGCTGCTTGCCCTTCAGGCGCTTTTCCGCCCCAAGGCGACTAGTGTGCAGACCTTGCTCAGAACCGTGACACTTATCACCCCGTTCTACATGTGGTTCGCCATTTTCACAGCTCAGCCACATAAGGAAGAGCGGTTCATGTTCCCAGCATATCCATTCCTCGCGCTCAATGCGTCCATCGCCTTCCACATGATTCTGTCGTTCGTTGGCTCCAGTAACCCCAATGTGTCAGCTGGGAGTATGTTACCGAAGATCAAGCTGGCAGTGATCATGTCAATAATCCTAATGGCCCTCAATTCTGGTCTCCTGCGGATTGTCGGGATCATGAGCGCTTACAATGCTCCGCTGAAGGTATTCGAACCGTTGGCACAGCCCGGAGTCGCCCAGCCAGGCGATACGGTGTGTTTTGGCAAAGAGTGGTACCGGTTTCCCTCGTCCTTCTTCCTCCCCAGCGACCTGCGGGCCAAATTTGTTCGCAGCGAATTCCGGGGACTGCTTCCGGGTGAGTTTCCCGAGGCTGCGGACTTCTCTGCGCTCTTTGAAGGGACGTCGCGGATTCCCACGGGCATGAACGATCGCAATGAAGAAGATCTCGGAAAATACGTAAGTTCTCGGTCTTTCCTTCCTCCCCCTCTCTCTCGCATGCTTATCTTTGGCTTAGACCGACCTCTCGCAATGTTCCTTCCTGGTAGACTCGGAGTTCCCGAGCCGGAAGGCAACCGAGCTGGAGCCAGATTACATCCACGAGGACACGCAGTGGGAGCAGCTGGCGTGTCATAGCTTCCTGGACGCATCCCAGACGGGTCTTCTGGGGCGGCTGATCTGGACTCCGGATTTGCCAATCACCCCAGAGCCTCTTCGGCGGAAATGGGGCGAGTACTGTCTGCTGCGGAGACGCAGCGACGTCACAGTAAACGCTGCATAGATTGGCTATGGAAACGTGGGGTTTCAAGCTACTGTACATAGATTTCTCCCCCGGTTACCCTTGTTCGTATGGTGGATGCGCGCCTGCAGAAGAGAAGTCATGCTGCAGCCAACGCTCGAATGATCCTGGCTGGCGGTGTGGTGGCCTTGCCGGATCGGGGAAAGATATCCTCGGATGATAAGAGAGTTTGCAGTTAATGCAGCGTCAATCAATCCCGCTGGCTGTTATCTCAAACCCACAGCTTCTGGCTGGGGTTCATTCTCGCATCGCATTAACCCTTCTGGTAACCCACTCAGCGCCCTTCTTCATTGGTGCGCTTGCACCTTGCGCATCATCTGCATAGCTAGTTCCATCCTCTCTCTTACTTAATATCATATCCCCCCGGCATCCCGGGACTATCTCCGCCATGGTGGTAGCACAGACCTGCTTCCGACCACCGTGAACAACCATTTTCAGTCATCATGTTTCCCGAATCGCTTAAGTTTGGCCAATCTCCCATCTACGATATTGCCCTGATCAGTGCAGTAACCAGTATTGGCGTCTGGCTCATCACCCGAGCGTTCCACTGGTGGACGACAACATCCAAGCCAGACGTCCCCCGATCATCCACCCCAGATCTCGAGAAGAAGTCGGTCGCAGTTACCAGGAAACCGGGAGGTGAGCTACCTTCAGCAATCTCCCATAGACAGGTCCATGTAACTGATGCCAGTAATGTAGAATGGATCCCGTCGGACTTCAAACGGCCTCCAGCATCACCGTATCCCGACTGGGATGTACACACGACCAAGCCCATTCCCTATCGACCATTTCGATATGGACCGTAAGTGATCCACCAAGTGCACACCTACAACTGGTCAGTGATCTGACCATCCACAGCAAGTACTTCGTCACGATGGGCCTGCGCAGCATGAAATGGGACGAATGGATTGGTGAGAATCCATCCCCAATCCCACATCCTGCACCTTCACATACTAACCATCTCAGTAGAACTCGACAACCACTACCTCAAATACCACGCCGACAAGGCCCGTCGCATCGCAGAACGCGGCGACAAATGCTGCAAAACCGCCCCGGAAGCCTGGGACGCAGCCATCGAGCTCCTCGAAGAGCTAACCTCCTACCTCCCCGAACGCTACCCAACCATGTTTCAAAGAACCCCAACAGGCCTAACAAACCTCATCACCCACGAAACCTTCAACATAACCCAGCGTCCCCTCCCCGAAGACCCCATGACCATCGCCGCGCGCCTCATCCAAGATGACCTCGCCATCATGATCGAACGACCCGACGGCGAATACTACCTCCTAGCGGGCTCCATCCTCCTCGCCGGATTCTGGCGCCTCTCCGACAAATACGGCATGCGACTCTCCGAAATCCACACCTCGGGCTCCGTCCCCCAATACACCGAGAAACTCGAAAAGGGAATGATGAATTTCTTCCGGCGCTTGAAACCCGAAGACCCTGTTCTCCGGAACAACTACTTCATCCAAGTCGATGACAGCTTGCCCTGGTCGCATAGTATCGGGTCCGAGGACGCGGAGGACGTATCGTGGAGCACGGCGCAGAAGGACAAGGCCATTGAGAATCACTGGTTCCGGTCTGAGAGGCAGAGTCTAAGACGGTTGCCGAGGTCGGGAGGCGTGGTGTTTACGATTAGGACGTATTTTGAACCCATCACGGAGATCGTGGAGGAGGAGTATGTTCCGGGGAGGTTGGCTTCTGCGGTAAGGAGTTGGGGGGATGATGTCGCGGTTTATAAGGGAAGGGAAAGGTATGGGGATGTGTTGTTGGAGTTTTTGGATAGGAAGCATCAGGAACAGCTGGATAGGGGGTTGAGGGTTGAGTTGGAGGATGAGGTGAGGAAGTATCCTCTTTGAAGGTTGATTGCTGTCTGTATTTTTTGGTTCTTGTCGAATTCCTTGATATAACTTACTATCCCATGAGAACATGAACATTTATTCAATCTTCACTAGCATCGTCTCTAAGACTGTTTATGTTAAGTAGTTATACGTAGTAGTAGTAGTAGTAGTAGTATATAATACTAAGCACCAACTCCATCCCTCTCTTCTATTCCCCTATCCATAACGCCAATCAAACAACCAACACCCCTAAAGATCACACACACACACATATAGTACTTAGTATATACTAATCAAACACCAACCTCCACACCCCCCTCAACCTTACTCTTCCTCCCCATCCTCCTATTCGCAAACAACCACTCCCTCTCCCTCCTCCACTCACAGTCATCCCTAAAATCACAGATCCGACACTTCCACGCCTCCATAACCTCCACACCGCGCGGATCCCTCTCCCCGCGCCACCAATGCATCTGATCCGCCACATACGACGACATGGACGTCGGATCGAACAGGAACGACCTACTCCCGAGCACCCGGGGCGGTTGGAGGTCTGCACTTGGCTTCGAGGAGATATATCGTGCCGTAAGTAGTGGAGAGAGAATGGTGGGGTAGGGGTCTAGACTGCGGGGTTGGAATTCGGAGGGGATGGAGGGGGATGCTGCTGGCGGGGAGGGGAGGAAGGTGAGCCGGAGGTGGGATTTCATGAGGGTCCAGAGAGTGGTGAGGGTGTTGTGGGTGGAGAGGATGGTGGTGGAGTCTTGGCTGGAGAATTGGGAGGAGTGTGAGTCGGGTTGAGATTGGGAAGAGTGGAGATGACGCTGAGGATGCTCGATGGCGTCTTGTGGGGTGGGGATATAGTCGGGGTCGAATTCTTGGGATGACATGGCGTCGAAGAATTGGTCGTTCAAACCGCCGACTTCGTTGATGAAGGCGTCGGTGAAAGGGCGGTTGGGGTCCAGGTTGTATCGCGAGGCGAGGAGGTCGATGGTTACGTCGTCGCTGAGGACGAGGCGGTTGAGCATGTGGTAGTAGAGTTGGAGTTGGAGAAGAGTAGGTCGGAATGAGGAGCTCTTGACGGTTGGGACGGAGCCGCTGCCGCGTGTTTTGACATCGGTGAGGTAGATCCGTGGCTGGTGAGGGAAGTTATCGGTTTCCTGGCTGCTGCTGGTGGCCATGTTCAGGTCCATGTCCATATCGAAGCCATCTGCCTTCGCGGGTGTATCATCTTGCCCATACACCTCCGACAGAAGCCTCCCGCCCCCCGTCGGGGAGAGCAAGTAATCCGACAACGACATCTGATACTCAGGCAAGATAGCCCTCGACGCCTCAACATCAGCATAATACGTCGCAGCGGTGGCCTCCAGGTCCGGGTCAGGACAATCATAAGAAAGCTGATCAATCACGCCCGTAACCAGCTCGCCATCCACCAATCCCCAGACCTCCAACTCCCGAGTAATCCCAAACTCCCGCAGCATGCGCAGACCCTGGATGATATTCCAAATCCTCAAGGCCAGCGCATCCTCCTTAGTAGTGATATCCACGGGAACCGTGGTGTAGATTTCATCCTCAAGCGTTTTATGGATTTTACTTCCCAGCTTCATCGCCGCTGTCCTCGGCTTGCGCCCAAACTTGGTCAGCGTATACCAATACTGTAGCTCACACCACGCCGGCGAGATCAGATCCGTGACTGAAAAGGCTTTCATCGGAGGCCGTCGAAATCGTTCCACAGGTGACCTGGTATCCACCTCAGCATTTTCATTATTATTATTGTTGCTGCTGTTGTTATTCTCCCTCTCTATCCGTTCCTGATGACGAGCTGCCTCGCGTTCGCGATCTCTTTCGCGCCCTTCTGTCGAATTTGGATGCTCAACTAAACGCTTCGAGGGAAGTTCCACCGTCAGCCACCCTGCCCCGATCTCCTCAACCACGAACAAAACAATAAACATGAATAAGAGATAAGGGGAAACTACTAACCAGACGCGGCACGACTGTAGTAGCCTGGAATCGCCGCTGATCTTGCGCCAGCGCTGCCGCCGCCGCCACCAGGCCGATTCGTCCAATTCCGCTGCGGCCATGTAGGCTTCTCGCGCCCCAGGACCTTAGGTACCCGGCTGCTTGAGGGATCCGCATATTGGTCTTCGATGTCTCGAATGACAGGTGCGACCTGAGAAGGAGGTGGATCTGCGTTTGCTTTTTCTTCTGCTGGGGGAGTCGCGTGGCGATCTGGGGCGATCTTGGCGAGCAGGTCGGTCAGCAGCGCGTCTTCTTCCGGGGAGAAATCGGAGCCGTAATCTGTAGTACTACTGCTGTCGTCGCTGTCATTGAAGGCGCCGGGAATTACAGGAGATGCTGCTGGTGGAGGGCAGGACATGCCTGCAATGCGAAGGAGGGAATCATGCCGCGTGTGGTGGAAGATGGTGGCATTGAGAAGGAAGAGTCGCGACGAAATCCAAAGTTCGGGTCTGGGCGCTCGGATCCTCTCACGTCATATGATGATCAGGCCATAAATTGAATTATTATTATGTATTCTTGCTTCTCTTAGTGTTATTGTCATATCTCAGTTTTTCAAGATGGGATCTCTGCTAATGATCTCTATTCAATTCTAACTATGTACTGCTTGCTCACTCTTCTAAACAAGTTGCCGGCTAATCCATAACCGAGGGAGTCTATATTTCTATCAAACCAAAACCGCCAATACATCGCAGGGATATCAAGAGTCGAAATGAATCACACAAAAGGAAAATAAAGAATGAATGGCAATTATGCCTTCATAGCCACCGCACCAACACCAGCAGCCACCTCCACCGACGCCGTCCTCTCTGCCTCGACCTTGCGCGCCGCCTTCTGATTCAACCAACTCAAATACGTCTGCCACCCCACAGCAATGACACCGGAAAAGATGCTCCGGAACTGAGGCCCCACATACATGAAGCTGAAGGCCGTAACGGCCGGCCACAGCTTCACACTATTCGAAATACTCGTCGGCAGAGCGACCTTGAGCCGCTCAAAGGTCTCCTCCAACGACTTGCCCGTCATCAACGACTGCAGACCGAAGAAATAGGTATTGAACACGGGAGTAAACACCGCCTGCTGCACGCAGACCTTGGTCAGGATGGAGAGGAACTTGGACGAGTAGTTGAAGTTGTGGTGCAGGAACATGAACCTAATTCCGTTTCTGAATTAGCCATCACATCGAGAATCTATCTCTCACCATGCACTGCAACACTCACCATTTATACGTCGGAATCGCACTTCCCACTCCCACCGTCAAATGCCGCACCGTCCGCCACGGATCATACCCTCCTCCAACTACTCCTCCACCGTTGCTCCCTGCTTCTTCTTTCTGATCTCCCGTCTGCTCCTCCCGGGATGAACCATTATCCGGCGGAAACAACAACTGCGCACCCAGATCACCACACAGATACACCACAATCGTACTGATCACTTGCGTCCGGTAGGGTCGTCTCTCCTGCACGCGCGCATACGCTCGCGCCACTCGTCCAACCGGGCCAGCCTGGATTCTCTGGATGAATGCTCGCGACGCGGATACCGATCCGGGGGCGGTGGCGGCGGTGGTCGATGCGACCGGGCCAGGCACTGTGGGAGCCGGCTGTGGGTTGTTCGCTGGAGGGTGGGGTTTCTCAGGGACGGAGTTGTGGTGAGGTTCTGCGTTGCGGGGGGTCGAGGAGAGGTTTCTTCGTGGTGGCTGGCGTCGGAGGGACCGGAGTGGTTGTATTCGGCGGATGAGGGTGTGGTGGTTGTTCATTTTGGTGGGTGTTGATGTCGCTAGGGAGGGGGTAATAATGTATATATAGTGTTGCGATATCGGCGGAAACGTCTAAAAGGAAGGAATTGTTTGGAGAAGTTGGGGTTGCGAAGAAAAGGCGAGTTGTGGATTGTCCTGCTGACGGACTTGCCCCCAGGGAGAATAAGTTAATGACTCGACAGGCGCAAGGCGATAAGTAAATAGTTAGTCCGGAAGCAGAACAGCCACGTCTTTGCTGCGTTAGCCACCAGCCAGCGAGAAGCCCGATGAGATGTATCACTTATAAAATAAATTCAGGCAGACATAAAAAATAATAGGAAGAAGTAACAGATTGGCGAAGTAGTCTAAAACTGCCCTGGAGGAAAAAAAGTTTCAAAGGCTATCAGCGTCGGCAGCGCATAAGCCCGCGGTAGCCGAGGATCGGGGAGAGATTATCTCCCTCCGATCGGTCGGAGATAGCGATCGTCCCGGAGTCACTTATCCGGGGAGGCTTAACTTTTGTTGACTACTAGTTGCTGACAGGCTTATAATAGAACAATAGCAGAGTCGTAGTATATAGAGTACATATTGCAATTATCTCATTATATCACTGGTAGGGCTGTTTGGCCCGTATGCGTTCAATAAAAAATCACCGCCATCTATCATGCTAATGCGAACTGAAATGCCAAAGCAAACATCAAACTGGGTATATCACCATGCAAGTCATCTAACAATTCACAGACTTTTTCTTCTTGCCATCATTCGCATCTCGTGTTGACAATCCACAAACATATGGAACTGTCGGGGGTGTAGGTGTGGAGGAGGGTGTAATAATAAGTACTAAAGATTATTCACAAGGTCGGTAGTAAATGTATAAATGAGTCGGGTCCTGCAGGTGGAGACTAGACTCATTGCTTGAATGACTCGCGGGTGTGCACCCGGTCGATATCAAAGGGGTTGCCCTCGTAGAGCGACTGCTTCGCCGTCCGAACCGAAGCCTTGCTCTGAGTGCGACGGGCCTCAGGCATGTGTGCTTCGGTGCTAGAGTCGGAGTCGTCAGCCTCTACCCCAGGAGCAGGAGCCTCAGTACGGTCGAATTTCTCTTCCGCCATAACTTCCTCCTCCGGATCGGGCTTCTTCGCGAGCTGCTCCAGCATCTTGCGCATGAAGGCGTCGGACTCGGCGGCGTACTTGCAACGAGTGCGGATAGCAGGGCCGTACTTGTAGAAGAGGAAGGGGAACGGCACACAGGCAAGGGCCAGAAAAGCCGGGACACAGGTGGCCCAGTGGATACCGAGGTTCTCGTACATGTAGGTGGTGAATAGGGGGAACACAGCACCGAAAATAGACCGCATGACAGAGTTGGCCGCCAGGACAGACGCGGCAAAGATCGTGTACGTGTCAATCAGGTATGACAGGTTGCTCAGGAACACCAAAACCAGACCAAACCCGAATGGAGCACCGGCAGCGATACTGGCCATCCAGTGAACGGACGGAGCGTCAGTCCATGCGAACCAGAAGAGACCGATAGGGACAGCAATAGAGGCCACCATGCAGGGGGGTAGACGGGCCTCCGGGGGCGCAAAACCACCGTGCGCCTCCTGTGCCCGGACATAGCGCTTGTTATCCCAGATGTTGTAGGCGACAGCAGCAAGCATGCCAACCATGATACCCAAGAAAGGCAGACTGCCAACTCCCTGGTTCCAGCCACGGTACTCCTGGAAGACAATGGGGTAGGCGTCAAACAACATGTACAGGGTACCGTAGACAATGGCAATGTAAAGAGACAGCAGGAACACAATTGGCTCACGGAACAACAAGATCCAAGGACGGGACAGGGCGGTTTTGAATGCTTGTTTGATTGTCGTTTTGCCCTGGTCAATGTCCAGCTTGCTCCGGTACACCTTACCAGTGAGCTTGCTCAGTCTCTCGGCGCGGCGACGAAGAAGCACTGGCGCATAAGTCTCAGGAACGGTGAGAGAACCAATAATCCAGACGAATCCGGAGAAGGCACCGAGAAAGCCCATCACCCATCTCCATCCCGCATTCATTCCCAGGAATCCGCCAATGATGGGGCCAAGAACGGGACCTATAATGCTTATGTTAGCTGCGGGCGATGAGAGCTGAGAGATCAGGAATGGAGCCTACCGAGGAAAGGCGCCGCAGCGAACAGACTCGTGGCAATACCACGGTCCTTGGCAGCAAACATATCGGCAATAACACCACCTGCATTGGTCATGGGAGACGACCCAAAGGAACCAGCGAAGAAGCGGAGAATGATCATGGTCCATGTGTTTTGCGAGCCGGCACTGCCTGCGCAGAAGGCAGTAAGAGCCATGTACGTAAAGAAGTAGATGATTTGCCGGCCAAACATCTCACTAAGAGGGGCCCATAGCAAGGGGCCTATTTACTTGTTAGCTGTATGTGGAGGGCTGCACAGGTATATGAAAGACATACCAACTGCGAAACCGAGGACGAAGAGGGAAACACCGAGCGTTGCAACTTCTGTGCCAATCCCAAATTGTTCTTCAATCTCAGCGACACCACCAGTGTATCCGGACGAGACCAGGGCAACAGCCAGGGTTGCGAGGGCCATCACCATAGTGAAAGACCATTTCTTGGCCGCGCTGAATTGCATCGGATTGCGAGGATCATTAGGAAGCCATGTTACCGCATAGGGATCCTCATCCGTGCCAGAGCCAGGATACTGGTGGTCGATGATCTCCTGGGTTACCACACCCTGGTCGGTGAGTAGACGCCAGAACGGGATGGTGCGACTTTCAGGCGCCTCAATCACTGAGGGCCCGCTATCCCCCTTCTCGGTTGCCATATGGGAGGGCCGAAGTTTGCTTGCGATATGCGGGGGGATGAGTACGAGTGATGGTGAAATGGTTGCGGTGTTTAGTAAACAAGCGGGAGAGCCGAGGTGTAATTGGGCGTCGAGAAATATGTCGTAATAAGATGCTGGTCTGGATGTAGTAGGGGGATGATCTCAACGGCCGGAGACGTCAGATCAAGATAACCAGGCTGATCACTACCTTAAAACAAGGTTGCAAAAGTCTCCTCCGTAGGGGTTATCGAGGATGGACCCCTGGTTATATATACAAATCAAACGGGGTCCACGAAATTTCTGCTTCCTTCCCACCCCCATCGAGCGCCAAGCGGCGTCACTTACGACTAATCGTTTGCATTTAGCCTCGGGATCAGCACCGGTTTCAATCAGGGCGGACGGAGACGAGGTGCGCAAAAGGCCCTTCGACCCAGGGAAGCACAGCCCACCCGAGACGGAAAAGGGGCCATGCAGCCGATGTCTGAATATTAGTCCGGAGTTATGCACCGCATTAGCTCGAAATGGAGGCCATGTTGAAGGCCTTGAGATTGATCGGGCTCGGCTGAGGTGGACCGAATCAGCCCAGGCGGCTGAGGATCCATGGGCGAATCTGCGGACCTCGTGGCAGGAGGAGTCATTCGGGATAATTTCTTTCGCAATTTGTTTCTCAATTAGTCCAGGTCCGATAGTGGGGCGTCACCGGCGTTGGGTAGGAAGTTTCTCGAGCTGTCTTTTGTCGAGGGGCGAAACTTACCGAGGTCCAGAGAGATAAATGATATCGCGGAATACACCTTCTAGACTCCTTGTTGCCAGGCCACGTAACATAACAGTGCTTGCTGCGATGATAACTGATAGCTACGGGCTCATACTCGACTGTAGGTCAGATTGAGTTCCGGTAAAAATTGCCGAGCAAGAGTTGTTCGAAGTCGGACAGTGAGAGCCCATTGTTGGAGCTGCAATATGCCAATCACCAATATTAGTGGCGGTTGACTTCTGTCTTCTGTCTCTGTCTGTTCTCGCCGCCCACACAAACAAACAAAAAGTTGATCAGCAAAGATTTTATGCACAGTCGCATATTTGGCCTTTCTGTGGTTAGTGTGGCTTCTAGAAGGCAGATGATCCATGGATCACTAAGCCTGCTCGGGCCTAGTGGACCACTGCCTGCCTATATTGGAAGGCGGGCAAGTCCAGTTGGCGGAGGGATTCCGACGGCATAATTCCAGCGATGCAGCAGTCATCTGCACAGCGTCAACGCATCCGCTCGTTTGGGTGATATGTCCGACGTCGTCTGATCCCAGGGTCATTCGTGGACCGTGTGACTGCCTGGGTGTGTGACAGGCTAGGCACCAGCTTGTCTGCCTGTCAACATCAACTATTGTCCCCCTACCTATCGTAGTGCTGATATTGACTTCTGAGACAGGAGTCATAACACATATTTGCCAACATGGAGTTGACCGTTTCAATCCTGCATGGCTTTTTCATCGTTGTACATGGCATGGTTGACACAATTCACCGCATTATCTGAAGACTAAGTTCACATTGCTGATCACTCAATCAAGATTCATATCAAGAAGTCTGCCGAGGTTGCGATCTGTCGGTCATTCCGTTGACCCACTCCCTTAAGGTTTGCTTTGAGGAGCTGATGAATCTTCTCTCACGCAATGCGAGTCATTCAGTAATGATTACTAATACCAGGCTTAAATGGTGAAAGAGACCGATGAACTACGGAGAACAATAAACTCGAAGTCATGGGCCGTATGCACGAACCGCATCAGCCCCAAAGGCACCTGCATGTTGGTGATAAGAGTACGTGATATGGACAAATCCGCGACAGGTATCGGTGATATCGGGTTGCATTGATCGATATTTGATCCTCCATTCTCGTGCGATGGATTACGAGGTGGGACATGGCGACAATTTCGACAACAGGCTAAATCAGGCTCCGATCGCGCACATCGTGTGTGACTGTGATGTATCGTACTTCGGGCAGTCGCGCTTGCACTCTATTCAAGCCGTGGTCTTGTTGCTTTTTCAGGCAGCCTGGTCGCAGACGCGGTCTGTGCTCCGAATGAAACTCCGGCCCCGGTCTCTCTCTGTAGCATGTATCTACCTCGTACTTCTTTTGTTGGGCCTATTGTAGAAATTATCGGGTATCTGCATCGCTTGTTGGGCCAGCGGAGATGCAATATTCTGGGTAGCACGATGTCATTGGCTTTGAGAGATGAAGTTACTTTAGTTGTAGACGATCACTAGCCTAGCGCGATTTCAAGGTTTGGATTATCCGATTGCGTATCGGTCGTAGCCGGTGATATCCCGATACGGGGACTTTTCGTGCTGCTCAGTTGAAGAGTTTGATCGATCGGCTAAATTCAAGTCACCGCAATTTGACCATGAATCATGGCAACAATAATAATGTTGATCCCAATGGATATGTCGATCATCGAAATCAGATAGATTCCGTCTCCAAGGCTACTGATGAACAGTCATTCTAGTGTGAGCGGACGTTGGGGATTCTGGGAACATATTATATCAGAAGCTGACTCGGAGTCTCTGCATGTTCCGAAGACAGAAGTTATCGCGATATCGAAGTGCAGTGAACGTGCCGATTTACCTACAGATAGGCATAGTGTCTGAGTAACAATCAAGCAGCTAATTTGGCTCATTGCCAATGCAGAACAGAGAAACGCACCTTAGTTAGCAATGTGCCAGTATGTTCAAGATAATGTTGTGATTTTCCCCCACAAGTAAAACTCGTGGTCAGAATATCAATGTTGGTGATGCCGGATAAGCAGCGTGCCTTACGCAAGGGGAATATTACCCCGGTTCGGCACAACTCAGTATGTGCCCCATGTCAGGTTTCTCCGAGACCCTCTCGATGCCTTAGGCGATACTAATCAGTCAGGCTTAGTGACATCTATGTAGTTTTTCATTGTAGGGTAAATGAAACAATAATTAGTCTCTTTCTTATCGTTAGTAGTACTGTAGTGATCTGACGCCGGTTGTATATATCTTCGTGATGGGCCCGACGGCAACTGAGTATAACTAGTAGCAATTACAATTCATGATCAGCGCTACTATGTATTCATCTTTCACTGATCCTTAGGGAGGAGATGATGGTACTAGCAATTTCCTTCCCTATTGAAATTCAATTATCGCCAACATCCATTAACCCCTCTAGGAATTGCCATACATACATAAACACGCTACGTACTATCCGTGCTACCGCCAACCTGCCTATGATGCGGGTTAAGTCTGTCCCCGCCGCCCCGCCCGATATGCGTCCGAGCAAACGTCATGGTCTTTCATGCTGAACTACAACATAATACCTGCAGACTACTGATCATGATCCTAAAAGACGAAGGGAAGGATATGATAACAAAGGAAATCAGGGGACATTTTATGCCGCTGAGATGAGGAGTCTATCCTACTCCCTCTACGAAGGCACAGACACTGACCACTCACTTGACTGACAAGTTACTCTGATAACGACCGCGTCGACCACCAAGCATTCAGAACTCTCCAACAACTCGAATTCATCCAACACCATCATTCAAAACGATTTTAAACCTCAGCATTGCCCATATCATCACAATAGCCTCTCTCCCATGGTACCAAAACCAATCATACAGGATAGCCAGTCAACGAATCTGCAGATCAACGGGATGCTTGCGACCCGGCGGCCCGGGGTCAACCTACCTGTCCACTGGCCTTCCAATTATATTCTCCGATGATGATCACTGTTCGCCTGAAGCTTCAGCAAGCACATCATTGACCACTCGTATATGACCTTTTGCATATTATTCGCAAAGCTGCTGTTCAAGTTTGGCTATCGTTGCGCTGTATGGGAGGGATACTGGCGAGGTACCAATGTAGTGGTCATCGCTATTCGACAGGATTCGATAATTGTGGTGGCGAACTGGCGACTTTGGCCGCGAGGTGATTGCCTCAGCGTACAAGGAATCTTCGAGAGAATATCCCGGAGATTCTATCGAGAAAATATTGCCAATCATAGGGATTAATTCTTCTGCTCTATGGTCTGCGGGCTCGGACGTAGGGAAACGACACTTTGGTCTAGCAATGCAAAGACTACGGAGTCCTTTGTAGGGGATCCCATTATGAGAGATACGCGCATCGTAGATTCAACTGAAAAGAGGAACCCTACGTAGTTTCTGCAAGACAGCTGCACATACCCGTTATTATCCCTTGAACTATGAACCATCTCTCAGTCAGGGATCGTCATCCGCGGCGCGTAATGTAGGCCGCCTCCCACCCACTACCCATTCTACTTTCTACTTAGAATAGACACGAAACGTCCGTGTTGCGATAATACGTAAGGAACCAATTATCATCTAGATATATGAAGAATTATCCTTCTACCTAGTACACATAACTATCGCCATAATACGAGTCTTTTTTTTCTCTTTTTTTTTTTTTTTTTTTTTTTTTTTTTTTTTTTTCTTTCAGCTGCGATTTGCTGCTAGAACCACCCACTCGATACCCCCCTACCCCTAACCCAGAGACACCCGCTGACCCCCTTACTGTGGCGAACCGGTAAGTCGCAGGCAGATTCGGCTGTGAACCAAATAATGCCACAATCACCCGCTGCTCTTGCTGTCGTCATCCAATTTTGACTCGGTTTATTGCGAGTTAGCCATGGAAATTGATGGTCAAATATCAGTGATGGTTTTGTAACCTTCGTTTCCATTGTAACACTATGATAAGGAGTGTACGGAAACGGTGGTCAGAATCGAAGCATCGAACGCTGACGTTACATTGCTGGAAATATCACACGGTCGCAGGCTCAGACACTTATCATTATGTAGAAAAAACGCAAGCCCTGGCAGCATCACTAGTGCCTCCTGCTAGCTACTCAAGTAAATTTTCAAATCCATCAACCCTGCAGCGTAGATCTGCCGTAGTACTGTAGCCGACCGGGAGTAGTTAGTGTACGGCCACCCACAGCAGGCGGCACTAGGCTGCGACCGCGCCACTATGCTACGCGCCCTACAAGAGTACAACATCGCGATCTCAAACCGGGTTGGATTGTTTCATAGATACTGCATTTCGCGTCTATGCCATCCGGTGGCGCTCCCGAAGGAAGTCACGTCGAATAAAAGCTTTCTTTAATGTACATATTCGGATGCGTCCCCATGATCAATTCCACCCAGC
Organism: Aspergillus eucalypticola CBS 122712; assembly: GCF_003184535.1. Taxonomy (NCBI): domain Eukaryota; kingdom Fungi; phylum Ascomycota; class Eurotiomycetes; order Eurotiales; family Aspergillaceae; genus Aspergillus; species Aspergillus eucalypticola. The sequence continues at coordinate 516,064 of NW_020290278.1, forward strand.
CGCTGAATCGGCAGCTACTATTTATTGCGCAGCAAGAAATAACGAAAACCCAGTGCCGAAACCCATTGAAATTCGCAAACCCATCATGTATCGCCAGTAGTCATGAAAATTAAAGAAAAAGAAACCCCGTTATCGCCTTCCCAACCAGAAAAAAGAACCGACTCATTAGAAGTAAATCTAAGAGCGCTCACCACGGAGACGGCGGGCAAGCTGGATGTCCTTGGACTGGATGGTGACACGCTTGGCGTGGATGGCGCACAGGTTGGTGTCCTCAAAGAGGGAGACGAGGTAGGCCTCGACGGACTCCTGAAGAGCACCGATGGCGGAAGACTGGAAGCGGAGGTCCGACTTGAAGTCCTGAGCAATTTCACGAACAAGACGCTGGAAGGGCAGCTTGCGGATCAGGAGCTCAGTGCTCTTCTGGTAACGACGGATTTCACGCAGAGCGACGGTACCTTTGGTAGACTGTTAGTTGACTGTTCGACTAGGCACTTTTGCCACTTTGGGATGATGAGTGTATACATACCGGGCTTGTAGCGGTGAGGCTTCTTGACACCTCCGGTGGAGGGAGCGGCCTTACGGGCAGCCTTGGAGGCGAGCTGCTTACGGGGAGCCTTGCCACCAGTGGACTTACCTATAATGAGATGATAATTAGTTGTGGTGTTTCTCAAGTGAGACACGGGTGTCGCGGCCATGACGCGGTCAAGCGACACGAAGAGAAAGGACAGTGAGGTTGCACTTACGGGCAGTCTGCTTAGTGCGGGCCATCTTAGTAGATTAAGTTTGATGGATTTAGTTGTTTTAGAGATGGAAAGATGACGTTGAGGATGGAAGATTGATGAAGGTTGATAGATAAGGGTGGACGGGATGAGGAGATGGAAGAAGGATGGAGGAGGCGGGTGGGGAGAGGTATTTGTAGTAAGCGAAAGGGTGGGTGGTGATCTGGGTTTGCCAGCAAAGGGAGGGGGCCTTAGCGTGCCGTTCCTTTGATCGAAAAAGTGTTCGGAAAGCAGCACACCATAAGCCGTGATTTCGGGGCTCACTTTTCGCTGGGAAAATCAAAAGTGCCCAAAGGCGGTCAGTCCCCGTTCTGCCTGCTCGGAGCGCTAAGCGAGCGCCCTAGTGCCCGCCAGCCAATAGGAAGCCAGGATCACGGATCTAGAAGCTGCCCCTGCCTCTCCTTGATCCCAACCTCAGGCCCGGAATGTGATCCTATCAACCTGTTGGAGAGGCTCATGGCCATCGACAGGAATGTCTCTGACACTCTCTGACTGCTGATCTAGGTGGTTGGGAGCATTCCCGTGGGAATCAGTCTCATCCCAGCGGAATCATCCCTGCCCGGTCACGTTGCCGCCAGATCAGTCCGCTGGCCGGGATCCTGAGCTCTGATTGGTCGATCCGCCCTCTAGCGTGTGATTCCAACGCCCTCCCCGCGGCGCGCCTTCTGCTATACAAATATCTCCCGTCCCATGGATGCTCTCTGCCCTCTTCCTTTTACATCCATCTCACTCTAAAACGCTTAACTATCTCCACCGTCTTCACCCTCAACTCTAATTCAACTTTATTTCCGTTTACTTTTTAGACAACCTTCACAATGACTGGCCGTAAGTTCATCACTTCTCATCAGGGTCTATCTATCTCGATAGATCGTCCATGCTTGTCTACACCATCGACAGTGACTGACTTGACGCGTCTCTACAGGTGGAAAGGGTGGAAAGGGTCTCGGCAAGGGTGGCGCCAAGCGTCACCGCAAGATCTTGCGTGACAACATCCAGGGTATCACCAAGCCCGCTATCCGTCGTCTCGCTCGTCGTGGTGGTGTCAAGCGTATCTCTGCCATGATCTACGAGGAGACCCGTGGTGTCCTCAAGACCTTCCTTGAGGGTGTCATCCGTGACGCCGTCACCTACACTGAGCACGCCAAGCGCAAGACCGTCACCTCCCTTGACGTCGTCTACGCTCTTAAGAGACAGGGCCGTAAGTACTATCTGTTCTGGCTTGGTCATGTCCGACGTGTCTAACATACAATTTTTCAGGTACCCTCTACGGTTTCGGTGGTTAAACGCCTTTTCTATTTTCCTGCTTGTTTCTTTTTAGCCATCCTGCGCGGTCGGCGCGTCAGTTGTCCTTCCGCAGCAGTGACGCGACGGGTTGCTTTTTCGGGTTGGTTCATGGTATGACTGGGACGTTGGGGTGTTCTTGATCTTTTTATTACAAGTATCATGGGTCTGGGTTTGCTTTGTCGTATTTTATTTACTATTACACGCGTCCACTACTGGTCTGCTGGTGGTCGTGGTTGAATTTCTGTATCATAGCGGCCTTTTACGCTTCGGCTGGTGCCATAGGCTAAAGAGGATCGTGCGACCTTGACGCGATCCGATATGAATACGAACGGTCGAAAATGATCACATCTTTCCGTTGTATATTTGTAGCTTCCTCGTGGTATGAGCATCGTATTTTGTGTATGTTGAGGCTCGCGTGTCGTTCGTGTCGGGCAAGGCTGTCGTGTTGGCAATTGGAAAATTCAAATGATGTCCATCATATGAGAGCATCCATGATAGTTGGAATAGTAGTTTCCTTCCATAATCTACAGCACTTCAATCAATACCATTTTAACTTGTGCGAGTCGCTTGTTGTGTATGGTAGTCAACGCGCTACGCGTTCTCCGGTAGTTCCGCTATTGTCGTGTGCCTTAGGCATCCTGTGGTCATTATCCGTCTTCATCATCATCACGTCGAGATCAGCGATTTGATGGTAGCAAATGGCATTTTTGTTGTATCTAGGTCCTATGTCTGCTCGTACTCTTTGTTCGTATTGTTTCTAAGCATTGTGGATTATGTGGTCGTGGTGCTGTTGCTCGGTAGCTGTGATCTATAGGGTTATCATATCTCGGATACATACAGCTACCCTACCATTATATATAACCAACACATCATTTCACCAATATCAATCCATCAACACCACGTATAGTAGTCACACCAACACCACAAACTACATGACGAGCCATACAGAATAAATGACAAAGCTATGTAATACCCACCGGATCAGTAATAAGATAATTTCAGTATCACACAGGATCAATCAACGATAATCGACATTGCGGCATGATACCAGCAAATTGAGACCATCTACGGCATTTAGTGATAGATTCGTACGAAAATCAGCACCAATAGACATGCTACAGTAGTAAATGTAAGGTGATCCTAGCATATGACAAGAAAAATCACAGTATCAAGTCCAGCGCCTTGATCAAACCCTCTGATCTAGTACCTACATACAGTACATCAAGCTCCCTCACAAGTTGAACCCAGCTCTGGGTTGAACCCCCGAAAAACACCGAAACACCCCGAGCCCGGGGACCAACCCGCCCCGACCCGACCGACAGGGGGGTTCAACTGAAACCCGCAGCTCTTCATACTACAAACACCGGTTGATGGCCATCTGAATTCGTTGATGTTGCAACCAACACTCACTATTTTGTAATTTAAACACCAGGAAATTATTAACACACCTATGAATAATCTGTATAGATAGCAGATCAGAAACAAAACGCGCGTCGTTGCTCATGATCGGCCACTTTTATGGCACCGGTATCCAACCACCCATCCAGCTGCTGCCCCAGGCCAACAACATCCGCTTACCTGAACAGGAACCACGGTCACGGGGACAGACAGCGCGTCACGACACGTCTTGTTCGTGTTGGATTCCATTCTATGATCATTACGCGATGGACATGCCGCCGTGTGATATGCTACGAAGCAAGAAAATACATGCAGAATACTATGTTCAAGCAAATAAAATGGATATCTCCCAGACAATATGAATACTCATACGGACATAGCTCCAATGCTATAAAGACCGGAATGCAGTAGCTGCAAATGCTTACATGCGGGATAACTGCCACAGACATATTGCTACGCACCTCGCCGCCTTGCTGGCATCCCCAAGAGGATGGTTGAATACAAGGTGCTCAAACCAAAGACAACTGGCCCATGACTCTATAAGCCTTGAACCCACTAGAGACTAGCACCACGCGTGGTAGCAAGACAACGGTAGGATAGATACGAGGCCCAAGAAAGCTCTCTCTCCTCCACTCTTATACGAACTTAATGCAAATCCATCGTCGATGCTACTTCCTGGTGTCATGGCCCGGAACAAGCCATAGGCTGGCTGCACTCTTCTCCTAGCTAACCGGAAGCGGGCTCACTACCTCACGAGCAGCAGTCACGTCGAGGGACTGGCGACAGGGCGGCATACACTCCAAGGGCAAGCAGAGACATAAGGCACGGTTTATGCATACAGTGCTACTGCGTTCCAGGCCCCTGTTGCCTTGCCCCCCCGACAAGCAAGATAGCTGGATACGTAACCCGCTTCCCTACTCGATCGGCATAACCCAATTTCGAAGACACCCAAAGGCCACTCTACCTACGCCATGACGGACACCATGGCCGCGAGAATCTGGCGTACAACGGATGAGGCCACATACAATGGGTTATGGGGACTTTGTTTGGCAGGTGTCAAAGGATCTGCGAATGGACTGTGTGAAGACCCCAGGGGAATAATGCAGGATGACCACTCGACAACTCGCAGGCTCTGGTTGGATCCAACGAAGCAAAGGATTCACAGTTAACCCGGTGTGGCGAAGGGTATCTAAGGTGTCTTGCCCACCCCCAAAGTCTTGGAAAGAGCATAGGATCACCCAAGTACATAACACCCTGAAGATCAACACCGGGAAAAGTTCAGCAAGAGAAGCTCCACACCCAATCATTGACCCAGGGCTCCGGATCCTACAAACAGTCCACTAATATCCACTCAAATACCTGCAAATGGGATCATACTTTCAATGCCCGGATCAAACCATGTGGCTGGGGCTGATCGCTTGACCATCGGTGATATCGGCGTGAAAGCTTGGGACAGACAGGAATGATCGAATTCTACGTCACTGGTCCGTCCCTGTATAATCAACATCCTGGCGATAATGACCCGAGTATCCTGCCCTGGTGCTTTGCCCATACCTCAGTCTAGAGGATAGCCGGTTTCTGGTTCCGCCAATGAACCCGCGACCGTGTGTACGTTCCATACTTATGACTACATCGCATGACTGATGTTCAAAGTCTGAACTCAAGATCTATGCTACTGAGTAATGCTGATCAGCTACTCCTACATGCCAAAGACAGGTTTCTCATTCAAAGTTCACTTGACGGGCGTACGCAAGACAGCGTTCATCATGACGCAATAGGCGAACTAATATCACAGGGTACCTCGTACACCACCGCAGATTGCCCTAAGCCAAAGGAGTCCATGTATGAGACCGAAGTGCTGCAACCGGAGAAAACGTCATTCTCGGACTAGTAGCTACATCTCACCCTTTAGGACATCCATCGAATAGTTGTAACCCACCTCATGCAGCCGCAGCCACACCCACGACCTCCTGAGCCAACACTCCTATCGGCCGATTACTCAAGATATCAAACACAGCCACATCCTTCTGCAAGGCTTCCTTAAATCAACTCCGCAATTCCATCGCAACCAATGAGTCCACCCCGTACATATGCAACGGTTTCGTTGGAGCAATATCATCAGCGTTGATAGCAAGCACATCCGGAACCCTTTCGCAGATGGCCCGACTAACCGCGTCTGGACTGCCACCTGCCACAGTAGACGAAAGCGTATCATCGCTCGCAGCAATCGGGAGTTTCAGCGATGAGGGGCCCTTCTTATTCGGTCGTTGAGCAGCAACAACCTTACTCCCGCCAAGCGTTGGGTTCATGCGTCGCTGCAAATGATCCCACAATGGCCGCGAGTAAAATCGCGAGCGCACAAGTCCACTTCGCTGCATCTCATCTTGATCCATGATGCCAACGACTATTTGGGCGTCGCTAGGGTGACGGATTTCACGCTTGGAATCGCAGTAATATATTAGTATGGAAAGGAGATATTCTTCAGGGATGGGCTGTAAGCCCAGAGAGCGCATGAAAGAACCCACGCCCTCATGTTCGGCCGTGTATCCAACCCCTTCGACAATCCCCAGGTCGATCGAAACTGCCTTCTGTCTCATCGCGACTTTAGACACCTGGCCAGTGCATCTTGGTAGGCGCAGCCAAAAGCGTAGTTAGATTGACCGCTGGCGCCGCTGATACCGCATACGGACGACAAGAGGATGAAAAAGTCAAGCTGGGTTGACAGGTGGCGATCGAGATTGTACGAGCCTTGCACCTTCGAGCGGAGTGCTTCGTTCCATTGGTCGAGGGTCATATTCGCGAACATTGCAGACTGCAATAACAGATATGTTAGGTTGTAGTTCCTGCTTGGGGCAATTTATTTATGTGGTAATTTACCTTGAGAACCATAGATGCCTGGACGCATCCTTTGATGGGAGGCATCCGCCGCTGTACTTCCTGGAAGACTTCACTGACTGCTCTTTCATCACTGATATCGCACTTGAGTGCGAAAGTTGTCACGCTCATGGTCGCGCATTCGTCAAGGAAAGTCTCTGCCCCAGGGCTTCCTGTACATTGCCGACTGAGGAGAACGAGATATCGGGCCCCATTGGAAATCATCCATTTGGCTATGCTTCTTCCAAGACCACCCAAGCCCCCGGCAATGAGGTATGTCGATGTTGAGTCAAATAGTTGCGGCTTAGATGCGGCAAGGTTGTTCAAGTCGAAGGAAATACAAGCCTTGGCTGATCGAGTTTGCTCGACAGCCTTCACACCACCGGATTTCTCAAACTCAGAGAAGGTGAGTACTCTGACAGGCTGTACAGGAACCACTGATTTATGCTCTATCAGACGCATGACCTCAGGCAAGATAGTTGCAATTTTCTCTGCGTCGTGAAGAAGCGTCGGAATATCCAGTCGGGCAGACATGATGCTTCGATTGAACAGTCGAGGCCGGGGAGGTATAGCTCCGGAGGAAGTACGTGCATACTTGTCGACCACCTCAATAACTCGGCCATACTCTTTCAAGCAGACCCATGCTGTTTGATCTGATTCCTTCGCAATTAATGGGGTGAACATGACATCCGCGCCTCGACCGTGGGTTAGGCGTTTGATTCCCATCGTCAGCATAGGGCCTTGTTGTGGAAATCTGTGCGAAGCGGGAATAGAGTACATATCCGCTATAGCTTCCTAATCCTTAGTATTGGAAGTCACGAAAATCTCTGCACCCAGGAACTGAGCGAGTTGAATCGCGGCTTGACTGAGTGAACTAGCCCCGTCATGGATGATTATCGGATCCCCTGCCTGTAGCCGCGCGCAAATGTGCAGCGAGTCGTATGCTATCAGCAAGTCGAGTGGCAGAACAATTTCTCCCTTTTTGTACAATTCGTCGGGGATCTTATGGGCGAGACCAACCGGGCACTGAATCAGATCTTTGATTGATGCTGTGCCACAATGCGGTACGATAGCAGCAACGGGATCGCCAACCTGAAAGGTGCCTTGCACGTCTGACCCAATCTGGGTGATGGTGCCGTTCATCTCCTGGCCCAAAGAAGGTTGGCCAGTGGTAATTTTTGGTGTAACCGTAGCTGCGCGTATCTGGATATCAATTTCATTGTTCCCAAGGCTGCGCACATCGTTATCCATATGGGCCTTGGATTGCTGCATGCTCCAGATCTCTTTCGCTATTTTTTCTGCCGGCAAGACACGACTTAAGCACAGGCGGCCACTGATATCAAAGATCTCCTCGCCATTTATGCTCAGTAAGGAGGTGTCGACACAGAAATAGTGTTGCAACACTGCCCGGATATGCTGTGCTGGGCGGGAAGTCATTTCGAGATCTTCCAGTCCTAGGGTCACGATATTGAGGCCCTCGTTCTCTGACATAAGGGAGTGTGCAAGGCCAAGCACAGCGTCCTGCTCCAACGAATCTGGTTTTGGGCTATTGTGTCTCCGTGTCACCCAAAGCAGCTTATTGGCCATTGCCACAGTAGTCTATAAAATCTGGTACCCTTTCTCGTCAAGCTTCGTGGAAGACGAGGTCGTCAATGGTCTGCAACAAGACCATGGTAGTAGCTCCCTTGGGAACCTCGTGTAGTTCAGAAGCATCCATGATGCTGACAGGCAGTTCCGACTCTTGTAGTAAGTCGCGTATTGAGGTAGCTAAAAACTGCTGCAAAACCGAGCTCTCTCTCCTCAGGATGAGAATGTTCGACGATGTTGGCATGTCGCTGTTAGACCGAGGGAGAGGGCACGCAGTTGAGATTACCGCGCTACTCAATGAATTTGCCTTGTCTGGGCCGTCCAGAAGGAAATCCGCTCCGGTGAAATGGCTATCCTGGAGCAGCTTATCCCACCTGTCCAAAGGGACCAGTGGTCCCCACTCGCGATACGCCTCAGTTGATAGCCACCATCCCGGCAAGCAGCCGAAGATGAAAGAGGTCCTAAGTAGGTTGGAACTGGTACCCTCAACGAGTATAAGCTTCCCTCCGGGCTTCAAAAGCTGTCTGGTGTTCCCCAGAGTCAAGGCTAAGTCCTTGGTGGCATGTAAAACCTAGGCTGGTCAGCTCCAAATCCACCGTCCTGCAGAGTGCGAACTTACATTGCTGGCAATAACGAGATCAAAGGCCTCCTTTTTAAAGCCTTGATCTACAGGCATCTTCTCAATATCGAGGGTCTTCATCATGATCCGTTCCCCTCTACCAAATTTCTCTCTGGCGTCCTTAAAGAAGGCGGGAGAGATGTCTACAGCGTTTTCTCTGTTGTTTGTCATGCCCAGAGTCGAGGACCAGGGAATCGAGCCAGAGGATCCAGTCATAGTCGGTATGCCAATATTCCCATCATCGCTGCGGCCACCGCCACAACCTGCGGGACCCAGCCTGAAGAGATGAAGATGAGATCCATGCATTAGAGTAAGAAAAGGTAGCTCTGTATCAATGGATGTATTGATTCTCACTCGCCCCTCTTCTCCTTCCTCGAGATTCCTGCAATCTTCCCGGTCCCGGTCGTGTCAAATAGCAATAAGATAATGCACCGGCGGTAACAACCCTCTTCCTTCGAACCAAAAACCATCCGGGGGGCATCGGCTACCAACCATTTCACTCCAGTCAACATAGAAATAAGCAAATGTCTTCAGAAAGAAACATTCTGGGTTGACACGATTTGCAGCCATGTCATCAATTACCACCGAGTCACTATGACCGCTGCGATAGACCCGATTCAGGCCTCGGCTGCCTTTTCCAACCCCCAGAGTCGAGCACCAGACCCTGCCGACCTCAGCGCTCTATACATATTCCTGAGCAGGGAGAACCTTGCTTCATCATGTGGCCTCCCTGACTGACGTGTTGCATCTATTCGCTATCCATCGAGAGGATGTGCGAAATCTGCCCAATGCTGAAAACTATGTACGCCTGCTGATAGACTGGGCCAATGGGGGCCCCTCTGCCCCGGTCTTCGAAGCTCGCACGGGAATCATCGCCCTACCCTTGCTCCTGATTCCTCAGTTGGGGGAGTACCTTCGCTACCTGAACTTCCATGGTATCTCTCACGCCGACTTTATTGCCCAGATACAGAAAGGAGGAGGTATTCATGGCTGTTGTGCAGGAGAGCCGCCTGCTCTTTCCATAGCCTGCGCGAAGGATGAAGGGCAATTATGGACAATGCTGCGGTATTTCTGCGAATAATGAGTCAAACAGGCCAATGTAAGCCTTTTGATGCCGCAGCCGATGGATACTGTCGTTCTGAGGGCGCCGGATTGGTCGTTTTGAAGAAATTGTCTGATGCGGTCAGTGCTGGGGATCACATCTTTGGCGTTTTTCTAGCATTGCTACCAACCAAGGAGGAACTTCGACCACCCTCACGGTACCATCACCGACAGCACTAAAGGCCCTTTATAGAAGACTTTTTGAGAAGTCGGGTCTCAAGCCCTCTCAAGTCACCTACGTGGAGGCTCATGGAACAGGAACTCAGGCAGGAGACCCCATCGAAATGAAAAGCATTCGGGCAGTACTGGGAGACTCGTCACGAGCAACACCGTTGTCTATCGGCTCTATCAAGGGTAACATTGGGCACTGTGAGCCTGCTGCAGGTGTTGCTGGGCTTCTCAAGGTGTTGGCCATGTTGAAATTCGGTGGCATCCCCCCTCAGGCGAATCACAGTCGCCTGAACCCGGCAATTTCAGCACTGGAGCCGGATGGAATGGAGATCGCTCGAAAGCTCCGGAATTGGAATGTTCCTCAGCGCGCTGCTTTGGTGAATAGTTACGGTGCTGGAGGATCGAACTGCGCGCTGTTGTGCTGTGAGCCAGTACCCCGGGATGATGCACTAAGACGCAGCCAGTATTATCGTCACCAGCAAGGAACCGGAGGGTCGCATTTCCGATTATCCTGAGCACAGCTTCGAAAACAAGCCTCACCGAGCATTCTCGGGACCTGGCAACACATTTGTCAAGACACGCTTCCAAGGTGGACGTGGCCAGTGTTGCATTTACTTTGAATGAGCGGAGGAAACGCCACCGTTTCTGCTTCAGTGCTACCGCGACCGATGTGTCTGGATTGGTTCGCACCTTGAACCAGGTTGAAGCGCCAAGCTTTGAATACACGACAGCACAATGCGGTGGTTATGGTCTTGAGCGGGCAATATGATAACAAGGAATTCCAAGATGCAGCAAATAGTAATGGGTATATCGCCTACGAGTCCAATATTTTACCGTTGCGAAATCTTTTGGTGCAGGCCTATATCTTGGAAACCTTTGAGGCTATGGGGGTTCCCGTCCTGTCTTTGCCCTCAGGGACGGTTATTCACCCAATCAAGCATATACCCAAGCACAGCAAGCTCGTTGCTCGACTGTGGGAAAGTCTTCAGACCCATGGGGTTGTTTTCATACAGGCGAGCATAGTAGTTCGAGGTCGTGAAACCCCAGAATTTGGTTCTGCTGCGGAGGCGTCCTTTGTTTCCCGCTTTCCAGCCTATTTGCCGGAAGCAAAGTTGATTAAACTGACCGGAGAAAACCTGGCACCCATTCTCAAGGGCGAACAAGATCCTCAATCGCTGATGTTTGGAAGTTCAGCCTCATTCAAAGTTATGGAAGACTATTATGCCAACTCACCAATGGTATCCACATCTACGGATCAGCTCGTAACTCTAGTCATGATTGTGCTTCGCGGACACAACATGCATCATAAGAGCGATAAGCGGCTCCCTCGCATTCTGGAAGTTGGTGCAGGCACCGGGGGCACAACTCTGCGGCTGGCGCAGGCTATCGAGGCGGCGAGAATCCCGTGCCAATACACTTTGACCGATGTATTTGCACCGATTGTCTCCAAAGCGAAGGACAAACTCGTTGATTTCTCCTGGATCGACTACGACACAATTGATCTAGAAGAGAAAACGAGAGCCGAGCATCGCAATCGCTACGACATAGTCATCGGAACGAACTGTGTGCACGCAACCTCCAGCAGGGTTGAAACTTGCCGCAGGCTCAGGGACTACCTGACTGATGACGGGGTTATGATTCTTTCTGAAGGAATTCAACCGCTGGTGTGGTTTAACATTACTTTCGGCTTGCTTGATGAATGGTGGGTGGCCGAGAACGGGACCGAGTATTTTCTTCAGCCAGCGTCCAAGTGGATGGAGGTGCTTCAGGAAGCTGGGTTCTCTCGCACGAGCTTCACCCGAGGAGCGGGGAGCGAGACATCTCTGCAGCAATTACTTGTTGGAAGCAAAGTGCGAGGATAGGATCATTGAGTCCGGGCCCACTTCCAGAGCGCTATACTTTATCGGACAGCGGGTCCTGTCGCCTTGATCTTGTGCTCTCAGTATCAGACAATGGCACTGCCCTCCTATTGTTACTCCAAGCTCAGACTGGCAGCGCCAATTACCTCACGATGCCGTCCGCTTCTCGCCATGCAGCGATCAGCCCACTGGCACAAGTCCGGGAGGGCAAAACTACCGGACACCGACGTTCGTCAACCACAGCCGACAGGATCAGGTCGTTCCGTTTGAATCAGCGGAGCGATTCATCACTGAAACTGAAGGCGCAGGGAGTAGTGGGTGATCTTCTTGGACTGAAGTTGGTGTCCCGTTTGCATGATCAAGAATGCAAAGGAGTCAGCAGAGTTAAAAAGGACAACATGATTGCATGAGATTTGTCTCTAGGTACTACCCGAAGAGGCAATATAAGGAATCGAATGAAATTGATTCGTAGTAGTACTGATGGCAACGGCAGCCCGATGTTGTAGTTGAGGAGGCGATAACTATTAAACATTAGGGAAACCGCTACTTCATGGTGTAGTTGTGCGAATCAACATATGGTTGTTGGAAGATAAACAGTAAAGTTCAAATGATTAGATTAAGTTTTATCGTTACCACTACAATATCTACAAGAACATCTTCAAAAGCCCACACACACACACACAACACACAGAAACATCCAAATCGTGTATAACAAAAACAATTCTAAGAAATGTAAATTAGATACAAGTGTACGATGTTATGTAGATCGGTCCCGAACCCACAAAAAAATTCTCCACCAACCTGATACAAACCTTTTTCTTAAATTGGAGTGGATAGCCGACCGATAAAACAGACCAAATTGCGTACCCAAGGGACTCCCTTCAAAAGTGGACTGAAAGTGGACTAAATGATTTACTACGTACTGTGGATCCCCCCAACCCACCTCATGAAAAAGAGGGGTTAACTAACTATGTGGGGAATGATTTACTCACTCCGTCGGAAATACTAACTATGAGGTTGAGTTGAGTCAGTAAGTAGGTTTACTTTATAGGGTAACTAGCTCAGTCATATATACATAAGCATGACTCTATCATTAGATTATTTTCTATTTACTCTTTTAGTACATGAATTAAAAGTACTACGTATAGCAAATTAAATAATTCATGTTAGTTAGTTATCGAGAGATGAATTACTAATCCCTCCCACCCTCACTCCCACTGACTGACTAACCAATAACTGATTAGTTAACAATTTACCAATTCTCCTGTGAGTCTAAAGTACATTACATATTAACATACCTTGCACCGCCACAAACCACATTTTCGGAGAATAATAATCATAATCATCCCATAAAGCAAGGAAGGAAAGAAAAAAAAGAATTGGGAAAGAAATCAGAAACATGCATGCATGCATGGTTTTTGTACGTACGTACGTTATGAAAAATGATGTATGTTATGTATGTATGGTGATGCCATGCATAGCTTCCCGTAGTTCTACTGGAACAGGGGTGCATACGTATGATGTCATACCTATTGGCCCTTTTTTCATTTCATTCTTTCCGAAACCACCAGCCAGCAAGCACCAATGTCTTTGATAAAAGTACCCTTACAATATGCATTGGGAGGTATGTGTATGCATAATGAGTATTTTTATTATTTAGTGGTATTGGTGTTGGTATTATCATTAGATTGGACTATTGTATGTTTGGGCTTCCAAAACGTCTTCCTTTTGGTACTTTTTAGGAAAGTAATTGGGTACCTGCCGATGACACCGTGCAGTGTGCAGCAGATGTTCATAGCTTCTTCCGCTAGAAGCTCTCAAACTAACTATTGAGAGCTTTCAGGCTGACAGGTCCCAATAGCCCCTTTTTTCTGAAACAATATTCTCTACAAGCAGACGGAAATAAAGGAAGAGTAATCATAATAAAGGTGGTATATATGTCTTTCACGATATATGTATACATTTCATACTGTACATGTTTTTTCATCACAATCTGCGCGCCAAACCCACCACCATGCCGACCCAATGCAAACGAAAATAGCTGCAGCAATAAATATCTCATCACGTAACAATCATACAGGGGACAATATAGTACAAAGCGTAAAACCCCAGGAATTCGTAACAAGCTGGCTGGAAAGAAAGCAGACACGCGGGACCTTTGCATATACACACGGGCAAAAAAGGAATTCTTTTTTTGATGCAAACCCCATTTCCGAAAACCACCGTAACCCAATGAGAAAGGATTTCGCAGCAACACCGTTCACATCACAGATGATGGATAAATGACAAAAGAAATCTAAGACCCATGGCATGTAATGCAAAACAAACGAAAAGCATCGCAAAAGAAAGAAGCCCAAAGAAGCAAAAAAAGGCCTGCTCGTTCGCTGAAAAAGAGATCTATACGTCATCGGCCCGCTGATTGGTCCACCAGCGGGCCGCCCGTCCCAAAGGGTGCAGTCATGACGTCATGGCTGCTGCATTGGGTGCACGTCCTCAGGCTCCACACTTGCCCGATGAAGCAGGTGAGACCGTCGATCCGGGCCCGTTAGCGAGTCCTTGCCTGATGGGGACTAGCCCATGACGTCGGAGGCTTTTAGGATCCGTCATGGTGAGGGAAACCCGGTGGATCTCATGCTGTCACCGCCGGGGCTGCTGAATGGCACTCACCATCCCCATCCTCCACACACCCCTTGTCGGTCCACTCGATTGGAATTGTGAGAGGAGAGGAGAGGGGAAGGAGAAGAAAAGAAGGGGGGGCTGGAAACTGGGGCTGATCCACCCAAGCTTCACTCCCGCCCTCTGCGCCGTTGCTTTCCGGGCCAGTCAACCTCTGGATGCACCACGCGCATGTGCCGGGTGAGCGCATCATTGCGCGAGAAGGTCTTCTCCTCCGTGCACAGATGACACCGCACCTTTTGTTTGCGAGCATTATGGATGGTGTCCTCGTGCCGTGTAAGATCGTAAGGCCGGGAGAACACAGAGTTGCACGGCTTGCCCGTAGACGGATTGATGCGCTCACACTTGTGTGGTCCGGCCTGCGAATTGCGGGCCGACGTATCACGAGTAACCAGGTGACCGCCAGGGGTGGTCTGACGGTGCGCCTCGCGCTTGTGCTTCTGCAGCTTGGCCGGGGTCTCAAAGCGTAGTGTGCAGCCGTGGTATGTGCAGGTGTAGGTGCCTCCATCGGCCGAGGTGTTCTCCGGTCGACTGATCTCTTCCTTGACCGGTGGTGCCTGCATTGGCATCTTCTGCGATGCCTGTGGGGAGGTCATCTCAGTCGAAGGCAGCACATCACTACCAGTAGAGTCGAACCGAGGGAGAGACGCGGGGAATTCGGGAGTCTGATGCAGCAGATTGTTGTTCTGTTGCTGTGCCTGACGGTGGTTCTGCTGTTGGCCAAAGGCGAACTGCTGAGTGGCGCCCTGCGTAGCGTATTGACTGGGGAATGACTCCATCGATGTAAAGTTCTGAGTCGGCTGGAATGAGCCGGAACTCTCGCGGCGTAGTCCGCCCAGTGCATCGCCCAGATTGAAGTCGGGCTGTGACGAAGGGGGGAAGAGAGGCAAGCCAGTGTCGTCACCCTCATTGAAGTCCAGCAGTGCATCTTTGGGGGACATCGTCTTGGGCTCTCCCTGGGCCGCCTGGCCCATATTCACCCCATTCTGGGATGTAGGGGCGCTGGTGGCCATCTGAGGTTGTTGCAAAGCCGCATGGTTGTACTCAGCGGCCAGAGGAGAGTTCTGGCGGAAGGGAGAGCGATCGCGCGGCATGTTCACCATGGGAGACTGGGACCGTGCGGTCAAGTGGCCCTGGTTGGCAGCTTGAAGGCGATCGGCGATCACATTCCGGAACGATGGTGCCAGGAGATTCTGCTGGTTTGTCGCGGGCTTAGCCATCTGTGGAGTAGACATCATGGCGGGGTTGTAAAGCTCGTCCTGGTAAATGTCGGAAATCGTGCGGTTGAGCTTGGGAATGCCAATGGTCATGTTGTTGTTCGCGTTGTGATTGTTGTAGTCTGAAAGCGCATCGAGGCGTAAGTAATCATCCATCCACTTGTCTACGTCGGGAAACCGGTTCTCACCATTTACAATCGCCTTCGATGCGTCATCGAGGTCTTCAAAGCCCGTATGAGGAGTCACTGGCGAGTTGTGACTCACGCTCGATACAGAAGGCGCTAGCGAGTAGTCGCTGGTCTGATGCTGGTGACGAGACTGCTTCTGCTGTTGCTGTTGCTGTTGCTGCTGTTGTTGCTGCTGCTGCTCCAGAATCGCCCGTCTCATGGCAAGATCGGCGTCGGTCTGGCTACCATCTTGGAAGGACTGCACGGGGGTCTGCACAGGGGTAGGCAGAGGCTTGGCCGCACCGTTTGTCCTTGAGTAAGAACTGCCAGCGGGTGCAGAGCGGCTCGAGGATGGACTAGCAGAGGCTTTCAGTAGATTGTTCTGGAGGCGAGCTGGGCCCAGCAGCTGCAAGTTGCCTTCCCAACCGTGGTTGTTCGCGACAGACTGTTGTGCCAACATCAGGTTTCCGTTGAAGTAGTAAGGTTGAGTATATTGGGGAAGGTAGGCTTGTGAGGGTGGTGATGCTGAGTGATGGATGTTGATGGAAGGGTTGTAGGAGGAGGAGGGTGTCATCGAAGGAGCCTCGAAGGAATTGCCGTCGAAGACGGCAGAGGAGTAATCCGCGGCAACAGCTGTTGTCGCAGGATAGTGGGAGATGGTGGAGGCGGGTGAGGAAGTAGGAGAGGAAGGAGCGGAAGACGGCGGAGAGACAAACTGCAAATCCGGTTGGTACTGGAAAGGAGTCTGCAATCGAGGTTGTTGTTGGCCGAGAAAGTGGAGAGCGGCTTCTTGAGAGTAGTCGAGAATCTGATCGTCTTGTATGCAAACGGGATCTTGGTAGTTGAGATAGGGGATGGAAGTTGGTTCAGTGATCAAACCCTTACGTGCAGCAGGGTGCATGAACATAATGTGCTTGTTCGCGATTGGACGTCAAAGGGAGAATGACGCCGACGGGGGTGGTGGGCAGGTATAGATACGGAATTTGCCACCGGGTGTCGACTGAAGGTTTATAATATAGGTGTTGGCACCAGCGGCCCCCACTAAACTCTTTCAAGGGGCCAAGCGTATGAGTGCGAAGTGTGCCAACCGGAGAAATGAGTCAACCAGAACAGCGAAACGGAGTGATCCGGAGATTCAAGTAGACAGGCAATGCGTGTCGAAGAGTCTGGAAACGTCGAGTAGTGGAAGGTCCAATCAGGAAGGCGGGAGGT
Source organism: Aspergillus eucalypticola CBS 122712 (assembly GCF_003184535.1). Taxonomy (NCBI): domain Eukaryota; kingdom Fungi; phylum Ascomycota; class Eurotiomycetes; order Eurotiales; family Aspergillaceae; genus Aspergillus; species Aspergillus eucalypticola. Next base: position 533,008 of record NW_020290278.1, read on the forward strand.
CGATAGTGAAGGCTTTGTCGGTGAAAAACCCTTGGTAAGGACAAAAACTAGAGTTCAAGAAAGGCCTGGTTAGACTCAATCTGATCCAAATGATGCAAAGACCAGGTAAGAAGAGAGAGAAGAGGACAAGAAGGTAGACAACGCAAGGATGGGGGGTGGTGGGGGGCAAGATTGGTACGAGCCAACTTACTGTAGATCGGAGGACCACGGGTATTGGGGGGGAACACTAGGTGTAGTACGAAGGGAGGAAGGTTGAATTGTTAATGGGGAAGACCGGTCGGGTGAAGAGGCAGACCAGGGTATTTAATATAATGAACAAGTCTGATGTAAAAGAGTCATCAATTGGGATGATTTAAAATTGAGAGATAATGATGGGAGGGGAAAGGGAGAGCATAGCTGAAGCGGAGGGGGAGAGGATGGCTCTTTTATTATGGGGATGACGTTGCTGCCGCATACTCTCAGTTCAGTCAGTAAGTAACTAGACTAGAACTACCAATAACGGACAAGCCCGACGATCGCTTTCCTCTGTGACTCGATTTTTCTTTTTTATTTTTCGCCCGATCGGGTTAAGCGTACTCTGGCTGGTCGGTAACTTATTCATACCCATCCCTCATACTTTACTCCGTCATACCCGTACGTACGGCCGAACACGTAAAACTTACCTGCCTTACCACCAGGCAGAGACCCACTTTGGCTTGCACTTTTCGATCTGCATCTCCGGGGAGCTGGTTATCCAATGCGGTCCCACCCCCGAACAAGCCCCCCAAGCCACACTCCCAGTCTCCCAAGTGGGTATTTTTCTTTTTTCCATTGGTTTTGGTCTTTTTTGCTTTTTCCCTCCCCTCCTCCCCTTCAGCATGCCTCCACTGTCTGGTAAACTTAGTAAACTTCTGCACTCGCTAAACCCTCAGCTGTTTCGTCCGATAAGTCCACACAAATGATTCACCCGAAATATCTCGGATTTTACGGGAGATGGAAAATTTCTGGCAGTTTCTTGAATTAAGTGATTTACTAATTGGTCATAATGTATCTCATTAATTCAGGGTAAAGAAGGAAATTGCACCAGGTGAGTACTGTAGGACTGGTAGGGGTGGATTCTTCAGCTATTGTTTAGTTCGATGTACATGAATCTATCTGATAAATCCCTACCAGTCTACACAGGGCTACAAGTCCGATATAGTCGGGTAAACTAGTAATCCGTTAGTCGCACCAAAACACCAGACTCGGACTCCACACCGTGTGTCAAGAAGCATCATTTGTTTTGTAACTTTTTTAGTTTTTCCTCCTTTGGAACCGAGGCAGCCAATGGGACACGGCTCAGCCACAATGCCGTTGCTTAAGTAAAACATGGCATCTGAGAAGCAATGCAGAACCAGATACCGATCTCGTGTTTGTCTTGCGATCGGACCACCAAGAGCGAAAAACCCTTACAGATGACATGTACGACCGACGAAAAGGAGTGGGAAGGAGTCGGTGCGCGGCAAAGCAAGAAAAGCTGAAGATCCTTTTTTCAGCATTGCCTGCCCTGGCTGGATAATGCATCAGGGTCTGCTCCGTAGTTGCCGATCATCGATACAGACAAACTAGTCGATAGGTGCCAACGCGAACAGACACTCCCCCACAAGCCACAGTTGCCTGCGCCACAATGCCACAATGATGTGGCTAGTGCAAGACTCATGCCTAGTCACACCTTAATAATCCACTCATCATCCACCGGATGAACAATAGTAATCGGTCGGCCACGAAACTCCACGGAGTTCCCCGAGTAATACCGTCACAAAGTGCTTCTGGCAGACACTACTGCATTCCACCCACACTTGTCAGCAACTGTAGAGAGAATTTGATAATGTGGTCGGTCATGTTGAACGTTGAGACGGGTCGAGAACTGTCTGGGCCGGCAAAAGGTCGGGCATACGCCGGCGCCAAGATTGATGACCCCGGCCTCGGAGACTGCGTATCGCCGACACAACAGCGAGTCTGCAACTGGACAGGGTAGCTGGGCCGAGGTGCCTTAGCGCTGCCTCCAACGCTAGTAGCCTGATTTTCACGGCACATCTGTTCCGAACTGGGTTCTCGGCCGGTGGTCCTTTCTTTTTCCCACCCCCCCAGCCTGCCTGCCATGCAGCAAACATGGTCCCTCTCTCTCTCTTGCAGCAATGCCATCTTTTTCTCTCCACGCGTGATCGGGTCAGCTGATGCTCTTATCATGGCATGACAGATTATGTCTTGAGTGTTCCACGGTCCTGCGCGCTAACCGAAGCAGCACATGTCCTATATCGGAGGAAGTCATTCCTGCTGAAACCATACCAGTTGCATCTGGTTGCTTCTGGCGTTGAGTCATTGTCTCTGTATTAGTCTTAGTTAGTATTCACAAGAGTCATCTCTGCATGGGTTCCAAGTTGCACGATTACGAATACGTAGTAATTTGCCCCTTAGGCAATTGTAAATCATACTGCTAAATTACACCAAGTGCAAAAACAAAGTGAGGTGACTTGCGGTGGTAGTGGTGTGACTGGTGGAAAGCTCTTTCCCCTTCAACGATCCAGGTTTTCCTATCGCTTTCACATGCAAAAAGCAAGATTCAAACGTTATTGGCACGTTCCTGCTTGCCCTGAAAAAAAATTTTTTTCAGTTAGGTTGTCTACGCGTGGCCGCCTCATATACAAAGTACGCAACGTGGAGGGACGGGCGTTGATTCCGGTCCACACATGCTCGACCACCTTGGTACATTGACACCTGTGATTGGGGATAGTTTAATGCAACTACCTTTTGGCTTCAAGCCACCAGGTTCCACTACAACTCCATTCTAACTAAGCTATGGGCACAGAGCCCTGTCAAGGACCCCAGACAAAAGCCCCAACTTGCGGGCCCACCACAGGAGTAGACGAGACAGCTGAAACTGGTGGCAAAGACTTATAGCTCGAGTTTAGGTAACAGCAAATGGGCTCTGCCCCGGGTGCCACTATCTCTGACCCAGCTGGCTGGATCGTCTGCATTCAGCCGCAGCAGGAATCCTGTGGCCTATACCTATACAGAGTACTTTTCTTTCTATGGTGTATCGCAGATGCCGTCCGTCAGCACAAGGGCGACCGGAACAGGGAAGACTACAGCCTTCGCTGGTTGGACCTAGCTGGAGTGGACAATTTGCCCCAGTTGTCCCGGGCGTTGATATCCAGTGTTTGAGATGTATGGGACCCCGGCGGGTCTGAGGGACGGGTATCTGGGAAAGTGGGAAAAGCCCCTCCTCCCCGGCCGGGGGAATGGGAGGCAGACCGTGATCCGACGTCAATGAAGCTACATAATTTGACAGATGTCATGGAGCCCCAAAAATGAATGAGTCGAGCATGGAGGTCAGAGAGTTTCAGCTCGTAATGCAAGACATCACCACTTCCACTCGTTGTCGGAACAAAGCGTCTTCAGGACTGCCGAAGCATGTAGCCGAGCAGCAACCACCAAAGTCAAATTGTTGTTTCTTCCCAGCGGAAAGACCACGCCATGTGCTACAAGGATGACCGGACCAATCCTTCGCCAGGAACCCTGCAAGACAAATGCATTATGAAAGGCCTTAGACGGCAGTGAAAAATTTTCATTGGTAGAGAAGAGTGCCCAGTCAGCACTCTATGCTCGCACGGGGCGACGATCTCGGGCTACTAGTAGCACGTACCAGCAACCCGGACAACAGTGTGCCAGACTCCCCTGCCTGCCACATGCTAAACGGACGCAACTAGTGACAGACTAATGCATGGAAGGGTGAGAAAATTCTTCTCTCGGGATTCCATAATCCCTTTCTTTCTCCGCTCGTCTATCCCCCCTGCAGCTGCTCAGGGATGAACCCCGGCATGTGATTGGCTGGAGGGGCGCACAGCCACAACCCGGTTGCCAGTTCATCGATTTGTCGTTCCCAGGATTCTCCGCGGGCAGCTCCCCATTCGCTCTTCTTCCCCCGTTTAGGCGTAACTCGGGCCCCGTACTCCGTCCGTACGCCGTAATTTCGGTAACGACCGCTGGTTCCATACGTCAAGGATATGCAAGACCACGCCAAAACGGTTTAGTCTGCTGGGAATTCCATTCGGCGCAGCCGTATAGACTTCTTCCACGTCTTTTCTAGAACTTTTCTAATTTTGGGCCGTGCAAAGCCGAGTCCAGGGAAAAACCTTGCAAAGCAACTAACTTCCAGACTAGTCCCGGACTACTATCTTCCCTACACCAGTGCAGCACCTACCTCGGATAGGTTGTACTATTTGCTTTTTTTTTTTTTTTTCCCCTTCCTTCTTCTGTTTCAGTTCTTCGCAATCCTGTCTTTCCGACATCCGATAGCAGGCTCATTGATCCGTTGCAACTTGTTTTCCCGGATCTCCTGCCCCCACTTCCTCCCCGATTTCCCACGAGTCACCGGCTTGATTGCAACAAACTTCTCGGGGAATCTACTTACTGGAGGCGATGCCCGATGGAAGTCATGGCTCCTACGATCTCTGGTTCCCCGACCGGGCATGACAGGGTTCTCGCGTGCATTGATGACGTGAATATCCACCGAATTTCCATCAGGTTATCCACTATCCTGTGTTTTAGTCTATTTTATCGATGGTAGTTAGATAGAGAGAGATATCAAGACAAGACTTGGAAAGAGTATTGTACGTACGTAGTCGTTGGGTCATCGGCCCGGTCGATCACTAGTGACTGACTACTGACTACTGAGACACATTGTTTGTGTTCGGGTACACGGCACCACGGGTCACCCGCATCCACCCACTACTTTACCCTACTTTTCTCTCCGGTCGCAAGGATGCCACAGCCCATGATCATGCTGATTGGGCATGGACACTACTTACTATGTAGATAACTAACGAGCTAACTAACCGAACTACGATCTATTTTCTGCAAGTATGTAGGTACCCAACCGAATCAATGAATTAATCAATCCATGGAAGGTTCTCGACCGACCGACCGACCGACCGTTGAACAATACTAAGGAAAGTTGTCTCGTGCCAGCTGGTGACCAATGTCTTAGTGGCAGCTGATCATGACAGCTCACTAGTTAACTAACTTACTAGTCAAGATTAACACTGACTTAGTCAATTATGAGAATGAATCACCTTATCAATTATTGATGTGAGACATGCCATAGACTAGTTTCGAGTCATGATGGGCCAAGATCTATCTGATGATTGAACCGAGGAAAGTTACTATTTTTAATCCACCATCAGACAGACCTTTTACTAGTGACACATTGTTATCGGGCTTCACTACCCCGCCAGCCACAGGATTATGTTTCTTTGAACTACTATGGAATGTATATGGAGTATTGATATTATATGTCCTAATTATTCAATATATGCCACATACATATATATCATATATATATATATATACATAGATACTAATACTAAGCTTTGAATCGGACATAAGCGCACCAATAATTCCTTCCCGGATACTCAGCCTCCGCCCAACATAAAAATATATTCCTATAGTACCTACTCATCAGATACTTAGTAGAAGATACTGGTATGTCAACACATCTACCAGTGTTACTTACTACTAGTAGTACTGAGTAATGCACCAAAAACAGACCCTTCTAGAATACTAGCTAACTAGCTAGTCAGCTAGTCAGTTAGTCAGTAGCACCGAAGAATTTTCAATTTTCAATTCTGCAACGCGCACATGACCCCTCAGCATGACTCTTAGCATGCACCACATTTGTTGATAACTAACAACCATCTAACTAAGAATGTAGAACAAGCAGACGGTCGACGGTCCAGACTTCTCTCACAGCCCGCACAACCCCGGTCGCGACCGGTCGGTCGGTCGGTCGGGTCTAGAACTCCCCCCCACCAATATTTTTCAACTGACCAGCACATCAGACTAATTTATCCGCTATCAAAAAAAAATCTGATCTTCGCTTAGGATTAATTTTAGTAGTAGTAGTAGTAGGTGTAATTTGATATCTGATTTTTGATTCTAGATCTGAGTCCATTGTATTGTGTTTTTTTACTGTATGTATGGATGGATGGATGGATGAGTTGCATACACAGCAGATGTTCTTCTGGATGGGTTTGCTGGCTAGCTGAGGAGTGGATATTATTGTTAGTCAATCAATCAATCAATGGGTGCGAGGACGACGTACGTACATTGTTACTATTATTTCACCAATTGTGAGACATGTTTATCGACGTCAACGGTGATATTCATGTCTTGATGAGGCTATGTTATACTCAAATTATGATTTATGTAGTTATATCTCCGATCATGTTCTATTTATAGGTCTCTATCAACAAAGTTGATCGTCTAATATTCGTCAGTATCAGTGCAAATCTGTGGGGTTGTTTTAGTTCTAGTTCAGGTCGTGCGTGTCCCCTCTCGTATACACTACGTATGACTCTTTTCTACTCCTACTGGTACGGATATTTCGATGTCGGGAGTGCGAGTCGGTGGGTTACGGTGGATTCAAGACGCGTAGGTGTATGTATGTTGCTCTCTGTATTGTTTGTGTTTCGTCTACATGATACCTAGTGGGCATACCAAGTAATACATTATGGAAATGGAAAATTATTTGAAGATAATAGGAAACTCCATTTATATGATCCAGCTCACTTTATCAAGTCAAAAATGACAATTATATCAAGTCGCCGTTGAAGGCGAAATGAAGGTAGAAGAAAAAACAACCCGAGCTCGTTCATGTGAATCACTCAGTTCGCAGAACTCATGCCGAGTTAGGGTCGGGGGATCCGATCACGGCTTCCTGTAATCGATTCAGTCAGTCACAAGTATCTTTTGCATCAAAGGCATCTCAATAAAATAACTCACCCTGGCATCGTCGTAGAGAGGCGAAATACCGGTCCAGCGTTGGTACTGGTACACCACATTAGTCTTCACTCAATATCAATGTAATCACCTGGAAGAACCTACCTGGTACCATCCCTGGCCAACCAGAACCTCCAGACCAGGAACTGTGTGCCATCCGGCGTCGTTGGCCAGCTGCATCAGCGTCGTCACCGACGGTTTGTATGCCATCTCCACCAGCACGCGAGGCACCTTCTCCACCGACTTGACCATATCAGCATCAATCTCCTGAGCCCGAGCGAACATGTGGCACAGCGTCTCGCGCATGCCCGAATCGATCGGCTTGTCGGCCGGAATCGTGCCAATGGCCACCTTGGGGATGGTGTCCAGCGCATCAATCGTGTCGACGATGCGGATGTTGTAGCTGCTGGGGAAAGTCTGAACCATGCTCTCAAGCTTTGCGGGGGATCGCCCAATGATGTAGATCGGGGAGTAGCCCATGTTGTGCAGAGAATAGATGGCGGCGCGAGCGGTGCCACCACCACCGACCACCACGGCGCTGGCGTCTCCGTTGCATCCGTACACACCGGCGTTGCGCAGCGACAGCGTCATGCCCTGCCAGTCCGTGTTGTAACCAACCAAGCGAGCCGGCTGGCCCTTACCCTGAGAAACAGGCACAATCGTGTTCACCGCACCGATAATCTCAGCGTCGGGTGCGATCTCGTCCAGCAATGGCATAATGTCCAGCTTCAGAGGGATCGTGACCGAGGCGCCGCCAAAGTTGGGGGAGCGGATGAAGTCCTTGACATCTTCAGCCTTGGCGGTTTCCAAACGGCTGTACTTGTGAGGCAGACCACTCTGGGCGAACAGGGTGTTGTGGAGAGCAGGGGAACGGGACTGGGAGATGGGTGTGCCAAAAATGGCAAACTTCTTGGGCTGGATCTCTCCCATCAGAGACAAACCCCGGCGGATCTCAGCAGCGGAGAGCTGACCGGGTGCCGCCTTGAACGGAAGGCTGGGGTGGGATACAGGAGTCATGAAGCCGTTCAGGATCCGACTGAGCTGTCCGTTGTCGCCCATGTTGATAGCGATCAAGGGAACATCATGAGCACTGGCAGCCCAGTTCTTGAAGTTCCTCAAGGCGTTGTTGTCGTCCAGGTTCTTGGCAACTCCGACCAGCTTGATCACATCACCGTACTCCAGTGCACGGTTGTAGTACTTCGTCCACGACATGTTACTCCAGGAGAGCTCACCCTTGGGGTCGTGGTGCGAAGCAATGATGCGAGAATAGCCCTTCTGCTCCGTGACGGTGCGCAGCATCTCGTCGGGGAAGGCGATCTCCAAATCCACAAACTCGAGTCCAGACCGGAACGCAAGGCGGTAGAGCGCCAAGGCCTCGGCATGGGCGTCGTCAGGGAAGCGACCACCCTGACTCTTGGTACGAATAGTGTAGATGACAGGGAGGGTGACGTGGCTGCGCAGGAAAGACAGCTGCTCGGCGACGTAGTCGACGGAAGGAATATCACCATCCATCGTCGGATCTTCCAGAAGATCGACACGGAGCTCCACTGCATCGGAGCCGACGCATACCTTCTTCAGAATATCGCTAGCATTGCGGAGGTCGGGCAGGGTCAGAGAAACAAAGAACGAGTGTTCCTTGCGCTTGATGATGCTAAGACTGTCGACCTCTCCGGTAACAATGCGGAGGAAGCGCTTGAAGTCTTCAGATGCACGAGCGAGACCGCCAGAGGCAGCAGTCTGGCTGTAGTACTGAATGTTACTGCACTCCTGGAACCAGGGCTTCCGGCGCAGCCAGACTCCCATCATGTCTTCAACATAAGCGGGGCGGATCTTGTCAATGGCGAGGAAGTCCATGACCTGCTTGATATCCCGCATAATGAGCAGAACGTTACCCTTGGTCTTGTGATAATCGATGAGCAACTTCCTCGCCTCGGGAATCTCGACGATACCACCACCGCAAGCGAAGACATAGCCAGTTGGGCGCTCCTTCAACGTGCGTTGCAAAAGACTGAGCTCAGCGTCTCTGAATCTCTGCCATCCATGTTGCTTGATGATGTCGGGGATACTCATTCCCTCCGTAGCTTCAAGCTCGGTGTCGAGGTCAAGGAACGGGCGGTTAAGAGTCTTAGCAACCCACTGTCCGCTGGTGGTTTTGCCAGCGCCACGCATGCCGATAAGGAAGATGGATGCACTGGACTTCTCAGCTTGCGTGAGAGCCGCAGCTTCGTCTTCCTTCAGCTCCTTACCCTCCAGCTTCACGGAGAACAGCTGCTTCAGCGAGTCCCACCAGCCGGGCCAGGTCTTGCCGACACATTCTCTCTCCAGGATCAGTGTCGACTGAGGAGCGACGAGAGAAAGAACACTGAAGCTGAACGCCACACGGTGGTCGTCGTAGCAGAAAACGCCTCCGGCAGGCTGACGCAGACCAGTGCGGTCAATGCCATCGATTTCAATGCCGTCGTCATGTTCACGACAGATGACACCGAACTTGGCAAGCTCATCCTTCATGGCCTTGATACGGTTGCATTCCTTCACACGCTGATTAGCAATTCCGTAGATGCGAGTCGTGTGGTTTGAGCCATCACCGCGTGCGACAGCCGCGAGCACGGAAGCTGTGAGGAAAGCGTCGGTCATAGGTTCCATGTCGACGTTAGGCAGGGGCCGCAAGACACCACCAGGCGCTCCAGTAACAGTGGTGGAGCTGTCCGTTTGCTCAACAGTGCAGCCCATGGGACGGAGAACATCGACGGCGAAGCGAGCATCACCCTGGAGGGATTTGGAACCGATGTTGGGCACAGTGCAAGTAGTGCCGGTGATCGCCGCAATGGCCAGAGGGTAGGTAGCCGAAGAGGCATCGCTCTCCACCATGTACTCAGCAGGGTTAACATAGCGGCCCTGAGGAATGTGGTAGGTGTGCTCCTCAGTGGTAGACTTCTTCACATCGATACCGAAAGAGCGCATCATGGCCGTGGTCATGTCGATGTAGGGCTGGGAGATGGGCTTTCCACCCACCAGCTTCAAGGTGACCGGCTCCTTGGCGTACGGAGCGCACATCAGCAACGAGGAGACATACTGGGATGAAACCTTCGCGGCAAGGTTAATCTGACCACCCGCGAATCCACCGGAGGCAGCGATCTTCAGGGGAAGGCTACCCTTTCTCTCCATGTACTCGACCGAGGCACCGTTCGCGGTCAGGGCGTCGACCAAGTCGCCAATCGGTCTCTGCTTCATGCGGTTGTTGCCAGTAAGAACGTTCGAATCCACGTCAGTGGGAGTGGCAAGGGTAGCGACAGTGGTGAGGAATCTGGAAGCGGTACCGGCATTACCCAGGTACAGAGGATGGGAAGTGGCCTGAAGGTCGCCTCCCTTGCCATTGACGACGAGCACTTCGCCTTCCTCTTCCCAGGAGAAGGTGCAAGCGCCCAGACGCTCCAGAGCGTTGAGCATCACCTCGGTGTCGTCGGAGTGCAGCAGGTTCTTGATACGGCAAGTGCCCGAACCGAGAGCGGCCAAAACCAGAGCACGGTTGGAGATACTCTTGGAGCCCGGAGGAGTGCAGACGACGTTCGAGGAGGTTGCGACGCCGGGGTAGACCTCGATACTGGGAGCCAGAACGACGCTAATGTCTTCATTCGGGACAACGCTGGCGCGCGGTTCGTAAGTGCGTCCAATGGCAGAAAGCAGAACGACCTTCTTCTTGGGACCGTCGTTCTTCTTGTCCAGAGCCATGTTGAAGAGCAGCTGATCGACGGAGCAGTGCTTTCCTGCGGTGAGCTTCTTGATCCGGGCATCCTTCAGCGAGGTGGGCAGGCCGTAGGCGGAAAGGCACTTAACAATGCGAGCCACGGCAACGCCCTTCAAGATGCCGAGATGGCGGGCCAATTCGGCCTCCTTCACCATACCAATGGCGACACATTCTCCGTGGAGAATCTGAGGGGTCAAGATGGCCTCAACGGCGTGACCAATGGAGTGACCCCAGTTCAGCAAGTTCCGGAGACCACCTTCGCGCTCGTCCGCGGAGACGACGTAAGCCTTGTGTCTAGCAGACGCCAGAATTCTAGCCTTCAAGATATCCTCAATGCCTTCGAAGCGGCGCTGGCCAGGCTGGACTACCCGTCGGACGGCAGACAGTATCGTCTCGGCATTTTCCTCCAACGCTGTGAATTCCTCCTCGCTGGAAATGGCTGCGGTCTTGATCACCTCCGCCATACCATTGATGAACTCCCGAACCGGGAGCGTCTCCAGGAACTCCAGGTCAATGTAGATCCTCGACGGCTGCCAGATCGCACCGATCAGATTCTTGCCCAATGGTGTGTCAATGGCGGTCTTTCCGCCGATCGAAGAGTCCACCATGGCGAGAAGTGTTGTGGGGACCTGGACATAGCGGACGCCACGCATGTAGGTCGAGGCAACAAAACCGGTCAGATCTCCAATGACACCACCGCCCAGAGCGATGACGACCGTGTCACGACCGCATGGCGGGCTCTGGCTCAACATCCAGTCTTCAATGTCGGCTTTTGTCTGTCTCGACTTGGAGACTTCACCGGGGGCGGCATGGTAGACGAGCAAACGAGGTTTGGGGGAGACGGCGGCAGCAGCCTGTTCGAAGGCCTTCTGGAAGCTGGGGGTATAAAGGGAACCGATGTTGGTGTCGGTGACGAGGACGTAGGTCGTGGAGGACAAGCCGTTGATCAGGTCCTTGGCGACGTAATTGCGCCAGAGGCCGAAATCAGCGACAATGCTCTCACGACCCAAGATGCTGATCTTCGTGGGTTCTCTCATTGTTCGGAGAATATCAGAAGGGAATGGAGACGTAGTCAACTCGGGAATAAGATGCCAGTGTGTCTCTCTAATTCATACTGTGGGGGGTTTTGCAACCGGTAAGCTTCTGGCAGGTGGGGGTAGAACTAGGAGGGGGAAAGATGTGACTCGTTCAATTGGGGGTCAATGTTTTGGAAGGGGAAGAAATACTTCATGTATATGTATATATACGGCGCAAGGGGGAGAGGGGGAGAGAGTGTGAGGGAGAGAAAGGGAATTGTACCTGAGTAAGAAATGAATCGAAAGGAAGTTCCTCGTCGACAGCGGGGCGCAACTCCGCTTTGACCGGTGAGGAAATATTCAAACGAGACGAGATGTGAGCGAGAGGGAGAGAGAGAGTTCTTCCAAGATGCCCAGATGGCTGGAAGTTGGGGGCCGGAACCACGAGAGATGGAGGAGGAGGAGGAGGATGGATGGATGGATGGCTAGTAGTCACTATGAAACTAGTAATCGAGAAGGAAGAGGGAAGAATGGGGGAATTTTTATTGGGTTGGAGGGGATTATTGTAGAAGAAGATCCACCGGCGGTCGCAATTGGAGTCGTTGACTCACAGTCGCTTTCCTCCGTTACTTTTTTTCTTTTCCTCCCGCTCCGATGTCGTCGCGCCGTTGGTTTGGCAATTCCGCCTCTCCACCGGAGTTACTTCTGCCCTGTCTGACATCTGATGAAACTAATTGTGGACCAATCTGACTAGCTACGATCTCCTCGTGTTGCTCAACCTCAATCTGATTATTATTAACACGAGCTCCCTCGTCTCTCGAAACGTCTTGTCAAGCTGACACTTCCAGACTCCTTCCATCCTCATTCCGGATCCGTGAATCCTCCTAATGTCTGACACCCCGATCCGGATCCGAACGCTCGAGACTGACTCTATCGCGGTCGCAAATCTTACCGGGCAAAGAATTACTTCCAGCTGAGCGGGATATACAGCATTATATATTGATCTGACAAGCTGTTCTACATGGTTGGAAGGAAGTTTTCGTAGACCATTCGCGATGCTCGCGAGACCTTCTGATTGCTAGCTATACACATAGTAGTATAGAATGAACCCCAGCAAATATTATCCAATCGAACGCCGGCCCTCCGATCACTTGGCCTCCTTTTTTCTCTTTTCTCTGGGCTCTTTTCATAATGTCATAGAGATAAGCATACAAACAACAAGAAGTAAGTAGTTAACGTGGCATTGGCGTAAATGGCCCTGGATCGATCATGCGTAATAGACATTCCCTTTCATTCCGAATCTCTCATGTTCTCGAACATGATCCCCTTATCTAATACCGTCCATATCCACCTCCTCCACCACCGCCAGAGTTCCGGGACGAATAGTGGTCCCGACCTGAATAACCTCCGCGGCTATACCCACCGCGCTGGTCGGATCCCCCGTAGTTGGATGAGCGTCCACGGTACGCGTTGTTGTGGTTGCTACCACCGTAGGATCCTTGCTGCTGATAGTATCCTTGTTGACTACGTCCATAGTAATCGTAATTGCCCATTGGTTGGTTGTAGGAGTCACCACCACCACCACCACCACCGCCGCCATAGTGCGATCGCTGGTGGTAACCACCTCCTCCTCCGCGGGGCGGAGGCGGTGGCCCGCGGTTGTAACCACCGCCTCCAGCGTTCGGAGGAACCCATCCAGAAGGCATGCCCGTCGGCGCTCCACCACTGTTACCGGGCGGCATGAACTTGGGGTCCAGATGGGCCGCGAATGGGTTCGGCCGCTCACTGGCATAGTTGATCCGGCCTCCCCGGTGGCCATTGCGAAGCGGAGCTCCTCCATGGAATCGGCCCGAGTGGTGTGCCTTGTTCTTGACGGCCTGGATATCCGCATTGTCCAGAGTCGGAGGTGGCAGCTTGGCGCCCCGAAGGAGCATGGACTTGTGGACGTGCTTGGATTTGGGGATTTCGTAATTGACTCTAACCCATGGATCCGGAACATTAGCTAACTGTAAACAGCACAAAGGAAGTATGAAACATAACAAGTAACTTACGTGAGAGATCGATCATCATCCAAACTCGGCATCCCGTATTCTTCAAGAGACGATACCAAGGAGCTGTGCGGGATGTACGACTCATTGCGCTCGACCTTACCAGCCAAACCTTCACTGATTCGCTGATTGATGGAGTACTTGGGGGCTCCCTGTTTTTTGGAATAGAAGTTGGCCACCAGATCGTGGTACAGTGGGTGGCTCTCGGAGATCAACAACACATCCCGGCCCACACAGTTCCGGAGCTTCTCATCATCAGAGAGGAGGGGGTACTTCTTTTCCATCGCAGCCAGCAGTCGCTTCTCGTCGATGAAGGGAAGTAGAACGACACCCTGCCAAGCAAACTTCTTGCCGTTCAGGTCCACGGGGAAGTCTTCCGGGTAGAAATCGATGATCTCACTATCCGGATCGCTCATCAAATCATGGAAGACTTCAGGGATAGCGTGGTTGGAAGAAGCCGGAAGAACTCCCATCAGCTGTTCGAAGGGCTTGAATGGGGTTCCCTTCTCAAATTGCAACTCCATTTCGCCAATATCCACGAAATCAGCCGCAAATGGCGCATAGTGGTAAGGGTAGTACCACGTCCACGAGGGGCATCCTTGGAAATAGTATCTCAAAACCCAAGCAAGACCCTCGGCATACGCCCGTGCGACCTTGTGGCGGAACTCTTTGTCTTCGGGATCGACGCCAAACTTCTGCTCATAGTACCGATCAGCGTATCCTTCTTCCCACAGGCGGACAGTGTCGGGCGGCAGTTCATCGTTTTGAGAGTCGCCCGCGGATGGCTTCTTGGTCGGCGTCGTTGCGGCCTCCTCTGCCACCTCATCCGCCTTTCTCTTACCGAGAACCGAAGGCGAAGTTTGCTCTTCGGTCTTCTCCTCGGAAGGCTCTGGAGCTTCTGACCCGGATTCTTCAGTGTTCTCGGAGGGTTCTTCAGCCTCCGAACCTTTCATGAGCTTGCTCTTCAGAATGGCCGCGGCACTCTTGTTCGCCATGTTAGCCTTATACACCGCACCGCGGTTAGTAACCATGCTGTGAGTCAACTGCCTCGCCTCCCGGGTCAGTTCTCCCCGTTGAGGCGTGATCAGTTCCACGGCATTGGGAGGCGCCGCATCTGCGGCACCCTTAGACCGACCACCGCTAGGATTGCCGGCAGGTGTCTCGTAGGCTTCGTAGTTGGGAGAGCTTTTCCTTCGCTTCCTAGCACCTTCTTCACGCGCTTGTGCTTCCTGCTTGCGCCGCTTCTCGTTGGCAGCTCTCCTCTCCTCGGCCTGTCTACGACGACGGAAAATAGCATCCTCTTGCTTAGCCAGCCCTTGCAGAATAAGCTGGGCCCGCTTGAGGTCAACATGTCCATCCTCGGTCAGGTACCCGCCCATGACGGGGATATTATCACGCCAAATAGCTATCAGAGTGTCGATGCCATTTTCACGGATATCTAAGGAGGGTAAGTGAGGAAGGAAATCATTTCCTACGAAGAAACACATGAAGACCCAGTCATCCAGAGCACGTTCCAAGTCGAAAGGAAACGGTTGTTGCGGAACGTACAGTTCCGCAGCAAGGTATTCCCGAAGGATTGACACATTGAGCCAAATGAAGGGCTTGAGTGAGGTTCCTTTACCCTTCTCATCGAACTGTCCATTCTTCTCCTTTGCCTGACCTTTGCATTCCTCCGCCTTGTGGCCTGCCTGTCCACATAGCCGACATGTCCGAGCCCTTGACTCCTGGAAGAAGACATCCTCACGTAGGACCCGGAAATAGGGCTCATGAGTCGCAAGACCCAACATGATCAAATCGGCATCCAATCCATAGATGACGTGGCGGGTGTTGGGGTCGTGCTCTGGCGACGCGCGCTGTGACCGGACGAACTCCATGATCTTGTGTTCACCTTCACCCGGAACCGTCGCATCCGAGATGATGATTTTAAGCTGCTTGAGTCAGTAAGATATAGAACTAGAATTAGACCGGGAGACGAACCTTTTCCCAAGCGGGGTCGGTATTGAGCTTGTAAGCGATCCAGTAGCGCAAAGCTGCCGCGAGAATATCCATGAAAGGCGTTCCCGGGGTAATGACATTGCTATCCCACGTCTTTTGGATGACCTGTTCCTGCATATCCTCGTCTTCCTTCTTGCCGTTTTGCCTCTCAAGCATTTTGCGGAATTCTTCCTTCTTCTCATCTGCCTCTCTGGCCTCCTGAGCAGAGCGGAACCGACGGGCTCGTTGTTGGTTCATCTTTGCGCGTGGCGCAACACCATCTAGTTTAGGCGAAAAGCATGAGTTAGTCTAACACTTTGATTTAAGTAGGCGACGCGATAAGAGTTACAACATACCAACAGCAATCATCAGAAGCTTCCTCGGGCGGACCATGTTCACCACACGGTCGGTGTACTTGAAGATCTCCAGCATCATCTCCTGCTCATTCGACGGTGGCGGCTTTCCTTCCGGATGAGTACATGGGTGAACGATACCGTTCATATCCAGGTACAAATTATCCATCTCATCTCCATTGGGATTGGGACGCGTGGTGTCCACGGGAACCTCTTCGCCGTTGATTTCTTGCGGAAACTCCTCGATAACGGGGGAGATGATCTTAGGATACTTGTTGGAAAGCCATCTGAAAAGCGCTGGGACACCCATGATTGCTAGTAGAATTTGACAAAGAGTGTATGAAGATGTTTGTACAGATTATACGGAGTAGATCTATCGATTTAAGCCAGGTTCGCTGATGCGCTGCATCGGCTATCTCAACGTCTCCGAGTCTGCAGGAATGACCCGTAAATGATTACTTCCGTAGAAGGGTATAGGGTGTAGGGGAAAGGGAAACTCGCGATCCCACACTGTGGGAATGACTAGGAGTAAAAAACTGACCCTCTCGAGAGGTGAGGGGGAATGATGAAGGCGTAGAAGTCTCTGCGATCGCAATGGCCGGTCGACTTGCCCGACCATGAAATCCGAGATCTCGGCGCTTCTTTTGTCGCGGTTCCGGCAGAACTTCCCCTTTTAGACACTAGACTCAAAGCAGCAAAGTACGTAGTCAGCGGGCCCCCGACACCCTGACCAATGACCAGTCGGGACACAGCAGTACAGCATTGTTGGCTCTAATTCTTTTGAGTTAGGTATCGTTGCGGCTTATTTGGCTACTACTAACTCCATACTGCGGACTACTGGCACTATCCCGTGTGCTCTCATCATAATCACCACCACCCATTGCTGCCGCTGCAGCTTCGGAGAGAACAACTCAGCTGGCTGATCCACTCGCTTCTCTCCTCTCTCCCCACACCTCCGTGAATTCAATGCCTATAACTTGCTACGCCCCCGGCCGGCGGTGACCATGAAATTACGAGCTACCAGTTGCGATGTTCCGAATCCTCGAGTCGCAGGCGCCGGCCAAACAAACGGCCAGCGACACAATTAATACTCTGACTGGTCGGCTTCAGAGTGCAACTTTACTAGAAGATCGACGGGCAGCTATACAAGGATTGAGAAGCTTTGCAAAGTCCTTTCCTGCCTCCGTTGCTTCGGGCGCACTACGCCCGTTGATCAACAGCCTCAAAGATGATCGTGAAGATGTGGATACGTTGAAGGTGGTCTTGGAGACCTTGTTGATGTTGTTTAACCCGGACGAGAATAGTGTTGGTGGCCTCTTTAGCCGAGTTTGTCGCATTCCCTGCTGATATGCGCTGTCTAGCCCGAAGCTTCAGACGAAATCGCCCTTTGGCTGTCCGATGAATTTACGCAGGTTTGTACATGTTACTGGCCGAGACATGCACTTGCTGACCAGGCAAAAAGCGTCAAGACAATATTACTGCGCTCCTTGACCTCCTGGATACTCGTGACTTTTACTCTCGCTTGTATGCCCTGCAGTTGATGTTCCAGATCTCGAGCGCACGGCCAGAAAGAACACAAGAATGTATCCTGACGGCGCCGTTGGGTATACCGAGGCTGGTCAGTGCTCTGGGAGATGCTAGAGAGCCGGTGCGCAATGGTATGTTGAGCTCACCCCCCTCGCCCCCCTCAGCGCGGAAGCGCGGTGTGCAACTGTTGCTAATTACGACTGTGCATCGAATAGAAGCTTTAATTCTCTTGATCGCTCTCACTCCGGCCTCCGAAGAGTTCCAAAAGCTCGTCGCATTCGAAAACGCGTTTGACCTTATCTTCTCCTTGATAGAAGCTGAAGGTGCTTTGACTCACGGATCGGAAGTGGTTGAAGACTGCCTTTCCTTACTCGCGAACCTTCTGAGGCTCAACATCTCCAACCAGTCATATTTTCGGGAGACGGGCTGTGTCAAAAGGCTAGCAAAGCTCCTCGCGGATGTCAATCAGGATCAGGACTCGGAAGAGCCCACCCCACAATGGGCTCTCGCGCATCGGGATAAGAACCTCTGGGGACTTTTGGTTATCGTCCAGCTGTTTCTAATCAAAGGAGGGGTCAACACTCCTGCCAACCAGACGGCGTTCTGGAACAATGGTGTCATGGAACAAGTCCTGAACACTGCTTTCGGTCAAAGATTTAATGTCAATGTGACATCCAAGGTATGAGACACTGATCGCCTATAAAGTTGGACGCTAATTGTGCTAGGCTCTTGCGACATGCGCCGACTTAATACGTAGCAATAAGCCCTTGCAGGAGCGTTTTGGAGACGTTGAGGTCATTTGGGGCTCGAGTCCTACTCCGAATGCTGTCAATGGGGATGCGACACATCAAGAACTCCAGCGGATCAATGTTATCGAAGCGTTGCTGAAATTGACTCTCGAGCCTGCTCCATTGTCGCTTCTTGATGCACGACTTGCCGCTTGCGAATGTATCAAGGCATTCTTCGCAAACCACACCGGGATCCGTGTCCATGTGCTAGGAAGAGCGATCCAAGGTCATATTAGCGGAGAAGACCAGATACCCAATATCTTGACTGTCCTGCTGCTGCCGCCAGAAGCTCGAGGAAATGCCGACCCCTACCAAACCTGGATGGCTTCTGTCTTGATGTACCAACTGCTGTTCGAGAACGCTGAAGCCAAATCAATCGCCATGGGTGTGACTGAGGGGGATGCTGAACAGGGTGAAGAAGTCGTTACCTGCATCCAGACGATAGTAGGCAACTTGATCACCGGTATTCAAAGAGGCGATGATGAAAGAATCACCCTTGGATATTTGATGCTGCTCTGTGGTTGGCTCTTCGAAGAACCGGATGCTGTGAATGACTTGTTGGGCGAGGGAAGCAGCATACAGACCTTGCTGCAAGAAATCAAGCACCGCGGAGCCACTTATGTACTTGTTCCGGGTCTTTGCACCATTCTACTCGGAATTATATACGAATTTTCCTCAAAGGACTCGCCCATACCGCGGAAGACTCTGCATAAGTTGTTGATCGAGCAGCTAGGACGAGAACAATACATTGACCGGATCACCCGGTTCAGAGAGGACCCTCTGGTACGTGACTTTGAGGTCCTACCACAGACCGTGGGGGCACAATACGACAGTGGCCTTCCGGAAATCTACTTCGACAGGACCTTTGTTGAATTTCTCAAAGACAATTTCAGCCGCTTGCTACGTGCGATTGACCGTGAGCCCGAGATCGAGATCTCAGTGATCACCAATGGTGTTGAAAGAGGAGTTTCTCGCGAACTTGTGGACTCGCTTCGGGCAGAACTAGAAGAAAAGGGCGCTTTGTCACGGAAGCTGGAGTCGGATCTGCTTGCTCTGCAATCCAAGCTCGATCACGAGCAGGCTGAACATCGAAAGACGAGAGACGCCACCATATTAGAGTCTTCTAAACTGCAGCAGATCTGTGATTCATTGAAGCGGAGTCACGAACAAGAACTGAATGTCTTGAAGGAGCAGCAGAAGCACGCTCAAAATGTACTCTTGAAACAGCATGGCGAACAGTTACGAGCTATTGATCGACAGCTGAAGGAAACATCTGCAGACCATGAGAGGAGAAGTCTCCAAGTAAAGAAGCATCATGAAGCCGAGGTGGCTGACCTGCAGAAAAAGATTCGTTCGCTCGAATCTGATCTCAATCGCGGCAAGGAGCAATCCTCTGCTGAGATTGCTGACCTGAAGACTACTATCCAGATCTTGAAGACGGAGGCGGAAAAGATGAAGGGACAGCATGTGGCTCAAGTTCTGGAACTTAACACCACAATTCAAAATCTTCAGTCAGCACTCGACACGATTAAGGGACACCATGAGGCCAAGCTCTCTGAGTTGAACACCACAATCCAGAAGTTGCAGTCAGAGCTGGAGACAGGCAGAGGACAGCATACTACCGAAGTCTCTGGTCTGAACAAGACAATCGAGGAGCTCAAGTCGCAGATGAATGCCAGTCAAGAGAAACATGAGTCTGAGGTCTCCGACCTCAACAAGACGATCCAGAAGTTACAGTCGGAGCTCGATGCCAGCAACGGAAAGAGTGCGGCAGAGGTTTCTGACCTGAAGAAGACAATCGAGACGCTGCAGTCGGAGCTTGACGCCAGCAGTGGCCAGAGCGCGGCAGAGGTTTCTGACCTGAAGAAGACAATCGAGACGCTGCAGTCGGAGCTTGACGCTAGCAGTGGCCAGAGCGCGGCAGAGGTTTCTGATCTGAAGAAGACGATTGAGACGCTGCAGTCGGAGATTGATTCCAGCAACGGACAGAATGCTAGTGAGGTGTCCGATTTGAAGAAGACGATCGAGAGCCTTCAAGCCGAGCTGGAGGCTGGCAAAGGAAAGCAGGCAACTGAAGTAACCAGCTTCCAAGAAACCATCAAGACGCTTAAGTCTGAAATGGACGCCGCTAAAAAGCAGCATGAGACCGAGGTTGCGGAGCTCAAGTCTGCGTCCAAGGCCTTACAATCGGAACTGGACACTGCTAAGGAGAAAGCTACGACAGAACTACAGTCTACACGCGATGAACTGTCCTCTAAGTGCACTGCCTCGGAGAAGCGAGCCGAGAAGGCCGAAAGTGAGGTAAAAAAGGCTGAGGAGGCAGCACGCAAGGCTACCCAAGCGCTTGAAGAGGCCCGGAAACAGCTCGAGAAGGCCAAGGCGGAGGCCAAGGAGAAGGAGGAAGCTCGCAAGGCGGCACAGTCTGAGCTTGAGGATTTGCTGATCGTGTTCGGAGACCTGGAGGCTAAGAGAAATGAGGACAAGGTAAGCCTACTGGCCCTAACCCAATGACTATGCAGATGACTCATACTGTTCCATAGCAACGTTTGAAGGATCTCGGTCAAGAAGTGTCCGAAGCTGAAGATGACGAGGAGGAGGAGGAGGAGGAGGAGGAGGAGGAGGAAGAGGAGGAAGAGGAGGAAGAGAAGGAAGCCTGATGGAAATGCCATTATTGGTGGTCCTTGCATGAGGCGCAGGGCGTAGCAGCCATGAGTTGCGACAGCCCTGGATTGATTCCAATAACGAAGAAAGCATGAGTCAGAGCCATGGGAGGTTAGTCCCAAATTGTACATCAAAGATGGGAATCAGCCTTGTGACTAGCGTAGTAGCCATTGTACAGTGTACCTGAGCCAAACTATTCCATATTTAGAGATGTTTATGAATCCGCATTGAAAGAGGGACAGTCACATCGGCTGATGTCGGCGGTAGGCGAAGCGGGCGCTGATTGGTCAGCGGAGACAAAAAAATGGTGCGCGGGGTGAGTCAAAACGATTCTGCCGCTTGTGCGCAACCTTCAATCGGGCTTTAAATCTACCCCGCGGATCCCTCGCTGGAAGATCGCAAGTCGACAGATTTCCTCCCTGTCACCTCCTCTCCCCTTCCCCGCTCGCCCGTCATGTCCATTGATTTTCCCCGCGAGGAGGAGGCCATCCTCCAGAGGTGGAGGGAGATCAACGCCTTCCGGAGGCAGGTTGAGCTCTCCGAAGGTCGTAAACCATACACCTTCTACGATGGCCCTCCCTTCGCTACCGGTCTGCCTCACTATGGTCACTTGTTGGCCTCGACCATCAAGGATATCATTCCCCGTTATTGGTCCATGAAGGGTCACTATGTCGAGCGTCGCTTTGGCTGGGATACCCATGGTGTGCCCATCGAGTACGAGATCGACAAGAAGCTGGGCATGTCGGGTCTCGAGGCCGTCGAGAAAATTGGTATTGAGAAGTACAACGAGGAGTGCAGAGCCATTGTCATGAGATTTGCTTCGGAATGGCGTCAAACTATCGAGCGACTGGGTCGTTGGATCGACTTTGACAATGACTATAAGGTAGACAGGCCCATCATCTTATACCCCGCGGTCTCTACATATGCTGACCATGCATTATAGACCATGAACGTGAGCTTCATGGAATCAGTGTGGTGGGTCTTCAAGCAACTGTTCGACAAGGACCTTGTCTACAGAGGCTACCGCGTCATGCCTTACTCGACCGCCCTCAACACCCCCCTCAGTAACTTCGAGGCTCAACAAAACTACAAGGATGTGCAAGACCCTGCCGTCGTCGTCACATTCCCCCTCGTCCACGAGCCCGAGACTTCCCTTCTTGCATGGACGACCACGCCGTGGACCCTGCCCTCGAACATTGCCCTCGCGGTCAACCCCACCTTCGAATACATCAAGATCCTCGACGAGGCATCTGGAAAGCACTACATCCTGCTCGAGTCTCTGCTCCGGACGCTGTACAAGGATCCCAAGAAGGCCAAGTTCAAGATCGTCGACCGCTTTAAGGGTGCTACCATGAAGGACTGGAAGTACCAGCCCCTCTTCGATTACTTCTACGAAGAGTTCAAGGAGCACGGTTTCCGGGTCCTTAACGCCGAGTACGTTACTGCTGAGGACGGTACCGGTATCGTCCACCAGGCTCCCGCCTTTGGTGAGGACGATTACAGAGTTGGCATGGAGAACGGCGTCATCAGTGAGAGCCGTCTCCCCCCTAACCCTGTTGATGAAAAGGGTTGCTACACAGCCGAAGTGAAGGACTTCGAGGGCCAACACGTCAAGGCTGCCGACAGGGGCATCATCAAGCACCTGAAGGCTGCTGGACGTCTGGTTGTCGACAGCCAGATTACTCACAGCTACCCCTTCTGCTGGCGTTCCGACACTCCCTTGATCTACCGGGCCGTGCCGGCTTGGTTCGTCAAGATCGGCCCCATCATCCCTCAGATGCTCCAGGGCATTGACGACTCCCACTGGGTACCGAGCTTTGTCAAGGAGAGACGCTTCTCCAGCTGGATCCAGAATGCTCGCGACTGGAACATCTCGAGAAACCGTTTCTGGGGTACTCCTCTGCCCTTGTGGGTGAGCGATGACTTCAAGGAGGTTGTCGCCGTTGGTAGTGCCGAGGAACTCAAGCAGCTTAGTGGTTACGAGGGTGAACTCACCGACCTGCACCGCGACAAGGTCGACAAGATCACCATCCCCAGCAAGCAGGGCAAGGGTGTCCTTCGCCGTGTTAGCGAGGTGTTTGATTGCTGGTTTGAGTCTGGCAGCATGCCTTATGCATCCCAGCACTACCCCTTTGAGAACAAGGAACAGTTCGAGAACAGCTTCCCCGGTGACTTCATCGCAGAGGGTCTTGACCAGACTCGTGGTTGGTTCTACACCCTGACTGTGCTTGGTACCCACCTCTTTGGCAAGCTTCCTTTCAAGAACTGTGTCGTCAACGGAATTGTTCTCGCAGAGGATGGAAAGAAGATGTCCAAGAGACTTAAGAACTACCCTGATCCCTCCCTCGTCATGGAGCGTTACGGTTCTGATGCTCTTCGCCTCTACTTGATCAATTCTCCAGTTGTGCGCGCCGAGCCCCTTCGGTTCAAGGAGTCGGGCGTCAAGGAGATTGTCGCCAAGGTCCTTCTTCCCCTCTGGAACAGCTACAAGTTCTTCGAGGGTCAAGCCGCTCTGTTCAAGAAGACCCAGGGCTTCGATTACACCTTTGATCCTAAGGCGGAGGCTACTAACACCAACGTCATGGACCGCTGGATCCTGGCCAGTTGCCAGAGTCTTCTCAAGTTCGTCAACGAGGAGATGGCCGGATACCGTCTGTACACCGTCGTTCCTCGCCTGCTTGAGTTGATCGACAACACCACCAACTGGTACATTCGTTTCAACCGCAGACGTCTCAAGGGTGAGAACGGTGTCGATGATACCCAGCATGCCCTGAACACCCTCTTTGAGGTCTTGTACACCCTGGTCCGGGGTTTGGCTCCTTTTACTCCTTTCCTTACCGACACCATCTACCTGAAGCTTCTCCCTCACATCCCTGAGGCGCTCCGTAGCGAAGATAGCCGCAGTGTCCACTTCCTTCCCTTCCCCGAGGTTCGGGAAGAGCTTTTCGATGAGGTTGTCGAGAGGCGCGTGGCCCGGATGCAGAAGGTCATTGATATGGCTCGTATCTCCCGTGAACGTCGGAACATTGGTCTGAAGACGCCGCTGAAGACTCTGGTTGTCATCCACCAGGACCAGCAGTACCTGGACGATGTGAAGTCCCTGCAGGGATACATTCTCGAAGAGCTGAACGTTCTTGAGCTTGTCCTGTCCTCGGACGAGGAGAAGTACAACGTCCAGTACAGTGTGACCGCCGACTGGCCTACGTTGGGCAAGAAGCTGAAGAAGGAGGTCCAGAAGGTCAAGAAGGCCTTGCCCTCTCTGACCAGCGAGGACGTGAAGAAGTTCGTCGCCGACAAGAAGATGCTTGTTGACGGCATTGAGCTTGTTGAAGGTGATCTGGTCGTGAAGCGTGGAATGAAGGAGGACAGCGCGTCCGCCAACATGGAGCCCAACACGGATAGCGACTTGCTGACCATCCTGGACGCTAACCTGTACCCCGAGTTGGCCGAGCAAGGGTTGGGCCGTGAGATCATCAACCGTCTGCAGCGTCTTCGTAAGAAGGCGGGTCTTGTCCCCACTGATGATGTGAAGATGGAGTATGCCGTCCTGTCGGATCCCGAGGATGTGGGCATCAACAAGGCGTTTGAGACGCAAGCCAAGGCCATCGAAAAGGTTGTGCGCAGACCGCTCGACCGCTACGAGCTTGTGGACGGCAAGGTGCCCAGCGGAGAGGAGCCGGGAATGATCATTCAAGAAGAGCAAGAAGTACAAAAGGCTACTTTCCTGTTGCGTCTGCTCAAGTTGTAGAGGTTTGATCGATTCGCACAGATAAGATGTTGATAGCTTAGACCATACAATTCCCGCTAGTTACGATGTTTTGACATTTCTTTTTGTTTAATTGATGGATGAATAAAATTACACACGTTCATGATGATACGTTTTTACATATACCTGCAGAGACCTTTCCTATACGGACACCGCCATACATGCTAGTAGAAGCCAAACAGCCCAATGCGCCTAAACCATGTAGTTTCTCCTGCAACCCATCATCCACCCTTAGACTTTCTTCGAGGCCGCCTGTCAAGCGTGAATTAGCCATGTTACAGATGAAGTCATCCTGGAGATGCGGGTTTTCTTCCTACCAGAAAGCAGTCCTTGAGCTTCATGAACTCCTTGGCGCACATGTCCTTTTGCACGGCATTGTAGTCCGCAACGACGCATTTGCCATACGCAGCAGCCTGGAAGCCCGTCTGTCAGCTGGATCGAGCAGATTCGGTGTTTCATATCATATCATACCTCGACCGAGCACTTCGAGGCAGCCTTTGCAAACTTCTCAATGGGTCTTGTCTTTGTTGACGGCATCTTGCTCAGTGTCTTTGCCACACAGAGAGTTAAAGACTTAAGTACTATCTACAGGTGATTGATTGTTCTTCTATCCAAAGCGTGACTGTTGGACCAGCTCCCGTTACATAATCCATCACATGACCCAGCACATTCCCATCGCCGGCGCGACACGAAAAGCAAAAGCAAAGCAAAAACAACTTGGCTTTTTGACTGACAAAAAGTCAATGCCTTGTCGCCCGGCCGTGCCATTGGGTCCCACCGGTCCATTTGGGAACCTCTCTTGCGGTCTAACTTGACTTTAGCTTGACTTTGCGGCCTGGAGCATTGTGGGCCTCTGACAACCCACCTAGCAACACCACCCCCGACCGTGTGTGTGTGTGTGTTCGTGCCTGTTCCGCGATGCTTAATGATTCCCTGTTCCGTCTCCATGAGCCTTATGCGAAAAACGCGCCTTAGTTCGCGGACAGTTCGATGCCTCCCGTTCCCCTTCAGCGAAGACCTTTGTCCCATGAAGACCCGGCGCTCACCGATGAAGGTATGCTCTGTCGCATTTACTAGTCCCCCTCCACACTTCTTCATAGTCTTGTTTACTTTTGCGAAATGCTGATTGCTTATTGTTCTACATAGATGTCGGCCTCCTCTACCAAGTCATTACCCGTGCGGAGAGGGATCCAGAAGTCGAGCGACTCCCGTACCGTGTGCTATTCAAGGCCTACGACGAGGTTATTGCCGAACATGGCGTCGACGCGGATCCAGGCTATGCCTGTATGCGCTTCTTGCTCAAAATGGGAAGCAAACATGTCATAGGAGAGTCGCTCTTCGACAAATTCGAAAACCTACTCGAACGGATGGGCATTGTTATTGAATTCGGCGGCGAGGATGATACCTACGATGAGACGTACCCGGACAGTGTACCCTCCATCGAGAGCAGGCCTAGGCGAAGGATACGCGACACCCGGGAGGACTCAACGCAGCCACAGCCACAAAAACAACCACAGACACCTCTGCGAAGGCGGGCGTCCTTTAATTCCATGTACGATGTTGGCGACGATCCCACTCAAAGAAGCTTCATCAACCGCCCAAGCTCACGGTCGTCCATGTCGCGAATACAAGTTGGGAAGCCTGAGTATCCGTTCACGAAGCCGTCGCCGTCCCCGAAGCATGCGCGGGTCTCTCCAGAAGCGGAGTCCCCCGACAGGACTCAATTGATGGCTCAATTTATCGAAGTGGGTCGCCGGCTCATGAGTCGGATGGACTTTCTGGCTGCGCAATCCTCGTCTGCTCCGCCGCCGCCGGCTAACGAGAAGCCTCTTCCCAATGGACTATATGCCCGGTCTGCCGTCGACCGCGATCGCTCAGAGAGAATAGCGGAAGCCTCACGAGCCCGGCGCTCGAAAACATCCTCAAATGGCTCCGATGAAGAGGGAGAGCAATCATCTTCAGTGTCCTCCAATAACGATAGCATTAGTCCCCTCGAACGGCCAGAGATGCCACCGGAAATGCTATATAGGCCATCGCTTTCGGATCTGCTGCGGGATGCATCGACTTTCAACATGTACCGCCAACGGGCCATCAACCGTCGACTTCTCACGCAGTGGGTTAAGAGGGCGATACAGGCCAGACAGAGTCACCATAATATGGAGATGGTCGCCGTAAATCGAGATCGAAACACCTTGCTTCGACAGGCGTTTCAAACGTGGCATACCATCATCCGCGACAGACGGCAGGAAGAGCGAACGGAAAGATTCTTCAAGCATCTGGAAGAGCGCGCGGGACGGGCTCGGGATCTCTTTCTCCTCACCAAGGCGTTCTCCCATTGGGCGCAACTGACTGCAGAGGAACTTGCTCGGACATCTGCAGCTCGGCGACATATCCTTAGCGTCAAGTACTTCCATGCATGGCGTGAGATCACCGCAGTCAATGAGATGAAAGCCCAGCGCTTTGCTCTGCGAAAACCTTTTGCTGCCTGGCTAAAAAGGACGAGAGAGGTCAAACAGGCGGAAGAGAAGGCGGTTGTTATCAGTAGGGAGAAGTCGAAACACACATTCTATTGGCAGTGGTTCTGGAGCTTCTGCGAACAGCGTGCCCCTCAGTGGTACGGCTATTGCCTCAAAAGACGCTCTCTGTTGTACTGGTTGCGCAAGTTTCGAACCAACAGGGAGTGCATTCATGAGATTGATGTCCGCAATAAGCAATATGCTGTGGGATCGGTAATGCAACTATGGCATGAAAAGACTCAAGGTGTCATTGCGAGGGAGCAACAAGTAGCATTGACGGAGCGCCGCAAGGTTCTGGAGGAGAAGCTGATAGAATGGAGGGCTCAAGCTCATTTAGCCCCGGTTGCTAACCATGTTACAAAAATGGTGGACACACATATCCTTCAAGCGGCGTACTCACAGTGGGTGCATCGCGCTCAAATGCTGAAGCAGGCACGGGAGATGGATCGGCAACGGATAATACGCAATGCGTGGACAACGTGGAATGACCAGCTTCGCTGTCAGGCTCTCTATGCCCGAATTGAGGAACGTATCAAGCTTGAAGCGATGTACAAATGGATTTTGGCAGAGAGATACCGTCTCATGCAGCGCATTAGGGAGCAGCGCATCAAGCGGGAAGTCTTCTCGGTCTTTGTGACTAACGTTCGGAGGACTTATGCCGAATTGCTTGACCGTGCGGAGGTATTTGAGGAGCAACGAAACGAAGACTTGCTCCGATCCAAGCTCGAACGCTGGCGGGATCAGCTATCGTTGCAACGCAAGAGGGAGATGGTTGCCTCTGAGTTCTACGCTCCACGCTTAGCGCAGGAATCGCTTGTGGCCTGGCGTTCGAAGTATCAGCATGTGGTCAAGATAGAGGGATGGGCTAATACCGCCAGATACTACTTCCTGGCTACCAAGTTCACCAAGAAATGGCGCGTCGCGACAGTTGAATCTGCCAAGAAGCGTCGCCAACAAGCGTATATCCAGACCCGGAGGAAGATCAAGATCAATCTGGCATCGAAAGCTCTATCTCATTGGCACTCCAGGTCCTTACATATGGCAGGTCTGGAGCAGCAAGCCCTGCAATTCTCACGGCAACGCTGCTTGGCAATGGCGTCCGAGCTTGTACCTCGATGGCAACACAAAACCTTCAATCGCCTCCAAGACTGCGATGCGGCCGATGATCACTATGCGCGCCAAATTGTTGGCGAACAATTGACGCGTTGGGTCGAGGCCTTGCTTGTGTATCAGCGCCAGGAGCAACAAGCAAATAACATGAATCGGGAGCATGTACTCGGCCAGGCCAATATCCAATTGCGGAAGCTTAGCTTCCGTGTCTTCCAGGTCAAGAGCTTCTCCGAGACCTCCGAGGCGATGAAGGAACGAAACCTAAGGAAGCACTGTCGAAGCATGTTCCGTAGCTGGCTGGAGAAAGCACGCGTGAAGTCCGAGTCGCGGGATTTACCAGGGCCTCTGATAAGTCCGACGAGAAACTATGATGGAGCGACCTTCGAAGCCGAGCCGAACCGACGCATTTTCGATCCTTGGTATCAAACCACGACCCCCTTTAAGACCAACGACCTAGCTGTGGCCGCGAACAGCCAAATCCAAATGGCCTCGACCACGCCGCTGGCGACACCCAACTTCCTCACATCGCCGTCCAAAAGAGCCGCCAGAGCACGGGCCATGGCGCATGTTTCTACTACTCCGGCTACGCCCTCTTACACTCCATTTGCCAGTCGACTTTTGCGCGTCGGTACTGTACTCCCTCGAACCGACTCGACTAGACGCCGTACTGGACGAGCGAGCGCACTGGGCACTAGCGTCCGGTTCGTGGATGAAGAACCGGGGTCTCCTTCCGATGGCAGAAGATCATCCGGTCGACGGACGTGAAACCCTTCCGGGTTATACTTGTATAGGACTTTATGTACATTTTTCTTCTGGTTCCCTTTGTCTATTTTGGGGTTTTGGATGGTGCAGCTTTTTGGGGCGAAGGTTATGATAGATACCCTTTTTGCATGGCAGGTTCTGTGGATTAGCTATTGTCGGCTTGGATAATTGAACAATATACACCTCATGTTGGTGAAACACCTGAAAGCACAGCTCAAGTAACACAATCAATCGGATAATGATCTTCAAACTCATCTTCACCCCTATCACACCGACTCAACTTACCTCTCACCAGCTCATCCATCTCCCGCCGCTGCTCACTTAACAGCCGTACACGATCCTGCAAAGACCACAAGTCCCCATAAAACCACCGATCAACAAACTCCCAATAGATCCCATCAAACATATAGAACCATACCTCGCGGCAAGACACAAACAATATAGCCCATTGTCCAAGGACTCGCCCATCCTCAAAGCCGTTCGTTGTGACTCCAAAAGAAGCCCCTGCCCCATTCACTCGTCTTCACACTCACGCAATACTTCCAAAAACACATGGAATCGGGGAATATACCGATCCAGGAATTGATGCAAATCCCCCTCTCAGTCCTCCGGACTCTGGAGTAACAGCCACCAGGGCGCTACGTATGTGAGCTCTGCTGGGGCAGCGTAGGTGAATTCCCAGTAGAGGTATTGAGATCAATGAGTACGTTTGAGGGACGGAAGTCGTCGCAGTAGAGACGGAAGGGGCCTTGGGGGTTTAGTAAGGTGGAGGTTCTTCGTTAGGTTTTGGAATAGGTAGCGAGCGATGAGTTTTCGTTGGAAGTCTCCTTCGCTGGTGATGGAGGGTTTTTGTTGTTGTAGACGAAGGTGGAGGAGATGCTGTGTGGCTAGGGAGTGGAGGTAATCTGTGGATGAGGTGAAGGTGTGAGAGGGAGGTGGGAATGCTTCTAGTGGTAGGTTTGCAGAGGTCATTAGGTCGTTCATGTTGAAGATGAGAGGTCGTTTAGTGATGCTGAAGCAATCATGCTCTGTTTCTTCGAGTGCACCGATGGAGTCGAATTCTACTCTGGAGAGCTCGAGGACTAGGATGACCATTTCGCGGTATGCGTGCTTCAAGCTGTGATTACTAATTCGGGGGTTTAGGAGTGGCCTTCCTGCAGAAGAATGGTCCTTGAGGAGCTTCGATAGTGGTACACCCTCGATTAATGACATGATTATGTAGGGACCTGCCCAGCAGATCCCCGAGGCGCATACTTCCGGAACGGGGATTGATGTGGTCTTGTCGGATGTAGTTCATTGTTGCGACTTCACTTTGAACTTTTCTCGGCGAAGGATGGCTCTCCCTAGAGCGGCGAATCGGATGATGACATTTGGTTCTTCGTTATTGTTGTTTTTTGTATCTTACTCTATAGCAGATGTTAAATGCTCCGCTTTTCCAAAGGCATGCGGAGATGGGTTTGCCGCTGGCTGGTCGGTGTTTGTGGGCAAGTTGCATTGATAGAAGCTCTGGCTGTGGACTGGACCAGAGACGGAGCCAGGTCGTGGCTTTTCGTTCTTGTTTCTTTTCTGCGATATGGTCGAATTCCATTGTTGGATGGTGGTTGGGGTTAGGGTTGTAGGGGGTGAGGTTTGAGGCAGTTGCAGAGTAGCCAGACGGCTACTTCAGTTTCAAGTTGTGGCTACAAGGCAGACTTTATGAGCGAAAGCTGAAAGCAAAACTGTTAAGATAAGGCATAAATGAGGGAGTTCTGCATGACAGGAATTATGCCCAGCAAGAGGCGGATCTCTACATCCTATTCAGTCCCTTTTGGTGATAATATATCCTCACTCCACTCTACTATTATCAGAGCACAGCCCTGCAACTGATAAGTGAGGGTACTCTGCAGTTGTAGCTTTATCAACAACTAATCACAGTCACATTTGATTACTAGTTGGTCATAAAGATCCCTGCTTACTTTGCAGCAGTCTGGATCCCCGCAAGCCTAATTAGCGAGGTTAATCTAAATAGGTATGATCCCCGGGGATAACATGTCCTTGAAAGAACTGATTAAACTAGATGGGGATATTGCTTAGGAGCTACAATGTGGCAAAGCGCCATATCATTGTATATCTTTTTAAAACCAGAAGTCACTCAAAGTAAAGGAAGACCGGAGGCTATCCGAACAAGCAGTTGGGGTTGATGACGATGAATGAATGAGTCTGGGCGGTGTGGATCACGGGGCCGACGATCGGGGATGCTCTTCTTGCATCTTCGAGGTGAGCTGTCCCCTCCACCCGCATACAGCTCTATACTTGCATCTTTCTTGCAAACCCCGTCACATTGCGCAGTTTTCAACTAAGTTTTTGCTCCTATAACTGCGCACTGGCAATGGTGTAGCGCCATTGTCAGCGCATCCCCGCGCATCCAACGCATTCTACCTCTCCACAACCACCCGCCTCCATGCGAGCGGTACTGCCGGGGAGGCCCCCAACGAAGCTCCAGGCTTACAGCACCGCGCTGTGGGATGGTCTTCGTGTTGTGGTAAGCTCTCTGCATGAACCTCTTCAGCTTCCCCGGTGTTCTATAAGTGGTCATGTGGCTGATTCGGCGCTTTCTGCGCACTCTCTCCACAGGCGTACATATCCGGCCATGCACTAGTGATCCTCGGCGGTCCGCACAAGCTCCTACAAACCATCTATGTCGACGATACCGACGCCCTGGAGGCTGTCACCATAGATGAGCTCTCCGGAAAGATCGCCGTATGCGGTGGACCCGATGTGTTCATCTACCAACCGTATGGCATCCAGCATGAAACCTTGAAGGTCCGTGGTCAATGAGATGGAAAGATACAAGCTATACGAGACGTGCATGCTGATGGATCTATGGGGTAGTGGTCTCTAGCCCAAACCTTTCGCAGCGAAGACGACAATGAGACTATTCGTACCCTGTCATGGGGCTCCTCCGAGGAGCTGCTTCTCGGCAACTCTCACCTCACTCTCTGGTTCTTGAACGATACCCCGCGCCAAGTTTGGAAGCAGAAGCTGGCTTCTCCCGTTAAATTCGCGCGCTTCTCCCCCGATGCAACTCTCCTTGTCACCACTGGGCATTATGACCGCATGGCCAAAGTATGGCGCCGACTCGCATTCGGGACGGACATTCGTTTCGAAGTGTCATATCTTCCCCACCCTACAGTCATTACCGGGATACATTGGCGAAGACCGTACCATCGAGAGCAGTCTATGGACAATGTATTCTATACCGTATGCGCCGACAATAAGATTCGGGTATGGGCAACCGTGGATCATCATGCGCCGACCGCCTTGCAACTATGGGCGCAAATTGATATGGCCGCTTCTGTCCAGCCAAGGCATGCGACCGACAAGAGCGATCCGACCCGTCGATATGGCTTCATTGTGGACAGTCGGGACTTTTGCATGGCTACTGAGCGAGCTGTGCAGAGAAGTACAGGAAACAAGGATAATCACACTCTGGAACATATCATCGAAGTCGCGAATAAGAGCCCCGAAGTCTGTGTCGTGATTGATGGACAAGGGCACATGTCGGCCTGGGCCCTGGAAGATGTTGGGTCCAAGGTCAAATCTGAAATGCACATGTTCAATATTCTACATGTGGAAGGCCTGGACTTCGCGTTCATGCCCGGTGTCTCTCCGGAAGAAGACTATGCGCAGCTGCATGCATTCCAGGGTGCAGAACCAGGCGACTCCATCAGTATTCTAGTGCATCACTTTGACGGCCGGATTGAGTGGTTCGATTCCCCGGTAGATGTGCTTTTTGATCCTGCTCCGCGCAAAAACCGGGTGTCTATGAAGGCGTCATGGACCGGCCACAATGGCCCCATAAAGAAAATCGTTCGTAATGCCATTGGCCACACGCTTGCCTCGCGTACGGATGATAACAAGGCGTTGATCTGGAGGCAAAAGCAGCGAGAGAGTGGTACGGCGCTTCTTCGACAGAGCGAGCTATTCTCTGACGAACATATACATCGCAGTTGCGTGCTAGAAGACGGCGACTTTCTGGTCAACCTCCATCACAACGGAATCTCCTTCTGGGATATCCGTCCATTTCATGCCAAGAAGCTGGCGGCCACAACGTTTGAATTATCAAGCAAGCCACTGTGTGTCTTGCCTATCCCTACAGCCGAGCAGAATGGGGTTGTCTACGTAGCAACTATTGGCGCGAGCATGGACGGAATTGCTTGGGAGTTTCAACTGCCGACCTCTAAGCAGACCAACGGAACAGCGGATGGGACTCAATGTCAGCTGCGGAAGTTCTGTACATTCCATTTGGGGTTGGATGAGGACATGGCTTACATCTTGCCTGTCGACCCAGCCGGCCGCAAAGCCGAGATGCCCGGCTTCTTTGACCTCTTCTCGCCGGATATAGCACTTTCATACACCAAGACTGGCATTGTCCGCACCTGGACGGCCAAGATTGACAAAGAGAAGAGCCGCGTCGAATGGCTCTTGACTTCGACCGTAGAGACAGGTATCAAGAACCTGTCGCTTGCGAGCGGGAGCTCCATTAAGAAAGCAGCACTTGTGGATGAAGACCGCACGCATCTGACGATATGGGATATGAATGATGCACAGCTGGAGTATGAAGAACATTTCTCACAAGGCGACATCATCCGTGACTTAGATTGGACGTCAACGCCAGACATGCAGTCTATCCTAGCGGTTGGGTTCCCTCATAAAGTCATTCTTTTATCCCAGCTCCGATATGACTACCTTGACTCGCGCCCGTCGTGGACACAGATCCGCGAAATCTGGATCCGCGACCTTACTCCTCATCCTATCGGGGATTCCTGCTGGCTCAGCAATGGCTGCCTCGCCATTGGAGCTGGAAATCAACTCTTCGTGTATGGGAACGAAATTGAAAGTTCCGATCATCTGGTATCTCAGTTACGTATACCAGCTCGCGGATCTTCTACTGTCGATCTCTTCGAGGTTGTGAGCCGGCTGAATGGACCGCTGCCCGTTTTTCACCCGCAATTCCT
Organism: Aspergillus eucalypticola CBS 122712; assembly: GCF_003184535.1. NCBI lineage: Eukaryota > Fungi > Ascomycota > Eurotiomycetes > Eurotiales > Aspergillaceae > Aspergillus > Aspergillus eucalypticola. The sequence goes on from NW_020290278.1 coordinate 567,069, forward strand.
GGCGCAGTGCATTCTGAGCGGCAAAAACAACCTGGTACATGCGGTCTTGCTAAAACTTCATCGCATACTCAAGTTCTACACGGAAGGTGATGACATTGACGGCTTCCTGGACATGCCCTTGGAAAGCTTTTACATTGAACATGATGTAAGCACCTATATGATAGCCACACAATTCCGCCGCTAACCTGTTAGACCCCCCAACGAGCCACCTCCAAAGGCATAGATTCCTCATATGCCGATCTCAACATGGATGAAGAGTCGATCGTAGTGGATGAGGATACGGCCCTGGTGCTCAACGAGAACCTGGCGCGATTTACTCTGCCCCAGCTTTCCAGCCAAGAGCAATTCCGCTTGGTGGACACGATTGAGTGTGTTGCAACTGTGGAGAAGCATCGCCGCTCAATGGATGACAATGCTGCGCGATATCTCCTCTTCTTCCGTCAGCATATGCTACGCAGGTCCCAAGGAGTGGCAAACAAAGACACGGTATCCTGGCGAGAAATTGTCTGGGCATTCCATAGCGGCAGTCAGGACATCTTAGTAGACCTTGCATCAAGACAATTTGGTGGAAAGATGACGTGGAAGGCGGCCAGAGAGTGTGGGATGTTCATGTGGCTGTCGAATCCTACTGCTGTGGTAAGATTCACCTCTGGGCAGTGATCGAATTGTGCTAACAGTGTCAGCGGGCGCAATTGGAAGTCGTTGCTCGGAACGAGTATACTAAATCGGAAGAGAAGAACCCCATCGACTGTTCGTTGTACTATATCGCCCTGAGGAAGAAAAACGTCCTGCAGGGTCTCTGGCGGATGGCGCATTGGCATCGTGAACAAGGTGCAACACAACGACTGCTTGCCAATAACTTTCAGGAAGAGCGGTGGAAAACGTCGGCATTGAAGAACGCATATGCTCTGCTTGGAAAGCGAAGATTTGGTGCGTATTATGGAACTGAATCTGGAACCCAACTAACGCGGTATAGAATATGCTGCCACCTTCTTCCTTCTTGCGGACCATTTGCGCGACGCCGCTTTTGTGTGTCTCAACCAGGTCGGCGATCTCCAGCTTGCTATCGCCATCACGCGTGCCTATGAGGGAGATGACGGTCCAGTGTTGAAAGAGATCCTGGAAGAAAGAGTGCTGCCTGAGGCTGCCACTGATGGAAACCGGTGGATGGCATCGTGGGCTTTCTGGATGCTGGGTCGTCGTGGAATGGCAGTCCGATCGCTGATTGTGAGTATCTCCGTGACTGTAAAAGGAAGGATACTAATGTTATTTCTAGTCCCCGGTAGAGTCACTTATCCCCGAGACGCCAGCGTCTCCAGGCAGCCCAGGGATGATACCCTTGCAAGCCAAGTCGTATCTTTCCAACGACCCTGCATTGGTTGTCCTGTACAAGCAACTCCGTGAGAAGACACTACAGACACTGAAAGGAGCATCTAAAGTATCCGCGCAGTCCGAGTGGAGTTTCGTCATCCGCAATGCTCGTCTGTACGACCGCATGGGATGCGATCTCCTGGCTCTAGATCTAGTACGCCACTGGGAGTTCCTGGGAGGACCTCCTTCACCACAACCAGCCAAGGAGGGGCCACTCGATTTGCATGATGGGGTAGACTATCGCAAGATGCTGCGCCGACGTAGCAGTCTGGTCGTTGCGGACCTGCCGATCCGCGAGAGCTTGCAACAGAGTATCCAAGCTGCGGCAGCACCGAAACCGAAACCGAAGCCACCTCCAACGACATTCCAAGAGCCAGATGCCAACTCGTTGCTTGACAGCTTTGGTTTCTAGTCTGGCTGTAGCTAGTTTTTGAACGATTTATTGTATCATTATTGCGTACCAAGTGTTCGGTGTGCATACATTGACTGCTACTTGATATTTCCTGGCATCTCGTCAAGGTTTTAGCATGTATATCGTTCAATTCATTCTGTAATTGCTAATAACAATCAACCAAGCATGAGAGACATTTTTATTCATAAGACATGATCGCATCCGAAACAAACCCCATCAGTAAATCGAGAACCTCCCCCTCTTCCTCCGAGGCATCAACCTCCACGACACCGTCTGGTTCAGCGGAGCATGCACTAAAGTAGACGTGCTGTTGACTCCCGTGCTGTTACTCATCGCAGCATGCAATGAAGAGCCAGACAACGTGCTATTCCCTGCACTTGTGGTCCCATTCGCACCCGGTTCAGATGTTGCGCTGACCATACCCCCATGCGTAACACTTCCCATTTTATCCTCTTTCTTATTATCCTGCTGCTGCTGCTGCGCAGCATCACCAACACCAGTACCTTCAACCTGATTGACACCATGAACATCTTCAGAAGGATAAGCATCCGCACACTCCAACAACACCCACACATTCCCCTTCCCCTTCCCAACCCCATCCCCTTCACTCCGAGGATACCTCCCCCTAACAATCGGATACTTCGGACGAGGACGAGGATAATGATGTTCAGCACACTCACTCCCCACCCACTGACCAAACTCCCCCGCATGGACACTTTGCGCAAGGAACGGCTCATCCACGCACCCGGGCTGTTCATGCATGGTCACGTTGCAAAGTTGGGGTATTACCCCTCCTTCTTCGATATCCTTGTTGGTATCCTCTCCATTAGGAGCAGGCGATACGAATTGCTCGATCTGTGTATCGAAGGATACATGCGTGGATGTTATGGGGATTGGGTGACATGTTCCTTCGTGGAGTTGGAGGGGAATGTGTTGGTGGGCGCGGGGGGATAGTAGTACTGGTGATGGTGGTGGTGGTGGGGAGGGAGGGCAGGTATTGTGGAAGACAGGGTGGATGTTGGCGATGGTGGAGGCGGCGGTTGCTGTTGATGATAGGGTTAGGGATAGGGATAGGAGGGAGATGGTGGTGAGGTGGTGGCGCATTGTTGAGGTCCGCTATTAGGAGTGAGAAGGTGAAGTAAGTAGATGTTTGGATTCAAAGATGAGTTCGATTGGATTGACTTCAAGAAGCTGAATGATGCTTTCAGTTAAATTCAAAAGTTATCTATCTACATCCTTATATACTACCATCCTTCCCCTCTGGCAACTTCTACCAGCCGCTGATTTACACGTCTACGCGCGAAGAATAGAGTTGCTGAGAATGAGTATGCATGTAAATAGGAAGGAGTAATTGGCGTCGGGAGTGGCTAGCATTCAGCATTCCTGGGCGTGGGTGTGGATATGTCAATTGCCGTTTGTGGACGGCTGGATACTGTATCCGCATTCCTGAGAGGGTTGACCTGTGTGTGATTGGGGGCTTGGGGGGTGATCTACGGATCAGCGCTGGATGTAGTCTAGTTCATTGGTACAGAGTAGATTGGGGGTTATTGTTTGTTGTTGTGCTACTATGCTTACCTGTTTCGCTTTGAGTTGGAGTCCTATAGTAGTACTTCGTAGTCAGCGGTCGAAGATAATGCTCTAGGTAAAATTATTGATGTATTCAGGTCTTACTGAATACAAAGTTTCAGAGTTTAATCTGGTAGATTAACATTATTATTTTCTAGACTACATTGGTTATAACCCAGTAAGTCATGGCAACCTCCGCTTCAACCCGTACATGTCCAGCACATGGCTATCGCTCACACCTTGACCAGTCTACAGACCGAGACCAAGTCCGCCGAGGATATTGCCGCTGCCATTGTCCTGGGTATCGTTGGGGTCGTTGGCGAGGTCTTCGGCAGGGTTGTGCGATTCCACCTTCTGTAGGTCATCCTTGTTACCGTCACCCCCATCACACAGCAGCCGGACGTAGACGTATTTGTCGAACGGGTCATCCGGGATGCACCCGCTCTCGGCATCCTCCTGTCCCGGGTAGAAAGGAACCACTGCGTTGGGCACGCCAATGCACTCGTCATTGGCATAGACACCCAGACCATGGCAACGCTCAGAGGTATCCTTGGTGACGTCTTGGAGGCTCACCGAGTAAGCATCGATTGACAGGCTGTGCGAGATCTTGGCCTTTTCGCATGTATCTTCGGTGGCGTAGGTGGTTTCGGCATCTCCAATAAGCTTGTCATTGGGGGGAGCGCCAGGGTCGCAATCTTCGTGGGACTTCACTGTGACTTGTGCCACGCCGTAGCCGTAAACGGCTGGGGTCAGGCAGAGGGCCGAGGCGACGAGGAGCTGGACTTATTAACAGATGTTTTGAGTATACGGATGAGTGATACTAACGCTGGAGAAATGCATGGCGAAGATCAAGCGATTTGGTAGATGCAAGAGGTTGCGGATGGCGGGATGCAGAATAAGAACAATTGCTCCCAGAGGATCAAGCCATGATTTATATCACGGGCGAAGAAAGGATCCACGACTCCTGGGACTGTTACTTTTCTGATTTTCCTTGATGTTCATTGTTTTGGAATGCAATGGGAGTTCGTGGGCGCGTCGGAATGGATCGTCCACAACACAAAGGGTTAAGTTCAGTCTGCCTGGGGCCCCGGCGGACTAAACGGTGCGGAGAAAGCTTCCATACATGGCCCTCTAGCCTTGGTTTTTTGTGGAACATAAAATGCCTACATAGCCTGGATCGTAGCTTGCGCTGCCCAGGAGGTCTGGGAAGGGATGGCAAGGACTGTACGGCACGCAGGGGTGGATGCCGATTCTCCTACCATCCCCATATCTGTCAACCCTGTCGGTGTCTTGGCCATGTCAGAATCAGCTTACCTCAGATTCGAAAAGACAAGGAGGATGAGAGGCTCAGAAGGGCTCAAGATAGACGCAATTATACTTTGCCCTAAGACAAGTACTCATCATCGCGACCAGGAGTCTTCAGCCCTCCCTAGCTGCGAACCCGTCACCTTAATGTGGTCAAAGCCACCCTGTTACAGGAGATATCACATATGTTGGTGCAGATTACCCCGAGGTAGGGATAATAGTATCGGCGGCGCATGGCTGGCCGCCTGACATAGAAAGCGCATGAACGAGCGCGGGGTTGCGACGCGACTGTAGAACCGGACATCGCCTACTGTGTAGTTGCACCAACGCCACAGACGCTAGATTCTCGGTGGTCGGAAGGAAAGCTAGCTGTAGTAAGCCATGACCAGGTAAGACTCGGTCTGATCGTTGATCGAAATTCCCAGTAGCCCATACGCAGCTGTGACTGCAGTTAAGCCCCGGCTCTTCCGAGAACCCGTCAGAATTAAGACCAAGGCCTCAAGGCCCACCAGCAGATTGCCAAGGGAATAGCTCTGCTTTGTCGCTGCGTAACAGACTTGGCTTTCGACAGCTATGCTCTTCCCGAGCAGCATCGGATCCATGGCACAAAGGGCTTGTCATGTGTGATGGTGTCGACTTATCGCTCTGTCAGCCAGATTCACCCCGCTGTGAGGCTTAATTGCAATGATTCGAGATAGATGAATCGTGCTGCCTATTGGCGCTCATACATAAACGTTCCGAGCTGCGTGGTGGAGGTAAGACGGCAGAGTCAAAGGCCCCATTGGCCGTGTCGACTAGCACGTAGGAGTGATAGTCCCGACCGGGATGCTGCAAGCTGCAGTCTCACTGTAGTATAAAGGGCAGATAGCTGTCATCTCCAACTTGAAATTGTCGACACACTCAAATCATTCCGACTATCCTCATTTCGCTTCTATCGTCACCCATCATGACCGTCTCAACTGAATCTACAACCGACGTGCAAGTCTTCCCGTCTGTTCCTCGGCCGCTACTGCTGACCCAGACACAGCCTCATCATCGGTGCGGGTCCATCGGGTCTAGCTGTTGCTTACTGGATGGCGCAGTATGGCATTAACGCTCGCATCATCGACAAGCGTAGCACGAAAATATTCCGAGGCCACGCAGATGGCCTGAGGGGCCGAACGCTCGAACTACTTGACAGTATGGGGATTACCCAAAGGATCCTGCAAGAAGGATACCACGCAGCAGGTCTGAAGTATTGGGTAAGAGGCACAGTTAACGTCGGTGGGAGCGGTCACTAATCATGGATACTAGAGACCGGACGGAAATGGGGGTTTGAAGCGCGCTGGACAACTGCGAAGCACAATCTGGAAATCCTCGCCGCATCGCATGGCCTTATTGTCCCAAGGCCGCATCGAACGGTTTTTCCTTGATGTTATCCGGGATTCGTCCAGTATCGACGTTGAAAGAGGCGTAATGGGAGAGTCACTGACCTATGATGAGAGCCTTGAGCATGATAGCCAGGCATACCCCATCACGATCAAGCTGAGGACTCTAAGTGAGGAAGAAGCAACCCCTATCCCTAACCCGGGTACTACACCCTACCGTCCAGCCCGGGACGACCTGGAGGACCTGGCCCCAAAACGCAAGCACAATGTTGGGACAATCGAGACGGTTCGGGCCAAGTATCTCATTGGCTGTGATGGGGCGCACAGCTGGACGAGGAAACAGTTGAACATCCCCTTCGAGGGATCCCACACAGATCATATATGGTAACCTACTACACCATTTCTTGATCGACTGTAGCTGACTTGCATTGCCTTAGGGGAGTTATGGATGTGGTCCCAATCACGGATTTCCGTAAGTTCAACACCTGGTATGGAACGAAAGACTTCTAACGTCGAACCACAGCGGACATCCGCTGGCCGTCTTCCATTGACAGTCCGCACGGGCATCTGCTTGTCATCACGAGAGAAAACAATGTGGTGCGCTTCTATGTCCCTTTGCAAGAGGAAGACGAGATATCGCCTTCTTTCGATCGGTCGACGGTGACTCTGGACATGCTCCGGGAAAGAGTGAAGAGCATCATGTCTCCCTTCTCTTTCGACTTCAAGATCTGTCACTGGTGGGCTGCCTATCAGGTACACCCTGGCTCTCGCTTTCCCAACCGATCCCGTGGTGATGGCTGGTTAATAAACTCTAGGTCGGTCGGAGACTCGCGCCCGCTGTCAACAAAGGACGTATGTATCTTGTCGGGGATGCCGTCCATACTCACAGCCCTAAAATTGGGTTGGGAATGAACATGAGCATTCAAGACGGCTTCAACCTCGGTTGGAAGCTGGCGCTGGTCGTGAAGGAGATGGCGCCTCCTTCGATCCTCGGTACCTACAAGTCTGAGCGTCATCAGCTCGCCAAGATGCTCCTTGAGTTCGACCAGAAATGGGCTGCGTTCTTCCTGAAGCAGAAGAAAAAGCAGGATCAGCTTGAACTCCAGGGTCTTCCGGAAGCTAACCCAGAAGACATCCAGGCCATGCAAGATGTTTTTCGCGAAAATGAGATGTTCGCCGAGGGCCATGTATCGTTCTACAAGGCGAGTCTCATAGTAGACAAGGACAGTACAGCAGTGGCCAAGCACCTGACAGCAGGAGAAAGATTTCCGCAGGCACTTATTTGCAAGCAAGCAGATGGTCAGCCATGGTGGACTTCACGGCTCCTAAACAGCGATGGCCGTTTTCGGCTTCTGCTTCTGGTCGGAGACTGCCGGCTGGAAGACCAGAAGAGTCGTATATTGGCTCTCAATGGGGGTTTGTTGGCACTTCAGAAACGCTTCACGCCCCCCAAGCAAAAGCTTGACTCTGTCATCGAGGTCAAGGCAATTCACAGTGCTCCGCTAGATGATGTTGAACTGAGCGACTTCCCCCCAGTTCTGCGCCAGTTCGATGAGACCACTGGCTGGGACTATACCAAGGTCTGGAGTGACAGTGAGTGCTTCTGGGATGAACAGTGCAAAGGCAACGCATATGAGATCTGGGGGGTGGACAGATCAAGGGGTGCCATGGTGGCTTTACGGCCCGATCAGTACATTGGATGGATTGGAGAGCTCGACGACGTGGCCGGCGTGACCAAATACTTTGAAGGGTTCCTTCACGAGCCTCGGCCGGAAGCGGTGCTGTAGCCTTCAGAATTAATGTGGAGTAATCCAGGTAGATTGTCTACTACTTATTTTACTAGTAGAAATTAGCCGAAGTCCTGCAGTTACATTTTCAAGTGAAATAGGGTGATCTAGAAATGAGGTAGATAACTTGCCTCTTGCCTTATCACTTGTCAAAGTAATGGAATGTGATTAATGTGGGGGATGTCGGCTGAGATCCGAGCGCATGTTTCTGAGCTGCTCTTATCGCTTGTTGGAGTTGCAGTGGGTCGCTGTCAATGGCAAGGCGCGCAGTTTGTACTCAACGGCGGGACCGACATATAACCTATTGCTGGTCCCAATCGATTTCTTGACTGGCCTACCTTCTTTTTTTTTCAGTCCCCGGCGAAATCTGCAAATCATTATGGCACCTCCCTCGTCTCCTACGGACCATCACATCGTGGCCCTGCAGGGCGACTTTATCAGAATCCCCAAGTTCGAATTACCCGCTCCTTATACTTACACCACAACAATCTACGGACAGACATCGCTCTCCGAACTCCACGAACGGATACACGATGCCTCTATCTTAGTTCTATCGGCGCTGCGAATTGATGCAGAGGCACTATCACCCGAGGCGACCCCGTATCTGAAATTGATTGTGATAGTTGCTGCAGGCAGCGACTGCGTGGATCTCGAAGCATGCAGAAAGAGGGGCATTACTGTGAGCAACTGTCCTGCAGCAAACACCGAGGCTGTCTCCGAGCATGCAATTGGACTTTACTTTTCTGTCCGCCGCAAAGTTATGCGCGCGCACACATTGACTCGCGCGGGCGAATGGACCCGGAAAAAGACCCTCGTCTTCGATTGTGTAAATCACGATGGAACGCAACCCCTGACCTGCCAGGAGGAGGTGGCCGGAATTATCGGAAATGGCGCTGTCGGTACGTGCTTCGGGCGATCCATGGTTTGTCCTTCGCTTGGATTTACATTGGCTGACTCAAATTCAGGAAAGCGGATCGCCCAATTAGCCCGTGGGCTGGGTATGAAGGTTATTATCGCAGGGCGCAAAGCACTTGGTGATGCGAGCACACCGAATCACGCAGACGACAATGTGGAGAGGGTTTCCTTCGACGAGGTGATTAGGCAGAGCACAGTGATTTTCATTGCGGTTCCCCTTGCTCCTTCGACGCGAAATCTGCTATCGACGGCTGAATTCGAAGCCATGTCACCTCATGCGGTTTTGGTCAATGTCTCGAGGGGAGGAGTGATGGATGAAGTGGCACTTGTCCGAGCATTGCAGGAGAACCGCATCACCGGTGCTGCAACTGATGTGTTTGAGAAGGAACCTGCTGGGCTGGAGAACAGTGCTCTGCTGGCTGAAGGCACTGAGGATCTGAACCTGGTTCTGACACCTCATATTGCATGGGCCACACAGAAGACGTTGATCAACTATGAGCAGAAATTCAAGGAAACGGTGGAGAAGTGGATGGTGGGGGAATTCATGAACGTAGTGACCTGAATCAAAATATTTCGAATGTTAAATAATTAGATACCATGAAAGACCATTTCCATTATATTTTGAAAGACATCAAGCATAGCTCGAAAGGAGTGGATGATGATGATGCTCTCTTTCTCTTTGTTTGGTTGCTTCTTATCGCAGGCTGAGTCAGCCTGTTATCAGGCCTGCAAATGATGGCGAATCCTCAACTAATCATCGGATGAGCTGCGATGCTTCCCCATCGCGCTGTCGATCGCTCCATCAATCGATTCCCCAGTCATCCTCGCGGCTTACTCTTATCTCCCCGCTTTCCGCTCCGTCCCTTGCGTGATGGCTCGTTGATCCGACTTTTCCTTCTTCAGTGACAGGAGAGCCCTCCTCTCGTGCTGGCTCGACTAACCTGAACCGCGACGGCATCCGATGAACTACCAATCCATCACCATGGCAGGCAATGCCTCCAACAGCGACCGTCAAGAGGATGGGGCAGTTCGAGATGGCTCCCCGCTAACATCCTCCGTCGACTTTGGTGACCGGACAGCCTTCGCCGATGATTCTCGCTCCTCCGCAACCTCCCCGCAAAGCTTCACCACGCGATCCCTGCTCGTCGGCCTTCTTATCGGCGCTCTCATTACGTTCTCCAACACATACTTTGGACTGCAGACAGGATGGATCAGCACCATGGCCATGCCATCTGCCCTAATCGGCTTCTCCGTCTTCAAGGTCTTCTCCAAATACCTGTCGTATCCATTCACACCCATCGAGAACGTCCTCATACAAACAGTAGCAGGGGCGGTGGGGACCATGCCGCTGGGCTGTGGGTTCGTCGGGGTCATCCCGGCATTGGAATTTTTGATCAAAGATGGCGAAGATGGCCCGTCGGGAGATGGTGGTACCGGTGAAGGCGGACCTCTGAAGCTGAACTTTTGGAAGCTCGTCCTCTGGAGCTTGGGGGTCTGCCTATTCGGCGTCGTTTTCGCCGTCCCACTGAGGAAGGAGGTGATCGTTCGGGAAAAGTTGAAGTTCCCAAGTGGGACAGCCTCAGCCTTGATGCTGAGGGTGCTGCACGGAAGTGGCCAGGGCGACGAGAAGTCGAAGAAGCGGGTGACTGATGTTGAGGGTGTCATACGGCGTGAGGAGAGATCCTACGCATCGACTTTGGCGCATGAACCCGAGGAAACCGGCGTTCTGCTGGGCAACGCCAGCTCTGGTGGTGATAGCAATGTCCAAGAGGACTGGAGGTCCAAGATGCGTCTCCTGGTGGGCGCCTTCGCGGTGTCCGGAATTTATGTAAGGCTCATTGCCTGGGAACATTGGATCTACAACTGACAATAGGCCAGACCCTTTTCTCCTATTTCGTCCCCCAAGTCCGCGATATTCCTATTCTAGGACTTTATCTGGCTAAGAATTGGCTCTGGACCCTGAATCCGTCGCCCGCATATGTTGGCCAGGGCATTATCATGGGCCCCTCGACCTGTATGCATATGCTCTTCGGTGCATTCTTGGGTTGGGGTGTTCTTTCGCCACTTGCAAAGGCTCGCGGATGGGCCCCGGGGCCTGTGGACAGTTGGGAAGATGGAAGTAAGGCTTGGATCGTCTGGATCTCACTGGCCATTATGCTTGCCGACTCACTTGTCAGCCTTGGCTGGCTGGTTGTGAGGCCTCTAATACCCCGTGCTTCGAATATGAAAGACAAGCTCCTCCACAGCCGCTCTGGACGGAGGGTTCTATCTGGAGGCTCGACAACCTCCAATCATCACTCGTACATATCCTATTCCGCTCTGAGTCCCATCACTGAGGTGTCTTCTGTGCCGAGCCATACTGTCCCTTCTATCGGGAGACACAGCGCCGTTGATGATGCGGATGAAGATGCGCCTCCATCCCAGCTTATATCCAACCGAACAGTCATCATACTCCTCCCTCTAACTTTGATTCTCAACGTTGTCTGCATGCACTTCGTATTTGGCGACATAATGTCTCCACTGCTTTCCAGCCTTGCCACCCTGCTGGCAGTCCTCCTTTCCATCATGGGCGTCCGCGCCCTTGGGGAAACAGACTTGAACCCCGTCTCCGGAATCAGCAAACTAACCCAGTTGCTCTTCTCCCTGGCTACACCCGCCTCTCACTTTTCCCGCCGCACCGCCTTAGTCACCAACCTCCTCGCCGGTGCCGTATCCGAGTCCGGTGCCCTTCAAGCCGGAGACATGATGCAGGATCTCAAAACCGGACATCTCCTTGGTGCCAGCCCCAAGGCCCAATTCTACGGCCAAATGATCGGCAGTCTCGTTGGCGCCGTGCTCTCCACCGCCGTCTACAAAATGTACGTGAACGTATACGAAGTCCCCGGTCCGATGTTCCAGACTCCCACCGCATACGTCTGGATCTTCACGGCCCGCCTAGTCACCGGCCAAGGCCTCCCTCCGATGGCATGGCAAGCATCTCTTGTCGCCGGAATCATCTTCGTAGCCATCACCATCCTCCGCATTGTCGCCTCATCGCCGATCGCCAACGGCGGCCGCAGAGATGTCTCCGCCCCCTGGAAGGATTTTATTCCCGGCGGCATTGCCGTAGCGGTGGGGATTTTCAACGTTCCGTCCTTCACTTTAGCCCGTGCCATCGGCGGCTTAATTGCCTGGTGGTGGGCCCGGCGACATTCTAACAAAGTCGCCGGCGGCGGGCCGGACCCGAGCACCGACGACATCCAAACAAATTTGTCCGACTCATGGACGGCCGAAGGGCGTGCGGGATCCTCAACCGGGCTTCATAACCAGCAGCAGGCAGCTGCCAAAGAGGCGGATTCCGCCTCTTCATCTGTTGTGGTCCTTGCTTCGGGATTGATCCTTGGCGAGGGTATTATTAGTATTGTGAACTTGCTTCTGGCAAGTGGCGGGGTTCCGCATCTTTGATAGCGAAAAGACAGGGCAGACTTGGTAGGCGTATAGACAGAGTAGTCATTGTTCGTTCCTGGACTGGTTTGTATCTAGTTTTAGCGGGGATATGGCGGATGATGGAGCTAGCATATACGTATATAGATTAACAAAAACGGACTGATGTCGATGACTCTGAACGGGACGAAAAGGGAGTGTTAAAATCAAGCGAGCTACGTTGCCATTACTACCTGGTCGTTTTTGCCAGTCGTCTGATCCATAAACTACGAAAGCGTATTCCGTGATTTAGATACTGTATCTATTCCTGATTGATAATCTAAGCACTATGTAGCAATAATTACTCTATCTTGAGCACATCATTAACCCCAAGACATTGAAGCGCCCAAAACAGTAAATAGCTTAGTGTCCTGTCGACCTCACGTCTTTCTTCATCTGTCATTTGCCCATAAGTGTCCGGCAGAAGAAAGTCAAAAGGTAAATCAGGTTCAGAGATAGTTAATTTACATTTCGTTTGTGCATAGTGAAAAGAAAGGAAAGCAGGAGGTATCAAGGCCAATGAAAAAGGGTAACAGGTGGTATAAGAGTCATTCACATGAAGTAGAAGTAAAGGTAGAAGAAGTAAAAGAAGTATCCAGACACATAGTTTCGTATGTTTCGATTATGAAACCGGCATGAGAAGAGAAAAGAACAATGAGGGAACGCGTGACCGGAAGCGTTGGATGTTCATGAAACTTGAAACGCAATCCAGTAAGGAAGCGTTCGTTGCAGACGCATACAGTGTTTATCGTGGCAGGTTCGTCCGCCCAGCGGCGTTCAGTTGACACTCGTGGCACATGACGGTATCAAGTGCTCGGCATTGAGACGACCCGTCACTCATGACTATGTTCAGGGGCGACTGTCTCAATGGTGGCCGAAGCTGGTGCAGCGTTGACTGATGGATGCAGGGATGCTAGATGCATGGAAGTTGGACCGAGCGGAGTTCCGAGAGGACTCGGTCCGGATAGTCCTGTCATTCGAGCGTTCGGTCCAGCCACACCTCCTGTGCTGTTGCTACGCATCCGTTGGTTGACTGGCATCCGGGGACCTTGCATTCCCGGGGGTCCGTAGGGCCCAGGGCTCAGAGACCTAGGAACCATCGGACCGGGACCGGGAGAGAAAGATCTTGGAGGTTGTGGGAACTGCGCCGGAGACATAGGACGCTGAGTATACGGCTGCGGCTGCGGAGGACCGGCGTAACCAGGGTGAGCGGGAGGCATGGGGCGGGCCGGCGACATCGGACGAGCCGGCGACATTGGGCGAGCCGGTGACATGGGGCGGGCCGGTGACATTGGGCGAGCCGGTGACATTGGACGACCTTCTTGAGGATAAAAGCGTGGCATCGGCATCATGTTTCCAGCCGGCATGGGGCTATTGGGGCCTCGGGGTCCAGGGGCAGCACCCGGGGGCGGGCCCATCCGGGGCATCAAAGGACGCGAGGAAAGACATGAGCGAGGGACAACACCTTGTTGAGAGCGGTCCATACGAATACAAAGAGCCCATCCATCGTCGTACTCGTGCAGGAGTCTGACGAGATCCCCAGCATGTAGCTCCAGTTCATCGGCCATTGAAGGGGCGAAATCCAAGTGCACGCGATGCACATTGGATGGGGCAGGGGCAGGAGCAGGAGCAGGAGCAGGAGCGGGAACTGAAACTGGAACTGGAACCGGAACTGGAACTGATCCAGCCGCTTCAGATGGATTAACAGGAGAGACAGCAGGAGCAGCTGAAGCCGGGGCCGCATTGGCATTAGAAGGACCATCTGGGCCAGTATTGGTGGAATTGGATTCAGATGAGACGCTGGATATAGAACTTTCAGGACGAATGGGCAACTCCTTATCTGACGCGCTGGAGGCTGCAACCGCGGCCACAGCAGCACCAGCTACAACACCAGTCACAGCGATTCCGGTTGCCGTGGCTGCTTCTGCAGCGGGATCAGCAGCCGCAGATTCTTCTGGGACAGAGTCAAGCTGTGTAACGGAGCCGTGGGATGTAGAAGGCGGGGAGACCTCGGAAGGGTGATTGAATGGATTGATTGGATCGTTGAAGGGGTTTGTACTGGCGGTACTTGATTGTGGTGTGTGAACCGGCGAGGTATTGCCAGTCAGATTACGTGTGCCAGCTGCACCTGAAGCAACGACTGCTCCGGAGGCGACGGCAGCGTCGGCAGCAACCGTAGAGGGGCCCGCAGAGCCAGCACCAGCACTGAATTCTGATGCGAATGGCGCAAACTGTGTGACTGGACGGACTTGGAGTTGAGGTGGATCCAGGGAACTCTTCGGCTCGGGCTTCGGAGGAGGTGGTGGTGGCGCGACAGGATCTGAACCCCAGAACTTCTCATCTTCGGCTACTTCATTTTGGATTTTCTGTTCCTGTTTCTTCTTTCGTACCCAGAGAAGGACGAGACCTGCGACTAAGCCAACCGCCAATATCACACCGATAGCAATGCCGGCTTTCGCACCTCCAGAGAGCCCTCCTGATCCCGAAACTGCAGTTGCGGATGCCGACGCCGAAGACCTAGTGACATCCGAACTTTCCAGTCCCGCCTTGCCTTGGGAGGATACGGAAGATGAGTCCGAAGACATAGCAGACGAAGTACTGGTCTGAAAGGTAGTCCTATTTGCCGATGTAGTCTCATCTTGGCTCGTGCTTTGCGTCTCTTTGGTCGCCTCGGTGGTTGTTGGCTGGGGTGCCGTTGTAATTGCGGTCTCAGCGGTCTCAGCAGTCTTCGTGGCGGTAGCATGAGTCTCAGCCTTTGTCTGTGTTGCTGCTGCCTCAGTCGTCTCGGCCGTCTCGGTCTCTTTTGCTGTCGAGGACGATTTCGATGCCTTAACAGGAGCGCCGATACCAACAGCTGTGTTCTTGCTGCTTTCTGAGGAAGTCTTGCTTCCCGTGACATAGCCTCCAACAGGACCATCAAAATCCGCACTCATTGTCACATAGACCACTGTCACCGCATCATTATCCGGGCTTCGACCCTTCAAATGGGGCACACGGTCGCGGTGCGCATGCGCATGCGCATGCACCATGGCTGAGATGGTTTAGGGCTTGTGCACCTTGTAACTATTCTGCAATTAACTGGGCCTCTAGTGGTAAGCTAGAGTAGAGTCAAATGTGACGGGAATATATTGGTGCCCCGCGTACTTGTACCGTATCTACACAGCAAATGCAGAAAATAGGCAGATATATGTGAACGCAGGCTCAATGATAGAGGGTGTCTGTGAGTAGTTTCACTGGCATCAAAGAACGGATACCAGTTGATATGATATGTGACACAGATCGCTTTACTTTGTTGTCTCTGACACCAACGACGAGATAAGCTAGTCGCGTAGTGGCGTTAAAGGGGCGCAAGCGCGTTAAAAGAATGTGAGAGTGAAAAGAATGGAAGTCTGAGAATACCCAGATATAGTTCAAAAAGGGCTGGGCCACATCTGATCTAGATCGGTTGAAACGAAGGACAGCGAGCTTCCAGGCCGCGAAGGTCAAAAGGAAGGATGAGATACACGAAAGGAGGGAGAGTAAAAGGATGGATGTGAAGGTCAGCACGCCCAAGCGTGGGCTTGCGAGAAGTGAAGGTGGTGAACCAACTAAAAAGAGAGTGAAGGGGACCCAAAGACGAGAGTAAGTACTGGGAAAGAGAGCATCGCTCCCAAATACGGGTAAGTTACCATCTTACGGGAACCACAGTTAAACGAAATGAGGTCAAAGCATAAAAGAGGGGCTCTCCGCCAATTAGAACTGCGTATCAGCCTGTATGCTCTGGTCTGCGCTAACATGCTGAGGCGGGGATCACGGGGTTTGTCCCGCTCAACCCTCAGGCACTTCATCCCGCTGATTCGTCCTATTTTGATACGGTTCCTGGTTTTCTGACCGTCACAAGAGAAATCACGAGGTTGCCGAACCTCCCGCTCTTTCCCCCCCAAACTCTCTCCTGCACAACTGCATCACAGGCAATGCAAATACTGGCTACAAATGGATGCTAGTGTGGGCCGAACCCCTCGATCATCATTTCTTCTCCCCCGGCTCCTGAACCAGTACATTGTTGAAGGCGTTCACACAGGGGATACACCATATGTCTTTATGCACGCTCACTGAGATGAAATGCTACCTGCTCAGTCTTTCTCTTGACATGGGTTTGAGTGTGGTCACTCTGAACTCATTGGGTACCTCCCTTCTGAGCAACTAGACTACTAACAACCCAACGATATCATTCCATGACTAACCTCGTTAGCGGAAATGCAAAGTTTTCAAAGCCGAATGGATTTTGATCCAGCGCCGTTGCTTTAAACGAGATCTTCACTTTCTCATTCATTGGGTGGTCCCTGAGCCACCGCTCATTAATTAGCCAAGCCCCTTCTTGAACTCCGGTCCTTCCTAGCGTTACCCACATCCACCCTGACCACGGCTTCCCCTGGCAAATGACAATCATCCAATGGCTGCGATAGTGGGGTGGTACGTTACTTTGTAGGTACTCCGTAGGTTCCCTCCGAGTGTCCGACCCTTGTGCATGGCCGACAAATGGAATTGCCTTCCGCTGTTGAACATCGCACCGGCATTGGCTTTGATAGTAGCTGTGGTGCAGCACCACGTTCGTGCAGCCTCGCGAGTCTAGCCTAAACAAAGCATGCTGCCCTTGCATGCGTCAAATACGTACCTGGGATCAGATCATATTTTCGATACACTACTCATATTTGGTCTCAACTCTCAACTATGTTTCCTCTTCCATATTCCTTCCTTCCTTTTTTAAGGTCTACACTGTAATCTGATTACACCCCTAGGGCCAGCAGAACAATCGTGCCCCGTCAGTCTTTGTTTCGAATGATACCATAACCGGTGCTCCTCCGTTCGGTTCCGGCCTAATAACCCGCGCTAGCCAGCTGTCTGAATATCAGCCCACACTAATAATAATACTCCCGCCTTCAGAAATCTCCGGCCTCTCTCGCCTTACTGCCGAGGCTAATGCCTGACAGGCGTTAGCAGCTCCGTGCTACAATGTCTGCAGCACTTCGGTCTGTCGGGGTGCTGAAACGCCTAGCGAGTTCTATAATGGGCCATCCAATGGGGCAGCCTGCGAACGCTCAAGAGAAGCCCGTAAAGCCATGTAGATCGCATTTTTGCTGTGGTGTCGTCATGTGAAGGATCGCCGCAGTGGCCGTCTCTTCAATAAGGGGTTCGAAGAAAGATATTGAAGATTTAGGAACTCGAGAAATAAGGATGTTTCAAGGCCTGTTTTCGTTGTAAGAGATGGTTCGTCAAATCCGTCGGTTTGTCTTTTCGTCTTCACATACCTCTTCTGCGGACAACCGCTGACCGCTCTCATAGCGCACCAGTTCGCTGACAAGGCTACGGGCTTTGGTAGAAGCCCCTCTAAGGATTTCGTCCCATTGTTTAGCAGGGTACTTGTAGAATTCTACCTTCCCCCAGTCGGGTAGACTCTGCGTCTCCTATGATTGACTTCGATCAGCATGATATCCTGATATCATCTCGACAGGAAAGGGGGTAATTCGATTGCATACAGGCCATGTCGTTTCATCCGGTGTCCCTAGGGTCGTGAAGATTGACTGGATGAGTGAGAGGTCGCTTCCCACCGGTCCCGAGTCGAATAATTGCGTATGCCCAACAGCCACCGCTTCGGCAACAACACAACCGGCCGCCCAAAGATCAAGAGCAGTCCCATATGCCTTGAAGCCGAATAGAATCTCAGGGGGGCGGTAACAGGTAGTTCCAACATCTGTGATTTTTTGATCCGCAGGCTCAGATCCCTTGCTTCCTTCTTTCCATGTAATCCCAAAGTCTGCGAGATATGCCGGTCCTTCAGGAGAATCAAGCAGAATATTGGAAGGCTTGATATCTCGGTGTATAATTCCCAGCTTGTGGATATGGGCTAATGCGCTGAACATATCCCGCAGATGAGACTTGGTCTGCGCCGCAGTCAACGCATCTCGCCGAAGTAGTTGCTCCAGATCATATCTCATGAAAGGAAACACGAGGATTAGTCGCCCCTCGTCTAGGCTGAAAGTGTCCAGCAAAGGCACTACGCGAGGACTAGCCGCATCACGAAGAAGTTGAACCTCACGTTTAGCATCATGTGGTGGGGTTAACATGTGAGGTATAGTGACCTTGACTGCCACTAAGCTACCGTCGGTATTTTTGGACTTGTAGATCATGGAATGGAGGCCATCGAAGTGATGGAGACATGATTGGTATGGGCCGATGGTTTGGCCCCCTTCCCAGTGGTCTTCGTCGGTGTCGTTCTGAGGTTGATCTGGGCTGCTGATGATGGGAGCAACCGATCCCAAAGACTCTGCTTTGTCAATGGCTTTTTGACATAGCCTGTCATACTCCTCCTTTGATGCAGCTTGATCGTAAGCTTCGGTCTCGAAGCGCTTCGCTTGAGACTGAGCTTCAGCGAACGCAGCGGAGGAAGAAGCTCGCTGGTAAGCGGTAGTACTGAAGGGTATCAGAATCAACTCCTTCGTATCCACATAAGAGAAAGCAATGCAGGGAGAGATCACCGGTGATAGTAGACTTACAGCGATTGAATGGCAGACAATCTATCTGTGAAGCCAAGGGTTTTTCTCCAGTCGGGAGTGGTCATGATAGACAGAGATATACAGTTATATATAGGTAGAGAGAGAAAGAGAGAGAGAGAGAGAGAGATGAGAGGTAACAGATGATAGATGATATATTCAATCTATCCACTAGTTCTACTAGTAAGTAGTATAGTAGATAACTATTTAAAGATACCCCGTTATTATTATTATTGTTATCATAATAACTCAAAAAAGGCGGGCAGACGGACATGTGACACTTCCGTGGCGCCTTACCGAGAGCGGCATGGGCCGATTCGGCACCTCCGCCCCAGTTGTTCCGGCGTTGCAACCCATCATCGTCATCAGCCATCAGCCATCGGCCATCACATCCTCTTCCCTCCGACTCCAACTGTCCTCCGTTGCTTGTTGAACCTTCCCCCGGTTCCGCGTGGTGCTTCGTCCAATCGCCTCCCCCATTCGATGCTCATCCCTTCCCAGTCTCATTCTTCCTTATTATGCGCCCCCGACCATCGTCCTGCTAAGGTTGTGACCTATGTGTAGTGATGGAACTCTCACGGCAGGAGTATCCAGCGTTGCTGGTACGATCCCCTCGACCCCAGATAACCCCACCTATCTTTTTTTCTCCCTGTCCTCCCAACTTCCACTTCCTACCATGTCCAGACACATCTAACCTGATATTTGCTCGTCAATATTGCAGGCCTCTTTGCAGCCCGGCCAAGCTACAAGTGTACTCAATGATCGCATTCGCATCATAAACAAAGTCAATGCGGACATCGCGGACTGGCTCCAGGTAAGCTGTGTGCCCTTCTACTTAAAGACATATGTAGAATACACTTCATGTGGCTTACACCTATCTTCCAATCCATAGGAACGTCGTCGCATTGAAGAATTGTATGCCCAAGGGCTGCGGAAACTTGCGCATCGGCCACAGTTGGACAATGGCGCAGCGCTCGGGTACGACCGGCTTTTCAGATTATTTTTTGGGTTTGCAGTTCTTGTACTAAAAGCAGTTTCATGAACAGTGTCTTCCAGATACCGTGGCAGCGCATTATCGCTGCCACCGAATCGATTGCCTCTTCGCACGAAACTTTCGCCCACAAAATCGAGGAGGACGTAGAACGTCCGCTGCGAGAGTATAACACGAAAAATCGGGAATTGTCTTCCATGACTGGTATCCAGAGCGACCTTGCGGGACTGGCCAAGAACTACGAAGCATCCCAGAAGAAAGTAGAAAAGGCCAGGGAGAAGGGCCCGAAGGGTGCCGATAAGCTGGCTAGCGCCGTCGCCGCCGCAGAAGAAATTAGCCAGCAATGGGATTCCAGAGCGCCATTTGTCTTCGAACAGCTTCAGGCAGCAGATGAGGGCCGTCTCAATCACCTGCGAGATGCTCTCACTCAATTGGAGACCCATGAGACGGATCAGGTTGAGCGCTGCCGTCAGGCTGCTGAAAGCTGTCTGAACGTTCTTCTGAACGTAGAGACTGCAGATGAGATCAAGACATTTGCTGCGAAAATTAATGGAGGAAGACCCGTCGTTCCGAGGAGACAACAAACTACCTCGCCTCCCCCAGTAGCACCTCTGTCGCCTCCACCACGCCTGCAGGATGATGCTGCTAGTCAGCGATCGGAACATTCGGGTCCAGTTAGGACACCTCCAGGTGAGCATATCTTGCATCTTCGACTGCTCTAGCCCCGTATTCTGGTGCCATTCGCTCGATGTGGAGTTCTGACGCCCTTCTCGTAGCACCCGAGCCCCGGCACAATACACCCCTGGGTGGCCTTAAAAGGCTGGGAACCGTCATGAACCGACGGAGGAGCATTGTTCAGCCTTCTAGCGCTGGTCCCTTCTTCTCCGATAAAAAACACCGCAGTCCGTTTGCCTCCTTTAAGAGGGGTGATTCGCGCGATTTGCAAATTCCGGAGACCCCAACCGAAGGAATGGAGCGCCCCAGCACTGCCATGACTACTCAGGATACTGAGCCTCCAGCTATCTCGAGTGAATCTCATGAGCATGAGGGATTTGCTGGCGCGACATCCACTGCAGTGCCCCAGTCAGCACCGGCTACCGCCAACGGAGCAACATCTCACGAAGCTCCTTCTGAAGAAATTACTGCCGCTGCTGGCGTGTCACGCAATGAGGTATGTGGGAGAATTTACTTGTCACTGATTCCCGAAGCTAATCTACTGACCAGCCACGAGTCGACTCAGAAGGTTTCACGGAGCGTCCGGAAACCATTGACGAGATTACCAGGGCCCAAAGAGAGGCGGCCGGGTAAGCAGTTTTTGTCACTTTGAGAGTGTATTGTTTTGGCTAATTATCTCCTCAGATTGGAGGAGCCCGGGATGAATTTGACAATACGAGACCAGCCAATCTTTGAGGACGAGGATCAAGCCAAGCAAGCGATGGATGATATGGCTAACCAGCTCAGAATGGTGGGTTTTATGTGTAAAATGTTTTGCTACCGCATGTTGCTAATGTTACCATGCAGCGAGCTCAGCAGAGTGGTGTCCGACGAAATGCTGGAACCTTACGTGGCCGTCGCGATGTCCGTAACACTGTCTTTATTCCTACACCTGCACCAGGAAATGACCTCCCTGCCATTCCATCAACCTTGGATACGTCCGCTCCAACCTCTCCATCTTTGCAAGCCAGACATGTTGCCTCGCCTAGCACGGCTACAGACGACCATGCCATGTCCGACACGACCTCGATTCGCTCGTCTCATACTCTACATAGTGCTCCGGGTCCCGTCTCGCACCCCGACCTTCACGAGCCAGGTCTGAACGCATCTATCATAGACACAGTCAGTGCATGGTTCACTGAGGGTGCGGTGTCCAAATCATTTGTCGTTGGAGAACTTGCGTTGGCATACAATGCTACGCCGGATGTGACTCCAGGTAGCACACGGGTTCGCCTTGACAATTTCCAGATTCTTGAGAAGGTGGCTGCAAACCCACACTTCGTGACGGAAGACAAAGGCAAGGATCAATTTGATGAAAAGAGGGGTGAATATGAGGTGAACCTGGCTAGCATTGCTCGGTCCTCGCCGACGGTAGCTTTCAAGTACCAAATTCACATGGAACCCTCCGTTGCCGCAGCCTATTGCCCTGTCATTTTCAAACCAGTGTGGAATCTCGAAGAGCACCAAGCCAGTGCGATCATCTACTATTCTCTCAACTCCTCGTTCACGTCTGCGCCAGGAGGCTCGATTACCCTCAGGAATCTTGTTTTGACAGTAAATCTGGACACGTCTCCTGTGGAAGGGCGCGAAGTGGCTCATGCCACAGCAGCCGTCATGTACCCGAACACCGGTGCAACATTCCGTCGCAAGCAGTCTGCAGTGACCTGGAAGATTCCTGAGCTTGAAGTCAAGGCTGGCTCTGATGCCAAGTTGCTGGTCCGATTCTCGACGACAGCCAGTTGGCCACGACAGGGCAAGGTCGATGCCAAGTTCGAGGTTCACACGCTTGATGATGGATCCCGTCTGGGAATCAGCACCGCTTCCCCGACTAATCTGGTGAAGGGCTCTGACCCCTTTGCAGACGAAGAGGCCGGCAGTCAGACTCCTGAACTGCAGCCATCTGTTGAATGGAAGAATGTCCCGACTGCCCGAAAGCTGCTCGGGGGTAAATATGTCTCATCTTAAGGCTGGGTCCGCATTTTGCGTTTACCTGCGCGCCACCCGTGTACGAACAAAAGACACTGTTCAACGCAAGGGCCTCGGCAACGATGCGAGCCTACGTGCCGTGTCCTGTCGCCCTTTCGCACCTCATGATAAATATGTCAAAAAGACTCCCCGTCACGGTATATCAACATAATCAGTACTCGTTACTGTGTCGCCCTATGTCCCTACCCTTCAATCCTCCTGTGCAAAGCAAGTCTATCTTTCCTGCCGTTTCTGCTGTATTTTCCTTTGTCTTTTTCCCGATATCCTTCCTTCCCTCGTCATGTAATCTCATTATCTGGCCTTTTTTCCAGCTCATGCTGAGCCCGGTTAATGGTCTGTAAATAAGCTGCTCGTTCATGTTATTATTAGTTCCACTGTAGTGGGTAATCAGAATTGTACATGCTCTGCAAATGAGCATTAATCGGGAAGGAGGATCGCCTTGACCGTACCTAACACCTATCAAGAAACTTAATTGAATACTGAATACCCTCAAGTCATTCTTTGTTGGTGTCTGATTACGGTAAGGAGACAGGATACTGGTCTACGCTTGCTTGTCCTCCTTCAGCTTCTCGCATTGAAGTATGCCCCTTAGTGTATCGTTCTCATGTGCTTGCAATTAGGTGCTACAACCGTACGTCGTTCTTGAAATAGCCACTGCGCTTACTGCATCTTTCTTCAATTACTATTATGGCTGAGCCGTTGAGCATGATGATAGTAGTTAGTAGTGATATGCAGAAGATGTTGCCATGGATACGGACTAAACTGCTACGGGAGCTAGATTGGTACCTCTGAAGCTAGAGCCTAGTTAGCCCTTGTTGGACCACTGTAAGGACTACTAGTCGCTACCAACCCTTGAAATATTAACTTGAATCTTCATGAACAGAGAAATGTTATAACATGGCACCATAACACGTGTGTGCCGGGGAATCACATTGAACTTTGCATGGCCAAAATAGAACTAAACCACATGCCCCTTAGGCAGAACCAAATATCTTACATGCGCGCAGCCCTAGTAGTCTTATCGAAAAAGTCCAGCGTCATAGCAGCAAGGAAACAAGGAATATCTTTCCTCTCCTCAACCCAGAACTTGATGAGGTGCTTGATCTCCATGGCAAAGAGGCTGTTGGGACCACCCGAGATCTTCATCGTACCATTTTCTCCATCGAAGATTATTGAATTTTCCTCGCCGTTGCCCATGCTTCCTGGGCCCCGTGAGTCGGATGGAGCATCATGGTCACCATGCCTGTAAGCAGCTGATAGATGGAACATCGAGGTGACTCGGACACGGCCGTTGGGAAGGAAGTCCAGTTTGTATCCCAGCAGGGACGCAACAGCTTCGCGGAATTCCGACGACTTCGCCGTCCAGATTTCCTTCAGTCGCCGCATACGCTTCTCCTTGTCCGCGACTACTCGCTCCATGTCTTGGACTTCCAATTTCATGCTTTCCAGAGTGCTTACTGGAACGACCTTTACACCCGAATGATCGCCACGTAATTGAGCAAGGAGATCCTGATTTTCGGCCTTCAAAGTCCTGACAGTGGAGAGTTTGAGGTTTTCTGCCTCGGCGGTGGGATTGTCACGCAGCTCGAGGATTCTGGTACGCGATCTAGCCTTGAGGGATTTGATCTGGGATTTGCTTGCCTCGAGCTCTTTGCGCAGAAGTGTCGCTGCTTGTTCGGATTTCGAAAAGGACTCCTGCAGGGTTCTATACTTGCGCGTCAAGACAGAAAGACGTTCGCTTTCTGCATCGCTCTCTGCTGGAGAGAGAGGCCGTTTGATTCCGCGGGGTTGAGACTCATCCTGCTGAGAAGGCTCGCTTTTAGCAAGCTCTTCATGGGCCTTTTCAAGCTCGGCCCTATACTCGTCGACGAGCTTCTCGAGATTGGCGATTTGCTCAATCTTTTGCTGATCGAATTGATTTTGTTCCGGATTCATAGTCACCTCTTCCGTGTCAAAAGCCTTGAGTTGGGCACGCAAATAATCGACTTCTTTCACAGCGAGAGCCCGCTGTCGTTCGAGTCTTGCTTTCATACGGCTTTCTGCCATAGCTCCACCCGCAACAGAACCGGCACTGCTCCGGAGTTTTTCAATCTCCTGTCGCAGGGTGGTCCGTTCTGTCTCCAAGTTCTTGATCGATTCGTCCTTCTCCAAGAACTGAGCCTCAACACTGCCTATCTTATCAACAAGAGAGGCTTTTTCAATGCGCTCTTGTAGCAAAGCCTTCACAACCGCTTCTGGAGAATCGAACTCGGCCGGCTGATCATTGTCTTGCAAGAGACTAGTCCAAGACCGTCGCTCGTCTTCCAACATCTGGATCTGGATCTGAGCAGTCCCCAGCTGTGACTCCACATCCTTCATCAACTGCAGCTGGTTTTCCAAGGATCTCTTTTGCTCCTCCACAACTTCAACATTCTTCTGTATTTTCCGTAGGTGTCGTAGTTCAGTGCTTTGCTCACGGTTTGTGGTTTCCAGATTTCTGATATGGCTGACTTGCTCGGAAAGTTCGCGCTTAAGAACTGACAGCGTTTCGCTATCTGTTCCCTCAGCTTTGAGCCGGAGATTTTCCGTTTCCAAATCAGCGACCTCTGTTTCTCGTTGACGCAGCTTCTCTTGTGTAGTCTGCATATCACTCCGAACAGTCTGGAGGTCATTCTGCAGTTCCTCTATCGTCTTTTGTAAAGACGAGCGTATAGTATCGAGCTCGCTGATCTGATATTTGTACTGTCTTTCCTGATCGAGCGATTGTGCCTTTGAGTCTTCCACCTCCTCCTGAAGTAACTGATTTTGATCTTGAAGACTTCTGATCTTTCGCTCAAGGCCAGCTTTCTCATTAAGGGCATTGTCCTGGGTTTCTTTCAACTCTTTCGCTAGAGTCTCGCTCTTGTGGGTGGCCCGGTGGCTGTTACTCTCTGCAGCCTGTGGGACAGAAACATGGTCAGTGGAATAGACGTGAAGTAGTGGCTGAAGAATTGAACAAACCTGAGCTTTTCGGAAGTCCGAATCTGCCTTGAGCTGCAAATCCCGTAGTTCCTTCTCATGACGCAGGACCATCAAATCCCTCTCTTGCTTGAAATTCTCCAGCTCATACTTTAATGTATTCACCTGTACTAGCAGCTCCTCCTTTTCCGTGTCTAGAGAGGCTATTAGTCTTGAAGCACGCGCAGCCTGAGACACAGAAAACATTAACCTACCAGGCTTTGAGGGGTAAACTGAGCGGACCGATTGTTGCAAAGCGTCGGGTGCTGGTGGAAGCGACAAGGGAGATTCTGCGCGCATGGTGTCCCGCGAAGGACGTGAATTGATGCTCGAATTCATCTGAGGCGCATTAGCTTCCTTGAGCCAAACTGGCTGCATTTGACGACTTACGATGGATCGATCTGGCAATAGTATTTATCGTGTGACACGAGTTTTCGGGATGAGTTCATCCGAAACGGTAGATTCCATATATGTATTCTGAATCGCCGCAGATTCCAGCCTTAGACTGAGCATAAGGGCGCAATCATCAGGCCCAGCGCCAGCAAGTGCCTCATTGTTTTTCGATAACAACAAGAGAGCGATGACATCCCGGATAGGCATGTGGCTGAGTCAGCCAGCTCACCGCCCGCGCAAGCTTTGATTCTTAAAGAGGACTAGCGCCGAAATTTTGAAATGGATTTCGAATTTTTGCGGGTTTCGACGAGACCGACGACTATTCCTCCCCACGCCCGTCGCCATTCTCCTCGTCTCTTTCCCCCTCTTCCGGATTCAGTTCAACTCCCTGGGTGGGTCTAATAATCACAATGGCTAAGGAAAGGACCGAGAAGAAGGACAAGCGCGAGAAGAAGGAGAAGCGCGCGGAGAAGGACGGCGTCTCCAAGACCAGCAAGAAGGAGAAGAAGGAGAAGAAGGACAAGGTCGCTCTCGCCGACGCCGTCGAGAAGGAGCTCACCACTAAGGTTCTCGATGGCCTTGATCAGGCTGCCACTGAGGCTCCTGTCAATGGCGCTGAGACCGAGCGCATGGACGTTGACAGCCGCCCCGTTGGCGCCATTGTTCCTTTTGCCAGCCCTCTGGTCGAAGACAAGAATGCCAAGAAGGTCCTGAAGAGCGTCAAGAAGGGTAAGGATATCTTTTTATCTTTTTGCATATGTCTCCCAGGAGTCCTGCCGCCTTCACTCTTGCTCCCGACGAGATGGCGTGTGGATTTGAATCACTTCTAGCCTCTGGCCCTGAGGGCTTACGATTGCCGCGTTCGGCATTGACTGCGCATCCATCTATCACTTAATAAACATTCGCTAACGTATTGACTTATGATAGCTGCCGTCAACAAGTGCCTGAAGCGCGGTGTCAAGGAGGTCGTCAAGGCTCTCCGCAAGTCGCCTATTCCCGCTGCTAACGCCAGCATCGGTGTCCCCAACGGTGTCGTCATTCTCGCCGCCGATATTTCGCCCATGGACGTTATCTCGCACATCCCTGTCCTGTGTGAGGACCACGGTATCCCCTACGTCTTCGTCACATCCCGAGCTGAGCTCGGCAACTCCGCCGCCACGAAACGCCCCACCAGTGTCGTGATGGTTGTGCCCAAGTCGGCTTCCAAGGGCAAGAAGAAGGACGGTGAGGATGATGGAGAGGACTTCACCGAGGTGTTCGAGGAATTGGCCAAGCTCGCCCAGAAGGAGGCCAAGAAGGTGAACCTGTGAAGTTTTCAGCTGGACTTCTGAATCCACCTTTTCCTTTGCTCTGTTGTTTCTTAATTATACGGCTTCTTTATGTGTCTTGTCACTTTGCTGCTATGGCTGTACAGTTTCACTTTGTTGTCTGACAAGGCAGTGCATGTCTTCGGGGTCTGGCCTTTAGGACGTGTTCATTGGGTTGATCTTTTATGATGTGTCCGTTGCAAATCCGGCGTTCTCACATGGTGTATGAAAAAAGGCAGGAAGTATACAATAAAAATCCCAATCTTGACCAGAGCCTTCGTAAGCTGTTCGTACAGAGCGCCAATGGGGACAATTCTTGCTTCCATTGTGAGGGATGGGGAGAGAGAAAAGATTGACGGCAAGAGGGGTAAGCAGGAGAGCCCGCATTTCAGGGGATTAACCATAATTGCGACTATTTTTATTGGGGGTTGCTCATCTCTGCGTGGGAAGATATCGTCGCCTTCATGGATCATTCGACATGGAAGAAATGCCCAAGGCGGCTTAGCGTGTGCCTTAATTCGGGAGGGAAAGCAATACAGAGTTAGCGGAACATACAACCAACCACCTGAAGGAGTTCAACCTTCTATGACCAGCAATGAAAACGAGCTGGGGTAAACCCAGATAGTGAGTGTAACATGTCGTGGCTTACACGAAGCTCCTTCTGTCATCCCTATCGGTCTTTATTATCCGTCTTTATCCTCTGGAAGGCCTCATTGCTTCTCCTGGCCATCTTAACTCCCGGTCCCGGGTACGATACCTCCACGACCTTATTCCCATGGCACAAGAACACAAATGAAACAGAAGGAATCGTTCAATTCACCTTGAGGTGTATATCTACCAAGTTGACAAGATGGGATTCCATTTACTTTACTGAAGCGGCCAGACGAGGCCATCTCTTGGAGCAAGAATGGGCATTCAGTTATGCGTTCTCCAAATTCCTTAATCTATTGGCCAGTGGTAGGCGTCTTTCATACACCCCATAAGCCAATCCTCTGTGTTCTAAGATTCTTGATAGGCTTTACAAACATTTGGGCTATCCCCTATGAATTCAAGCATAGTGCACACGGTATTGCCATTTCCCACGCAGCTCATGCCATCTCGGTGGTAGTTCTCTGTCGTTTGGCATGCACTCTATTCCCTGGAGCGCAAGGACGCAAGCTAGCTTTTATCGCAGCATGCCTACACATTATTTCGCCTGCTGGACTTTTCCTATCTGCTCCCTGCACGGAAAGCACGTATTCTCTCCTAAGCTTCACTGGCACTCTTCTCTTTGCTCAAAGTTTTGGTGCTCGCGGCGTCTCCACCAGCATCAAAGATAGCCTCCTAGTGCTTGCGGGTATCCTGTACGGCTTATCCACCGCTGTGCGTGGAAATGGTCTGCTCAATGGCATCGTTCTTTTCGAAGAAGCATGTCGAGTCTTGTATTCATTAACGCAGGGCTTCAGCTTTGCCAAGTTTCGCCGCCTGGTTGCGGTCGGTCTCGGAGGTATTTGCACGGGGCTCGGGTTTGTGTTGCCGCAATATATAGCCTACCAGCACTTCTGTGCCACCCACGAAGACCCGTCAAGAGAATGGTGTCATCGAACTATACCCAGTATATACAGCTTCGTTCAAGACCATTACTGGTAGGTGCCTTATCCCGCTTTTGTCAATATTCGCTGACGTATGCAGGGACAATGGCTTTCTTCGGTATTGGACTCTGTCCAACATGCCATTATTTGCACTAGCTAGTCCAATGTTGGCCATCTTGGTGTACTCTGCCATCTGGACGCTCGGGGTGGGTTCTAGGCGGAGGGAAACACCCACAAATACAACGCAGCCAGGGTTCCCGACTGGCCAACTGACAGGTCGTTTATTGCGTAGCCTGGCAGCTCCTCAGATCACCCTTGCCATTATGGTGTTTTTTTGCAATCATGTGCAGATCATCACGCGACTGGCCTCTGGTTATCCAGTGTGGTATATATGGACAGCGACTTCGATTATGAACAGATATACAGGTCCTTCATCTGCATTGAAGCGGCAGCTGGAGAAGACGAATGACCAAAATGGTTATTGGCAGATAATTGTTCAGTACATGGTGATATACGCTGCCGTGCAGGGCGTACTTTTTGCAGCGTTTCTTCCTCCGGCCTAAACCAGCATAGGCGAAGACGGTGTATATAAGTAATACTGTTCTTTAGGATACCGTGGTCAGAGGCCGGCTATATAACATCAATGTCGGCTCTAAGCTACTTTCTGGACAAACTACCATAGCCCCATCCTCTACTACAGCAACATGTGCATCATGGCAAGACGTTTGAGCTACATTGACATTATGACACAGAAAAAAATGATCAATGATCTGGTCAGTCTCTGATTGTTCATATCATCTAGATAGATACACTAATACAGGAATGGAAGGACGCAGTCCTTCTCGAAGAATAAGCCCATTCCTTCAAAACCCCCAAAAACCATTACACACGGGGAAGATCCAAAAATAATAAACGCGCTTTGCTTTTCATAACATCATCCATCAATGGCCCAAAAATCAAGCCCTCTGGTCCGACTGCAAAGCCTGGTACGGTTGCTGGTTATCGATGCCCTTCTGTCTACCGGCATTGGTACCATC
This sequence comes from Aspergillus eucalypticola CBS 122712, assembly GCF_003184535.1. Classification (NCBI taxonomy): domain Eukaryota; kingdom Fungi; phylum Ascomycota; class Eurotiomycetes; order Eurotiales; family Aspergillaceae; genus Aspergillus; species Aspergillus eucalypticola. The sequence continues at coordinate 596,759 of NW_020290278.1, forward strand.
AGGACCACTCTCCGCAGTCTTACGCTGGAAGCCACCCTGTGCCAACCGACCAGGGTCATTCTCACTACCGATATCAGTAGTCCAGCTAGCATTCGGCGCATCATCAGGAATATCTCCTTCCTTCAGGTTGGCACCCTTGGGCTTGCTGTCACTCAAGCTACCAGTCACATCGTGAACGTAAGACGGCGCGGCTCCAGCATTGTGCTGGCTACGGTAGCCGCTGCCACTAGCCTGAGCGGGCTGCTGCTGCTGCTGCTGGGAGTAGCTAGCACCACCGCTTCTTCCTCCTCCAGAGGACTGTTGCTGCTGAGACAGCTTCTGAGAAGCAGGGTACTGGCCCTGGCCGATACCGAGTTCCTTCTGGGCAGCAGTGGGACCACCGACGTAGCCGGACTCGGGAAGGTGAGCGCCAGGGTAGTTGCCTTGTCCGCCTAGACCCTCGGGGTACCTGTCCTGGGTGTCGGCGTTGGAGTCGAGCTTAGTGGCAGCACTGGTGTCGGTGTTTCGGACAGTGGATTGACCTGCGGAAACGCCCATGGGCTGGGCTCCGCGGTTCTGGGAGAAAGCGCCGCCCTGGGTGGCTGATTCGGCGGCCAAGGAGTCGTTGGTGATGGGACCAGAGGGCTCTTGAATAGGGTTGTTTCTGCGCTCGGGGTCGGAAGTGACCTTTGTTGTTGAAGTCAGCATCTATGCCTCAATTGTAACTTGGGCAGTGCCGAAGCAAGTGACAACATACCTTAGTGCTTCTCTGGCCAGGGGGGATGGGTTGTCCTTGGAGATCCATGGTTATAATGGTTGTTATATGAGATATAGAAGAAGTATAAAAAGAGTAGTGTTAAGAGGATTAGATTACTGGACTGGTTTAGTTGGTAGACTGATTGTTAGATAGAATAAGTTAATTGCTATCCGATCCAACAACTCATAACGACAAAAAAGCCATCTATATACTCTAGGACGAGCGAGCCAAATGAAACGGATGGCGTCAACTTCCCCGAGTCTGAGCGCTTTGCTTGAGTTCATCCCAGCACATGATGTCATACTGACATTACGATGAGTCCACCGAATTCAACAGAGAACAAGCGAACAGGTACGTCAACGAGCAGTATCTGGTCTCCAGTTGTGGCGTTGTCAATGAACTAAACCATCGAAAAGGAAGGGAGACAAAGCAAGACAGGAATTCTACGTCTTCCAGATCAGCGAACTGGGCTGTTGTTTTCTGCAGGGGAACCCGGCCCCTTCCCCCCCCCCTCTCGCCCCTTCCCCTTTTGTGCCGGATGTTGCCCTCGAGGGCCCAGACAACTTCGGTAGGATCCACCCACATGTCTGATTGCCATTTCCGGTAGAACTAATTGGGTATGAGCTCTTGCTTAGGTACTATGGTTGTTGCTATGATGTTTTTGTTCTCTCTCTATTGCGTAGATTACTAGTGGTTTGGATGCTTTGCTAGCCTCTAGGTGGTATTGCTGGTATGACGTCATGGTGGTTGGGTGCATGAGGAATGCTCTCTCTATACTACTCATCTCTTGTTACAAAGGATACGTGTTCAATACCTGGCTATTGAAGTGCATTATTGGATGCTTTTCGTTCTCTAGCTCCTACGGTCTTGACCGTGCTGTTTGACTGAAAGGTCTTAGGGTTTCTGTCCGCAAGCCGATTGGACCGGCTGTGTAGTATTGCTTAGCCTACTTGAGTTGATAGTACTAGTAGTAATATTAGTCTACCAAAGTAGACTAGAATATGAAGAAAAGAAGCTTTTATTCTATTTCGTAGTAGCAATTACAGATCAATGCCTAATGTAGCTGATCAACCAAGCACATGAAACAATTGATGCTTCTTTTACTAGTACCCGCGCGGGTAGATAATATATTTATAGTATACAAGTGGAAAATGAACCAAGCTATCTTGAACAGCAATCTAAATTGGCCCTACCAGTATACTATTCAATATAAGAAAAATGATAGTGCAATACGACCATAGGGAGAATAGTAGTAAGATATAATGGTTATAGGACATTCATTTTGGTTCATTAAATGCTCAAGTCATAATAGTACACATAAAAATAGGCCGTAGTCAATACGCCCTCCCCAACATTAACTCATAATATCCAATTCACCGGTAAAGAGCATCCCGGGGCAGACCTTCAAGGTTATCCTTGCCCTGGCGTCCAACACCACTCATGGGTTGCGTGTTCTTGTGGTATTCTTCTCCAGATACCCGGACACTGCTGCTTGCAGTTGCGGGTTCTCTCAAGGCGCTGTTGTTCTCGCCCGAAACGGGTCCTTCGCGACCACCCGAGCCGACGTTGACGGTTCTCTGGTCCATAGAGTTCCAGTCGCTAGCACGAGGGGGATCCTCGGGCAATGGCAGGTTGGACTGGGCCTTATCGATCTGAGCCTGCTTGTCGGTGTTTTCATCGATGATGGACTGGTGTATATTATTAGTATCCGTCAAAAGAGGAATATTAAGTCAAGTGAGGAATTACCTTCATGGCGGAGACGTTAGAGTTCTTGGGGGTCTTGCCATCATGAGCATGGGAGGCATGGGACTCAGGCTTGCGGATGTCCTGGATGGTGGTGTGGAAAGTCTGTTCGGACATTTTGGATGAGGTTGTGTGTGTGGTAGATGAAGTGGTAGTTGAGATGAAGTTTGTGGTTAGAGATGCGATAGATTGATTGTTGAGGATGGATTGAAAGTTGATTGATTGCTAGGATGACCCTGATGGGATCAATGTACCTTTAATATGTTGTTGCAGTAGACAAGAACCGATGGGCGTGGCTGGTGACGTTGGCCGCGACGACGTCATAGAAGCCGGCTACACCTTGGTTCGCCTTGCAACCAACCCAGCATCATTGACCCCTTCATCATTGGGGCTAACAGTGTCCACTCAATTATGGAGACTATGAGCGAATTAGACAAGTCTTGACTGGAAAATCGTTCTATTGGGTGAGGGAATATCAAGAAGTTGCCGGTGAAACAGCGTCCCCTGAAGCCTTGAAGTTGTCTGAACGATGATGGCAACAATAACGACAGTTCTCCGCATAGCAGAATGCTGATACTGTGTACCTGGAATCTATCATTCCTTCTCCTTCCTTTGACTTCTTGACCCAATTTAATTACATATTCACCTCTATTGTCACCCGGTGAAGGGACAGGAGTCGCTCTAAGCCAAGCCCCAGGTACATGGGATCAGCACACCAGTGATGCCATATGAGATCTGATACTGAAGGTAGAACAATTCAGGG